>NC_089978.1:18597500-19197500 GCF_036417845.1 Apteryx mantelli
GTGAAGATGACCATTCACTCTAGCCAGACTTATACATGGTTAATTGGTGCCAGATTTTTATATCTCCTTAAGTTATGAACTTTGCTCCATTTTATGACACATTTTCCTTTTCAACAGGAATATGCTTCAAGGTTGATTAAAAAAAAGTAAACTGAACATCTTTTCAGCTTGCCTGTTGTGTTTCCTTTCTCTCTTCTTCTCTCCACCAGATTTTAATGGACTATACATCTTATTTGGGTTTCCTTTCTCTCTGAAACACTCTGATAAGATTACAGGGGAAAGTGTACTCTCTTGGGTCACAAGGCTACAGAGAAAATAAAAGCTAGGCTGGTAGGAGGGAAGAGAGTAGATTATCACATGGAGACTAGTAAGAATGGAAAGGGAAGGAGAGGCAGAGGACAATGGGGGCTAGAGTAATGAAAGGAAGGAGAGAAAGGGAAAATATGGGGATCAAAAATCAGTTAGAATATGGATTTTAATTCTCAGCTCCGGCCAGAAGATGGTGGGGGACAGGGGTGGCTCTGGAGAATGAGAGAGAAGGGAAACAGGTGAAAAAGGAGATGTTTGTCTGAGAGAAGAAGGGAAGGAAAAGGAGTGGGAGGAAGATTTAACAAGAGGGCATGCACACAGAGCTGTCGGAGCAAGGGGTGAGGGACAAGGAGCCACAACTTGAATAAGAACCCTGAGATGGTGGATGAACTGGGAAACATTTGGCACAGGGGAGAAATGGGCAGAGATGCACTGGCTGAGGAGCTATGAATCAAAAGTGACAAGCTGGAAAAAGGCACTGAAAAATGCATCCTGCAGACAGTGGGAGCCAGGAGAGGGGTGACCAAGATTAGCTGGCAAGACAGCCATAGATATATATTTAATGCTAATATAAACAACAGTCCTACCCCTTCCTCAGAAAGTATGTTTAGATAGTCTGGACCCTGCTTTTGTTTGTGCCAGCAGTCTCACTCATCTTCTTTTTAATGCTAGTTAAAATAAATGTAAAATTACACATAATTAATGAGAGAAAATAACTCCACATTTTAGAGGATAAATTGTTTTATAAAAATAGAAGGAATATAAATAAAGGCTATCTGTTTTGCCTAGATGATGTTCTGCAACTCAGAGCTGGTTGCTCTGGTAACTTTAAAGGTTTCTTTTTACCTCCTGAACTGAGAAACAAGCTGGCTAGTAAAGCCACACAACTAAATAGTTCAAGCAGCTGGAGAGTGACCTCAGCAAACAGGAAAGAAAAGGTGAAAGGATTACCAAAATTACCTCAACATTAAGGCCACAGCACCTGTCTTCCAAGAGACAATTCTGCAATACTTGCTTTACAACATTCACCTAACACTTTTCCTCCTAAGCCAGTTATTTTGGCCAGAGAAAAAGATTCCTTCAACATCTTGATATGACACAATTTTAAATATCCGACACAATTGTTTGCAGATTTCTCTGCACAGCACAAACTGTGGTCATTTGCATATTTGTGAATACAATTGGAAGTTAGTTCTACACTGAGATTTATGAGTGTTTACATGTATTTTTAAGGAGCATTGACATTCTGGTGTCACTAGAAGACCAACTGAGTCTTCATGTAGCTCCAGTGTGTTCAGTACAGTTGCATCAAAGATAAATAAGATCCAGTGCATTTCGTTTTCATGTTCATGGATGTTAAAAGCCTATGAAGGACAAAGCCAAGTACATAAAAAGTTTTGTATTTATTTATATTCAATGAAAGTGGAGAACTGTGAAAGAACATTACACCCTGTTTCTGTGATAGCTAATTAATAAATCTGCAGGAAAGACAGACATATTTGTTCAACCTTGGATGACTGACACATCCCTCTCACCATCAGTAACACCATTCAATATTAACTCTGGTCATTGGATGGGCCAACAGCATCATGGAAACCACATGGTACTGTGATAGGTTAGAAGTTAAAATATGGAAGCAGGCATATATGCATAAATATATGTATATGAATATATATATATAATATATATAATTATAGCTACAACTAATCAGTTGATTTTTCTGTGATTTCTCCAAGAAACTGGGAGACCACAAATCTATTTGCAGCTCTGCAGGGAAGTGAATTCTGCATCCACAAATTTATACCACAGATTTAATTGTGGTTTAAAGTGTTCCTTATGATTAAGAAGTTGATATTGTTGCATCTGAATTCATATTGAATCAAGCTTGCATAGACAACATGAAAGTATAAATATATCAATTGTGTTTAGGAATACTGACGTGGGTACGCTAGGTTTCTCAGAAGTATCATAACAGAGATATCACAGACTTCAGTGTAATCCAAAAAAGAAAAAAAAAAGAACAATTGTCCTCTTACTTCCCAAGATTCCCCTGAACTCCCATACCCCAGGGCAGTGCAGAACCAACAGAACACTTCTTACACCATTTTATTTCATCCTCAGCATATGGGTCATGCCTGGAAAAATGTAATAGCCAGGAATTACTGTGTCCCTTTATCATCTGACACATTATTATTTGACACTGAAGTTTCCCAAGCTTCATTTAGGCTTTCTCAGCATCCTGGTATCCATTTGGCTTAAAAGACTAAGGTGAAGAAAAGTCATTAAACTGCTTTTAATCTTTTTTTTTAAAGGTAAACTAGAAACTAGCTGATAGACTTCAGCTGAGTGGCCTGCCAGCACACCCATCAAAAGGCAGAGCTATAGCCTACTAGGAATGGAGTATTTCTGTTCCCTGTGCCTCACCCGGAAAGAATATGAGGCTGTTACAGCTCTCAGCTAAGGAGGCTCATTCTTCAAGGGGAAGACACTTGTGTTTCTTCTGTCTCTGGTGTTGTCCAAGATAAGGCTTGGAAATTGCAGGCTACATGAAATATTGTTGCATGCAAACACCATTTTGCTGCTCTGGTAAAGTAAACTGGTCAGATTTCACCTCTAAGCAATGCTCTGGTCTGAGATGCTCAGAATGATGGAACATCTCTACAGTACATCTCTTTGCAAAAAACTGCATCTGCAGGCAAGGCCAGGGCATATGGTCTCTCAGCCTATTGCTGACAGCAAAACGCCTCCTTAGGTTAGAAGGGAGAAGGAGGAAGGATGACAGAATTTGGCTGGGCTCCCTTCTACTGACAGCTCGCCAGACGAGCACTAGGACATCCAGACACTAAAGCCATCTGTGTGTTATAAATCTATATATGACTAGTGTCCACATACCACTCTTATTTTGAAGACATCTGGGATATCCCCTATATCTAGTGTCCCTTGATGGAGTATAGAATAATGAAGTCATGTAATTACACACAGCTTGTCACAGAGAAACTATGAAAAAATAACATGCCCATCCTTCTGGCTCACACTCCTTTTGGTTAGGCTTCTATAATATCATTAATTAATATCTGGAATGGACACAGTATTCCCACTGCTGAGTGTATCATGCTATATATAGATATATACAATATGCAGACATAACAGTATATAATCAATCCCATGTATAAACATAACCATATGCAACCAATGACATATGCAGACATAATCATGTACAGTGGCACGCAGAATCATAGAGTCACCGAATAGCTGAGTTTGAAAGGGAAACCTTGAGGTCACGTTGTCACAATGACAAGATTCACCCTGAGCCATCTCTTCTCCAGGCTGAACAGTCCCAGCTCTCTCAGACTCTCCTTGTATGACAGGTGCTCCGATGCCTTAGTCATCTTTGTGGTCCTTCAACGGACTCACTGTGTCTCATCCATGTCTCTCTTGTACTGGGGAGCCCATCACTGGACACTCCAGGTGTGGCCTCACCAGGGCTGAGTAAAGGGGAAGGATGACTTCCCTCATCCTGCTGTCAAAGCTCTTCCTGATGCAGCCCAGGACATCTTTCATCTTTTTTGCTGCAAGGGTGCATTGCTGGCTTGTGGTCAACTTCTTGTCCTCCAGGACACCCAGGTACTTCTCTGCAAAGCTGCTTTTCATGTGGTCACCCTCCAGCCTGTCCTGATGCATGGGGTTATTCCTCCACAGAATTTCATGACGTTCCTCTCTGCCCATTTCTCCAGTCTGTCAAGGCCCCTCTGAATGGCAGCACTACCATCTGATGTATCAACCACTCCTCTCCGTGTTGGGTCATCTACAGACTTGGTGAGAGTGCATTCAGTCCCATCATCCAGACCACTAATGAAGATATTAAACAGTTTTGACACCAATATCGAGCCCTGGAGGTGCCACTACTGACTGGCTTCCAGATAGACTTCATGCCACTGATCACAGCCCTCTGAACCCAGCAGTTCACCCAGTTTTCAGTCCATCTCACAGTCCACTTATCTAGCCTGCATTTCATCTGCTTGTCTGTGAGGATGTTATGGGAGCCAGTGCTGAAACCCTTGCTAGAGTCAAGATATACAACATCCACTGTTCTTCTCTCATCCACTGAGCAAGTCACTTCGTTATAGAACACTGTCAGATTGGTCAGGCATGACTTCCCCTTAATAAATCCATGCTGATTACTCCCCATCACCTTCTTGTCCTCTATATGTTTGGAAATAATATTCAGGACGAGTTGCTCTATCACATTCTTGGGATCAATTTGAGGCTGAGCAGCCATCCATTTCCAGGATCCTCCTTCTTGCCCTTATTGAAGGTAGGAGTGGCATTTGCTCTCCTCCAATCCTCATAAACCTTTCCTGCTCACCATGAACTTTCAAGGATAATCGAGAGTGGTCTTGCAGTGACATTAGCTAGTTCCCTCAGTACTTGTGAGTGCATCCCGTCAGGGCCCACAAACTTGTGTACATTCAGTTTGTTGAAGTGTTCCCTAATCTGATCCTCCTCCACCAAGGCTAAGTCTTCATTGCGCTGGACTTGCCAACAGGTCTCAGTGGCCTGGGATTCCTGAGGGCACATCTTACCAGGAAAGACCAAGGCAAAGCAGGCAGTGAGTACCTCAGCCTCTTCCACTTCCTGTGTCATCAGAGCCCCTACCCCATTCAGCAGCAGGACCACGTTTTCCCCAGTCTTCCTTTTGCCACTGATATACCTGTAGAAGTCCTTCTTGTTGTCCTTCATGCCCCTCACCAGAGTCAACTCCAGGTGGGCTTTGGCTTTCCTGACCCCATCCCTGCATACATGGACAGTGTCTCTATATTCCTCCCAGGTCACCTGTCTCTGCTTCCATCTCTTACCTGCTTCCTTTTTATCTTTGAGTTTACTCAGGAGCTCATTTTTTACCGACTAAATCTGAAACTGCAAAAAAATCATGTAAGCATAGTTTAGTCAGTAAGACTTGTTTTCCATATGTCCATGCTTGCTGACACTCCTTATATTCCCCATATTTAAGCTGTACTTTATTGAAACCAATATCAGATTTTTTTCCTTACTTCCATTACTTCAGCAGTAGCTCCAGCTAGCGGGAGAATCAGAATGTCTTTCAGATCTATGACTTTGGATGTGAAAGAAATAGGATTTCCTATGCCAGAATACTGCAATGGTTTAAACACAATAGATCAGAAGCTGCTTTAAGTGCCTTGCCACAGCTGATTGCCTAGCTTCAGTTGAATCAGTATCAGGAGCCCTTGTATGAAAATGGACTATACAGTAGGGCCTGCGCCAAGTCAACCAAATCTGGCTAACTCTTGGGTGTAAATAAGACTAAAGGGAAATTGCCTTCTGAAATGACAATTTACATGAACAGAAGGATAAACCCCAGTTTGGGTGAAAGGTCTGGAAAGTAAAAGTAAAGCATATCATAGTCTCTAATCTCAGAAAAACCAGACACTGATCAATCTAGATGATAATATGCATCAATATATACAGCAAAAGGATCAAAAAGGCATGGAAAAGGAAGTTCTTCCTATGTTTCCCCTGACTGTCCCTGGGTTCCACTTTTTTCATCAATGAACAACCACCTCTTCTAACCCAAACTTTCAAAAGAATGATAGATGTATCATCAGAAGTGGCAGTAGCTATGGGCACACTAACAAACACAAAAATATAAGGTATATTCCTCTTAAGAACTTCTGACAGCTCCCAGATCAGGGGCAGGCCTACCAACCAATTCAAATGTACAATACTTTCTTTTACCTAGCAAATACTTCCCCACGGGGACTGAGCATTTTCTTAATTCTTCTTCACAACAGGCTGTTGCAGTTTTTTCTGGTGTTGACTTTATGCTCAGCTTATTAACATGCAGCTTTCTTGCATCTGACTTATTATAGCCTCTGAGTTTATTCCTCAAGACTCTGTTATATCTTAAGTTTGTGTTGGTTTATAAAATTGAAAGTGCGTTTTCAGCAGTCCTAAAGAATTTGCTCTGACTAGAGAGCTGTACAGATTATTGCTGGTGAGAAGTGTTACTCAGGGAAAAAAAAGGGGGGAATGACTATTTTCTCACCTATATTGACATTTTTCTTAGCTTACAGTCATGGCTGTCCTAAGTGACTGATCATTTTGGATAAAATCCACATTTAACTGTCTCACCAGAAATTCTTTAAAGAGGTATGATCATCCCAGGATGTTCCTTAATTCACCTGCTGAAAATTAGTCTCTTTCTACCCCAAATAGAAAGAAGTTTCTGTTTCTTCAAGAAACAGAGCTGCTCTAAATCATTAGCCACCTTTGGGTGTGTCTACGTCATCATTATACTTTGGATCAGGACTGTGCTCTGGTAGCAAATACTCCATTGCTGCCTCTTACCTGGTTTTGGTTCGCACCATGGAGTGGTCTCACAGGATGCAAAGTGGATCTTCCAGCTGAAGCTAAACCAGCAGAGAAGCATGAGGCATCTCTGTGCTCCAGTCAGTAACAGGCCCTGAGTTCACAGGACCAAACCAGAGGTAATTGGAAGGAATCTCCCTTGGAAATATCTATAATGCAGACTTTTGGTCCTCAGATGTTTCCTTCTCCACATTGCTTCCATTATGCCACACTACTTCCTGGGCTAGATTTAGCTTTTGACAACTGCCAGAATCCTTAAGAGTCTTTAAAAACTTGAAGGAGTACTCTTTTTCATGGGGAAGGGAAGAAAAGATTTTTAAGCAGGGGAAAAGCTTGCTCCTGAAGATTTTGCTGGTTTTGCATATTAGGCACCTTCAGACATGTCTACAGCAGCTGTATTTAGTCTGTGGGACCTGGAGGATTTCTCAGCTCCCAGCTGTGACTGTGTGCCTTGATAACATCCTGAGTTCATGTCACTGTGAGACTGAGATATGCCCTAACAGGCAGAAGTTTGTGCACTCATACATGTCACCCAGTTTGCATGACTGGGGGGACCAGTACTGCAGGACACACACAGTTTAGACAAAGCCTTTGATGGCATGTATACATTTCCCACTGACACTAACATATTAACATTTCACCACTGTTAACTTGATGGGGTATCCAAGTGTGAGTGTACTGTCACTATCGATTAGCCATGTTTCTCACATAGGTATTTGGCATGCTGTTAAATGCCGGCAGCAGCTCCAAGTCAGTCTACTGAAGTGATCCAAATATTGCTAATGTTACTGCTGCTGCTCAGTGAGAACAGGGAACTCCCCCTTGTATAAGCAATACCTCCAAGCAGTCTTTGAGTTTTTTTCAAAGTGTGGATGCCCACTCCAATCTAAACCCCACTGTGGGATGTGTGACTCTTCCATGGATGATATCGACCAGTTGCAGATCCAGACTGGGAATTCTCCTTTCTTCTGCAGAGGCTCACGCTCTTTTCTCTGGAGGTTCCTGTTTCAGTCTTTGATGGGAACAAAAATAATGGTTGTTATACTGTCAACTGTAAGGTCAACACTCAGAAGTGGCGTAAATTTACTGTTGTAAATCAGCACAAGTAAGTGTCAGAAGATGTGTATTGGTAGAAATTGCATGCTAAAGATGCAAAAAGGTAGGATTAAGAAAAGAAAACAAGCAAAGTAAGATAAGGGGACTGTTATCCTGGAGAAGGGCATGGTATAACCCCTTGAATAAAGACTCATATGTAGACAGAGGATTAAATGTCTCCTTGTGCAACCACGTGATTATTAAAAAGAAATAGGTTATCATAATCTAGTTGTGTCTTTTTCCCATCTAAGTTTTTTTTTTTAAATTCTCCTTCAAGGACAAACTTTTCACTATCTACTAAAATCCTTATTAATAATTTCCTTCTGTACCTCCACTGCTGACCCCTCTGTATTCGGTAGTAACTTTCTTATGTTCTTCAGAAAAACATGTGCTGTGATCTCTCATACTGGTTCATATCTGCATTTCTGATACAGTATTTTCCTACACAAAAGAGAATAATGGAATTTTCTCCAAACCATACCAAAACAGGAGTAGATAGTATAGGCAAGTTTCTTCTGAAGACTTTGTACTAGAGCTAATTTTTCATCCTACTTCCTCAATAACATCAAACTAACTAAGACTATGAGAACTATTTTTACTGAGTGTTTCTCACCACGTAGATAAATCAATACGCACAGGTAAGAAAAGCAGAAGGAACTCCGAATGTCACCCTAGACTGACTAGCTGGATTCAAACTTGCATCATAACTTTGCCTTTTATTCTCCAAATCTTCCAAGTGAGAGAGTGTTCTCTGGAGCAGATTAATTAAAATTTCCGAGCCACATGTGTGTGCATATATTTGACTATGTCACTTAGTTGCCCAGCTGTTAGCAGATGGCACTCAGGGTTTTCAGTGATGTTTGTTTGTGCTTTGAAAGGGAAAAAAAATCCTATCTTTAGAACCTCACAACACATTTTTAAATTAAGTCAGTAGCCTAGCCCTGGCAGCATAGGATATTTGTTTTCTCTTCTCCAATGCACTTCTGTCAATTTCTGGTTAGCTGACACAGTGAAATCCTGGGCAAAAGTACCAACAAGCCTGAATGAATATTTTACAGAAGTTATAAATGTCTTTCAGCAATGAGAGCTCTTTATGAGGTTACTTTATGCACAGAGCAGAGCTTTGTCTGTGGGCTTAATTTCCTATGCTTATTTTTATGGACTTTGTTTCTCTCTTGGAAGTAAATAGGAGAGCTTGATACTACACAGGTTTATAGTTTTTAATCAAGTACAAATGGGAGGCATAAATCTGTTTTGAATATTATTATATTTGTTACATAAATTATATGTACCTAATTATT
Source organism: Apteryx mantelli (assembly GCF_036417845.1). Lineage (NCBI taxonomy): Eukaryota > Metazoa > Chordata > Aves > Apterygiformes > Apterygidae > Apteryx > Apteryx mantelli. The sequence continues at coordinate 18,606,593 of NC_089978.1, forward strand.
GTTAATTAACATTTTTAACTAAAATGGATGTTCATGATCGTGTTTAGCTGTATGCTTTCAAGACAGAAAGTTGTTAATGCTTTACAAGTGTCTTTCCTAAGGATTTCCTGACTTCAGAAATCATTTTAACAATAACAAATACATCATTGTGCAGAGAATTTCAATGGGAAGATTTCTTTGCTGACCTCATTTATATTGACAAGCGTAAACATACCTTATTCCTTTTATGTATACAGCATTTATATTATACTGTTCTCTGACCTTATCAAGCCTTATGACAAGCATCATTTTCTGTTATTGTGAAAATTCATGTCTGAGAAGATGGGTTTGATAATATGCCTGCAAACGCATTAAAATAAAACTCATGTAGTGGTTATACTACTAAACCTTTCCTCTGAACAAGAAAAAAACATAGCACGTTTCATATCCAGGCAGTATGGGCAATTTTGGAATCTCGGTCTTCATTAAAAGCTCTTTCCAGTCCAAGTGATTCTCTAAATTGACTTATAAGGGTTCCAGATAAAGCTTTAATCATCTCACTTGACTTAACACCTTTTCCGAAATGCTGTTAGATAGGCTTACTTTAATGTTTTAACAATGATATATGGATAGAAATTGATGAACTTTTTGCTGTCTTTAAATTCGTGTTGACTATTAATAAGTCAGTGACCAAATCTGCAAGATTCTGGTCAGAGACTTATTCCACTGCAGACGTGACCAGGAAGGTGACAGAGGGGTTCAGCAGCCCCTTGATCTGGGGACCACTTCATTGGAAAGCTCCCATGTGACACAGCCTGTTTCCCAGGCCCATCTCCTTTGGCTACAGCTCTGGAGAAGGATAATTCTGGAGATGCTTTTTGAGAACCATTGCAGAAATGCTTTCCCAAAGTGCTACCCGCCCCAGGCAAGAGATTAGGGAAGCTAGGGGATTACTTCTGGGGAACTCCATGCATGAACTCACTGCCTGAAGCAGCCGGTTTGAGACACTTTTATCTTTTCTTCTATCATGCCTAGTCAATTCAAATGGCCATTAATACTGAGGTTTCCTGCCAGCAGGTGCTGAATGTTATACTGAAATGAACCAGAGTGGGGAGAAATTGCTCTAAGATTTGCTTCTAAGTTGCTAAGGAAACCATCTGCCTCATATCATATAGGTTCAGTGTAGCTTTATAATTCAGCTTTAGTTGCCACATATATATACGAGAGGCTTTTCAGTGTCAAGAGAAGAACTGAAAAGCAAGAAGAAAAGGTTTACTTACTACTAGCATATAAATTTTAATTGTTTCTGTGTAAGTCCAAATTCTAATTGGTTCTGTGAATCACAGGGCTCTACCCTGGGATTAGAGACCTACCATTTGACCCAGGATTTTAGCTCCATCTCACCCCCAAAAAATTGTGAGCAGGAAGTCTGGAAGATTTTTTTTTTCTCATGGTCAGTAAAACAGATTTCTATTTCAAAATACAGTAAGTGTTCATCCCCTTGGATTTCCACCTCCTGAGAATTCTGCCTGAATTTTGGTGACAGGAGATACCAGCGTGAGATATTTATGTTGCACCCTTCCCAAATGGCATCAGGAAGTGGTGCGGCTTCTTTTCCCACAGGCGAGCTTTCAGAATCAAAGTTTCTCTTCAAGGGAAGGGAAGAGGAAGTGCAGGGAAGAGGCAAAGAGATTTTAAGAGTTGTCTCAATCTCTTTTAATAGGCTGCATGGTTGTCCTTTTAAAAGCACCTACACAGGACAGAAGAAAGCAGGCTTTTAGAAATTCACCAGAAAAGCTGAGGATTGGAAAAGCCAGATGTGTTTTCAGATGAGACTAGCAGACACACAAAACCAAGAGCTTGCCAGCTATCTACTGAAAAGAGCGTTGTTCTGGAAGCTTGGCCTTGTTACCAATGAACATGTGGGGTAATGACATGATCCACAAATGGTAGGAGGAAATTTCATCTGGAATGAGACAGGCACAGTTAGTAATAACCTGTTTGCTTTGAGAAGAGCTCTAGGGCTACACCCTTACAGAAACATAGGTCCTAAAATATATATTTCCTAGATACCATTTCCTAGGTATCACACACTGACACCTCAGCCCTGGTCGTATTGACCAGGGTAAAAAAATAATCAGTTATTTCTTATAACAGTCCCGCTTGGCACAATCATTACAGTGCAATCCGTGAGGGAAGCATGATTAATGTGATGAATTTTTCCTACAAAAAACATAAACATATATATCAGCCGGTGTTCAACAGCAGTGAAAAAAAAACCTGCCTTTGCTTTTCTTGTTTGTCTGCTGGTCTAACAGATGTTCATAGCTTCTGTGTCTTTGTTTCTCCCACTTGAATCTCCATACTACTACACTGTAACTTATCAGGGCATAAAGGGTTTTTGTTCAGTGGCTGGCCAAAATTAAATCCTACAACTACTCAGGATTCCTAAGTGCCATTATAAATAATATACGACTATTTCTATTTTTAGTAGCAACCAAGAATGCTAAACACAGACTGCAGACCTACTGTACTAGACACCAGAGGAAAGAACCATACCGACAGTCCTGCCATCTAGAATTTAAACACTTCTTGGCAGATGATAATGTCAGACAGATGAATAAGTAGATAAATGTTGGGTAGAAGGTGGGAAGGTGGTACAGCAGGAGTGGGTACATTAGCATGAATCAGTTGCATACATATGTCATGTTCTACAGTAATTCATTCCCTCGAGGAAACTGTGCTTCTTCAAATTGTTGAGTCCCATGTTTCAGAGTTACAGATTTTGTCTGCAGACTTAAGGAAATGGTAGATGCAACTTCTGCATTAACAGTAGTTTAAGTTCTGTCAATTATCCATCTTCATTCATTAGAAACATGCTGACTTTCATTCCTCCTCCTACTCCACTCTAACACACAAAATGATCCTCACCTATGCAGATTAAAAGTACAAAGCTGACTCCAACCAAGCAAAGGAACATTCCTTTTCCCAGGGTCTTGTTTACTGCAAAAGTGACATAAGCAACAAAGAAACATGAATGAGAAAGTGTATATGTAAGCGTCCCCCAAGGCTTCTGATCTTCTTTCCTGAAATCAAAGCAAAGAAGCTTTGCCAAGGGTGAAGGCTCTTCCTATGAACCCACAGCAGATATCACAGCCTGAATTGTTAGTCTCTAGCTACAGGAAAAATCAGTGATTCAGTTACAAGTACACTCTCCATCCCAAGCATACACTGGAGTCCAATATCGCTGTGTAGCTGCACTGTGGATAAAACATCTGTTCGGGCACCCAGATGACCTCTGAGAAAACTTGGGTCTGCCCGTTAATGTGGGCACAAGCAATTACTTCCCTGGAGTATGACTTGTATGTGACAGCTGTGCTCAGTCTGGCCACCAGCTATCTCACCTACCTTCACTGCATTATCACACAGCTGCCAGGAAAACAAGGCATTTCAAGGTCTTTCTTTGCATGGCCCTGAAGTTGTGTGCCACTGGAGTACCTAGGCTGTAGATAGCTTGAGGCTGGGCTGCCTTTATAAACTGTGGTAAGGAAGTGATCGTACCCTGCAGGCACCAAGATGGATTCATGGAACTCTGTTTGGGAGCCTGCTAAGCTTTGGACTTGGTTCTGTCTGGACCATGTTCCCAAAGTCAGTGCAGCGGTAGCACTGAAGTGGAGTTCATTCCTAAATCAAACCAGTTTGTTTATACTTATGTGCTTGTCCTGGGACTGAAATGCTTAAAAACATCATCAAAGCAATAATTAAGCATTCACAACCCAAATACTGAGGGTGAGTTCTCAGTAATTCTGTTCTAAGTAATTGTGCTCCAGGTATTGACAATCACAAGTAACACCGATAAAGGCTGAGGAAGGCCTGCTATTCTGAGTTCTTCAACTTGCCTCAGAGCCTATGGCATGACAATACAGAGATTTTGTCAAATGAGATTGGATAAAGCTCACCTTGCAAGCCAAACACTCTGAATTATATGAATCATCATCACCTAGAAATTCTCCTATAGAGTGTAGTAAATTATACAAAAAAGAGATGGACTAGGGTTTGGAGACCACTGATTCTAGTCTCCTATTTTTGCAGGTGAGAGTTTAGATGAGCTGTTCTGTCATGATATAAACTAGTGAAGAGATTGCTTGGAAATTTGGAAAAAAGGAGATTTGGAGAAATTCTTGTTCTTCCCTCTCAGCTTCCTTGAAGTCTGGCTTCCCTGTCTTTCAGTTTGTTGCAAAATTCTGAATCTGGGATGCTCATACATCAGATCTGCTTCTGGTTCTGCTACAAGTATTTCTGTTGTGTTATGCTCAAAATCTAGTTATGAGCAAAAAGGAAACACATTATATGCAAAATCAATAATTTATTATTAGTATAATTTAAATTGAAATAGTCTAGTCAAAAAAATCATTATTATTCCAGATTTAATTTTTACAGAAAGAGAAAGAAAAAGAAAATGAAATTAGTATTACTATATGTGAAAAAATCGCAGTAATAATAATAATAATACAAGTAGAATTGCTATACACATATTTCCTAGTGTGCATGTAACACCCCTTTTCCTGGTGCTATGGTCACTGCCCCTCAACAATGTAAGTTGATAGCTTCAGTCTGGTGGGTAAGCGGGATACAGTGAGTTGTCAGCATCTGGACTGCTTCACAAGGAGGAATATGTCGTTTATGGTTTCTCCTTTCTCACTCTAGGATCCACTTGGGGTAATTTTTATAAGACTGTGACTCACTTATACACCTTGCTCTTTCTTCATTGGTCTACAGCTCCATGCTACATGTAAATGTACTGTATATGGTGCATTTTACATATGTTATGTACTCGCTCTTTGTTCTTTTTGTTATCCCTAAACCAGGTTTGTCCAGCTCCAAGTCTGCATTTCTTTAACTAAGCATTGGTGAATTGTTTATAGCCATAGGGTCTCCAATGCAAAGCCTACGCTTCGTCTCTTACCATCTCATGCTTACACGGGCATCCTGCACCTCCAGTTCTCAATGTCTTTGCTGTCTTACAGACCTGAATTTCTCCATGCTACCTTATTAAACTACAGTCATAAATATTTAATTCTACAAAGAATGACTGCTTTTTACTGCTATCTATATAAAAATTATGATTGTACCATACAAGGAAAAGCAGAAGTAAAACAAGTTAGACATAGCCACCTGATCATTAGGAAAATTTCTGTCACAATCAAATGAAAGCAAAGCCCTAGGCAGGTCAGGAAGAATTCAGACAAGGCAAGACTGACAACCCTCTGTCCTGAGGCCTTGCAAATGCAATACAGAGCCTGTCGCCAGTTACTAGCAATGGCAGTGTTGTGTTACTAGGCTACAGGGCTATCAGTGAGATAACCATACTTTGGCTTCATCTGATCTTTTACTTCTTTACCATTTCAGATAACTGTACTGTTCTGTACTTCAGTTTGTAATTCTTCAACTATTTTTTCAGTTAATCTAATTGTTTTTTTTAATGGCACTTTAAATACGTATGTATAAATATAAAGTGAATACTTGAGACAGTAATAGAACAGTTTTTAAAACAGGAACCATATGGATCCATTGCCAACAAAAGAATTACACTGGGGAAGAATTTTGCTGCAGAGTCTTTAATTTCAGAAGAACTATTTTTTTTCAATTAAGTTTCACTAGAAGTAGTATTAAAATGAAAACAGAATAATGGATCTTGTAGAAAGATCTAGGGGGAAAATAAAATTGAATTAAGGACAAATTAGTCAGTCCAGTTTTGATGAACACATGGACTTATTGCTATGAGCAAAGATCAAAGGCTTAATTCAGTGCTCTCACTTGAGAACTTGGGAAAGGCTTCGAGCTAGATTACATGCAAGTCAATCCAATCTGCTTATGAAAAAAAATTAATATTATCCCATTCACTTTCCACATCAGTTTCTATCTGTTTCCCTGAAGGAACGGATCTTGAAAATGTTTGGCAAATATGTCCATCTCACAGCCACAAGACTTTAACAGGGGATGTAAAATATGAACAAGTAATTTTTCCAGGTTTTGGGGAATAGCTGTGCTTACTTATATGAGGATGAAAAGCATAGAGAATAAGTAAAGGAAAGTTTTTGTCCTTGGTCGCAAGCATTTGATTTGAAGGGATGAACCTCCACTCATTGGGAGCATGTAAGGGTCAACAGGAGGAAAGTGGATCTGCTGGGTTTAGATTGTGGCAATTTGCTCCTCATCTGTTGTTGCTAGCCCTGCCTGATATTCACCTCAGACTTCAGTGCTTTCTATCAATCACCTGTAAGAAAAATGTTGGTATTCAGGCCATACCAGCAAGTTTAGTATTAAGCACAGCATCAAATAGTTCTTATTCTACAAAAAAAAAAGAGGTAGCACATGTCTTTAGCAGACAGCTATCAGAACTTTTTTTTTATCAATGGCAGGATAGGCTGTGGCCTTAAATTTTCATAGCAATCCACTAATTATAGGATCATTTTATTATAAAAGGCAAACAGGTTGGTCAGGCATGGTTTATTCTTGGTGAATCCATGCTGACTGTTCCCAGACACCTTCTTCTACTCCATGTGCCCAGAAATGTGCTCCAAGAAGACTTGCTCTATGATTTTCCAAGGGACTGAAGTGAGCCTGAGCAGGCTGTAGCTCCCAGCATTGGCCTGTTTGCCTTTTCTGAATGAGTGCTACGTTTGCCTTTCTCCAGGCGTCAGGGAGCTCCTCCCATCTCCATGACCTTTCAAAGATAGAGAACAACCTTGCAAGGACGTGGGCAGCTCTCTCAGCACCCTTGGATGCCGCCGGTTGGGTTCAATGAACCTCTATGTGTCAAGTTCTCACAAGCAGTCCCTGGCTCACTCCACTCTCGCTGCCGGTCATTCTCCTCCTCCTTGAACCCCTTCACTAAGCATAGAGGGTAGGGAGAACACTGAGGCAAAGAAGGCATTGAGTACCTTGGCTTTAAAAGGTTCTTTAAAAGTTTTCTGCAATGTTGTTGCATGCTCCACAAGACATTCCTGTTAATAAACACCATCTTTTCAAGATAATCAGCTTTGTATGATCTTAGTTCATGCATGCAAATTTATATAGATTTTTCACAGCCTGAGCAATAACTTGAGCAGGAGAATAGACAGTGAGTTTGAAAGAAGAATTACAGGGTACAGGTGCATCAATCAGTATCATACCTTTTCTTAAATGAAATATTTTCTAGCAAAAGATATCAGAATCAAAGAATCACAGAATGGTTGAGGTTGAAAGGGACCTCTGTAGTTCATCTAGTCCAACCCCCCTGCTCAAAGCAAAGTCAGCTAGAAGAAAGTTGCTCAAGACCTTGTCCAGTCAGGTTTTAAATATCTCCAAGGATGGAGACTCGACAACCTCTTCCAGTGTTTGATCACTCTTAGTAAAAAAGCTTTTCAGGTTTAAATGAAAAAATCAAGTTGGACTATCTTTAGTAGATGGGTTTCTTATTAGTTAATTTTAGATCTGTGAGAGTTAAATATCAACATACAAGCATGATTCATTTGACCTAGCATGGAATGAGGTGAATTGCCTTCTTTCAAATAGCCTTTTTTTCCACTGCTTATAGAGTGACTAGCTCAGGCATAGAAAGTTGAGTTTAAATATCTAATTCATATGACGTGAATCCCACCAATGGTCATTCTTCTTCCATAGCACTGGATAAAGTTAGAAATGAAAAAGAAGAAATACTTGAAAAAATATTATTTTTTCTCTAGCTCTCTGCTCTGAAAAGCATAAATACTGATAGCTAGTGTTCAAAATACACAGCTCTTTCTTTTTTATTTTCTTTGTTTAGCCTCTCTACCCATGGAAACCAACTTTATGGGATCCTTAGTGCTATGGGAAGACAACATCTCACTCCCACTGAATCCCCACTCCGCTTGTAACCTTTAAACCTGTTGGCTAATTTCAACTAAAATTAAATTGGAGGAGACATCACATGATAAGCAACAAGTTTTGTAAAAATCAACAGATGGATGACAACGAGGGAAAGAAGAGCAAAATTCAGTGTTTACCCGTTTTGAGAGGTAATAGACAAATGACCAGTCTGCCATAAGTACCAGATGGCCAGTAAGCATACTCCTAATTCCAAGCTAGCTACAGGACATGGTTGTTTCTTGCCTTGGAAACAGAAAACAGACAGGGAGCACAGCTGTAACAAAATGATACGGTGACAAAAGAGATGCTAGACATGTGAGAAACTAGATGGTATCATGGGAATTTAGGGAATACACAGAGGTCCTACGGATACTGCAGAGGGAGCACATGGGGATGGATGTAAAGTACACTCTGTGTGAAGTGACCATCATTAGCTGCACTGCTTACAGAGCAACTTGCTGTCCCATACAGTACCTCATATAGTCAGAAACTGAAATGCAATGGGTCAGGCTTCAGCCTGAGAGCAAATGCCCTAAAAGTCAGTTTCTACTCTCAATTATAGTGCTATAAAAGTAGCATAACTCCTACATTTGTTATTTTATTCCATTTATCACAAGGTTGACCCATCTGTGTACATTTTTTTCATGCAATACATGGTTATTGCAAATTGAAATTCCCATCAAGTCACAATACTTTGCATATACTTAGCAGCATCTAAGAAACCAAGAGTTTCACAATGTCATTTTCCTACTTGTCAAATAGAAGACTACCATCTGATTAACATTTTAAGTGTCAGAGTTGCTTGGATGACACATTTAACAAGATGCAGAATAACTTCAGCCATATGTTTTAAAATACTATAAGACAAAAAGGAGAACTAAGCATAAGTAGAATCCATGTCTAAGACTTTCTTAATCTAATCCACGGCTAAGACTTTCAAAAGATGGGTGCCTACATTTAGCCCCTGAAATCCATAATGGCTCACTTTCTCAAATGAACCAGTTTTCTAAAGAGCTGACCAACCCAGGGCTCCCAATATCTTTTACATCTATAGACTTAAGGAAGGAAAGCAATCTGATTTTGGATAATAATCCTTTCAGACACTAATTTGGCTGATTCTGGTACATGGAACTCTGGAATAATTCCTTTGCCTTTCATTAGACAAAATAGAAAAGCTTTATATCTTTCCCTAACCTGAGAACCTTTCCCACCATTAAGTGGGAAAACATCTAGTAAGGAGCACATAAAGCAACCTTCATTTGCTCTAGGTCAAAAACTGCCAAATTCGTATATATCACAGAAGGGCTGAGACTGGAAAGGACCCCTGGAGATCATCTAGTTCAGACACCCTGCTCAAGCAGCGTTAGCTAGAGCAGGTTGCCCAGGACCTTGCCTGTCGGATTTTCCAGTAACCTGTTCCAGTAATAACCCTCACAAGTGAAAAAGTGTTTTACTATGTTTAAATGTAATTTCCTGTATTTCAGTTTGTGCCCATGGCCTCTTGTCCTTTCACTGGGCACCACTGAGAAGAGTCCAACTTCATCTTATTTAATTCCTCCTATCAGGTATTTATACATATTAATAAGCTCCTCCTGAGCCTTCTCTTCTCCAGGTTAAACACTCCCAGCTCTCTCAGCCTCTCCTTGTATAACAGATGCTCCAGTCCCTTCGTCAACTTAGTAGCCCTTCGCTGGACTTGTTCGAGTAGCTCCATGTGTCTCTTGTACTGGGGAGCTCAATATTGGACACAGTTGCTCCAGATGTGGCCTCACCAGGGCTGAGCAGAGGGGAAGGATCACCTCCCTTGACCAGCTGGCAAAGCTCTGCCTAATGTGGTCCAGGATATCTTTCACCTTCTTTGCCACAAGGGTGTATTGCTGGCTCATGGTCAACTTCTTGTCCAGTGGGACCCCCAGGGCCTTTTCTGACAAGCTGATTTGCAGCTGGTCAGCCTCCCAGCCTGTTTTAGTGCATAAGGTTATTCCTCCCAAGGAACAGGACTTCATATTTCCCTTTGTCAAATTTCACAAGGTTCCCCTCTGCCCATCTCTCCAGCCTGTCAAAGGTCTCTCCGGATGGCAGCACAACCATCTGCTGTATTAACTACTTCTCCCAGTTTTATATCATCTGCAGTTTCTGAGGGTACATTAGGTTCCAAAATCTAGGTCAGTAATGGAGATATTAAACAGTACTGGACCCCTGAGGTACAACACTAGTGACTGGCCTCTACCTGGATCAGTTGGTCAGTGAGGATGTTATGGGAGCCAGTGATGAAATCCTTGTTAGAGTCAAGATATGCAACATCCACTGCTCTCCCCTCATCCACTCAGCCCATCATTTTGTCATAGAAGGCTGATTAGTCATGATTCTCCATTCAAAAATCCTGCTGACTACTCCCCATCACCTTCTTGTCCTCTATATGTTTGGAAACAGTGTCTGGGATTATTCCAGGATCAATTTGAGGCTGACCAGCCTGTGGTTCCCCAGATCCTCCTTCTTCCCTTTCCTGAGGATAAGAGTTAAATTTTCTTTCTTCCAGTCCTCAGAAATGCCCCCTGCTCACCATGAACTTTCAAGGATAATCGAGAGTGGTCTTGCAGTGACATTAGCTAGTTCCCTCAGTACTTGTGAGTGCATCCCGTCAGGGCCCACAAACTTGTGTACATTCAGTTTGTTGAAGTGTTCCCTAATCTGATCCTCCTCCACCAAGGCTAAGTCTTCATTGCGCTGGACTTGCCAACAGGTCTCAGTGGCCTGGGATTCCTGAGGGCACATCTTACCAGGAAAGACCAAGGCAAAGCAGGCAGTGAGTACCTCAGCCTCTTCCACTTCCTGTGTCATCAGAGCCCCTACCCCATTCAGCAGCAGGACCACGTTTTCCCCAGTCTTCCTTTTGCCACTGATATACCTGTAGAAGTCCTTCTTGTTGTCCTTCATGCCCCTCACCAGAGTCAACTCCAGGTGGGCTTTGGCTTTCCTGACCCCATCCCTGCATACATGGACAGTGTCTCTATATTCCTCCCAGGTCACCTGTCTCTGCTTCCATCTCTTACCTGCTTCCTTTTTATCTTTGAGTTTACTCAGGAGGAGTTTATTCCTTGTTCATCCATGCAAGCCTCCTACCACTTTTGCTTCACTTCCTGCGTGCTGGGATGAACCAATCTAGGGCTTGGAGAAGGTGATCTTTGAAAATGACTAGTTGTCCTGGACCTTTCTTCTGTCCAGGGCCATCTCCTATGGGATTCTTCCAAGCAGGTCCCTGAACAGCCCCAAGTCTGCTCTCCTGAAGCTCAGGGTTCTGATCCTGATACTTGCCCTGCTCCCTCCTCTCAGGATCCTGAACTCCACCATCTCATGGTTGTGGTAGACAAGCCTGCTTCCAACCCTCATATCCTCGACCAGCTCTTCCTTATTTGTAATTATAAGGTCCAGCAGAGTTTCCCTCTCATGAGCTCCTCAATCACCTGTGTTAGGAAGTTGTTATCAATGCACTCCAGAAACCTTCTGGATTGCTTGTGCCGTGCTCTGTTGTCCTTCCAGCAGATACTGGGTTGGTTGAAATTCCACATGAGGACCAGGGCCTATGAATGTGAGGCTTTTTCCAGTTGCCTGAAGAAGTTCTTATCCACTTCTTCCTGATCAAGCAGTCTGTAGCACAACCCTGACAACATTCCCTACTTTGGTCTGCCTGCTAATCCTGACTAATAAACTCTCAACCAGCACATCACTCATCCCTATCCATGTTCATTCTTCTAATGTCTATGCATAGGAAGTGCCTGTTGTATGGAAGTGTTATTCCAGCTAAAGATTCGAATTTGCGATCCATTACAGAGTCAAAGGCAGCTACTATGAGGATGGAAATAGGAACTTCATGGAAGGAGAGAAAAACTGTACAGAAGAACAACCTCTACCTTATGATTAACATGTGCACATATTTAAATTGCTGTTAAAGGAGGCAAGGTGGCAAGTGAGGGTGCTTTAAGTCTGTTTACACATCAGAGGAGATCATCCTGACAACCACTTTGTACTGAGTTCTTACTGCTCTCTCAACTGATATTACAGTGCCATGTCCAAAGAGCTACATGGCCTCCCTCTAGCTTAAGGCCTAAAATATTAATCCACAGACAACATCTTCTTGCAAAACGATAAAAGATCCTTTCAGCCTCCCACACTCAGAGCAAGCAGACTGCAAGTGCCCTCCAGACTTGTAAATACTTCAGCTAACAAAAGCTTCAAAACAGAGCTTATAATACATGGCTAACTGGTTATATATCTTATTTCCCTGTAAAAGAGTTAAAAGTTTTCCCAAAATTTACTGAAAGACACAGCTGCGATATGATCAGGAGAGGCTGGATCTGAAATATTCTGTGAGAAATAACTTAGCTGAGTTAAAGCTGAACTGGTCACCAAGACAACTTATTTTAAGAATATGTAATGAAGTTCTGAAGAGCATAATTTGGCCATAAGGACATAGTGAGGCATGAAGTTTCTCTTAAGTGTAGGGGTAAATATAAAGTCCATCACACTCTGAAGACCATTGTCAGGCTGAGACTATAATAAAGTTCTCATCTTTCCTTTTTTTGACTGCCAGCTCTACTTGAAGCTGCCAAATCTGAAACCCACCTCTGCTCACTGTTGATAAAATCTACACTGATTTCAGTGCAACTACTCAAATGAAGAAGGTTTCTTATATGAACAAAGGTTCTGAAAAACAGATTCCTTTAAAAAGGGACTGTATCTCTGTTTTCAGAAAAGTATTCTGTACATTTATGATATTTGACGAATTCGACAATTTTGCTAGCTGAACTATGCTTTTCTCCTTGATTCTTTTAATTTCTGATGTTTGCTTCATTTGAATCTACAGCTTACTTTCACCTTGGAGGCACTGCATCCAAGCTGGCTAAAGCACCACAAACGTTAGTGTCAAGCTAGCCCAGCTCAACTTGATGACCCATGTAACAGCACCCTCTTAGCCACTATTCTTCCTGCTAGAGAAAGACAGTGCTGCAAGTATTTTTCCCAGCACTTATATGCAGCTAAGCAAAAACTTGAACTCAGAGAATCATATTTTCCAAGGGACTTAGCAACCCAGTCATGTCTGATTGGGTTTACTGAGCACTTTGGAAAATAAATAAATAAATCTGATCCTGTATTCATAAAATACCTAGGAAAGTGTTTGACGGTTTCAGGCATCAGCATAACTCCATTAGTATATTTGACAGCATTCTTTCTACAGATGTGTAATACAAATGTCCTTTTTTCAGGCATTTGAGCAATAATACACATTGCAATGTTCTTCAGACTTTCACAAGTTTACACTTATTCTCTTTCTTTTGTTGTCATGTATTTAACTGTCCTTAACTGTAATAGACATGTTGCATCATATTACCAGCATTTCATATTATTGCTTAATAAACAGCCAAAAAAGAAATGTCAGCAGGATGATTATACTTTCAGGCTTCACTGTACCAGTGAAGAGCAATTACATTGCAATCCAATAAAAAAGAACTAGCAACAATAGGGAATTGAAAACACAAGGTGACAGCCTAGAAAAAAAAATTATTGCTTTTCTTCAGATAGTGTATACTTTGTTTTTAAAAAGACTATCGAAATTTCTAGTTTTCAGAAGAAAAGTTGAGATAACATTAGTGAACTGCCTCTGGAGATAACATCACGGATCTGGAGAGGTAACTCAAATCTGAAAGCAAAGGTCACCATTAGGAAACAGTTGTTGGCACTGAAATTGATAAGCCTCCTCTTTTGGGAGAAGCAAAGTGAAGTGAGCCTGTGGGTAACAGTTTGGGTAGAGGGGGAAAAAGAGATCAAGGAATAGACCAGTAGGAATCAGGTTAAAAAAGAAAACTGGAAAGAGAGGGAACTGAAGGATAAAGGCTCTGCAATTGGAGAGGCAGCACAAATAGTAAGGACACAGTTTGTCCACATCTGGAAGGAGAGCTCTGGGGGGAGAGTACAGAGGCAAAATAGGACTTTTCAAACTGTTCAGATAATTGCAAGTGCTAAGAATCTATAAAGTTTGGACACTAAGGATGAAATATTCAAGACTTGTTCCCCTTTTCTGTTGACTCTTAAATTTTGCATTTGCCTATGTACAGATCCATTTACAGTGCTGATTTATTTAGGTGGTCACTGTCTGGAACTGGGACAGTTCTGTAATGTCTATGAACACTGCTTAGCACAAGTTTCCAATATCTGCCTGGGACTCTGTAGAGTCATCCAAAAAAACCTCTATATTTGCTCTGAAAAATTGTGTATGCTGCAGGGAAAATTGATTTTTGTAGTTTGATATGTTAGCATGCCTATTGTATAAATAAATTTTGAACAGGTTGTTGGTTACCAAATTCAGGGACTGGGACTATAGTTTAGCTAAAGATTTAGACGCTTAAATTTAGGTATCTGCATGTGAGCCAGATATGTGTCAATGGCAGCCACTGGAGATCTGGCCAGTATAGTCATGAACTCTGGAGAGCTATTTGTCTCTTCTTAAGGTAAACACCTACATTTGCCTAGTTAAATAGCTCTCCAGACTCCATTGTCTGAGTTGATCAGATCTCCCTTGATTATAACGGGAGCTTAGATGCTTGGCTCACAGGTAACAGGTGTTAATAGTGGTCTTTTCATTGTAATTAAAGAAAGAACAGCCCTAGTAAATAGCAGAACTCAAATGTTCTGTTTTGCTTTAATACTTTTTCTAAAATGGCCTTCAGCTGGATTGGTATTGTGTCACATAACTTCAGATATCCAAATCTCGATCTGAATCCCAACCTTATATCCTGAAGTGGCTGTTGTGAGAATCTTCAACTCCCCATAAAACAAAGAATCTCAATTATCCAAAAATTTCAGTTTCAATTCAAAAAACACACTTCTAATGAATTAGAGCCATGACTAAAGGTAAATACTTGTGGTTAAATGAGAAGGGGAAAGAAGAAATTGACTGTGAAAAAGAAAGGTCTTTTTAGATGCAAGATTAAAATAAGGCTGTTATCAGACTTGTTAAGGCAAAAACATTTTTCTGCATTTATTTTATTTTCAAATTCTCCCATCTTATGCGTTTTTGAATGTGACTCCTAGCCTGACCTGATATGAAGGTGTCAATACCATGAGTAGTGAGTAACTGATATAATACTGCTCTTCAGCCACAGGTTTTACTGAGAGCACAGTTTGATCAGTGGTGAACCAAAGCATATATGGAAACTAGACAAAGAAAATACACAGTGCCAGTCCAGCTGCAGGCCACTTTGAAAAATCTATTAAAGCAGTATAGAACAGTCGAGTTTTGCCATGCTTTAGATTGTCTCCTTCCTTAATCGTAATGCAAAGACTGCAGTTAATTTCTTTCAAGTTACTCTGAGTCAACTGGAAAACTATTTTAAAGCAATCTCTGACATACTATTACCTCCAGTAAATTACTATAATTATTTTTCTGTCTGAAACAATTAGTAAATAATTGAAAAATCCTTTCTGATGCTTTCCATCATTGCAATTATAAATTCAGAAATGCATTGTTAGTTCTGGCAGCTCATGATTATTTTTTTCCTCTTTTCTCCCTAAAAGGGTGACTGCTCCCAGAAGCCAGTAGGCACTGTATGTTAATCAGTTGTGAGCAATCAGCAGTAGCCATTTGTCACAAAAGTAGAGTATATGAACATGGTGGACTCGTAGTATATATGACTACTATGAAAGCACTAGGCCCTGAGCTCATTTAAATGTTAGTCTTTCCTGTGATCCATCGTAAGCTGGGTGCTATTTGAGTCAGACCCAGCTACATCAAAGGCATTTCTGTCATCAGACTTTTGCCACTAAGACATATCTAACCAAGTATTTGACTGAAGGTCAGATGATGTGGTGCCACATAGTAATGAACTCTGTGCATCACAGCTGTGAAATAACAGGAACTATATTAAACTGAATACTAAAAGAGGAATTGTTAAATGAATGAAAGGACTTGCTGATCATTTTCTCTGCCCAGAATACTGTTTTGTTGCTTGTTCAGATAGATAGTTTAAGAAGTTTCAAAATATTGTTTCTGGCAATTTTTGAGACAGAATGATGAGATGGCCACCTCTCTGTGAAGCAAGATTTTATCGACAACATCAATAATACTTTGAAATTTCAAAGCTGTTTAAACTTAGCCTTACTGCAACTCTGGAGTGAAGCAGCAAATGGTTTACTTTGTTTTTTAAATAAGAAGACAAGTGAGATCAAGGTCTAGCTTTCATAGCAAGGGCTTCAAAGTTGGTGAGATTCTTAATTATTATAGAAGAACTGACTTCTCAGCTAGCAGAATTTGTCTAACTGCTCTGATTTACATCAGCTGGACTTCTATCTTACAACATCCCTTCCACAACATGGAGTTTACTGCTTTCAAAACAGGCCACATATGTCAATCTGGAGTAACCTCAGGGTCTGGTCAGCTGGCATTTCCTTCCCAGTAAACCCTCAGACTGGCAGCCTCCCAAGCCTGGAAGTCATGTCTCCTGTGAGAGATCTGTAGGAGGCAGCTCTGTTGCCGATAGCCAGCTCAGAAGATTCCTAAAGCATGATTCCCTTCCAAGTCTTAGGGAATCATATTACCTTTCCATGTGTGGGAAACAGTATCTTCTTATCCGTACTGTAAACACTTCCATAGGTTGCTTTTTTGACTGGGAGTCCTAGGAAGAACTCAGAAGTAGCTCAAGAGCAAAGAGTTATGTCAAAGCGAGCTGCAACTTTTTTACTTCCAGCAAAACAGGCTTTCAGTAACTTCCCTATTTCTTACAAGGTATCAAAGGGAAAGTACAAAATAGTGGGGCATCAGAGAGGAACCAGTTCAGTCATAACAGTGAATTGGAGAGAGATGCGCGGTAGTGCCCCCAGTAACTTCTGCCAGCCTCTACATCTGACCCATGGAAAAGAATCTTTTATGAGAGGGACATGATAGATCCCAAAAGTACCATCTTGCAGAGGAGTGTATAATGCTAATTGACGCAGCTTGCTGCAAGGACCGTCTTCTGATGTGAAGGCTAGCCTTCTCAGCTCCACTTTGGCTGGTGCCTACTCCTCCTTGAAACTTGTATTATGTGTTTGAGAATGGGCACAATGCCACCCAACAGATGGTCATAAGTGTAGGCATGCTGGAAACCTAGTAAGTACAGATCTAAAGCCAGATTTCTCCTCCAAACAGGAAAATTCTGTAGGGCTTCTACATTCCTAGTTAACTAAACTCATCTTTACTTTAAATATCCCCAAATACCTTCTAGCACAGCCAGAGTGATTTGGGGGCTCTAGTATATATGGATTAATTATTCTCAAGGGTGAGGAAACAGATGATGGGTGGTGCCTCCAGGCAACAGATTACATCTCTGTAGAAAGTATGGTGTTAAGCGAAAAATAATTGAACTTTTCCATGGTTTTACAGTTTCTCCAGAGGATAAGGATACACAGTGTGGAAAGAGAGGTGGATTCATTGATATGTGGAAAACTTCTCAGTTATCTCAAATTCTTATCTCTGTTGTAATTATACATCTCACTAGTCTCCTGCTTGCTACACAATATGGCAAGAGGCTTGCTCCTCTCAGAATATGTATGATATTTAACAGGTTTTTGTTTTCCATGGTTTGTAAGCTGGAATCTAATTCATACGATGTATTAAAAAGAAGAAAAATCTTATTTTCCAGGGACAACCCAATAAAATCTACACACCAATTCTTTCAATATGAACATTTGTTGCAGGGCAGTTCAATATACCTTCTCCACTGTTAACATTTCACTTAGAAAGCAATCTTTTCTAGGAAAATAGATAATCTAAACTCTTCCCTTCTCTCCCTGTCCTTGCCTTCAGTTTTTCCCCAGCAGCTTATAGCACAGAAAGTGATTTTCCTGTTCATTGCTTACTGCCATCAGCCTTGGCTGCTTTATTGCTTTTTTGTCTCCTTAGTTCAGTACCAGTAAAACATAGATGCTTCAGCAGCAATCAAAGGTTCTACATGCCTTGCAGGTTTTGTTTTCAGTCTGAATGCTCTTTTTGTTCTGCTAGCTGTCTGCTTCACGCCACACAATGACTCTTTCTCATACAGATCTTTGTCATTTGATTTCCTCTGCTTTACCACTTTTCTTTGTAGCTGGTCTAATCTGATGTGAGATTCTCTTAGAGGAAAAATGATTCTCCCAGGCTGCTTCATATCTTTCAAGGGATTTTGAATGAATGAGTATGAGCAAAAAGGGCATTGGAGGAAGTCAGGACACTCAAGCCTTTGGATCCCAAATTGCTGCTTTGTACCACTGTGAGGAAGAAGAGACGGAGATCCTGCTCCTTACAAACAAGTAAAGTCTCTCCCCTTTATGCTCAGGTTTTAGTACCTGTTATTGAAATATACTTTCAACACCTTCAGCTACACTACATAAAAGAGGGCAAAGCACAGACATTTTCCTATCTTCTTCAATTAGCATTCCTAGCTCCCCAACCTGTTCAGCATCCACAGCTTCTAAACACTCTGTCCATGATAAAAAAAGAAGGCGTTGTTTTTCAAACAAGGTACTTCTAGAAGACATTATAAAACATAAACAGAGGATCATGAGGTTAGTCCAGTAGCTGCCAATTTCAACAGGGAGTCGTCTGTCTGAAAAACTAAAGAAAAGTCTTTCCATCATCTCCGCATTATGAGAGTCACGTCCAGGACCCTTGAAAGTCAACTTGCTTTCACAGACCGACAAATGGGTCATCTGAGCCATTCAGTCCCTCTGTTTACAGTGTTTTTCTGGCTTTTCTACTTCAGGGTCAGACACAACTTTGAAATAGAAATGGCTGAACAGCCGCACATAACACATCAGTTACATCAAAGGATAAAGCCCTCTTACCTCCTGCAGTTCATCCATGTTTTACCTTTTATAACGGCTCTATACAAAGGCCAGGTAGTACCAGGCATTGGGTACTCAAATGCAGGGTACAATGCAGAAGATTATGTCTTTTTTTGCAGAAGTGGCTATGCAAGATGATTTTGCACTTGAATGTAATCATTCTACTCAGCGAACTGGGGACTATGTATATTGTGAAAAATATTCTTTTATTGGAAAGCATGTGCTTAGTAGAAGATGTTAAGTTTGTTGAGGTTACAGAGGAGTTCCTAAAGGAGTTATAAAAATGTACATGTGGATGGCATGTGTCACATCACTTCATTCCAAGAAATGCCAGACAGTCCTGGTGAGCACCTAGAAATGTTGCCAGATTGTTAGGGTAGTGAATTCTGGCTGATTTATTATATATATTTTCAACAGAATGAATTTATGGCCTGTACTTAATTACTTCTGATTTAGCACACTGTTATCATTGTCCCTGCCCAAGAGGACCACTGAGATTTCATGAGCAATATCTCATGCTTCCTGGAGAAACAGTATTCTGAACAACTGTGCACATTTTTTTTCCAATAAATTCTGTTATAACACCTCTACTCATTATGGACAAAGGAGGGAAACTGTGGGAAGGCAATCAAGGTCAGTGGCACTTTGGTGGTGTAAACCTATGTCCATACTGCAGGCTCTCATAAGAGCAACTGATAAGTGGGACCCATATAGAGTTTGCCAGTACACATTATTCAGACAGCCAGGTTGAAATCAAAACAACATCACAGTCCTCTAAGGATATCTGTATCAGCCCTTCGCTTCAGTTATAACTTGGCCTTACTTTGCACTGTTAAACCAGTGGTCTGAAAATCTGAGGTGGGACACTTATCAGGCAGCTTTGTACTGGCAAAGTCTCCTTTGATTCCAGAATCAGAATAAGCAGTATCAGTGTAACAGGTACAAGTACACCCTCTTGGGGAAGGAGCTGCAAGAAACAGGAGGGAGAAAGGGGGAAACTGATGAGTTCAGTTGGCCAGTATAGTTAAAAAAGGAGTACTTTTTGTAAATTAAGTAAGCCTAAGGTGACAACAATGTAAGACAAGCACACTGAAAACCTCCAATTTTTTTCAGGAATGCACTCTATTATTTTAAAATATATATTTTAATCAGTCTTCACAAAGAGGATACTGACTCTTAAATAAAGGCCGGAGTTTTTGGATTCAAGTTGTGCAATGATGTGATCCAGCATTTACACACAGCTTGCTTTAAAGATATGTCTGCATAATGCCACACAATATCTTTTAGGAGTTATCTCTGCACAAGCAGACTTAGGTATCAGAAAGAGCACAGCCATGGCCACGGCCGCATGCCATTTTGTTAATAGATACTGCTGCATTAATGCCATTGTCCTGCTTTCAGCAACTGAGCGAGTTCCATTGTCCCTGCACACATTCGGTTTTGTCATGTGGCCATATGTTTCTGCTCCCATGGGTGTTTTGATGCATTAGTGTGGGAGAAAGAAGAAAAGGAAATTGCTTAGTAAATCCTCTTCCTTCTTACCAGGTATATGGAGCAGGAACACTCCACAACCAGCAGGTGAGTTCTTGTTTCTTTTTCTAGTGAACTACAGCTATCAATAAAAAAAAAAAGTTTTTTTATCACTTTGTAAGCTGTACTTTGAAATTGTAAGTGTTTCAGTGTGCTGGTAATGCCTTTGAACTAGGCTTCTCTGTATCTGAAGTGCACTGTGTTTTTGAGAACTTTTACTTGTGTTACAGGTAAAATTCTGAACTTGACAAAACTTTACAAACATAATTGTGGTCTTTACTGGTCTTCTGTGTGATGGAGAGAGAGAAGGAATGCAGAACAGATGCTCTTATAGACAATTCTTGAATTAATGTCTAAGATATGGGAATCTGAAAATACAGGGCACTGAGCTGGAAATCCATATAGTCCCATTCCTTTGTCCCCTTCGCCATCTGCGAGTTGTATTATTTGTGGGTGAACTTGTGGGAAATAGGAACTGGGGAGGAATTTGGTAGGTCTATTTGCTTTGGGAGAAAGATAAGATTCCCAGCTCAGGAAAACCAAATTTAAAATCTCAATATGAATGAGAAAAAAAAGCATTACCATGGAACAAGAAAGATACAAAGGAACTAGCAGAATTTTATATACAGAATCAGTCCAGAAAGTTCTACAACTGATAAAGTTATTTAGGTTACTCAGAACATGAAAATACGGGAAAGAACTTTAGAATAAGGAACTGACAATATATGGACAGGTGAAATGCAATGTTAATAAATACAAAAAAAATGCACAAAAATACTTTTGCTTCAATAACTGAATTAGAAACCTGTCACATTTATCACTTAAGGAAAAGGAGTGGCATATCTTTACAGATAGATCACTGGCACCTCTACTTAATGCATCACAGTGATGAGAAAAAGCAAATGAGATGTCTGATTGTATTAAAAATGAGCTGGGGAAAAATATAGAAAAATATAATGCTATTATGTAGCTATTTCTACAATACCAGCCACCACTTTTTGAAAAAAAATTGCACAGAATTATAGAGGGCTCAAGAGAAGGCCATAATTATTAGGAACACAGACAAACATTTGAAGAGAGATTGAAAAGAGTGGAACTGTTTCTTTTAGAAAGGAGATTAACAAGAGGAGATAAGAAAAAAAAGGATACTAAATAAAGGAATGTGATAGAAAAGGTAGTTGGGGAACTTCTGTTTTCTCTCTCTTGTAATACAAGAACAAGGGGGTATGCATACAAAATCAAAAGTTGGCAAAATGAAAACTGATACCACAAATCCCCTACAGCATGCAATTAGACTGCAGAACAAATACACCGCTAGTCAAGCATTCTGCAAAGCTGAACGAAGTTTGGACAGTTATATGAATTGATGCCAGCTAGAATGTCAGAGAGAAGATAAAGCCTCAGTTTTCAGGGCTAAATCCAGTCTTTAAATATCAGGAACAGGTAGAAGACTCTGAGTACAAGGCTTTTTTATTTTCCACGTAAACTGTATTTCTCTTCGTTATTGGTAAGATTCCCACAGCATGGCCAATGGAATTTCTCACTTAGGTCTATTTTACAGTGCTGTTCTGACTGCATTTTGGATCTGTTCACAGTAACATGACAGCACTGCAGATGGTTTAAACGCCTGTCTCCAAAAAACAACCCAGTCATCACTTCCATTTTCAAAATCCAGAAATGAGTCATTCCCCTCCCACAGGTAAAAGTGTTTGTATAAACATCAAGCTCTACAAACTTCTGTGTGTATCCTCACAGTAAAAAAAAATTTGCAGCAGAGTCCTTCCCTGTATTAATAAAATTCAGGTTTCAGCCCAGCCTTAACCACTCTCCAATTTTGCAAGTGCTTTGTAAAGCCATTGTAATTCTGAGTACCCAAATGGCAGGCACAGAACAATAGTGCAGCCCTCAGTTACAGTAAAGGGGGTATGAGATGAAAA
Organism: Apteryx mantelli; assembly: GCF_036417845.1. Classification (NCBI taxonomy): domain Eukaryota; kingdom Metazoa; phylum Chordata; class Aves; order Apterygiformes; family Apterygidae; genus Apteryx; species Apteryx mantelli. The sequence continues at coordinate 18,628,783 of NC_089978.1, forward strand.
GGTTGATAAGCAAAGGAGTAAGGGAACGGTTCCTTGGGGACAGACAGCAGCCACACAGAGGTTAGCCACAGTTCTCAAAGAATCATAGGATCACAGGATAATTCTGGTTGGAAGTTCAGGTTGGCTCACAGGAGGTCTCTGCTCACAACAGGGTCACCTCTGAGGTCAGACCCGGATGCTTGGGGCTTGATCCAGTCAGGTCTTGAGAAACTCCAAGGATGGAGACTGAAAAACCTCTCTGGGCATCCCAAGCCACTGCCTGACTGTCCTCATGAGGGAAAAGCTTCTCCTTATATACATACAGTCTGAATCTCTTGATTCAATTTATGCCTGTTTTTTCTCATCATCCTGCTCCACACTGCTGTGAAGAGCCTGGCTCCATCCTCTGGATACCCACCAGAGAAGGCCTCTGACACAGCTGAAATGCAATGGTGACCTTGTAAATAAAAGGATGAGTTGGCAATTGACTTTCTACTTCTTACTGAGCCACAAGAAGCTGTGAGAGAAGCAAAAGAAAGCTGATACCAAACTAATAACTTAAGAGAAAAACTTAAAAGGACTTTGAATGAGCCCTTTCTATGAGCCCTTTCCAGAAGATGTCAAAAAAGTATGTTGAAATTCCTCAGAGCCTCAGAGCCTCTACAGAAATTGTGTATACCATGGACTAACACAGAGATGGACTAACACTCCAGTTGTGCTCCTCAGGAAAGGAAGTGGAAGCACAGCTGTATGGGCTTTTTTGAGAGAGATTTTTCACCTGAAAAGTCTGTAAAGTTTCTTCACGTCTATTAGGACTGCCTGTACTTTAAAACTGTGCAAAGATATCATTCACGGAATTTCTCATTGTTGATTCCATGCTAGTTCTCACTTTTTTCTTTTTTCTTCTGCTTCTAAATTAAAACATATATTATTGTGGTATTTTAAAAATCAATATACCTCTTCTCTTAGCATTTTTCACCTGGTGGTCTTCAAAGACATTAGTGCAATATGTCAACATTTATTGCTACAAACACAGAAATAATCTAAAACAATTAACATTTGCAGCACAACTGCTAATATCTACTGCAGTATTTTCACGCAACTCATTTTATCCATTATGGATGAACACTGCATCTGTCAATTTTTTCTTTTCAAAATCAACTCTGTGACTACTGTTAGTCATCACTGGAGAAATAATCTAAGAATCGACTACTGAGGATAACAATAAAACAGATTTCTAAGAGCTGTCTCTGAGCTGGGAAGGATTTTCACAGGCTTTATGTCACTAGTGTTCTTTCAAAAGGAACACAGTACTTTCTAAAGGAATTTGCTTTATTTCTAGATTGAAAAATAAATTTTACCAATAGGAATCCTAGGCACAAGATTATATAAATTCTCAGAGCTCTCCCAAGTGCTCAGCCAGGGTTTTGCCTGCACTTCTGGTTTTCTTGGGTACATGTAACCAGACTACATCAACAGATTCTCCTAGAAGATTCAGAGAATGTACCTGATAAGGAGAAGTATGCTTCCTCATTTTTTGTTGTTATACCTATGCTACCTGTGGAACCCACACACAAGTTAGTGTTCGGATTCACAGAGATAACTTACACAAGTCGCTACCATTTATAATGATGACTTTAGTTGGCCCATAGCAGCCACCAATTTCTTCCACCTGCAGTTTGGGTCTCTGGCTATCCTACAATGCAACAAAAAATGGTTCTAGCTTAGGGTCCTAGCTTTTGGGTGCTGTGATGGAGGTCATTGTCCACAGCCTGAATCCAGCATGTTGTACTAGGCTTACCTTTTTTTCCAGTACCCCCTTACCTGGTGAAACTACACACCCTAATTCCATGTCTTACTGAACTGCCCCAAGGCATACCAAACAACAATTTTTGCCTTTCACCTCCGCTTCTTCCCAAAGAATCACCATCCTACATTCTGCTGTAGGATCGAACAGCTGGAAACAATCTCATGGTCAGAACAGTGAATGGACCCTTTCTTGGACTAAAGGGGTGATGAGCCTTTTAGGGCCTTTTGGAAATGGTATCTGAAAAGAAGGGGAGGGGATAACACAGGGCAAGGAGAGGTTCTGTATATCTATAATCTATACGATATATTAGAGACATTGTTGGGGGATGATCTCTTGCTACTATCACCAGCACTCTTGGATCACATCACAAACATCAGTCTTTACTTTCAGTTGTGCCATATGGAATTGGAGATAAATTCCAAGGTGCTGAGATAACACTACACCTTCTGTCTGCTCAGCAGCTTTTGCACCTGATGTATTCTTCACTTTGGCTGCCATTTTAAGGCTGCCCAGTCTGCAAATATCTTCTGTGGCCTTGTGTTTCCCTCCCTGCACACACGTTTCCTCTCGGAAGTGGTAAGCAGAGAAACCTATTCACCAGTTGTCAGTTCAAGAGCAGGTTCCAGAATGAGGTTTCTGCCAGGGTAGTGGAGAGAATATCAGGCTGGATGCTAGGGGGATACTGGCAGCATTATCCTCTGACTGCAACGATCAAGTTCATTTCGGCTTTAAAAGGTTAATTCTAGAATTCCTACTGATCAGAGCTGTCCCTTTACCAAGGAGTCACAACCCTCCAAAGGTTTAATAGTGTCCTCTATGCTGAGAACCACCTGAAAGCCTTCATAGGAAAGATGTGTGCTCTGTAAGACTCCTTCTTGATGATGTCCATATCTATCTCCTTCTGACCCAAGGCCTTTTGTGCACCTAATATAGATCCCTAAATATGTCAGCACAGGATGCTTAAGTAGGTTGGTGTGATGTGGGGGTAGGGCATGAGCAGCCATGAGACTTTATGGAATACCTTATGGAAAACTGAGGGCAAGAATGATGGAGCACGCTGGGTGCTGATCATGCTTACATTGCCTGTAACGCTACAGGCAACCCTGGCCTAAGTTCAGGCTAGCTGTCTCTCTTTCCTGAGTTTTCCTCACTTGGAAAGCCAGTTGGCTTACTCCAGGGTCAAACCAGAGAGTGAGCCAATGTGTAAGCAGCTTGGACAATCAGCTCAGAAGCAGGCATTTATTACATTAGCAGCCTTTAAAATTCCTTCCCCTGGACTTCCGATGCAAACTAGATAGTCTTCAAGTCCAGTTTGGTAATCCTCACATTGGGCCTGATACAGTTATGTTTTCTCTCTATCTGGGTGAATGATGGTTTTATGGACAGAGAAAAGGTGAGAGAGTAGAAATAGGCTATGGGATCCCCTTATTCACCAAGCAACCTCCATAGCCACCCTGACCCCAACTCTGCTACTGTGTGTCTCACACTCAGTTCACCCTCTTCATCAGAAGCTTTCAGGAAACATTTTCTAGGAAGCTTCTTATCAAACAGCTACAGTCACCCTAGTCTCTCTGGCAGCTACCGGCCCCCAATTTCTTTTATCCCATCCCATTCAGGTGTTTACCTACAGCTGGGTATCTAGCTTTTCTGTGAAGCTCATTGGGCTGTTTCATCTCAGAGACTTAACATCTCAACATAACTGGTTAAAAAGAAAAAAACCTCCAGCATACATAGCTTCAGCCAAGTCGGCGAGCTGAATGAACCCAACCAGTAAAGTCTTTCTCATTTTATGCCAGCATCAACAGGAAAGTTTTTTGATGGTATAACCGTATTTTTGGAAAACAAAGGCTTTTCATGAACTTCATAATACAAGTAAAATTTGATAACATACAGTATATCTGAGACTCTGAATTCACTGAAATGCTTACTTGCTGTGTATTTTCCAAATGCTCCTTTTTTAGGGTAAGATTTATCCAAGCCTGCTTGTTGTGATAGACACGTAAAGGCTGCTGTGTGAAGAGGAAGAATGCATTTCAGCTCAAGTGAACCATAACCTTTGCCCATTCATTTTTTAATAGCAGGAGAAAAACTAAGTCTCTAATAATAGGGAATTTGTCATTTCTCGTATTACTGTAGAAGCTACAGGCCCAGCTATGTTAAGGGTTCCATTCTGCTGTGTAAGATGTAATAAGAAACCATTCCTCCTTCGAAGAGCTTTTTGTTAATGCAACATTCCACTAAGGTAACTTAAATTAATTTGCCATGCTGTGATGCCTGCAGCAAAAGCATCGTATTTCAGTGGATAAGTGGGTCCCCTTTGCCAGAGCAAAGATGCTCTGGGAAAGCAAAGCCAGAGCTTTCATGATACAGAGCTAATTCCTGCATTGCTAAAAACAGCGGCATAAAATGTAGTTGACTGAAGAAGGGGTGTAATAATAGAGGCCCAACTTGAAGATAAGTTGAAGAAAAATAAGTTAAATGTACAGATGTATCCCACAAAGGAAAAGAGCTTTTACAGTGAAAGTGGCAGAAAGCAATTAGATAACTGTTAGACTTATGGGATGTTAATGGTGCAGAAGTCAAATTGTAGAATATCCTGTCTCATTAAGACCATAAAAATGACTAGCCCAGTATACGGAGCAGTAGGAAAAAAGACAATTTAGTCTGAAGTCTCTTTGCTGTCAACTCAACTCTATGAACAAAGCTTGGAGGTGTGAACTCACTGTTAGGATAGAGTTTAGCCAAACAAGAAGGGTCTCTGCCTGTAGTGCTTCCAGATTCCCTGCTGGCATGCAGCTGCCTGGAGAGCAGCATCTTGAGCCACAGAGAACCAATTGGTCTCTGAGGGTCAGTGCCAGAGCAGACGGAGAGGTGCTGATGTGCGATGTGAGACCTGGACTCATCAGGTGACTTACCTTGTGCCAGAACTTCAGGCTGTGGTAGGTCACATTTTTTAAGCTAGGCACTGAGGTGATAATCTGGGTGAACAGAAGATAGACTGTGGGAAAGGTACATTTGGGAAATTCCTAAGGAATTCAGGCATGACAGAAACAGGAGCAATCTTCTGACGACTGAAGGAATGGTAACTTATGAATTTCACCCCAACTGTATGGGAAGATACTATGGCGTTCAGTGTGGGAAGAAATTATAGAAAAGGTATCATTAATAACTTCATCAGATTTACTAGAGAACTGTATCTTCTACTGTAAAGCTCTATAGGATTGCTTAACTACCTGTGAGGAAAGAAAGCATCCACTATTATTTACTAAGCTGTTAAAATATGATTTTTTTAAGATCATTATTGCATCTCTTGAAAACATCAGTTGACTTTTAAGGCTCCACTATAAAGACTTTATTACTTTTCTATATGTGAATGTAAGACATCTGTCATAGTGTTGTACAGACACTCATGGAGGGAGTGTTTGTTAAAAAAACTGATTTACTGAGATCATTACACAGAATAATGCTCACATGGGGAACTGAGTCTCTCAAACAGGGCAGTTAGTTGCTGTGTGCATGGTGATGGGAGTCTCAGTTTCAACAGTCACTGCAGCAGCATCTTCAGCTGGATCAGGTGAGATACCCAAACTGTTGTCCTGGGGAATTTTTATATGCAGCTGGGCTGTGGTGCTACATGATCACTCCTGCACATACAAGATCCATTGTTATTCATTTTCTTCAACCACCTAAAAACATTTCCTAACTATCTTAACTATGTACAAGTGTTTTTCCAATGTGAACATTTGTGTATCTGCAGGAACAGTTTCTACTGACTATTCACAGGTATCTTATTTATGTACAGCCTGGTCAATTCTGCTGCAATTCTGCAGCAGAAGCAGCCCCGGGGATTCTCTGGAAAGGCCGATTCTCCATCCAGGATGTTAATCAACACATCGAGGCATACCAATGGTGATTATCAATTGGCCTATGCACAGCAGGAGCTGCCTAGGGGAATCTCTCAAAATTCCCACCTGGAGAGAAGCAGTCACAATTAGTCAAATACTTTAAAGTGAAACCAGCTAGGAGTTCAGCCAAGCACTTTGTCACGAGTCACTCCATTGCACCAGACCAGTCCTTTGTCTTGTCTATGGAGGGACTGACTGGGGAATTCCTGGTCCCTCCAGGGAATTAAAGACTAAGTGCACTGGGTGTGTACACAGGTGCACTCCACTACCACAAGTATAGCTATCAAACAAACTTAAATTTCATCCTTATATCACTCTTAAAAGTTAAATTTGGAAGCTCTTGGCACAGTAGACATATTTGGCAACCAGGTTTTCAGAGGAAGGACTCAGATCAATATCTGAGTCTTTGCTCAGACAAATCTACTAAACTGTTGTACAGTTACAGCAGAAATTACACACCTGAGCATTACAATGGTGTTCAGTTCCCCTCAGGATGCTTTGATTTCTAAGGTTCTCTGCAGGACTGTTTTTTAATTTTCCTGTCATTATGAAATGCAGAAAGACACCAACCACACCATGGGCCCATTGGTACTGGACATATCTGAAGAGAATATGTGCTTGCTTATGCTGCTGCAAAGGAAAGTCAAATAAAAATCTAACAGCTTTCATGACAATTTAAAATGGCATTTATTTCCCTGCATAGTAAATCACTACTTCTCCCTCTGCTTTTATTTGCCTTGTTTCTCTTGTTCTATAGCTCATGAATAATTTCACACCTGCATAATTTCTGAAGAACTAGGATTTTCCTTATCAATTTAAATAATAAAGACACCATTCAAAGAAACACATACGCAGGCAATTCACAGGCTGAACTGAATGGGCCTGGCCTGTTTATGCCAGCGGAGATTTCTCTTTTGCAGCCTACTGAGAGGTGTTGTACTCTTAATAATAATGTTAAAAGACTCACAAAGCAAAAACCAAGTGTATAAAACCTCACAAGAGATAAGAGGAAAAGTACAAAGGATTTAATGCATTAAGAAGCACAAACAGAGCGCATATCCTGTGATGAGTACCAGGCAGTTTCAAACAAAGGGTTGCTCTTAGAAGTCCGTCAAGGGTAAGTAGGATGTCTGTTTCCTCTAGTCAAATCTGTATATTGTATAAAAATTAGTGCCCAGTGAAGCATTCCAGTGCTTACATGCAAACCTTCCCCACCTGATCCTACCAAGATACCTGCTAGCAACACTTTGGGAAGGCAGTCAGCATCCAGAAATGGAAGATGAGTTTTCCCACTGTTTCATATCACTGTCATTCAAGGTCTTGTGCACACCCAGTGATGCAGTTAGGAAATAGATGGTGGTCAGACTGAAGATTGAAAGAAAGAGAGGGACCAGAGTCACTCACAGAGAATGAACAAGGCAAGAGCCTTGTAGAAGATTTACTATTACACAGATATGAAGAGTCAGGCATGTGCTGTTACCTCTCCTCCATCAGAAATAAAGCATTGTGCTGCTAGAAACAGTCTTTGCAGGTGGGCGTGTAGCGGCAAACTGAGACAGCAGGCACTAGCAACTTGGACTTGGGCACAGTGTGTTATGAACACAACCTGGACTGCATTTTCAGAGAAGAGCACCTCACTCACACCAGCGGAGCACAGCTTCCTATGGTTAAGACAATAGCTCCTACAATATTGGCAAAGTCTTGGTTTGGCAGCATTGTTTCAGGAAGCCCAAGACTCATCGCAGTGCTGAGCACCAACACATACGTGACAGCATCAAAGAGCTCTCTGCCCTGGGGCACACCAATGCACAGCACTGCTCATAAGACTGGCACTGCAAGAAGCAAATTCACAGTATGTGTATGTGACACTCCAGCTTAAATAAGGCCTGAATTTCAAGCAGCTGCTTAACACCAGATTAAAAGTAGAGTTCATCCCTCTGTGCTCTGGAAAATGATATCGTTGGTATTAGTAAGAGAGGAGGGGTCTGAAGTGAGAAAGAAATACTGGGAAGCAGGGAAGGAGCTTTAACACTCTTAAAAGTGGCTGTGCTCCCCAAGATCAGCTAACTTGATGTTTGTCTAACAGCTTGCTGATATAAGGCATTCTGTGCAAGACCGTGGCCTTCAGTTTCCAATTAAGTTTATTTGATGTAGCGGTGTTTCTCAAAGGACTTGTGTGATCTTGAAGAACTAAGTTTATTCCCCCAAACCGAAGTCAGATTCAGGGCTATTACCAAAAGGTGTTAAATATTTGAGAAGCTTTGGATAGAGAAGTGCAGCCATTGAGATACTCTGCTGTCTATGGTCTAGACTGTCCCAGGGGAGGGGGTGGAAATGTAAATCAGATATAAGTGTAAATCAGATTCTATAAGCATGCCTATGTAATGCAACATAGGGAAAAAATGAACAATATTATCAAGGCAAAACCTTGAGGAGCCTAAAGCTCCAGTAAGAAATGAATCTTTTATTTTCTGAAATTCAATAAATGACTGAAATCTTCCAGGGGATGCATTCAAAAATTCCATGCCACCGATGCAGTGCAGCTAATACTATGCCGGAACTGGATCACAACATACAACAGAGGCACGACACACCACATGAGGATAGGTCACACTATTGCAAAATAATTTACCAGTACTGTCTGGTGCTGTGGAGGTAATTATGTTTATTATCTGTGAACCCATGGTGAAAGGAAGTGTGCACTGCAATAGCTGTATCTCCCCAGCACAGTAGTCACCCACATCACTGATATAGTCATGGTCATTTTAGGAATTACAACAGAGTAATATCTAAGAAAGGTTATTAAACCTGCTAATATAAAACTGCCTGGTGCATGATTTTAATATTCCTTTTTTTTTTAGTTTATTACAATAAAAAGCTTGAAACACTATTCCCACACTAAGGCTGTGCCTGGGTTTATTCCAGTCCTGTGGGTAAGAATGATTAAACATCCCAGTTGAACACCTAACAGATCTGAGTGTTGTTCCCCATGTTGAGACCACAAATTGGCTGCATTTTTTTTCAAAGATCCAGTGTCATCTTGGAGTTGAGAGATTGCAGAAAGTATCCTGCTGAACATCTACAGGATTCCTAGGTTTTGGATTGTCATGTTCATGGGGGTGCTTTCTTGGTAAATACAATTGAACCTCCATGCCAATAACTTTAAGTCAAGCCTGGATTTCTTTCTGTAAAACATTTTCTACTCATAAGAGGAATATGGTCTTGGTGCCAAAATCATTGAAAAAGGATTTTTGTCCAAGGTTACGCAGAAGATTAGACTAAAAGATAATAGTGGATTCTCCTGGTGCGAAAATCAATGAGGATGTCAAGAAGTGAGATGTCTCTGGGCTGCATTCAGACCGCCTACTGCTGTACCCACCCAGGGCTGCTTTTTTGCCTTCTGGCAATCAGCAGACAGTAAACAGGCAGGGTAAGGAATTGCAAAGGGCCCAGTTACAGTTTCCCCAGCAGATAACTTCCCTGCTGGTCTACTGGCAAAGCCAGAGGGCAAAATGGGTCTATTCCCAAAGGACCACAACTTCTGCCACTTCTTCCTATACATTAGAAAGTGAATTCATATTCTGGACCCTAATTTAAGATATTTTGTCATTATACAGGTCGGTTCTTTAGACAAGATTTCGTGAAGTGCTACACCAAACTCTCCAGAATCACATCCAAAGCATTTAAACCAATTGCCTCTTTGTGTCTTCCAGCTTGCAATACCATTTTGAAAGCAGTCACTTGTGATGGGAATACTGTTGCTGTTGTTTCTCGCTACAAACTGATGTGATCTGCTCCTCGCTGCTCTGTTATTCTCTGGGGCTTGTAATACACTTCTCTTTATTTCTCATTGACTGAAGCCACAACATCTGGTTGGACCTCACTCTCTATTTCTTCTTTTTTTTCACTTCACCAAAGTATTTTTCCTACATCCCCTTTTTTCAGCTTTTGAGTATGTCAAGGAAAGAATCTCTATGTTTTCACCACAGTGAAAGTGAATTATCTATGGCAAACTTTCTTTGTAGCAGAAATGGTCACAGAATGTGTCAAACTCAGTTCCTGTGCTATCAGTTGAAAAATTCTGTGCAGTCATGAGCTATTTAAGAAAATCAAGGATTGCCCTGGCCTGATTGTTCTGTGAATAATCAATGTCACCTTTTCAATAATAACAATAACAATACTAATAACAATAACAACAACAATAATGTATGTCTGTAGTGGAAGTTGTTACAGAGAAATTACCAAATGTCCTGCAGATCTTGAGCCAGAACGTGGGAGAAACATTTTTTTTACTGCACATCTCAGTTCAGTCTAGTCAGGACCATGCACACCCCCCCAAAAAAGCTTAAATTATGAACAGCATTTTATGTTGTGTTTTAATTTTAATTATGAACAACATATGTGAACTTACAAATTAAGCTGCATTAGAAAATAATGAATCTGCACAAAGGGTAAAAGTACTAGTTTCCTTTCACCAGGAAAGGTGAGAGCTGAGGGCAGCCTTACCTGTCATTAAGTCATCCTTCCTGCCACTTCTCTTCAGTTTAACATGACTTTAGAATAGTCTATGGACTGGGTCCTTCTAGGTCCTTCTCCTCTCTTTTTCACAGCCATTTTGTGTTCCTGTGCTTAACACCAATATTTACTTCTTATCAGTTTTTTCCACTATATTTTCCCTTTTAAGATCATTTCCCTTTAGGTCCATTTCTCCATTACACCATGCCATCTACTAAACTATGTGGAGAGGGAGGAGGAATTCAGAAGCATTCCTAGAGTGAAATCAATGAGTCATTTCACTTGTCTATTCATTTCTGAGCAAGATCCCACACTTCTGAAAATTGACTATGTAGGAGCCTAATTAAGGAATTAAGATCCTAACTGCATGCAATGACATTGAAAATTGCAGCACACGGCTTAAAGAAGGAATTCATTTTCATGACATTAATTATTTACATAAGAGAAGAAATTGAGTGAAATTACTGTTATGATTAAGGCGGAGAAGTTCTCACTGGACAATGAGACTAGCAATGAATTTATCTGCCTGCATTTCATTAAGAACAAAGGTTATGAAGGATGTTTTACAACTACCCATGGGTGAATAGTAGTGAAATCCACTGTTATATTTTTCAGTGATTTCTGAACAGTAGCTCCTTCTTGAATCCACTTTAATTAAACAAAAAGTTAACAGCAGCTGTCACATTAACCATTTCTCAGAGAGGAGGGACAGGGGAGAGAGAAGTGCCTTTCAGAAAAAAGGTTTGGCTTTAGCTCAGTGTTTATTTTATTTGGATGCTTTTGTACCCAGGAGGGGCAGCATGATAAAGCTGTCCTGGCAATATGTATCGTAAAGTCTCTGGGGTCCTTCTAAAATGCTAACTGATCTCTAAGGCCAGTGTGGCTCAGATCTCTGCTGGAGCCTCTGGACACACATGTAAGAGCACCCTTACTTGGTGGGGCTGAAGGTTTGCTTAGATTGGTGCCCTGTCTGGAGAAACACTGCTCAGGCAGTGTAAGCAGGAGAATGGGGTGTGAAACATAAAAAAATGACTTCTGTAGGCACATCCCTGTCCTGATTCATTTCCATGACACAGTTATGTAATCTCCCCTGTAAGGTCTAGGAAGAGGCATCAAAGGGAGTACAAATTCTCTATGCAAAGGCAAGGCAAAGCACTAACCAGTTTCAGCATGCTTCAAGTAGCATTTAAAAATGTACAGGAAATAAGTTAACAGCTGTGGCAATTAAAACTCCCTTAATGGAAGTATCAAGCTGATTTTAAAAATGAATTGGCCATTACTAATCTCCTGGTTTAAGCATCATAAATTCTCCTTCCTTTGGGGTCTGCTTCTCACCTCCAAAAATTGTAGAAAGTACTTAACCAGAAAAATTTTAAAAAGTCAAGCTCCTCTAGTGGAGAAACCAGTAATAACAGCAGTCAGCAGCCACTGTACTGAGGAGAGAGTATGAGCAGGTATTCCCATAACACACCCTCCCGGCGTCCAGACAGCTATTACTTACTTTCTTAGACAGAGTTTATACTCACACTTTGGTGTTTAATACTCCTCAAGAGATTTGTCTTCCTTGACTTTGATCACTTTTTCACCTTTCCATACTTTTGACCACCTCAACACCTTGTTTCAATGATTTCCAACATTTAACAAGTTCCCCAGTTCCCCGTGCCTTGTAGAGCAGCCTGCCGTTGCCCCATAACTATACGACAACATGTCATTAGTCCATCCATAAGCATATGAACTCTGTGTGTGGCTGCTAATGAAGGTTCCTGTCTGCAATTAGCTGGTCATTTTTAAGGCTGATCAAGCATTTTCTCTTACAGGCTTTGTTCTGCAAGGAAATTATTACATCCTTAGGGACTGGGATATTGATCAAACAACATTGCCATGTGCTACAAAACCAGAAGTGATTTAGTATCACCTGTTTTAGAAAAGGCCTCATGACACAGTACGTGTTGCTAATACCCCACAGACTTGGCTTAACAGAGCAGCTCATTTTGCTTTGCAACGATCTGTTACAGGCCTCTCTTGCCCTCACACGAACCCTTGGCATAAATGTTAATACTGAAATGTTCCTGCGATCGCCCTACATCTGTTGCATTTCTTCAGCCACCCTTATTTTGAGAACACAGTTAGGAGGCTTGTGAGTTCATTCATCCTTTCTGTGATGGTATTGCCCTAGCAATCAACTAGCATGGGGTAGGACAGTCCCTGGAGCAACACCTTCCACCCTGTAACTGATAGATTAATAGAGGTCAACAAAACACTTAAGGTGGAGCAAAAAGAGTTGCTTTCTCCAGCTGCCAGATCATGTTATGCAACAATTGCAATTCATTCAACGTGAGCTGTGGTCACCACAATGATATAATGCAATGACCGAGAGAGGGTGATGCAGCCCATTAGCAAACCAGTGGCACATGCTCCACGTGCCCTTTGCTTAACTGCAATTGCTGGAGTCCCTACAGGGATGGTGAAGTCCAATGCTAAGTCCTCTCTCTGACTCTCTGCAGTACGAACACGCAAAAGTGGCGACTTCAGCCTCTGACCAAACCCCATCCATGCAGTCTCTGCCAGGAATGCTCTAATTAGAGCTACGGGTAAAGCTTGAGTGCTATTTTTTCCAATGATTTTCAGATAATGCATTTATTAGTGAACAAGTTAACCTTTTATAAATAATACCAAACCAAATATGCTGTGCTTTTCTGACTGCTGTATCTTTGTCTCAAGAAACCACAACTAAGACATTATTAATTTACCACAAACTTCCAGTGTCACAGCTCTGTTATGCCACTTAAGTTTAAGCAGATTCCTTTTGACCTGGAGCATGCAAAAACACCCAGTCAAGTTGCCCACTTAATCTATTACACTTCCTGGAGGTAGTGATCTGCTACATACAATTAAAATTGATGATGTCCATCTTGATATTCCAGAGTGTCTGAGAAATACATAGCTTTTCCTGAGACAGAGAAGAATTTAGCTTGATTCTGATATAAAATAAATCTGAGCCTGGAAGGAAAATGTAATGCCAAGAATAATCCCTCCTTTTTCCACCAGTAACCTTCTCTTACTGGAGGAAAAAGTGTTTTCCTCCCTTGAATGGCAGCACAGACATCAAGAGGTAATTCTTTTCTCCTCTCAAGCTTTTCTCCAGTTCTCAAACTAATTTTGAAATCCTCTGCTTATTTTGGATTCAAGATTACTGCTACTGCTATTGATGATTTTTCAGCACAAGATTTATATAATGGGCAGCAGTGTTATTTTTTCTGATTAAAAAAGAGTCTCAGCATCTCCTGATGATAGATTTCTGAATAGTTTTCTACATGAAATAGCAGCATCTCTCTTCTTCCTTTCCCCTTAGAAAGTCCTGCCTCGCCTAGCTTACACTCCATCTTGTTCTTCTATCTTCTATATTTTTCTAGAATGCTATTATTTCAGATTGATTCATTCTCATTTAAGTTTGATTTCTACTCACTCTAGACTCTAGTTTAAGTCTGATTTCATGCATCATTCTTGGAAGCCATCACTGCTAAGCTATGTGCAGCTTTGTACATAGAAATCACCAGCAATACAGCAAAGCTTTATGTATGTAATATAATAAATAGATAATAAACACACATAAATAAATAATAAATAAATAAAAATTCAGATTCTAAAGAGCCTATAAAAATAATACCTTTTTTTTTTCATTTGCACTACATAATGAGGATTTCCTATGCAGGCTTCTAAAAGACTGCAGCCATCCCAGGATCTTCCAAAGGCCTTTGAAAAGGAAATTTTTAGCATTTGTATTGCCTAAAGCTTCACTCTACTAAACGTTTTATGAACAGGGACCTAAAAATCTGCTATGGAGAACTTACTACATATGTACCACTTGCAACACTATCTGATTTAGAAATAATGCTGTTGAAATAATACAGAATAAGAGCAAAATACAGTTCAGTATGATAATATACTTACAAAAATAAAAACAACATAATCTTCAAAAAATACAAGTGCAAACATTATTCAACACATGACAATTCCACTTTTGAAAACAGTCAAAGATCTCAAAGAGAAGTCCCTTGTTCCTTAGCCCAGCTTTACAGCCAGGGCCAATACACGAAGATCTTATGAAATTTCCTTTTACAGCTGACCACAATTCTGTAATGAATGAGGCAATTCAGAAAGATTAATGGTAGGGAAGAGAGGATCAGCCTATACTCTATAAAGATATTAAGATGAAGGGAAGATGTGCCTCCAAACTGGGCTCTCATCTTCAATAGTAAGATTTATGTTGTTGGAGAAGAGGCAGTGCAAAATTTTATAGCATTTGCCTAGTGCATTGAGCATTTTTACATATCTCTGTGTGTTAGTGAAACAGCTTGAGAGAATTTGATTCCATTTTGGGAAAGAAACTATTTGAATCTGAGATATCTAGCACAAGATGTCTTAGTCTTTGACAGGGATGCTTGTTGGTATTCTGGTAATGTAATGCTTAGAAATGTTAATGGGAAATAAAATCAGCCTGTCTCATGCACTTGTCTCTTCAGACCTGAAAGAACTGGATTGCGGGCCGGAAACTGTAATGCATCCTGCGCCTAAAAAAGAGAGGGGAGAAATGAAGCTAAGCACGTTGTCATAACTCATTATCAAGCTTAGCATGTCCCAAGGCAAATATATGAAAGGGAGGAAAAAAAGCCCCAAATGGAAGAAATATGTAATGTACGGTCATAAAACTGAGAAAAAGTATTTATAGATGTATTGTGACAGGAAAATAACATCAGCAACAATCCATATGATCAGCCCTATAATGACTCTGGTGTGTGACAATGAGTCTACTTCTTAGCCGACAGCATGGAGCCAGGCTGCTTTAATGGCAGAGGGACCATCTATGGCATACGAAACTCAGAGCTGACCAATCACATGCTGCCACTGCAGGACTTTACAGCAGGAAATTGAAGATTTCCAATAATGTAATCAAGAGAAGAAACCAGCCAGTCTTTTTGGCTGAAGAACATTGCACTCGGCTCTCCATACTGCTGCAAGGGATTCTGATCACCGCCATCTTCATGCGCAGCATAATAAACTCTGACAGCTCCAGGCAAACAACTGAAATAAAAGCAGTGTTTGTTCTTTCACCCTCACCATAGGACAAGCAGTCCGTCTGGATCTGTGCACTGTAGGATTTTATCGATTTTCTAAGAGTAATTACAATATGACATGTTATACAAGAAATAATAGCCAGAGCAAGCACGATAGGGGGTTACTGTTAGTTAAAAAAAAAAAAAAAAAAAGTGGAAAAATGCAAATTATGTAATGTTATGTCTGTTTCCATGTACCTGAAGAAACTTTTGCAGGGTCAAATGAAATAAATCAGATCACAGTTCTGTTTTACTTGCCAGTACAAGTACTCAAAACATTGTTGTATTACAATGTTAGGTAAATTATCAATTTCTTATTCAATTTTGATATTCCTCTAGACCATATGTATAGCTTTACTATGGTCTTCCTTCTCACATTTAAAAAAAAAAAATCCATAATACAAGTGATGGCTGAAGATCCTTTACCTGTTGACTATAGCACCACATAAAACAAAGGAAGGTACAAAAAATCAAAACCCTGATCTTCCAGAGCTACACTAGAAGGCAACTCAGTCTTCTGTATCTTTTGCCTGTATTCTTAAGCCTGCATCACTTTCTGTCTTCTTAACCTAAAAGAGCAGCAAGCAATAGCAGCACTTTAAATATTTTTGATGGTGCTATATTATGTGCTCAAAGATATACCATTTCATCAGACAGACTTAAATGTTTTATATATGTTCTTTAAAAGATGCATGGTCCACTGGAAAAGAAACAGGTTAATTAATGAATTATATTTCACTTAGACTTTACCTTGCTGCCAATCACAGGAATATATTGCTTTTCTGAATGTGAATAAACAGAATTATACACAGTATTCCAGATATGATCCCACAAGTACTTTATGCAATGACATTGATATATCCCTACATCTATCAGAAACATCTCTCTTGTGACTGCATTTGATTTTCTCATGTGACATCAGTGGCTATAATCATACACTGATCAGTCAGTACCCTTCTGTCTTTTTTTCTTTTGTTGTTTCTAAATTATGGGCTTACAGTTTTTACAGGAATACCTGCAATTAATCCTGGCACATATTACTTATCCTTTCATTCTATTTCTATTTTATGTGGCCTGAAGGCTGCTCAATTCTTCTCGTATTTTATTTGGATCTTTCTGCGTTGATAACAACTCTTAGTTTTGTGCCATCAACAAATATCATTGCTCCTCCTCTGTACTAAGCTCTTTAATGAAAATATTGAATAAAACTTGTTCTCAGCTTCAGTTTCTCTTCTATTTAGCCTGTGCATTTTGCACATACCTACCTTTTAGGAAGCTAGCAAAACATAATTAAGATATATGACATGTTCTTATATACTAAATGGAAAAAAGCATTTGTCTGTGTAGGCCTGCAGGAAGAGATTCTTTATCCAGTATTATTATCTAATTTTCCTCTACCTCTGTATTGAAATCAGGGAGGGATATTCCATGTGAGATTATCCACATTATCCACACATTATCCAAGCATTTCTTTTTTGCTTAAAGCTATTATTAACAATGTTTCAGAGTTAATCCCAGTAGGCGTGTGCTCCAGGCACTCAGGAAGAGTCAACAAACCAAGGAGTATTTTCCTCATGAAGACAATAAAACATCCCCAAGCTTTTCTTGTAACACTAATTTTGGCCCCCTGTTGGGTATTTATATCCTTGGTGCACATGTTCTTTCTTTCTTAGGAACTGGGAAAAGTCTGTGGAAGACCACACGCAATTTGTTTGCACTGAGAAGTTTCAGAAGTCTACCATTTTGGTTTGTCCCCATGTGAAGAATGGCAACCAAATGCTTTTCCTGCTTCAGGCAATGTCCTTTTCAGTCTAAAATCTTGTATGCTTACTCCCAGAAGACAGCCTACCTGTCTGTTCTCCAGACCCACTCTGATGTCCAGTCTATGTATTCTTTTTAACAACAAGTTTCCAGGATATTATACTACCTCTTCCTGGTGCTGGTGTGACTTTCAAGATCTCTTCCTCCCATTCATCTCCGCCTACAGATCATCGTGTTCTCTGTTTCCCCACTGTTTCCCATCTTAGAATATAAAAACATCTTTTTTCAGCTCACTTGAAAGGTCTACCTACCCAATAACCTGTCTGCAACAATCTCTAGGAATGAATGCTATAGCAGGGAGAGAATAACAAAGTATTGTGAGATCTTTCATGGGTACACTCTCACAGACCCTCGCACCAAAGGATTAGTGGCTTCCTGAGCTTACAATAGCAGCCAGTTTAAAATGAGCTGATGAATCTACCCTCCATGAACTTTTCTAATTGCTTCTATTTTAGTCTCTGAAATGTTCTGTTGGCACTGAGAGCCACAATTTGATTACACACTCTATGAAAAAAATATTTACTCTTGCATTACTTGCTTTTCATCTGCTGCCTATAACTTCATTAAATACCCTCTATTTCTGATACTGTAAAAAACAGAAAATAATCATTTTCTATCCACTTTTACCATAGATTTCAGAGATCTTTATCACAGTCCTGTCTTTTCAAACCTGAGCAATTCTTGCCTATTTAGTGTCTGTTGGGAAGGTACGCAATAGTTTTCATAATCGTTGTTGTGCCTGTCAGTACCTTTCTTATTTCTATAACATCATTCTGTGGTGGGATTATCTGGACTGCATATGGACTTTCAGATGAAGGCATTCCTTACATTCATACAGTTACATAAATGTGTTGTTTTTTCAACTAACTCCAATCTCATAATGCAATGCTATGATTCCAGAAGAGCAACTCCCCTGGCCAAAAGGACCCTGAGAATTATCTTTCTGATAACTTCTTGGTTTGGACACAGTATTCCTAAATCTATTGTGGACCAGAATTGACTCCCTCTGAGTTTATTCAGACAAAGAAATAGCCTGAAATATTACCATTCGGTAACACCGAAGCAATCAATATGGAAATGATATTTTAATTTGGATTTTTTTATAGTTAAAGTAATATAGAAGGCAAAAAAGATGATCCATTTTGGTAGTGAAATATCAGAATAAACTCCCCTGCCAACATTTTGAATTCATTGAAATTCCATTTTCTCCCAATCACTTATTCCGCAGGAAAATATTGCAACCAATTCTTGTTAATGGTCTTCTGTAAAAAATAGCAGAATGGAATGAGTCATGTGCTCAGGGATATAGAAAAGATGAAGAAGGAATAAAAAAATGGGCAACACAAGCAGCATTGGTAAGGCTGATGACATCACAGCATGACAACTTCCTTTGTTCTTGCATTGGTACCAAAGAGCTAGTGTTGACATTTCAGGATATTTCATTGTAATGGCACCCATTTGCAAACTCTGTTTTCCAGGCCTTAAATCTGGTTTTGCTCTGTTGTTCTACAGAACTGAAAACTGAACAATCACTAGAGAAAATTAGCTGTTACAGTATCATCTAAAACATATATTTCCTTTCCAGCAATCTGGTAAATTTCTTAGGCAGGTATGTCTCAATGCTCCAAAAATTCAGTCAAGAACAAATGCTTTAGTAAGGCAATGTCCATAAAAATCAAAGCTTGCATATCAAGGGATATCCATCACATGCACTTAAGCATCTAGTACTTTGTTACAACATTATTAGCTTTTTGTTTAACAGTGCACTTGGATTTGTGGTCTAAGGTGAGTCTTGAGAGCAAGGGGTGAAATAGGATTTTCTGCAAATATCTTTATTGACTTTTTGGAATGTTGTCATTCAATAGAGTTTTACTGTATTTTAACTTTGCTCTTCATGGGTAAGCTATGAACAGACAAAGGGAAAATTTCAGTGATGCAGCATGACTTTTAATAGACTTTTGCATGATTTATTGATGTAAATATACTGTAAATAAATGGTTGGACATTAAAGGGCAAATAAAATGTTTTTTCTTTGACAGAATTTGGAAATGAACAGTATAAACAGAACATAGTCATCACCACTTTATGTCATTTCAACCTACTGTCAAATTCTTTTCATATACAAATTCACCTTGTTTTGTAATCTTGAATACTGAGAAATCTTGCATAATGAAACATGTTATTTACACTGTGGATGACTCACAAATAATTACAAATAAAAGGTATACAAAATGATTAAAATATATCATTACATGAAAAGCTAGGAAGATATAGTAGATGATCTGATTAACTATAAATGCTTACATATTTGTACATATATTTCTAATCTGAAATTGCTAGATGACACATTTGATGATTTTGATCAGGAATACTGGTTCTTATGCCTGCATTACTGGAGAGAAAGCAATATTTCCAGACATAATGAGCCGCTTAGGAAATGTCTATGAAACTGCACAGGATGAAATGTAGTCATTTTAGAAAACAAAAATAAAATATTTGACATGGTAAAATATAAGCAGTTTAATTCATGCCATACAGATACATCATATATTAAACCAATACTGTAATATGGCATTGTAAATAAACCATAACAGAGCTAAACTTTTTAAAAATAAGCAATTCACATGGCATTTGTATCATAAAATAGCAGATATACAGTGTTATTTACATTGCAAACCAAAGAGATAATAACCCCATGAAACTGCAGCGAACAAATTGGTCAGAAAAATTAATCACAGACCTGATTCATAAAATACATAGGAATGTATGTAGAATGCATGGAAAAACAAGTCCTTAGATATCTGAAATGCTGCATTAGATACTAGGTGTGTGACTCCCATCTACAGCCACCCAATGAGGTATGGCCACAGTCCTGTCATCCTTTCTCGCAGAGAAGTTTGCAGAAGGCCTGGCCAAAGCACACTGCACGTATTTGTCTTCAGTGGGCTTTGACCAAGGCTCCCAGCATCCTTTATGCTACCTGTTCACTTGAGCACATGCAGGACTGCAGCCGAAATGGCCCATGTAACTAAGCCTGAAACCCAAATGCAGGCTAGGGGAAAATGCTTTCTTCTTCTGATTTGGGTGTTTGACACACTTAAGTGCCAGACTATGGTTCCGTTTACAGCCTATGCATTACCCAGCAAATACAACACTTGCAGAATCAGACCATTGACGTTTTGTACAGTAGTGAGTGTGGAATATGGTTTCAAAGCTTTTGCAGACTTTTAGCCCAAAGACTCCTATTAGCTGTAATAGAAGTCACATGGTTTTGCTCTGCAAGGATTATCAGGAGGTAGGAAGTCTGCAGTTGTTCAGAACACCAGGTTTCTGACATAGCAGTATTGACAAAGGTTTTCACTGCACTTAATAATCCACTTTATTAGTATAGGTTCAGAAAAAACACAAATCAGTCTGATTCACAGTAATATTCAAAATTCCTATCACAAAGCCTTGCTGGAAAGTGAACCTTACTTCCAGAATCCTAGCATAGTATTTGGATATTGATGATTTCAACAATGAACCTTTAAACAATGGTGTTAAAAATGACAATCACTTCCTGACCCAGGACAGTGTCAGAGCTATTCAGAATAAAATTTACCTGCGGAAACTCAGACACAACTCCCATGCGACAGATGATCAGTGTTGTTCCACACATGGCGATGGCAAAAAAGAGGGCTTAAGAGAACATAAAGTTTGATAAATGAGCTCTGCCTCACCATTGCCTTCACCTTCCTTTGTTTTTTTTTCTTATTGTTCAATATATTTTTCATGAAATAACAGAGAGTAAGTGGTAAAAAGCATGTTATCCTGCCAACATTTGAAATTCCAAATGGATTTGCCAGACTGAAATTCATGACTGTGTGTCTGCACTAGCTGAGTAGTGTATAAACATGTGTTGTACTTAAACACATCAACTCTAAAGCATGTGAGGTGAGTCCGGTGCACTTGCACAGTTGGTCTGCCCCAGCAGTAAATCTAACATACCCACACAAAACTCCCTGAACCTGAGATATGGAATTGTTCTGCATATGTATAGTGTGGCCTTTCATCCAGGATTTCCAGATATCCAGCAGCCCAGTCAGAGCTATTATCTGGTTGGACCAAGAGATGTCAAAAACAGACAAAAATGGTACCACAGAAGTGGTAAAGCAGCAGCTGGTTCATATGGTAGAATAAGAAGGTGATGGGTGCAAGCTGTCTCCACATGTGAAAACTAGAATAATAGAAAGACATAGAATTATACTAACTTCTTGCCTTTTTAAATGATGGGAGAATAATAGTAAATACATTCTTGAGGTGTCTTGAGCACCTGGCAGTGTAATTGAACTCATACTTTTCCTGTCATATTCTTGCAGCTCTTAAAAACCAAGCTCTGTCAATGATTTCCATTTCAATCTATGACAATGAAAGTCAAACAGTTTGGATGGAGTTGGCCACTGGATTGCATTTACTAATGATTTGGATAAAGTATCCAAACACTTTTTTTGTTGTCCTGTTGGCTTCAAGTGAGAGTATGTGAGGGAAGAAATAAACATTTTATGAGCGACTGTTATGCATATCAGCAAAATTTAATGAAAAAAAAGAACTCACTAACTTTCCTGCTGTATCACTTTTTTAAATGAGTACACACATTTTCTGTGTGCAAAATCTCTAGATTTGCTTTAATATTCTGTCTTATTTGATCACCTTTCAATGACTTATCTTTGAAATGTATAACAGAGGTATCCTGGTCACAGCCAGGAACAAAATGTTCTTCAGTAGAGTTTATTCAGCGAAATATTTTTTTCTGGGTATTATTTTACTAATATCACAAAAAGTAATTAATGCGAGCTATGTACAAATGGACTAGGTCAAACAGAGTGAGAATTGACTGCCTGGAATGAAACCCATATGATTTATTTACTTCTAAATCCAGATAATTTCTCCATTACATTTGACTTCCAGATGAAATAGTAAGCAGAAATTAGAACACTTTTTGATGAAGGCTGTTGCCAGTGTCCATGAAAAAAGCTTCATAGAGTAGATGTTAGAAAGATAGTTAGTAATCTGTTGAGTTTCTCTCAAGAAACTTTGAAAGACTGAATAAGAAATATAAGATCTTCAACGCTTATTTAGCTGAACTTTGAGGGGTTTTTTTGTTGTTTTACTGATCACTAATAACCCATAAATGAGATTTTGGATTTATTTATATTTATGAATCAGGTACTGTGTAAAGGTCATGCAATAAAATAGCTCATTATTTTTCCATTTCAAATGCATTTATGGGGAATCATAGTAGGATGGAGCCCCCCACAAGGTAACTAGAAGCATGAGAAAGGAGTATTTGTTGAATTGAAATGCTATTGTTAGTATTTAGACAAGGCGGAACTTCTTTGCTTGGTCCTGTGAAGAACAATAAAACTTGTATTTCATTTATAAACATTTATATGAGTACTAGCCTAAAACTAGAGGCATTGAAATAGAAGATGTATAGTATATTATATATTGCTTTCCTTATAGAGTGTACCCTATGTTTTTAATATGGCAACAAACAAGTAAAATTTATTAGGACAAACTAAAAGGACCTCATTATAACAAACAACATTATAGCAGGTCACACAATGAAAGCAAGATGTGAAGTCACAAAGCAGTGCAGGCATGGTATTAAAAGATAATCTGGGGTGTTCTTAGTAGGCTGTTTCATCCTTGTATTCTCTGTTAACAACATGCCTGCATGAGTTTTGTAAAGTTTGTTCTTCTTGTTTGAGGCCTTACGTGGCTTTGGAAAAAGGAACAGCATAAAAGGCAAACTGCTTGCCCTCACTCTGCAAGAATCATATCACCAAAGCTGGCTTGAAACAAAGCAGAAAGAGAAAATTAAGAAATATCAGCAGAAGCTGAATAGAAGGCGGCCCATTAACAAATGTTTTCTTTCTTCTACAGAAGGCCCAGGTTATTGGCACTGCTTGAATTTGCTAGAGAAAAGAAACTTGTCAGGAAGAGATTCAGGATAGACATTCACTGATCTCTGTAGCCTGCAAGATTTACAGATGGCATCTGCTTTTCTGTTTCCCTGAAACACATGGAGAAAGACCCCTTGCTGCATGGAGGCCTGTGTAAACAATAACTCACCAAATGATGGTTTTAAAACAAGAAGAATAAACTTCAGAGTACATTTTGTCAGAAGCTCATCGGGTTACAGCTATCAAGATATACATTCCAGTATAGGAAGAGCAGTACAAATGTTAAAGCTTTTAGAACCATATGTAGTTCACTGCACACACAATTTTCTCATGGCCTACACATATGGCACATCAATTTATTACATAGACTCATGTTCCCATAGAGGGATTAATACTGAATTCTGCTGTGTTGTACTGGTGCTGCGGCTTTGAATCATTCTTGTTCAGTGACACAACACAGGTTTGGTTAGTACATTTATTATGCACTTCAACTGCTCCCAGTTAAAGACATAAATGACAGAACCAAACTTTACTGTTTTGTTTTCAAGTAGATAAGTCTTTGGTTAGTGATAAATTCAGTTGGTCTGGGGAAGCAATCATAACTGAAATAGTAGTTTTCAACCAGAGATACCTACTGTAACTTCCGGACAACTAAGACTGCCAAACAAATTCCAATAAAGAAACTGAAATGCTGCATGAGATAGTTTGTATGGACCCTGCCTCTTTTGGCAGGTGGATTCTTTTGCCGAATAGCTAGGAGAAGTAGCCAGACTTCACTTGCTATTACTATGTTGGTTTCAGCATGGGAAGATCTTGGCTTAAATGATTTGCTGAGCTTTTCTGTCCAAACATGAGCTCACAGTAAAAGTCTAACCTGCCACATCCCTTCCTGGTAGAATGCAGCCTCCTGTTTTAAAATAATATCCAGATTTACATGGTACTAAGATTAATCTCTTAGCCATTAAGTTGACAGAAATGTCTAGAGACAGCCCCTTATTCTCTGGTTATTACTGAAAAGGAAATACTGTCATTAATTAAGTTATCCTCATCTGTGTAAGAAATTGTAAACAAACTGCTTCAGTCCATAAACATCACAGTGCTCTAAATCCTGATAGAGCTCTAGTATTATTTAATGAAATCCAAAATTATTTTAATGCTACGTGTCCTCTGTTAATAGTGCAAAGCTGTTATCTTGTTGCTTGGTGCAGAATGCTTGTACAGTTCCAGTCCAAGTCTCTTCAGAGAAACCTTATAGGACACTAAAATAATATTAAAGAAGTACACAAAAAGTATTCGCACTCAGGAGAGTCTGGTCTATTTCCACAGGTGTGCAGATACTGTGGGGGTGGGGGGGGGGTCACTGTTCATATTAAAAGTACCAAATATTTTTATCCAACTTGCAAAATAGAGAAGTTCGAAATCAGACAAGCAGCAGTTCCCAGGGTTCAGAAAGCTGAGTAAAAATGCACTGCACTGAACAGCTCTGCTCTGAGCAACCCACAGACCACCCATATGTGACTGAAAATTCCCACTGCTCATGGACTCAGGCAAATACGCCTCTTCCTTCAATAATCTGAGATTTTCACTCATATCTACAACTTAGCTCTGCATATGTTTGTCCATTTTATTGGAGCTGTTTGTCAGCACATCAGACAGGGACTAGTCCTAAGGTTTTACCTTGGCAACACTTTAATCAAAGGGAAGAGCCAAAAGATGCAACTAAGGCCTCAAAGATTAATCATCCTCTAGAGTTACCTGCAGAGGAAATTAAGACTAGCCTGAACAAATCACCAATTAAATCACTGATTTCAGCATTGCATCAGGCTCCTGGAGGGGAGGGAAAGACTGAGATCACTCCAACAGAAGCCTGAGGTTGATCTTCGTGATTTTTCCATTAGGATCACAGGGGCAGACAGCTAGCAAATTGTTATCAGTTTTTCTTGGTGAGATATTGCATGCAAAGTACAATTAATTGTCAGAGGTTTTTGGGAAGAGACTGAACTATGACTTGATAGGCTCAGACTGTGAAGTTCATGCCAATAACACTGGCTTGTTTTACAAAAGTTTCTTATAATCACAGAGTTACCCCACTGAAAGAAATACAAACCACAAAGAGAACTTTAGTAGCATTCAGTTCCTTCTTTGAAGTTGGGCAGAGGGGCTGAGCAAACTGGCAAAGTGAATAGGACATTATTTGTGGTTGTGAAGCATTGTTTGGCCTCTCCACTCCAAGACACTGGTGGTGTAAGACGGTTTGACATTTGTGTGACACACCAACATATTGGACAACCAGATTACACACAGTCTCTTCAACACACTGTGGAACACTGAAAAGAGTAACTGCTGAATTTAAGTAAACTGAGAAAGGTTAAAATCAATTCAAAACAGGATATAAAGTCAGTACTAGCAGTGGAGCCCACTGCATTCAGTAAAAACAGCATCAGCTCTCTTACAATGCTCCTCTGAAAAATTCCTAGCTGTATTATTAATCTCTGCACCCTAATATGGCAGTGATTAATACACTCCATACAAGAGTTTTTTCAGCTATAGGGCTGATGATGACTATGCATCTCACCAAAACAAGGATGAATGCCAAGAATGCATGATTTGGTTTAGAGTAATCCCAAGAATGGGTGATAAAACCATCTAGTGTCCTAAGATCACTGTCAGATTCTGCAGTGTCCACTCAGCTGAGGGGCACATATTTTGTATTTTTTATTCCTATTTTTCTGCACATTTAACCAGTGATATTATGTTCTATAAAATATAAAGTGTGCCATGAAATATGTGTGTGAAGAGTAGGATGTACAATACAGATAACTACTGGTTCTGCTTGTCCTGTCATTTCTGTTTCACAACCGAATCTTTACACCGGAGTAATACTGGCACACCGTTGAATGCCAGACAAATGGTATTAATGCTAATTAAATCCCAAATTCAAGATGACTCCTAGCCTCTCTTAGAATCACTTAAAGTGAACGATGACCAAAGGCTTCTGCAAGCACAGAATTTGCAAAGAGGACTCTAATTTATAAGATATCTAAAAGACACTCACCATAAATACTTTACAAATATTTTTCACATTGATTTGATTCTCTAAGTTATTATTTATACCCTACACTTTTCAGTGCTTCAGATCTGAAATGTAGAGATTTTATAAAAGATGCAGTGAGCTGAAAAGACATGCACAACAGAAAGAATTTTTAAAGAGAGTGGTGAAGATTATTCCTGAACCATACAGAAGTTTTGCTTCTGAATATAAGAGAAAAAAGAATTCCTTAAGTCTAGTACAAACTGCATGGAGATACTGCCAGCCCTGTCTTCAGCTGAGACTGAACTTGTACTTTGCAAAACTTTTACCTTGAAGTAACAGGCTGAGGTTCACTGAGGTTCCCTATCTGCAGTTGACTGCTACTTCTTCAGGATCATACACAATACAGTGGAACTGCCCTGCTACAGAGAATAAATAACTGAAGAAGAATGAAGAAAAAATAAGTGTTTCTAATTTTTCTTAAAAAAAAAAAAAGTGCAAGAAGTAACACTAATCACAAAATCCTGGCATAAAAGAGAGATATTTAAAATGTAAATGGTTGCTGTAATCAAAAATAATTACCCACTTTTTAGCAAAGATATGCTGAGGTTTGAAATGTTGTTTCCATCATAATTCTCATATTAGAGCTCAGCTTTGGGAGGTTTTTTTTCAGTTTAATAAGTTTGACCATAAATTAACCCCCTCCTCCAAAGAAGGTAAAATATTAAGCCAAACAATATGCTTTTTCAGGTTTCAAATAATGGCTTTAACATAATGGCTTTCACTGCCTAACTTGAGGTACACGATTTTGAAATGTTTGTGGCTAAATTGGTTCAGCTGATAAAGCAGCAACTGCAAGCTGGACCTGTAAGGTGAATAAAACAGAATCAAGAATAAACATTGTCACTCTCTCAGCTGATAATTCAGGTTATTTTTAGTGCAATTTCAGGAGTAGTTTGCTTTGAGTTGAGTGGTTTTTGTTGCTTTTCTCCAGATGTTATGACATTTTGATTTACCTTCATCTCTGTTACTGAATCCAGGCTTCTCTGCCAAGCCCATAGAGCGTCTATTTTTAGCTCTGTGAGCTACTAATCCAGTTCCTCTGACAACTGCAATTTGTTGGAAGAAACAACTAGTGTTACGTTGTCTCAGAGCTATGAGCCCATTTGAGAAATTAGCTCTTTAGCTGACATTTAAAGCAAGTGAGAATAATGGGCCTGCGATTCTGCAGGGTTTGGATTTCATTACCACAGCAGCGTGTATGAGATGGGATGCCCCTACTGCAGAACTTTGTTTCTTTGCTTTGTTTTCCTGGTAATTACAGAAACTGTTTACTGTACACGGAAAATCTGCAAGTTTTCTCAGCTCTTCAAGACAATACTATTTCTAATTTCATTTCTCTGGAGAGAATGACAGTTTGCAGTGCGTAGGACTGCATACTATCGCTTCCTCCCAAAAGTACTTTCCCACGGCCTCCCTAACCAGGACTGCAGTGGAAATCTCCGCAGATGTCTAGGGACCAGAATGGCAACAGCAAATAGAATAGAGAAGTATGCAAGTCATACAGCAGCGCAGCAGCTAGAGCCTGCATCCATCCCACTCACTTGAGGTTCAGAGCCAGGTCAAGACCCTTTGAATCACTGGTTGCAGTGAGGGTCCTTGCTCCTGGCGTGTTCTTCTCCATGTTTGCATTTTCTGTTCTTTCCTGCCATGTCCTCCCATTCGTATTGGCAGTGATTTCATCTCACCTATAGTACAGCAGCTAACCTAAACTAGTCCTCCACTTTCACACTATGATCAGTGTTGAGAGAGAGAAAAGCACGTCTAAGGGAGCGACCTATCCCACCCTAATAGTTTTACCTTGGAATGATCACTCTCTGAGATTGCCGGTGTGTCTCAGCTGGCTGTAGAGGGAACCTACCTGACTAGCTCAGACCAGAAATAATTTTTAAATATCTAAATTGAGGTTAGATGAATCCCACTGTTTTTACTAAGCAAAACTCCAGCATCAAAGACACTCATGGCTTCAGCTTAGTGAGTTGCCAATTGTTTAGAGAGGCAATATAAATACCATGCATTGGGATGGCAGCTCCTTTAGACTGGGCTTTGTTTAGACCTCAGTAAAAGGCACCGTGCTAACACATGTTAGGAGGCACATTTTAAAGCCTAACACTGAGATGCAGTGTATCTCTAGAACACTTTAGACCAACTGAGTTAAATCTAGGCCTTAGCCAACATGATCTGATTGGCATTTTTGCAAAAAGTGCTTGGTGAAATACTGCTGTCTTGGAAATTAACTATAAATGCCTGTTGGCTGCAAGTGCTTCTGAGAAGTCCATATACAGGACTGTTTCTCGAAGAAATGGTGTGAACACTAGACTATATTTTAGACTATGTTTCTTTTTATTATGATACAACATTCTTCCAAACATGCTTTCACTTTCAAAACTATTCCTAAACTATATTTGCTTGCAAAGCAGAAAAGCTTCACTTTTTGTTAAGTGCTAACATTAAAATACTGTATCTCTACATACTTTTTAAAGGCATTCTTATCATAGCCTCCAAATTTCTACAAGTTGGCAAAGTACCTCACTTGTAAAGTTTCCTATTTACTGAAAGGTTTTGTATTCACTGCCTGAACCCATTGAGAAATTCTGAGTCCTACCTCTAGAAAAGTCAAATGGTAGAAAAAAATGGACATTCTTCCTTTGCTTTTTGCTTTAGAATTTTTAGACTTCCCTTTTTCCTTACAACTTTTCTGTGCAACTACAGACTGAACTCTTTATTTAAAATACAAAGCAACTTTCCCTCCTCCTAAAATAGTGCATTTCTCCTGCAGTTCCACTAAAACTCTAAGGATAATGGAGTCTAAAACTCATCATGAGAGTTCATGACATTATGTACAGCACTGTCTTGCATTCTGCATCACACCCAGTGTATTTTCTGGGTCATCGAGGTTCCAAATAAAACTGAGAATCTGCAGCATGTCTACTCACAGCAGCTCTCTCTCATACACACATACTTTCCTCACTTTCTTCACATGCTTTCTCCTTGTTGACTTCTTACCCATACACTCTGGGACCTGTGAGAAGTTTCCAGAGGAGAATGCTTGCACTCCTAAACACTGGCAAGGACTACTCGGCTCTGGAGTGTGAGATGCAATCGCAAGCATATATCAGACTCAGCTTACCCCAAACACACCCACCGTGGATGAGCTGAATAGGATGGAGCTGGCTGGGCAGCGCTTTCTCTGTTAGGATCCCACAGAACATTATAAAGGTGGGTTATGAGCCTTGTCCCCACTGAAGACCAGAGCACTCATATGCTCACAGCAGCACATCTGGGAGCATCACCTTAAAAAAACTGCATAGATTAGAAACAACTCCACATTTCATCCTCCAGCACAGGCTAGCACTAGGAAAATTCACCTTTGCTGCTGGTCAGATATTTAGCATTTGCTTTCATACATCATTATAACAACATTTCAAAGGAATATAAATTACATAAATTTATAGTCTACATTTCCAAAACTTATTTGGGCACTCAACCTCAGGATTGTTCAGCAAACTTAGGCTCAACCTTCAGAAAGAGGTTATGTGTTTAAACACAGGAAATGGAATCTTGAAGTATGCCCCTTATGTGACTTTGAAAATTTTACTTCCTCCATCTTAGCAAATGCAAATAACCTGCATCAGGTAGACATCCTTTAAATGTACAGTTTCAGAATGATTTCAACCAATCAATCAGAAATGCCACATAAAGCTTTAAAATAAATATACATGTTCTTGCCTCCTTTCTCTTTTCCATATGACCTGGTCTCTCAAGCAATGGCTTAGTTTTTTTAAAAAAAAACCCTCTCCTGAATAGCTATTTATTCCTAACCATGTTCCTGTGCAATAAGCTCAGAAACCCTGATTTCGATGCAACAGTATGTTCCAGACTCATTAGGGAATGAAAAAAATAATGCCTTAGTCATATCCTGGTAATAAACAAATGCTAAGATAGATTAAACAGTACTCCTCCTTTCTGGGTATTAATCAATCTTAACATCAATTTATTGTTTTGTATAAAGGAGAAGTTATCCATTACATATATCTGTCTTATTGCTGATATGTATCATTCCTTGGTGTATTTTACATACATTGCAGGTACTGCTGTTTCTAGGGTAGCAGACAAGTCTTACTCAGAGGCCAGTCTTTTAGACACTCTGTTTACAACCAAAAGTCTTTTCTAAACCTATTCCATAGTTCTGATTTTACCTTCCCTTACTTAAATAAGTAGCAATACATATTTTTAGAAAACTAACAAACAGAGAACACCTCACAAAATCAAAAGATTCCACTACATACCCTTCTCCCCAGGGAAGAGGTTGAAAGGACAAACAGTACATGACAGAATATTATTGTGTCATTTAATGTTCTGGTAGAAGGCGCTTTGATAAGGTGATAGGTGTTGTACAAGAATCTACACATAATGTAATAGCATGGCTTAACTTATTGCTTCAAGAGTAGTCATTATGCAGTATTGCTAGGGAATAATTCTCTGGAGAACAGGTAGTTGAATGCAAGACCTTCTGCTAATGGAAAGTTAACTTTGGGCCTACAAATTCGCAAAAGCCGGAAAAATCTATATTAACAATACCTTGGTGACTATCTCTCTGCCCTCTAGAATTTATACATTTTATACCATCCTTACTACAGGATAACTAACAAGGCTTTATTTAGGCATTCTGGCATATAGCTCAGGTGAAGGTGGCACAGAAGTTTTGCTTAATTGGGTTAGGAGCTCAAAGCTCAAGAGCTTTGCTAAATCGCAGTCCCAAAGGCATTCGGGAACTGTCATTGGCAGCACTGATATCATATCACAGGGTTCAGACATCAGAAGGATGAG
The DNA here is from genome assembly GCF_036417845.1 of Apteryx mantelli. NCBI lineage: Eukaryota > Metazoa > Chordata > Aves > Apterygiformes > Apterygidae > Apteryx > Apteryx mantelli. Next base: position 18,659,793 of record NC_089978.1, read on the forward strand.
ATTTCCAGGACTGTAGCAGCCCCTGTTCTTCTCAGTCACTGTGGCTACCATAGCAAATCAATATTTATCCTGAGATATGCTTATGTATCCATTTGCCACTTAGTTTGATTCAACCTATTCTGGGCAACTCTGGAAAGCAGCCCAGACAATAAAGTTTGAGACACAGCATTTGGGCTGGAAAGAGTTCAGTTTGGTAGGACTGATCTTGCCTATGACATTTAAAAAAATACATGTTCTAGTCTAAGTTAGCTGTCTGTGGTCACTGAGAAACATGATCACATTCAGGAATTTAGGTAGCCTTATGTTGTGTCTTGAACAGAAGAGACAAGTGCCTGGAAATACTTACCTGTCCCCCATTTTCAGAGAAAAATTGACTTTTGGAACGCTAGAGCTAGGTGATGTAAGTGACATTTAGAGTTACACTTAGGAACTATGTAGGAAACATCTGAATGGATTGTGTTAACCTACTCCTAAACAGAAATATTTTTTTTTTATTTGGGCTCAAATAAAGTCACTGAAGACATCACCCTACTTACACCATCTGCTGCAGGTCACAGGCATACAGGTATGGCAGGAACAGCAGAGTGGGTTATATCTGCACTTCAGCTGCCCCAGTTCATGCTCTGACTCTGCAATGAAAGCATGGATCGGAGCTAAAACAATTTACTAGTGGATTAAGTCAAGGTGCCAGACGGTGACCGTGGGTGGATGACATGTGGATGTCCTGACGTACAGTAGCTGCCTCTGTTACACAGACAATAGCTTCTGGAGCAGAAGTGGGTCAGAGCTGAAGGCAGAATCATTTCTGCTGCAACACACTGCTGCAGCCAGGTCAGCCAGCCTGTCCCTCTTGAAACCTCCCACTCACCTCCCTCCATGCTAGCCATGGGGCACTGAAGGAACAGACAAACACATTCTGCCTCACTCTGCCTTTGGAAACCAAGATCCCTGGAGCAGATGGCTAGTTTAACACCTGCCTCCACTGATCTTTTTGTTAAGGCTGCCAACAGAGTTGCCACTTTGCATCACTTACTGTATCGTCCTCTGTAATGTGAACCACAGTCCACAGGGAAGCATACTGAGACTCCTCATGCTATTTTTCAGAGGCCATTTTGTTGCTATAGTGACACAGTGATACTAACCTGGACCATATATAACTACAGGTTAATCTTTCTAAACTGCAGGAACAAAGTAAGCTTCTGCAGAGCTGAATGGTTTGTGGCCTATGACTGAACTGCTACATTCCCTAGTTTCAATGTTTTGCTTGCTTTCTTGCATGATAGCCAAACCACAAAAGATCAGTCATGTATATGAGGTTAAACAGTTTATATATTTTTGCTGTAAGGCTGCTCATGCATTGCAATTAATAAGATTCTTAAGGACTATCTTTTAGCTACATGGCTAAATTTAGTGCTTATGGAAGTTAAAATTGGACACACAGTCCACTGGCTTCTCCACCCAAATCTGTCAGCAACAACTTGCACTGCAGTCCTCTCCTCTGAAGATGTGAGTGCCTGCTGTGTCACTGTAGCAGCATTGTCTTTACTGCAAAGAAGAGTAAGATCAGCCCTTTAAACCCACTTATTCTTTAGATGTAAGCAGCCATGTCAACAAGAGATGCTAATGAGAACAATAATTGGAATTACTCATTATGCATGTCACATACAGGCTGCAAGAGGAAGGAAAGTAAAGTCTTTTGAACAGCAGAAGCATGACCCAGCGCAGGAAATAGCATGCAAGGTGATGGAAGTATGAACAGTAGCAACAGCAGAGACTTCACAGGCAGATTAGCCCCTGCCTGTCAAGTCTCCTGCACACTCAGCATCTCCAATTCATCCACAGGCTCTACCATCACTGGTATCCTCAACCTCAGTAAAGTGCTAAGGATAATGTATTCCCTTGAACGAAGGGAGCCAGCCACTCCTAAGTTTGACAAGCTTTCTTATGCTTCTTCTTTTGTTGCTAATTTAAGCACATTTCTATTTCTAATATTTATACATATATATATATATAACAAATATATAATTTTGCAAAAGGCCACCAAAACACAAAAACAAAGCCAGAAGCTCTGTGACTGCATTAGGACAAGGAATTAGCTCCTCAGTGAGCTCCGAGACCTCAGCAGAGGTGTGGTAATAGCTTGAGACTGGAATAGGAAAGAACCCAGAAAATGCCAGAAGTTTGTGATACCGCTGTGGCATTACAGACATGTTGGCAGGATGGGTTGCATGAAGTAAGCAAGTGTGACAGCTTGTGGAAGATGAAGAATCTGAAAGCAGTCCAGCAGTTATACTTGCCCCAACAACTGATACAGATTTCATACTCATTTGTAATTCAACACAACAACCATTTTTTTCCTTTATTTTTTAAATCTGCTGGGAGAAGGATCTGTTCAGAAGAACAAATATATAACTTGAAATCGGTTAGCAGAGTATAACAAGTCTAAGTGCAGCGCTATGATACTTTTAAAGATATGCAACATGCAACGATACTGTACTGTTTGCTTTATACAGAAAAAAATAAAAGAGGGATGCTAATGGAAAACAGAGAAAAGGTGGTTATACTCCAGATAACTCTGCTGGACATGGTAGGTAACACCAAAAACATATTAACAGATTGCATTGTGAAATGGCATATGCACACAGCTGAACTGCAGTAGGACCTGATAATGAATCAACTGCAAGGATCTCTTTCTCAGAATAGGCAATTCCCATACAAGATTTCCTATGTTTTAAAAGCTTTGGTTTTCTGTTTGAAGAGGCAAGTTTCCAGGCTCCAAAATGCCTTTCCAAACAAACTCAGATCTGAAACTGGATGTGGGAATGAGCAGTGAAGCCAAAACCACAACCACAGTTAATGGCTCTTTGGAATTAAAAAAGCAAAATCCTGTGGGACTATACAAAGACAACCAGGCTTTTAGAGTCCTGGCTTGGCAGCAACTCTCCCATGTAGTGGCTTTTGTCTTTGTATAGCAGATATTACCACAGTGATGTAGAATATAATTTAATCCACCACTCCACCACTTCCATCACCATTTTCTTTTGACTCTGAGTTCCTGACCTCTTTGCACTGTGTTACAGAAGAGCCTGTGTGACGGGGCGCTTCAAGCAGAAGGAGAAATGTCACACAAAATCTGAAGAACCGCTCTAGGGAGCCTACTGTTATCTCTGGCTACTTAGGCGTCATGACTTTTGTAAGAGAAGTCGGCTGCTGGGCCAACATCTGTGATAAATCCATGGTTTCTGGCCCCTCTGATCTTAGAGCAGAGGGAGGCCACAGAGAACAAGTCTGTGGCAAAAAGACTGATAAGCCCAAGCTACATTCCTCGCATCCTCCTCCCCTCCTCCTGTACAGACCATATTCAGTAGATCTTCTCACTCTGCACCTTTACAGGGGGAAGATTTGGTTCTCATGGAAACTCAAGCCAGGAGATGTTGCTGCTTACAGCTAAGTGAATAAATGGATGTGTAAGTTCTAAATCAGAGGAACAACAGGCCACCTCCTTTATAGACCAAAGGGAAGTTCCAAGTATACTATGAACTTTTTGCATCCATTTCAGCACCTCTTTCTTACCTGCCCATCTCATCATCCCAAGGAAAAAGTCTGAGAATCCAGAGCCACTTTTTTATTTATGAAAACAATGCCAGACAAATGAGAAAGTTTCCTCTTTCACCAAAAGGAAGCATTACTGGAGAAATGTTGTCTGACTAGCATCTAACTGACTTCACAGCATCAGCCTTGCTAATGAATTTCATTTCACTTCATAAAGGTGTCCAACAAAATAAATTTGTAACTTAATACTACAGGCAGTAGATACAGCTACTAAAGTAAATAGTACTGAGAATTTGTTTCACACTTTTCTCTCATGCTGAGCTAGAAAAATGTCTCTAGAGAACCCACAGTTTTTTATTAACTTCACTTGTCATAACACAGAAGCAAATAACACAATACTTAGCATCAGTGCTGAAGTTTTGGGCATGTTACCTTTACAGAAGCTTATAAAAAGCAGAGCCTGTATATTCTTATACAGTGAATCTAGTCTAATTCAGGGAGCTAGCTGATTTATTTGCAAACACTGTCATTGTCTCCATGGTTATGCTGACACCAATTTTTAGTTTTTGCATTGCTCTCTGTGATTATAAATTCCCTTACAATATAAATTAGTCACTTGAGAAGATGCAAGAGGAGATGCTTCTCCTACTTTCTGGATGGCATTTGCTAGTGGAATTAGAATGGCTGTTCCATCATTTATCATGAAAATGTTTCCATAGATCTACCAGGATCAGCCACAGAATTAACACAGATGTTTTGTTTTTGGCAACTGGGAGAGACAGGATATTGAGCTACAAGCTTTTGGTCTGAACCTCTATGTTCTCTTCATGGAGGACTTTGGGTGGTGTGAAGGAAAACAGAGTTTGGCCAGAGAGATTAGTAATCTGACGTCAACACCTATTGCACAATAAGGATATTGCCAGTGAAGTCAAAAGGAAATCTCAAAGTCTTAATACCTATTAGAATAATTTGCATTTTGGGAAATTAGGCAACAGCACCAAAATCATAGCTATTAGCTAGGAAGTGGTGTAAATAAATTGGAGCTTTGCTCCATTTATGATTCTTGCATGTGTCACTAGTGTTCCCTGGAAAAAATGCATGCTACATCCTGTGCATCTGCAAACTAATGGCTATAGGCTAAAATTTGTCCTCCTGTGCAGAAAAATCTCAGATCTGTAATTCGGATGGAAATTCTGCCACCACAAACTCAAAGAGTCTTCATCAAGTCTTTTTTCAGATAGACAATAGAGCTGCAAAAGCTTTTATCAAAGCAGACAGAAGATGAAATCCTCCAGTCTAAGGGATGCTGTGATATCCATGAGAGGAATTGTTAAGACTAGTTTTTCTCTAGAAAGCAAGGGAATTCCCATTTAAGTAATACTCTGGGCTAAGGACCACAGAGCTACCCTCATCAGGCAAGAAAAACTGCATAATGAGTTAAGATTTACTCTACATGCTGAAGTCTCTGTGGGTTCAAGGTGGTCCTCTCTCATCCAGCCAGGCTTCATGGAAAGGAAGCCTGAAACACTTTCAGGAATGCTGCGCTAGCTCATCCCCACATGGAATACTGCCAAAAGGGAGAATTACAGCACTGCCATTCCCTCCACAGAAAGATGTAACTGGATAATTTGGACACATGATGAATGTTATTTACTTAGTTTTAAAAGGTGCCTCAAGTTATGACTACTAAATCCATAAGTACACCTCTAATTTCTCATCTGGATTATAGAAATACTGAGCTTCTCATGCCTCCTAGTGCCATTGAGAATCTTATCTTTGATTTCAATGAGCTTTGATCAGGTCCATTTAAAGCTATGCCGCTTCAGAATCACTGCACAAACTTTAACTAATATGCTGCTTAATGCAAGAGCAGAACAATATTGGCCTGCTGAAATAGGACCCCAAGAGGAATATGCTTGCAGAGGAAAATTGACCATCATTACTTTTTAAAAGACAAACCTGAGACATGAACACTGCCTGAAAATGTGCCTCCTGGAGGATCCAGTAGGCAGATCCAGCTCCAGATCTTGTTTCAGCTAGAGTCATTAAAGATAATAAAATTATATGAATTTCCACCAGCAAAGAATTAGCCTTTTATTTTTATAGACATGGACTTATCTAAATCTTGAACTGCCATTTGCATTAAACCTGCAAAAAAAAGTAATTTTTCCCTCTGCTCCCCTCTTTTCAGCAGTTTCTGGTCTACATCAGATAAAGCAGCCAGTCCAGCAACAGAGGAAACTTCCAGGTGAGCGTCATTAATAACAGACAGGATTTTAAAAAACCTTCTAAGTGGTATAGGAGCATAAGTCCCATTAAAAACTGGGGAAAAGCAGTATCCAGAGAGTTTCCAATGTCTGCTGGACTCTCTCTGAAGAACTCTTCACATCATCAAATTTTTCATAAAAGTCCAGGTGCAGGACTTCTACCAAAAATCAATTTGGCTGATAATTTGGTGTGAAGCAAGTCCCATTGTGTAAAGGACAACTTTCTTCTTTTTTTTTTTTTTTTCCTGTCAATACATAGATCTTTTACCCTTTGTTTTCATTGTCCTGGAAAGACTGGAAACATAGCACTGTAGGACAAATACTGAACATTACTTTATATAAGCAAGATAATGCTCATCTAAAGCTTTAGCATAAACATCAGGTAAAGAGATTAACCAAAGTGTTTTCTTCTGTAAAATATCGTTATTGTTGTTGCCAAAAAAGTCAAAAAAATGACTTCTTCCCACTTGTATAACAATAAGCTTTGATAGAATATATGAAATATACAGAAGCTTTCTGAAAAGCTATCTAAGCTCACTCAGCTTACAGTATGTGGAATGTAATTATCCAGAAAGTGAAATATGTATAAAAATAGGTAAAATCCCTACAATATTTGTACTGAATTATAATTCCTCCTGCCAGGAAGGTTACAGCAACTCTACAGTATATGTATGAAATGTTTGTTCATAAAGTTAAAAAACATCATTAAGTTACTGAAGAACACATTAAATGTAGGAATGCATAATCAGAACTGACTCTCAATTCTGCTTAGCTGGTGCAAATCTACAGAGAACCATCACCATTTCTGAACAAAACAAAACCAACCTCTAAGTTAAGGGTTGTTGTTTGTTTGTTTTTGTTTGTTATAAAGGGGCCAGACTGAAATTTATGAACAAAATTCCTCTGGAAGTGGAAGTGCACCGTGTAATTACATTTTTCCCTATTTCCACTTTGTTTACTGGCAGCAGTCACCCACCTTTTAAAATGATTATTGCCTGACATTACATGGAACTTTTACTGCTTGTTTAGAACAAGGCAGTGAAATAGAAGGAACCTCCAACTCCCCTGTCATGACCCAGTTCTGGGCTTGTGCTTTTTGACGAGTCTTTGATCTGCAGCAGGCCTCATAGGCTAGTCTCCCGGAGGAACATGGTGCCAATGTTGTAAGAAACCTTTCTCACTCTGGCAGATGTGATGGAGGGTTTTGGCTGCTTCTGACCACTTCTGACCTCAAGGAAGTAACAGATCCCAGGAATTTCCTTTGGAAAGTTTTCTGGAAGCTCTTCACGGGAACGAGGGATAAAAATAAAGTTTTCTTCCTTTTTCAAAAGCCTAGAAAAAAGAAAATAGATGGATATAAAAGATTGTAAAACACAGTCCAGACACATTTGGAAGAGATTGGTCCTGTGGAGTCCCAAATGAAACGAGTTGCAAGTATGTAACATTTAAAATTTCTTAAGCCAGGATCCCCAGTTGATATAAATCAGCTTGGCATCATCAGCTTCAAGGAGCTCTGCTGACTGAGATCATCTGAGGAGCTGGCCCAAATAAATATTTCACTGAAAATCAGTGTCAGCTTTCAGAAAGTCATGTAGCCAGAAAGGGAACCAAATTCATTATGATCATTGTCCATAATGTATAATTCGGCTCACTTAAAGCACTGTAGTCCTGCCAATTGTGCAGAAATGAACATTTCAAATTGAAGACTATCTCCCAATCTTCTGCTGAAAAGTAGGAATAACAGTGACAATGTTTGGGAAGCTCTCACAGGTAGAAGTAGGGTGGTCAGTTTGCCCCAGCTTCAACAAGACACAGAATCAAATCTGGCATTATCCATCAAATGTACCAGTGAGTTTAATCTGAGGCAGCTGGGGTCAAAAAGAGAAGCAGGATCACAGAGGCAATGAAGCCATACCCACTTTCCTCCAGTGTGGCCCAAACAAGTGATACAAGGTCACAGACCTGACTATATTGCCTTTCGCCATTTGTAGTTTTCCCCCATAGCAGAGAAGTGTCTTTCTGGCTATGTCTGATAGTTCAGGGTCTCTTTACCAGTTATCTTCCCTGAAACAAGTTAGAGTTGTAAAATAAAGAAAATAACTCTACACATTTTCTTTTTGTTTCCAGTTAATTAAGCCAGGGGCATTCTGTCTCTCAAAGAGTAGAAAAGAACAGCTTTGAAGTCATGGTAAATGCTGAGCACAGCTGGATATAAGAAAGTAGTCTGCAGTTTCTTCCCTCCCAAGATATTTATTCTTTCTCTCAGTCAGTCTTATCTGAAGCTCAGAAACATCAGTGGAAGAACCTTGTTAGCTTCTCAGTGGGTTTTGTAATAGGTTGTTTATTTAATGGCTCTAAAGCTGATTTCTGGTAAGTAAATAAATGAATGAATGAATTTTGTTGCCAGGTGAATTTTTCAGGTTTCCCAGCACATGTAATGGCATTTCCTTTAATGCATATTTTTCTTGGGTTTTGGCTGAGGGAGCCTGTGCGGGTTCCCAAGAGCTCATTGAAATGTGAAAGCATTTTCTTCCCAGCTTTTGAATAATCAGTTGGTTATAAATCCAACAATGTTTTTGCCTTTTAACTTCTGTGGTAGTCTTTGTTTAGCCTATGGTTTGAGTGTCATGATCTATTTTCTGGGTTTTCAATTTTATGATCAAAATACTGTAATCTTTTTTAAATCGTGTGAAAGTTTGCAGAGACCTCTACAGAGAAGCTTCTCTCCTTTCATCTTTGCAGTGCTGGCAGTAAATATTCTGTGTTTTAAACACACAGGTTTAATACACTGAAGTAACTCTTTTCTGCTTCCCAACCTAGATTTCTGCAAGCAGCACTTGAACTCCTAGAACATTTTGAGTCAAATCTGCAAGGTTTCTCTGCAGTCATTCTTCCCCAAAAGCTAGCTACTCACTGAGGAGCACCTGACCTTGTTAGAAATCAGTGGTTTCCTGCTCAGAGCCCAACATTATCTAATTGTACTGACAGTTATCCAAGTCTGAAACCTAAAACTTTTTTTTTTACATTCAGTTCAGGACTGGCACTGAGTTTAGTTGATACTATCACTTTATATCTATCTTCTTCATAGGACAAAATTGCAAAATATTAATCAAAGGCTTTATTTTCACCTGTTTTGTGAATTATTAGGTCAAAGAGGCTCCAGCTCTGCAACAGGCCACAATATTTGCAACCAAATGACCACATTTGCATGAAATCTCATGCCTTTGGTTTTTCTTTTTCTTGAATGTCCAGAGATGTGAATAGACCAATGGCACATCTGGATATAAATCATCTCTTAAGATATAAATCATTATATATTGTTATATATTATTATAAAATTATTATTAAATTATTATAAAATATTATATACTACTATAAATATAAATAATTTATCTCTGGATATAAGTTTCTCATGAGATAAGACAAAACAATCGGAACTGGATGCAACCACCTGTGAAAGCTTCCAGACCAGTATGTATTACATTGGCTCTTCCCCTAAGCCTGAGGAGAAATGGGAAAATTGGTCATGTGACCTGGCCTTGCCTTCCTGAGGATCTGCACTATCCGTTCAGCTGATTGACAGAATTATCTTTTAGGGCTCTTTGTGCCCTTGAAGAGAAAGGCAGGAAACTTAGCAAAGGCTGTAGGGCCATCACCATCAGCTGTTACAGTTTTCTTTTTGACATCACGAATGGTCTAAAAATAGAATGGAAGAGTCCTGCAGAAAGATGTCTTCATTGCTAAGCACTGAGGATAATCAGATAGTTCCTTCTTTAATGTCTACACAAAGTTATTAGATATCAGAGGCAATTTCTGAAACATGATCTCATTCCCAGTCTGAGAAAACAATTTCTGAGAGTGAGAGGCTAATTCAAATTGTGCACCTAATAAGGGGATGTGGAGTTTATCACAAGTCACAGTAGTGGAAAAATTACCAAATAGTTGTACAAGGACTAACTGGTTGTCACCAGTCGTCCTCGGCACCACTGATATTCCCAGAGCATTTTGTTGTGACCAAGTCAGATTGTCTGCTCTGAAAGTCTGATAGCACAGTCCATTCTTTCAGCTTCAGGAAATTATATGGCAGCTTAAATTCTACGTAAAGCACTTCTAATCCCCAGTGTCCCATAATCATAGAGCTTGAGTTGATGATACACAACCGCAGCGGTTCACGAACATGCATATAAAAACTACTCTGAAATTATACCAATGCATTCATCCCAGTTGTCTTTCCTAAATTATTTCTATGTATTTCCCTTAAAGGGTAGTGTTACGGACATTTTTATGGTGGGATATTCACAGGGTGAAAATTCTGGGTGCTACTCAATGGCTGGATACCCAGTTTACAATCCAGTGCTTAAATTGTAAGGGTCAGGCTACTCGAGCATTCCTGTAAATTGCCTGGAACTGGGTCTGCCCTCAGCTTGTCTTCTTTGTTGATGTTTTAGGGGAGAAAGAATTCCTTATACACTGATTTGTAGTTGATTAACTTTGACAGTTTCTCCTTCTAACCTGAAAACTTCCAGAGCTGTTTAAATTCTTGAATTGTCCCTTCCATGAAGGAAATGCTGTTGCTCTTAGACAAAAAAAAGAGATCGTATTTGAGAATTATCCCATTCATTTTTTCATTTTTATTTCCTTCATTAAAAAAAGGTGGTGTCAGTATGGAAACAGAATGTTTGGTTATTTTCTATTGGAAACAAGAAGCATTTGAAGGTCAGTTGGTCTCTGTGTCAAGGAAAGTTGGGCTGATACTCAGTGGGGATCTTGAAAAAGCTTTTAAATCTTGTAACTCTTCTTTTTAGCATCAATGAAACAATAGGGTTGAGTAACTGTATTTCAAACTATTTTGGCAAGAAAGAGTTCCATCTTCATCAGTGAGTTCCTATATACAGAAAATGAGCTAACAAATATTTCCTACTATGAAATTATTTCTTGCAAGGCCTTGTATGCTAAGTGTGTATGCTTTCCTCCACGATTTGCTCTCTCTGTTTCCACTGGGAAGCAATTTCACCTCTTTATCTCTCCATCTGTCAGAGATGTCAGACCTTTGTTCTTATGCTGCAAAGATCAATTAATACTCACACAAAGAAAGTACCTCTGCTTGTCTTCAGCCTCAGCAGGAAGGATGGCTTCAAGGAAACCTCCTTGCAAATATTTTATGATTTCTTTGTGGAAAGTGTGCTAAGCTGCTTCATTCCCTCCCTAACAAGATACATTCAAAAGCCAAAGGATCGGCACAAAAGGAGGAACAAGATGGTGAGAAGAGCAGCCGCTTAGACTGCAGCCTGGAGTATCAACTCTTGGAATTATGAAAGAGCAACTCCTTTGGAAATACAAAAGATTAACTGCCCCTAGAGCTGTATTTCCACAGCAAAAAGCTTAACAGATTACCACATGCACTAATTTAATTCTAGCTGCTCTGAGAAACAGCAGTGATGAGGGCACAGTTGCCCAGGCTTCAGCACATTCCAACCCTTTGACCACAACCGCGAAGGTTTCAGAGCACACACTGTCCACATGGCACCTGGAAATGTCTGAATCCTCTTCCTTACCACTGTCACCCATGATTGCTGCATCCAGCTAGCACGGCTTGCCACTTCCGCAGCAAACACAGCACTGTTCGGCTGCAGAGATGTGCTCTGCTTCAGCACAAGAGCCTGGCACGCTGCTTACCCTGTGCTCCAAGGGAGGACTATCTTTTCTCTTACCCTTTACACAGGGCTTGACACAAAAGCTATCTTCAGGCAATGCAGCCCAGTCTGAAGTAAGCACTGATAAATCAGGCATTTCCATATAAATAGTGACATAAACAGCTAAGCTCATCCCTTGTATCCATATGTGTTATATAATAACTTTCAAACACATTTTCATATCTAATTAAACATAAGACTAATTATAGTATTTGCTGCTCTAACACACTATATAGCAGGAATGTTATAGTCAGGTAAGGTATTAACAATAGCAAAATATTTATTCAGCTTTGGTTTTGCATGTAAGTAATACATTTTAACTCAGTATAATGAATTTCCATGTACCCTAAATAAAAGTCATGATATGATAGGATTTGGCAATTTGCTGAATCAGTGTTTAAAAAAGCACCCACTCAGAACTGAACATCAATGTAAACTTCTTTTAGGGAAATTATTTTGTATAGACCAAAAATTAAGCAGTATTTTGCAGAGAAATAGAATACACTACGGAGAATATGCACTGCCTTGTTAAATGTAGTATGCTCCAAGAAAAGCAAAGTATGCAAGTCAATCTTCCATAAATATTCTCTTTCACAGGGATAGTTATCAACAGAAGAAAAGGTTCTTTCTGTTATAACTCTTAAAGAATTATATTTAAGAGCTATATTTAAGAGTTATTTGGGTAAAGAAATGTATTAAACTGTAGTTACCTTGTTCATATCTACCTATTAATTGGTATAATTAAAAAAGGTTAATTAATGACTTCCCAAATGGGTTATCAGAAGACTGTTTATTGCTGGATGGCTGATCCCTTCTTCTGTGGAGAAAATTGTTGGTCACTATACTAGCTGGGTGTCTGGTTTGATAAACTATGTCAACTCATTTGTTTCCATATGAATTCAGGTGACAAATTATTATGGCATTCACAAGAAATACTGCTGGTAAAACACAATGCGTAAGGACATGAATTTGCTATTGTAAAGCCAAAAATCAGTCTGCCTAGTCCTAAATTTTAGTGGCTTTGGATTTCTCCTACAGTTTCTAAATATGCTGGAAAGACTAGGAGAATGAAAATAAGAAAAACTGAGTATACTGTTTCTACTTAATTTGACATTTTACCTTATTATTTTTGAAATTACGGAAACTCATATATTGGTGTTTTTCCTTCACACAACTCAATTGCACTAAGATTATGACAGGACCAGTCCTGGTTTTCTAATGCAATATACCATATATCACAATATGTGATTCTGTATGGCAAATGCCTACCACTGACCTTTAATACCTTTATTTCTTACCCACTTAAGTAGAATAATTCTTCCAGTTTTACAGTAATGCAGTTGAGCAGCTACTGGGCCTGCTCTCTGTTTTGGACATTAGAAAACTAGACTCAGTGAATAGGGTTTTGCCATCGCTAGTAAAAGGCCACAAGCTTTGTATTGATCTAACAATGCCGGTCTCAGGACTTGCCTGGATTTGTCTTGGCTTGCGCCGATTTCAGCAACTGTGATAGCAGTTGTTTAGTGTCTAGCAAAATATGTTTTAGCTTTAGTTTAGCTGTGTAGAATTGTGTGCTATTCCTCCTATTCTTAAATAATAGCTAGTGATCTAAAAGAAGTTATTCTGTGTAGAGTGAACTACCTATGATCCTAGAATAAACATGAAGTGTAGAAGAGTGTGGGCACACACAGACAGCAGAGGCCTCAGGACTGTAATCGCAAATAACACTGGACAGTGACTGGTCACCAAGAGAATGCAACCTCATGGAGGCAGATGAAACAAAATATCAAAAATATCAAGCAGATATCAAAAAGAACAGAAAAACAAGTATAAACTAATGAAGAAAGAGCATGCAAGCAGACTGTTAAAAAACATATAAAAATTACCCAGAAGGGACGCAGGACCAAGAAGATCACCCCACCCCAATCAATCTCCTCCCAGTGAAGAAATCTGGTTTCTGACAACTCACTTTAAACCTACCCATCTTGCAGTTCTTCTTGAGGAGGACTGGCATCATCAGCCTTAGGAGCAAGAGGGGCAGAGGAAGGGTGAGCATAATGGCAGAGAAAAAGGGTAGACTCTAGGTAGTGTGTATAACAATTTTGACTGTATTATTAATGTGGCTTTTCTTTACTAATTAGATTAATTCAGACTATAAGTGTCAGTATCATTATAACTGACTATAATAGCTCTGTTTCTTGTATTTTGACTAGACTGTCGATACTTTAATTACACTGGCAATAACTTTTTGGGTCCGTATATAAAGTGTGTTCCCGTTTGCGCATAACTAAATTGTGTGTGTAACACTATGTCTCAGGATAGCACACATGGTGAATTGATTAATATAACAACAAACAATTTTTAAGGATGATCAGAAATAAAGTTTAATTTAACCTGAAAGGGCTCTTGGAGAACAATACCACTTGTTTGTCTCTATGATATAGTTGCCTGTAGGAAAAAGAATTTGACAAAAAAAACCCAAAAACTATAAGGAGTTTATAGAAATGCGTAGAGTTTTAATTTAAAAGACACATAAAAAGACATGTATATACTTCATAATGATGTAAAAATAGAACTTTTTCCATGCTGCATTCGATAAGGTCAATGTTAAAAACCTGTTCAAATTCTGAGGTTTTTAATCAATTCTAAAGGCTGTGGGGCAACTTCAGGTAAGTGAACCAGAGGTGACCTCACCTGGCTCCATGTTTGAAAAGCACCCTTGGTTGCTCTCTCTGCTCATCAGATATAGACATGGGATACATCCAGACTGTTCATCTTTGCCTGACCTCAGGTGCTGGATGTAATGCCCAGTATGTGACAATGGCAAACATCTGGAGCCAATACCTGATGCCAGGAGTACCTTCTCCATAAGGGAATTATGTACTGAGAAAGGCCAGAGGTGAAAGGAAAAGGCAAAAGACAGTTGATTTTTAAATACAGTTACTTGACAAATAGCAACAATTAAGTTTACCTACTTTTGATAACTGCTTAGAGATCCCAGGGCATTATGTTGTAATACTATTAGGGAAACAGGATGAATGTAGGTATATTATATTAATATCAGATAAACATCATTATTCATGGCTGAAACAAATAACTAAAAAGTATTTAATCTTTCTTCTGTGCTGAAGAAGAGACTCATAATTCTGATTGTTTTTGCTTCCTGAGTATGGGAAATAGGGTAATTTTATTCATTTCAGAATAATGTAGATGAATTAAATAAACCTATGGCCAGATTTGCCATTTTACTAAAGAAACAGGGAACGTGTTATTCTTCTGTTCCTTCCTGGCCACATGTTTAACATGGACCAGTCTGAGATCCTCTATTCCCTCTCCAGTTTCTGCCTGTTTTACTGGAAGTTTTACCTATGCTGTTCCAGTGCTTTCAGTCTTACAATACTTAGTGATTCAGAGGGGGTCCTCCAGACAAAAGACCTGTTTGGTTCAAAAGACAAAAGCATAAGAACAAGATATTTTGAACAGAAGTGAGGTTTTATCCCCAAAAGATTCAGAGGTCACCTTTGTAAGAACTGCTGTCTTACATTTCAGAGCTCTTCCCAGACAGGTGTAACTGGAGCAAGACTGCCCAAGGTTCACTGCTGCTGCTAGGCAACAGCACATTATATTTATATTTTTAATTTCTGATTCTTACACAGGCAGATTACGGGCTCAAAGGGAAATGTTTGAAACCAATAATAGGCATTCTGAAGTGTGATGATAATTTAAATTATGATGGCTCTTTATAATGTATAATGTACTATATAATGAAAGCTGATAAGTATTAGACTCATTTTCAGTATCTGCATGCTTTGTAAGCACAAAGCATATACCAGAATTTTCATCAGGCGGCAAGGTAGGTACAAACATGTAATGATAAATGCTAGTAGTTTTAATTAACTGGGATTCTGTTATTTTCATACTGATTGCAGAATTATCTACTTTGTATGCTTCTTAGATAATAAAAATATTAACTGAGTACACAGCAGCATAGCATGATCAGGTAGAAGCATTTGATGTAATATAAGGTCAGCTATAAAGACACTTCAGTTTGTGATGAATCACTTTATTTGTACACAGCAAATTGTATACTAATACAAATTCTATTTAATAGAAGTTATATACAGCTGCACCAGATTATTACTTGTTTATTTTGATAGTATTACTACATTACAGTTCAAACTTCCTAGATCACCTTCAGGGGCTCTGAATAATCCTGCCCCACAGAATATTTTGTAATAGCAATCTCTCTTGACTATTGTGTCAGCATCGTCACATTTCTTGTCTTCTCCCCTATCTGTTCTCATGCTTTCAACCATGTCTGAAGGTATGGTTTGGAATAGCCTAAGTGGCCTCATGCACATTCACTTTATATTTCAAATGCTTTCTGAAATATGTAAAAGGAACTAGTTCCTATCCTTTTTCTCACTACTTTTAGCCATTCATCTTGAATGATTACTACCTCTCATTCTAATATACATTTTCTTGTTGTTTCTACTTTCTTTACCTGCATCCATGTGTTTAGCCTGTTACTTGTACTTTGACTTGAAGATCTCTGAAGTGAGCACTGAATTCGTTGTTCTGAATCTGTTCAGTATGTAACAACAGATTTCCTAGGTAGTACACTAATGTAGGTAACAAATATTAATAATTCAATATTTTGTTGTGGTTTGTTTTGTTCTGTTATGTAATAATGTTAGTACACCATCAGTCACTTTTCTACCATCTTCCCCTTTTTCAGACTAATAGTCTAAATTTATAACTTTCAGAACTGGAAGATAAGCCCAGACATGATGATCCGATGGGGGTGAAACTTTGAGAGTACTGAAACAACTGGAAGTTTTATCAATGAAACTAGTGGAATCAAGATTTATTCCCACGTATACTAAAACATTACCTGATAGTGCACTGCTCCTCCCCAATGGCCCTATCAACTGTTTACTCCTTAGAAGGAGCCATGAGAGTCCTTCATACTCCTCTTCTACAAAAAGACTGTTCTTTTCATGGACTTAAAAAGTCCCACAACAATGCAAGGCTGAGTAATGAAACCAGTTAGAAGTTTCCTAGGGATGCTCCAGGAAATCAATATCCAAGACTATCCAAAAGCTAGCATCATGAAGGGATTTGTGTGCTAAGAATTAGAGGAGAGTCTTGTCTTTTACCTTTTAATTTTTGTCACTATGGCTATTGTAAAACAACAACAAAAAAAAGGTTCTGTTCACCAAAAGTCATTATTGTTCCCCCAGCTTCATACAGAATCACAGAATGGTTGAGGTTGAAAGGGACCTCTGGAGATCATCTAGTCCAACCCCCCTGCTCAAGCAGGGTCACCTAGAGCACATTGCACAGGATTGCATCCAGGAGTGTTTTGAATAGCTCCAGAGAAGGAGACTCCACAACCTCTCTGGGCAACCTGTTCCAGCGCTCTGGCACCCTCACAGTGAAGAAGTATTTCCTCATGTTCAGATGGAATTGTCTGTGTTTCAGTTTGTGCCCGTTGCCTTGCGTCCTGTCGCTCGGCACCACTGAAAAGAGTCTGGTCCCATCCTCTCGACACCCTCCCTTCAGATACTTGTACACGTTGATAAGATCTCCTCTCAGCCTTCTCCAAGCTAAACAGGCCCAGCTCTCTCAGCCTTTCCTCATAAGAGAGATGTTCCAGTCCCCTAATCATCTTTGTAGCCCTTCGCTGGACTTGCTCCAGTAGTGCCACATCCCTCTTGTACTGGGGAGCCCAGCACTGGACGCAGTACTCCAGATGGGGCCTCACCAGGGCTGAGGAGAGGGGGAGGATCACCTCCCTCGACCTGCTGGCAACACTCTTCCTCACGCACCCCAGCATACCATTGGCCTTCTTGGCCACAAGGGCACATTGCTGCCTCATGCTTAACTTGGTGTCCACCAGCACTCCCAGGTCCTTCTCTGCAGAGCTGCTTTCCAGCAG
Organism: Apteryx mantelli; assembly: GCF_036417845.1. Lineage (NCBI taxonomy): Eukaryota > Metazoa > Chordata > Aves > Apterygiformes > Apterygidae > Apteryx > Apteryx mantelli. The sequence goes on from NC_089978.1 coordinate 18,677,246, forward strand.
GTCAACCCCCAACCTGTACTGGTGCATGGGGTTATTCCTCCCCAGGTGCAGGACCCTGCACTTGCCTTTGTTGAACTTCAGCAGGTTCCTCTCTGCCCACCTCTCCAGCCTGTCCAGGTCTCTCTGAATGGCAGCACAACCCTCTGGGGTATCCGCCACTCCTCCCAGTTTGGTATCGTCAGCAAACTTGCTGAGGGTGCACTCTGTCCCCTCATCCAGGTCATTGATGAAGAAGTTGAACAAGACTGCACCCAGTACTGACCCCTGGGGGACACCGCTAGCTACAGGCCTCCAGCTAGACTCTGCACCACTGATCACAACTCTCTGAGCTCTGCCATTCAGCCAGTTCTCAATCCACATCACTGTCCACTCATCTAACCCACACTTCCTGAGCTTACCTATGAGGATGTTATGGGAGACAGTGTCGTAAGCCTTGCTGAAGTCAAGGTAGACAACATCCACTGCTCTCCCCTCATCTACCCAGCCAGTCATTCCATCAGAGAAGGCTATCATCAGATTGGTTAGGCATGATTTCCCCTTGGTGAAGCCATGCTGACTACTCCTGATCACCTTCTTGTCCTCCACATGCTTGGAGATGGCCTCCAGCATGAGCTGCTCCATCACCTTTCCAGGGATGCAGGTGAGGCTGACTGGCCTGTAGTTCCCTGGGTCCTCCTTCTTGCCCTTTTTGAAGACTGGGGTGACATTGGCTTTCTTCCAGTCTTCAGGCACCTCTCCTCTTCTCCATGACCTTTCAAATATGATGGAGAGTGGCCTAGCAATAACATCCGCCAGCTCCCTCAGCACTCGTGAGTGCATCCCATCGATGACAGCTTCAAAAGCTGTCAAAATTATCCCCAGTATATGAAATTATTCTAAGTTCACAGGTTAGTGCTGCAGCATTAAGCCACAAGAAATTGGGTTTTTTTATGTAGAACAGGTAGGTTATAAAGTCTATCAGAAATTATTTTCTTCATTTAGGTCCAGAATTTTAATCAACTGGCACTAAGGGTAAATATATAAATGGACGAATCATAGACCCATAGAATAATTTAGTTTGAAAGGCACCTCAGGAGATCTGCAGTCCAAAGTCTTGCTCAAAACGAGATCAACACTGCTTTATCCAGTTGGGTCTTGCAAACCTCCAAGGATGGAGACTGCATAACCTCTCTGGGCAACCTGTGCTGCTGCTTGATTGTGCTTATAATGAAATGTCTTCTTTATATGGAGTCAAAACCTCCCCTGTTTCAAGTTATGATCATTGTCTCTTGTTCTCCCACCATGCACCACTGAAAAGAGCCTGGCTCCATCTCCTTGATTACCTCCATGTAGGCACTGGGGACTGCTGTCTCTGCTCCAGGTCGAACAAGCCCAGCTCCCTCAGCCTCTCCTCACTGGGCAAGTTGACCATCTTGCCAGCGCTGCACTGAATTTCCTCATTTATAAATTTCTGCCTGGTTCTGGGGTCCCACCACTGTATTCAGTAATCCAGATGGGGTCTAACAAATTCCAAGTAAAGGGGATTAATCACTTCCCTCAGTCTCTGTCTGTGCCCCTTTCATACAGCCCAAGATGCTGTTGGCCTTCCTTGCTGCCAGGGCACGCTGCTTGCCCATGTCTAGCTCACTGCCCACTGGAATCCCCAGGCCTTTTCCAAAGAGCTGCTCCCCAGGCAGCCAGTCCCCAGCCTGCATTGTTGCAAGGGGTTCATTTGCTCTACATGCAGGATTTTATATTTGTTCTTGTTGAGTTTCATGAGGTTCTCATTGATCCCTTTCTCCAGCTTGTCTAGGCCCTGTTCTCAAGCATATTACCTGCTCCCCTCCCCGTCTGGCGACATCTGCAAACTCAGTGAGAGGGCACTCAGTCTCTTCTCCCAGGTCACTGATGAAACAGGACAGATCCCAGGACAGACTCCTGTGGTAGTCCCCTTGTTACTGGTCTCCAGGCAGAGTACAACATATTTTAACTACTAGACTCTAAGACCAGCCAGCTTTTCATCCATCTAGTAGTCCACCCATCTAGATTGTAACTTCCCAACCTGCATACAAGGATGCAGTGGGAGACGTCAAAAGCCTCGTTAAAGTCAAGGTAGATGACGTCCACTGCTCTCCCTTTATCCAAACATCTAGTCGTTTTGTCTCAGAAGATCCCTACAGCCAAGGCTGACTTTATTTTTTGAAGATAAAAAGCAGTCCTATTCTCACTGAGGCCAATATCTTAAATGAGTAGAGAGTCAGACAAACACTTTGGACACCAATGTTTGAATAGGGTTGAAGGGAGTAGAAACAAATTGTAGACCACTTTTTGATACAATCTGGAAGATACAGAAGGGAAGAAAATCTGACTCATATTCTGCCAGCAAATGTACTTGCAGTGGGATAAAGGACAGCATAAAAGCACATATTGCTGGCAAACTCCATATACAAGTCTTCAAATTGGCTTTCAGAACAGACTTCTCACCAGCAATGTGATAAGAAGACAACATACAATGACCATGGATCAGTTGTCTCATGGTAAGCGTACTATACTGGTGCTGTATTTGATGTTGTAACCAAAAAAAAAAAAAAAGAGAACTGTCACTGGCACAATAAAAGTGGCACTGACTTAATCATTCCAAGAACAGTCTAAATAAGCAGACTTGTGCATCATTGCTCCCACAAATACTGACTGCCTGTATTTCCAGCTGTACATTTCTTAAAATAATATGAAAATGTCCAACTGTCCAATTTCTGCTTTCAGTGTAACGAACTTGAGCAGCACCATTGCCCTGAATGGAATTACACCCTGGAACCAGAAATGTGAAGCACTAAGATCTCTCCTCTTCAGAGGTATGGACCGGACTTTCAGAACATCTTAAAGACCTTCTCAGATTGGAGAACATCCCTGTATAAGAAACATTCCTGCATAAGAAATGCTCAGGTCCCTGTTATAGGACCTTGGTCTCTTTTTGTCAGAATCCCTCTCCTCCATTTGTGTAAAATTAAAAACAAAAGCACTGCTACCACTTAAGTCTTCAAAACTGGAACATAAGTGGCAAACAACCTTGTGCTCTCTTTTTAAACAATGTCTTAGGGGGGTTCTCATAGCCTACAGTGGAAGACATTTTCTTTTTAAGTGACATCAAGTTCCAAGTAGCAATTTCCTATACATTTATATAAGTTACTTTCATTTAAATGAGCAAATTTTCTATACCTGAGAACAGTGTGGGTGTGTATGTCTCTTGCCTGTTACGACACAACAATATGAACCTGCTTCTGCTCACTATGATCAAAAGTCTGTTCAGTTTTTCTGCCTTTTGTTCAAGTAATTACACTTGCTCCATTCTGTAAATTTTATCTGGAGTGAATGGGCTCTCAAGATGAATGTCATATTATTCACTAGTTTTAATTACTTTTTAACTTTCATTTCTGATGGCTTTATATTTTAGCATATCAGAAGCTTCAAGTCTTGGATGAAGAAATTCCATTTAAAATTTTCATTTACATAAATAGATATATGAAAAAATAAATATGGAGATTCACAGTTCTGTATAAGAAAATAAGAGAGAAAAGCAATACTGTTTGAGCAATGGTTTATAGATTTACTGCAGAGGAACAGTCACAGAATCACAGAATGGTTGAGGTTGGAAGGGACCTTTGGAAATCATCTAGTCCAACACCCCTGCTCATGCAACCCCACTCAAGCAGTCCCAAAACCTGAGCAAAACCATGCTTCGGAAAATTATTTCAGATACATAATGTAAGAAGAGTGAGATTTACATCTCCTGACAAAAAAGTGAGTATATCAGTACTAATCCAAGCAGCAGAAATTCTTAGTCAAGCTGTCAAACTTGAACAATAAGGAACACCTTTTTTTTAAGAGCTGTTACTCCTAACCTTATTTAATCAAGCCTATTCTCCATTTACATAATTTCTTCAAAGAGCTGATGATAATACTTTGCCTTTTTCAATTTTTTTTTTAAGTAAATGTTTGTATCAAGTATCTCTTGACAGTGCTAAACAAGAAATTTTGCCTCCAAGAATGCATAAGAACTCTTTGAAAGCTTGGCCTCACTGCCAAAATTAAAGACTTTCTCCAGAGCCAATGGAAACATGCTTCCTTCATCAGCTTTATCTAGTGGGTGGAAACAGAATTCTCAGCCTAAAACTGTAATAGTGCATAAAATGATGGCAGTATGGTGGGCATTGCCCATTTCCATTATGTGCTATTTTAGGCAGGAATGGTTGGCCCTGCTGTAGCGATCCCTTGCCTCCACTGTCTTGACTTCTTTGTACTCTCTGATGCAGAGCTACGAGATCTGTGCAGTACCCCTTTCCAGTTGTCCTGGTGCTCTGGCGTCCTTCTGATGATGTTCATGGGCGAAGGACAGAGCATGTTACAAGATCTGACTTTAAACAGGCTGCAATAAAAACAGAATGTAAAGGCTGACAGCACTTACTGGTATGTGGTTGGACTGACATTGATGCGACGTGGGTGACTTCCTGACTCGAACTTGCTTGCAAGAGTGACGTTGTTTCCAAAGAGACAATAACGTGGCATTCTTACACCAACGACACCAGCCAGAACTGATCCTGAGTGAATGCCTATTCTCATCTGAAAAATCATGAGATCCATGTCAATCAGTGTCTCTTGTGCTGACCAAACTAATGTCATTAGCACTTATTTACAAGCTAGTCACAGCACCCCTTTCAAAGAAATAATAAACCAAAGAAGAAACAGTGAAAGTGGAAGAAAGTAGACTCTCCTGTCCCTCTAGCTTAAACCAGATACATTTAAAAATAAGAAAGAAGATGAACATGCTTTTCACTAAAACCATTTTTGTCTGCTTCTTCGAGGCACACTTACTGGAAACAGCCACTGTCAAAACAGGAATCTTAAACAGGACAGAAAGGGATGACCAAGAATTACTGCAATGTCAGTCATTTCATTAGACAGATAGATACATTACAGAGGGATACTTTTGCAACTAGTTTTAACACAGGCTTTAAAATAAGATACACATTTTCTCAAATTGGCAGAAGGAGTATGAAGTGGAGTGAATTAATATGGTATATAGTATTTATCTTTTTCATATTTGTTTTTTTCTTCCAAATTCCTCAAGGTCCAAGGCTGCTTTTTTCACTTTGTCAGATGGAGAGACATTGCAATGGTGAAGACGCTGAAGATTAAGACACAAGGGCTTTTAAAATCATTTTGTTAAAAGAAAAAAAAAGAAAAAAAGTTGGAATAAATCCCCAGCAAACTAAAAAAGCCATGTCTATTCTAGCAACCATTCTGCTGTAACTGTCTAAGATATGGAGAGTATACTGATCTAGAAAACATGGAGTCACGATCCAAGTTTCTTTCAGGGTGAATAATCAAAAAGAGAAGATTTATTCTGCACATATTTTAACAACCAATTGTGTTTGCCAAGAAAATCAGTTTTACAAATAGGGAAATCTCTTTCCCTTGTTAACTCTGCAACATTAAAAAAAAATCAAAAGCATATAGTTATATCTTGAGAGGATACTCTTACTCATAGCAACTGGACTGCTGCAAAACATGAGATAATGTGCAGAAGATAAATAGCAGCTACTAAAACAGACATAACAAAGGGTTTGATGGGGATTCAATCAATGAGCTACTAATAAAACTCTATACCTCACCAAGTCCTTTTACTCAGTTCACAGTTATTATCCCACTATGCTTTTGTCTGTCAATCCCTATATTTTTAATAACACAATAAATACTTGCTCAAATACAAACAAAAAATTAAATGACTTATTAGCTTGCATACCAGAATACACTGCTGGCAATTAATTGTTAGCTTTTTTTTATGTTAAGACAAATGCCAGCATTTTATAGCCTTGGTAGTCATGAAGTTCTAAGAACATGTGAGGTCCTACATTATTTCACTGACTGTAGTTCTTCCCATGCATCTAAGAATTTTAACATGCAGCCAAGCACCTTTTTCATTTTGTTCCTCTTTCTTTAACACATCACAGACATGGGTATAACAGCATATCCATTATATACTACGCCCAAGCCTAATCTAACAACATATCATTCTGCATTCAGTGGGATATTACTTACACCATTTCCACAGGCACCACAAAGCCTTCAGTACTCACAATAATGCTATTAATTACAGACTAGTTTTTTTAAAAAAATCTGTGAATAAATAGCACTTTCACTTAATTATGCTATCAAACTTTTAGTACAGTTTGGAAGGCAACTACTGAAATCCTTCAAATAGTCTATGCTACTGGGCCATGAAGGGGCCACAAACTTGCTTTGGCTGCGAACAACATCTGTTCAAACTCATCATATCTACATTATTTTGGTGATATCTTGGGGCATGAAGATTTACTGATTTTGTCACAACATACATTTAAACTCTGTTGTTCATTTCCAATTAAAAGTGTTCCTGTTTTAGTAGTCCTTTCCATGTTAGTTAGGTAATGATTACTCATGTCAATACCTGCCCTCAGCAAATAATTAAGAGCAGACACAGTCTTGTTCACACAACAGCAAGTACGCTGTCAGCTTTTAGTAAATAACAAAGCAATTTTTTGCAATGTCTTGTTTTTGTGAGACGGGGGAAGGATTACTTATTTTGTACACAAGTTTAAGAGCACAGCTAGTGCTACCTATTTGTTCCACCACTGCCCTGCCTACTTATTAAAGGATCACAAACAAACCACTTACTGTGACCTCTTCTGGGGTACATTCAACCACACGTGAAGGCCAGATTGAAACTATAAGAAAAAGCACTAGCCTTGTTTTACTGTTGAAAAGGTGAGATGAGAGTATACATTAGATTGTAAGGAAGACCTGGTAGAAAAAAAAAGTATTATTTTGCAATGCATGCAATGAAAACTGAAATTGTTTGGGGGGGGGGGGTTCTACTTTAACTCCTAAAGTGCTTCCTCATACACATCCACATAGCTTTTTTTACCATTCTATGCTTCAGTGACAGAAGACTTTTATCAAGATTTTCAAATTCTTGGTTGCAAAAGTGTTAGGTTCTCTGAAAGAACTCAAACCCCACTCACACAGAAAGTGCTTTCAAGATCTTTCTCATGGTTGTCTCACTGAACAAGAAACTGGGGAGATGCCCTTTGTGGTTATGACTTTTCTGTAAGTGCCAAGGGAGCCAGCCACAGACCTTACAACGTCAAATGTTAGACTTGCTGAAAATAATAAAAGAAGATATATAGCTCTTGATATCAAATATTTTCCTTTGCCAGGTGATTGAATTTAAAGCCATGCCAACTTCTATGAAAATATTGAAGTGGGGAGCAAAAATAAATGGACAGGAAAGTAGAGGGCTTTCCTATTTATCACAGTGTGTATCCAAAGAGATAAAGAATACTCCTTGATTTGGCTGAATACATAGCATTTAGTGTTTTACCTTTTTAGAACCTGTACAAGGGTTTGTCCACCTAACTTTTGGTGCCCATGTAAAATGTTGTTGGTCATCAGGCATCAGATAATTCAGATCAACAGCACTTTCCAACAACAGCACTGCCGATCACCGAGACTGGATTAGTAATTAGCCTCAATGAAGAAAATACCATTTTCTGTAGTGCATTTGGTTTCCTTATAAGCCATGCTCCTACAATAAAAAGGTAGATGTTTTGACAAACACAGGTAAACCTACACAGCGCTACTGATGAGAGCATCAAAAACTGAATTTATCATTAGGTGCTGAGATTTAAGAAAATCATGAAAGTCAATGTATTTTTTGCTATTAAACCATATGGATAAATGCCTGATAGAAGACAAAATTACACGAAAAATGTCCCGAAAGAAAGCTCCTCCTGCTTCATTATTTTGTTCTCTACAACAAAAAGCCTGTAACGCTGATGCTATTTCCACAAAGTATTCCTGAGTGTGTCTTTTCATATCAAGAACAACCATTATATTGGTCATGTTTTGCTTTTTAGTGAACTATGTTTTTCATAACAATGTCTTTTCAGGATTTTATTTCATCTGCAACAAAATTATTTCTCCTCACTGAGTTGAAAAGTGTTGTGTAATAATTTAAGGGATTTTTTTTTTTACAAAGGAAGGAAATTTGTGATCAAATTATTAGCAACAATACATTTATTTGGGGATATCACCTTCTCATGTTAACTTTGCAGCAAAATAAAATCTGCCTAGAGAACTTGTCTTGGAACAAGAGTCATAGTTTTATACATATAGTCATAATTCCCAGGCCTTATAGTACATACAGCCCTTATGGGTGCCTTCCCAAAACAGTAACCATTTAAGATTATTAACAACACATGAAAGGGAGATTAGGCAGCAACACAAGGATGCATTATTATCATAGCTATATTTATACATTTATGTACATTATATATGTTATACATATATAGTAGACATAAAACTTTATTTTACATTTATACTTAGAATGAGCATTTTTAATAAAATACATACTCTTCCTTTGTGCTGACTGCTCCTTTACCTGCCCTTAATTATTTGGCTAATGATAAAAGGAGAGCATATAAATGAGTCCAAGGCAGGAACTGGAAAATTTAGAGGCATTATGCATATATCTGGAAAGACAGCACTTTGGAAATTATCACAGAGAAGAAAAGACAGCTGTGAAAAGTCAAAAAATACCAGACCGCCATAGTTAAAGGACAGTGAAGGGATGGACAAAGGCAGAAGACATTTCTAGGGCATAAAATTTGAGGGGACAATGGGAAAAGAAACATGACCAGGTGTGAAAAAGAGCAAGAGACTTGTAAAAGAGCTTTTAGACAAAGAGGAGAAACTTGAACTAGCTGCAATGGAACAATTTACAGTGGAGAATGATAGGGAGAAGAAAGATCAATTAATTTGATCTTTGCAGCAGCTGTGGTAAAAGCGAGGTGGAGAAAAGTTGATGTGAGTGTCAGAATGATAAAAGAAAAGAAGCCTGCAATGATGAAGACAAAAAGACAATAGAGCTCTAGCTATGCAGATAAGAAAGCAAGCTTCCAAAAATATTATAGAAAAAGTAGCAATATTTGGATATGGCCCAAGGGTAAGGCAGAGGGAGCAGAAAAGGCTAATACCAGAGTGACCATAAGGATAGTGGCTGGGTCAACAGTGACAAATAAAGAAGGTTCATAAGAAAAGATAAGGAGCACTGAAGCTATAGTCATTCTCTGACATAATTTAACGGGGAAACATGTTGTAAGTTGAGTCAATGAGAATTGATAGACAAGACTGGACTGAGGGAGAAGAGTCAAGAACAAATAGGAACAACAATGATCAACATCAATATGTTTTGCTTTTCTGAACCGAGTGAATGGAAATTTCTGCTAATGTGTTTTTTCTGAAGTACTGAATCTTAGAAGAGTCACCACCTACATCTCTTCATTGCTAAAGCATGATTTTTACTTTTTTAAAGGCAAAAGTGCTAATTTTTTTAACCTGTTGTGTACTTTCCATCATTTCCCAAAGCTCCAGTGCCTTGTTAGGCACCATACTGAAAACAGAACTTTTCATTTCTAATACAGCCTATTGCAAGAGAGTTGAAAGTAAATGCTCTACTGAAAACTCACAGCACAGCTACATTTAGGGGGCACAGATATTTTAGAAAAAGTAAATTAATGCAGTCGTATGCATGAACTAAATTTCACAGTTACTAATTGATTCCTTAATAGCTTTCTCTGTTAAGCAGTACTTTCAAAACAGGCACAACCCAGTCATTTCCTTTATGTTCAAAGCTCATGAGAGTCTTCCTCTCTTGAAATCCTGCTGAAAAATGCATTCTCTCTTGCCTCTCCTCATTTTCTCATAGAAGTACTGAAGATTTTTTTTTTACATTAAATACAAATGGAAAGACACAGAAGATTAAAAAATTCTGTTCTACAGTCCAAGAGGTATTATTTGTTTCCTTAAAAACATTATATAAAACCTCCTCATATCTAAAATTTTAACCAAAACACAGTCATTGATACACTTGGTACATTGATAACCAAGAGAACACATTAAAATCCATATTTCTTTTTAGTCAATATTGAGACATTGTATTATAAGACTTAAAATTTCTTTCTTTTCTGCTTAAAGCTCAACTCATATCTACTGTTAAGGCTTAAGCTGTAATGATTCCTAAAAGAAAAACTAACTATTTTTTACTTATTCTTCAAACTTCTTAAGTGCATGGTGCTGTACAAATGTATCTGCAGATCTCTGCTACAAGGGCTAAAAATCTCTTTCAAAAAGAACAAACCCACATATAATTCAGAAGAAGAGAAAGGAGACATCAGGGAAAACTAGGTATCTTTCATGACAGGGGAAGGCATGAAGAACTGCATGAAAAGGTGAAATTGAAGAAGAAATTCTCAGGTGAAAAGAAAAGGCTCCTTGATGACTGTATTTAAATGCAGGACAGGAAAAAGAAAAGTCTGTGGGTATCTCTTTTTGTCTGCCAGTAAAGAGTAGTCTACTGTAACATACAAACAGCCCTTCCAGTTCAAACCAAAGGTGTATGTAACCTGCCTTCTGATAAGCACAGGGCTTTTGCCATGATCATTTTCAGAATTCTCTCTCGGCAACCAGCAATTTTTAGTTCAGGAATTTCCTGAACCAAAGGAAATCCTTTTTGTAAAGGTGTTGTTCACACTTCCTCATCAAATATGGACTATGATAATATTTTATAGGAATGGAAGTGGCTGCAATCAGCAGTACACGTACACATTCTTCCCACTACACACAGAGAGAAAAGGACCTTAATAAACAGTTCTCACACTCTGAAAAGCATATTCTCATACTAGAAAAAAAAAAAAAATCTCAGATTGCCTCACAGGCTAGCTACATTCACAAGGACTCAAAATTCAGTTTCACAAAACTGCTTGCCTTACATAGACCCTGAACTGAAGAAGTAAGGGCAGACTGAGAAGTAGGCGACACAGTTTCCGAAGCAACCACAAGCAGGAGTAATCCATCAGTCAGCCAGCCTGGAGGATTTCAGGCTTGAACAGTGTGACTAACTGGCAGCTGCTCATGACTTTGTGCTGAGCTCGTAGCAGAGCTCATGGCTGATATGAGGCAGTACCTGTGTGGAAGTGTTTCCAGACACATGGAGGTCCCAAGACAGCAAAGTATTTAAATAAGTGTTCTGCTGGATCAGGACTTTAGACATTAACTTAGATAATTTTATCCGGATAATTGTAGACTACCATTTCTTAGAGGAATAAAGGACTCTTCATTTGCTGTTCTAACTTACTGAGTGACAATCTGTGTCTTGGTAAGGACCATCTCCCTTCCAGCCTTGTAGCAGTCCCATTCAGGAAGGACAAAGTCACCTCCTGTGGAGTGTGTCATGTATTAGCCCATGATGCGCTGTCAGGTCCTTTCAAACAGAAGGTGCCAAATTCTGTAAGACTTTACGTTCTCCAATATTTGTAGCAGCTTCTACAGCAGTACTCTCTCTGAATCACAACAAATTGCCTTTACACAGGAACATTTATTTGTACAATGTATTAACACAAAATAGACTCTACAAAGCTCAGACCTCTAAAACCAAGGCCAAACACTGGTGAGTCAAATGTGCCATTCTGCTCCTTCAAAGAGCTGCAGGTTGACAGGACTGACAGTTGTGCCCTGACATCTGCTTTTGTGTGGGGGTTATCTGTATTCTTAGATAGATTTATAAATCACAGAATCGCTGAGGTTGGAAGGGGCCTCTGGAGATCATCTAGTCCAATCCCCCTGCTCAAGCAGGGTCACCTAGAGCACATTGCACAGGATTGCATCCAGGAGTGTTTTGAATAGCTCCAGAGAAGGAGACTCCACAACCTCTCTGGGCAACCTGTTTCAGTGCGCTGTCACCCTCACAGTGAAAAAGTTTTTCCTCATGTTCAGATGGAAGCGTCTGTGTTTCAGTTTGTGCCCGTTGCCTCGCATCCTGTCGCTCAGCACCACTGAAAAGAGTCTGGTCCCATCCTCTCGACACCCTCCCTTCAGATACTTGTACACATTGATAAGATCTCCTCTCAGCCTTCTCTTCTCCAAGCTAAACAGGCCCAGCTCTCTCAGCCTTTCCTCATAAGAGAGATGCTCCAGTCCCCTAATCATCTTTGTAGCCCTTCGCTGGACTTGCTCCAGTAGTGCCACATCCCTCTTGTACTGGGGAGCCCAGCACTGGACGCAGTACTCCAGATGGGGCCTCACCAGGGCTGAGGAGAGGGGGAGGATCACCTCCCTCGACCTGCTGGCAACACTCTTCCTCATGCACCCCAGCATACCATTGGCCTTCTTGGCCACAAGGGCACATTGCTGCCTCATGCTTAACTTGGTGTCCACCAGCACTCCCAGGTCCTTCTCTGCAGAGCTGCTTTCCAGCAGGTCAACCCCCAACCTGTACTGGTGCATGGGGTTATTCCTCCCCAGGTGCAGGACCCTGCACTTGCCTTTGTTGAACTTCAGCAGGTTCCTCTCCGCCCACCTCTCCAGCCTGTCCAGGTCTCTCTGAATGGCAGCACAGCCCTCTGGGGTATCAGCCACTCCTCCCAGTTTGGTATCGTCAGCAAACTTGCTGAGGGTGCACTCTGTCCCCTCATCCAGGTCATTGATGAAGAAGTTGAACAAGACTGCACCCAGTACTGACCCCTGGGGGACACCGCTAGCTACAGGCCTCCAGCTAGACTCTGCACCACTGATCACAACTCTCTGAGCTCTGCCATTCAGCCAGTTCTCAATCCACATCACTGTCCACTCATCTAGCCCACACTTCCTGAGCTTACCTATGAGGATGTTATGGGAGACAGTGTCAAAAGCCTTGCTGAAGTCAAGGTAGACAACATCCACTGCTCTCCCCTCATCTACCCAGCCAGTCATTCCATCAGAGAAGGCTATCATCAGATTGGTTAGGCATGACTTCCCCTTGGTGAAGCCATGCTGACTACTCCTGATCACCTTCTTGTCCTCCACATGCTTGGAGATGGCCTCCAGCATGAGCTGCTCCATCACCTTTCCAGGGATGCAGGTGAGGCTGACTGGCCTGTAGTTCCCTGGGTCCTCCTTCTTGCCCTTTTTGAAGACCGGGGTGACACTGGCTTTCTTCCAGCCTTCAGGCACCTCTCCTCTTCTCCATGACCTTTCAAAGATGATGGAGAGTGGCTTAGCAATGACATCCGCCAGCTCGCTCAGCACTCGTGGGTGCATCCCATCAGGGCCCATGGATTTGTGGGTGTCAAGTTTGCTTAAATGATCTCTAACCCGATCCTCCTCGACCAAGGGAAAGTCTTCCTTTCTCCAGACTTTCTCTCTTGTCTCCAGGGTCTGGGGTTCCTGAGGGCTGGCCTCAGCAGTAAAGACTGAAGCAAAGAAGGCATTCAGTAACTCTGCCTTCTCTGCATCCTTTGTCACCAGGGCACCCACACCATTCAACATCACAGTGTCTTTCTGGAAAGGGACATATGACAGTACAGCTCACTACAGAATTGTTGCCAAGAAAGAGACCTGCTCAGAGAAAATTTATATCATTTTGAATTTCACAAGGTGTTTTATGGAACTAAACTACAGAGTATACTTCCCCCATGTTTGAATAGCATTTGGATAAATGAACACTTGGCCTTTTTTCTGCTGAAATTTTCCTAGATTTCTTATCCATAGATTTAGGATTATTCAACCTGCTTGAAGTAAAAGGCATAAAATTATACAAGGAGAATGAAAAATACAGTAATAAAGTAACAAAGATTTAATTCCTTGGGATCAATAAATCTATTTTAAATAGTAAGTTACTGGGTAAGGCAATGTGATTTGTGTAAAAGGCACACAATTATTATAATCAATATGATGTACACCAGCACATTGCACATGTATATCTCTGGGCTATGGTCCTGAAGTAACTTATCTAACAGTCATCTCTACTGAATGTGGACCAAGGAGCTATGAAGCACTGCTACATAAAGAAACCCCAGATGTGAAGGGTTAATAAAGTAACATAAATATTCAGTGGACAGACAGGTTTAACTTGTTTATCTCCTCCTATTATGTTCTTCAGCTATGATCTAAGTTAGCCCTGCTTTGAGTGGTGGTTGCACCAGATGACCTCCAGAGATTCCTTACAATGTATTTTGTTTTGTGATTCTATATTTCATGCCCTGTGATGAAAAATTATGCTACTGTAAGTCTTCATCAGTAGTATGGAGCATAGCTGGATGAAGTAAAAACCAATAGCTATTAAACTCATTACAAAGACTCAGACTAGTTTTAGGGGTCACTAGTTGTAGCACCAAAGGAAAACTAATACTGGGGCAGCCTTTTTCAGGCCAAAACCTTTCCTGACACAATACTTAAATTCAGTAAGGTATTGCTCAAAGTCTAGATTAGAAGAGGATGTGGGTCATCTCTAAGACATCCAACCTGAAATGTTTTGCTGTTCTCACCCTACAAGGGAAAACAACAACCCCATTCACATCAATGAGAATTTCTGGGGTTGCTGAACAGAGGAATAAGTTCCATATCTTTCTCCTAAGATGCCAAAGAAGAGACATTAATGCTAATGTGCTTCTTCGTAAGCTGCTTCTCACCAATCAGATGTTGCATTTCATTGCTGATATAGCATTTAATCAAAAACATTTCTTATTGTTTTCTTTGAATAGTAATTTTCACAGCAGGAACTTAATTACTATGTGAATCTGTGTGTTCAGGCACTTAAAAAAGAGCTAATCATTCAAATAAGCCCACAGAGCAGTGGAGAACTTTTCCCAGCCTCCTCTCCACTAACATCCAAAAAAGAAAAAAATTCATCAGAAAGTTGTTTGATCTTTAGTGTAGGAGGGCATCTTTGTCTCACAGTGCCATCATACATATGACGTACTCTGAATGGATTGAGCGATATTTTAGCAAGGATAAATGACACGTTCAAAATATTGAAGGGAACAAAAAAGCTCTATGTTAAGAAAAGGTGGGCATTGTTAGAAGGGCGGCCAAATCTGGTGCCCCAGTAGAGACAAGGCTTCTGCAGCTCCGTGCACCCAGGTCCAACCAGTACCGAAGCTGAGCATGTATTCCCAGTAGGCACACACACAAGCACATATATACAACACATACATACAAATATACATGGTCGGCCATGTAGATCAATACAGACAGACATACACAGTATTCACACAAACACAAACAGCACTAACAGCCTTATCCTCTTCCCCTCTCTGGCTGATCAGGAGGAAGATCCTGTGGGACATATATATTCACATGTACAGTGTGCATCTCTCCAGCAGCTGGCTGTAGATACACAGTCTGCCCAGTAGCTGGTGCCTGGATCCCCAGTCCCCCCAGTTGCTGGCACACGGACATGTGAGCCAGCAGCCCCACTCCAGTTACTGCTACAGACCCTATCATGTAACACACACACACACACACACACACACACACTGGATCCCTCCAGTAACTGGGCTTAGACACACGGTCCATCCAGTCACTGGATCCTTGCTCTTCCCAGGTGCCACACCCCTAGAGACACACACGCACACACAAGCAGGTCTCCCAGTAAATCTCCAGACTCTCCCCAGACCTCCAGGTCTCTCCAGCAGTTGGTCAGGACTTCCCTGGTACCTCCAGTAGCCAATTGTCCCTGTTGTCTCACTCTTAGAGACACACACACATATCTGGCTCCCAGGTCACTTCACCTGCTTGTCAGCTAGTCCACCAGTAGGACTTAGTATTCACTAGTGATCACACACTCACTTACATACTCTCACTCGCTCTTGCTGCTGGCACCACAAACACACGGGCCCTCTGACCCGTGGGCCCACTCTAATTGCTGGCACTCAGACCTCCACGCACACATGCACACAGAATAGAGTCCCACACCCAGCAAAATAGTTAGAAATCTAATTTAACAAGAAGATAGGAGAGACTGCGCTGATCAGACACAGGGCATGGCTGGACAAGTGTACTGACCTGCCTCCTGTTTGCACGCAACAGGCCCATTTTATCCCCTTTTCTCTCTATTTTCCTATGTTTGTTCCTCTCCAAATCACTGAGAGACCTCCCCTTCTCTGCCTCCAGTGCACCCTCTGAGCATCCTGTAATAAATCCTCTGCAATCCTGAAATGCTCTTCCCCTGCATCCCATAATGTGTCCATAACCCCTAGGCAGTAACCCCCCCTCAGTCTGAAAGGCACTGCAGAGAATCACTCCCATTGACTCATTGTGCTGGGTTTCACATCTTGCCCATGCAGATGATGTTCTCCCGGGACAGTCCTGGGAGAAGCCCTGCCAGGTTGTCCATTCTCTGAGTAGATAATTTGGGTTCCCCCACCTGCCCTTGCCCTTGTGCCTCTGCGCTCCTCTGTGCTTGTGGAGATGAGCCCTTGACGGGCTGAGCACCTTCCTGTGATGAGCTTGGGAGTAGCCAGGGCATGGTATTATTCAGGTTCCCCCACCTACTCTTGTCTCGCTGTGCTCCTTGAGGTATGTGCAGATGAGCTTTCTATCCCCTAACCTAAAGACACTATGTTTTTAAGCTTAAGAAGTAGTCTTCTTCAATTCTTTTGCTAATTTAGGTAGAGTTCACTTTATTTCAACCACCTGGAAGTTAGGCAGCTCATCTAAATTAGATTGCTAGACTCCTTCTAAACCTAGGAAATGAGCAACCTCAACCATGCAATTCTTCACATTCTGAAATCGGCATCTAAGAAGGTTTGGATGAATCACTCCTGAAGGTGCCTAATTCTGTCAGGGGAATAGAAAGAGACCTTCAATGGTGAGTTTAGCCTGGACACCTGCTGCTTAGAAAGCTAAAGACAGGCAGTATGACTCCATCCCTCACACTGAAGAAGTTGCAACTTTTTCATCTTCTTCTTTGTTTAAACTGAACTACACTCCTGTGCATCAATGATCAAAGAACAGAATCTGATGGACAGAATCCTGTCAGGAAACCATTCAATATGTAGAACAACCAGAAATTTCTTCAGGTATTTTAACAGAATGATCTCTAAATCTATCCTGCAACTTTTATAAATGTAGAATAGAACAAACTTTCAGTGAAAAAGTGATGTTTTGTGTTTTGATTCTAGTTTGCGCTCACAGATGCATGAATGAAATGCACATTGACCTGCATTGGGAAGAGCTGGGAAACAATCAGGAAGGACCTGCTACGTAATGGGTTTTAAATCTACAGAAACCGTTGATGAATATGAATCTTGTTTCACTATTAGATGCAATCTTTTCCAGTCTATGTTACAATAGTGATGTATCTGTATTAAGATTCTCCTCAAAAGCTTCTACACTGTTAGCTAAATTGTTGCCTTTGTCATTTAAACCTTTACCACTAAAAGGTGCGTTTATAGTTTCTGCACAAAGAAAAGACACGTTTTAAGCGGGTAGTTTCTACAGGGTCTTCCAGCCTCTTGCAGTCAGCATGAAGGCAAACACATTAAAGATAAAAAATTGATTAGGATCCCCCTCCTCCATATGGACACAGTAGACAGGACAAAAAAAACAAACATAATAAGACAGATTTTGCAAATATGCCTGTTCATAAGCTGTGAAAAGTGGAGACTAGTCCTTTCATCAGCTCTCAGTCTAACAAACATTATACCCAATTAAATATAGGCAAATACAGGAAACAAGTCAGCATATGCCCTCTTTTGTAGGGCACTTATGAAATGTGAAAACAATTGGGGTAGCATAAGAAATACTGAAAATCAGAGAACAACTGTGTGGAAAGATAAAAAGATGAGGACACCCCAAGCTGTTCATAACAAATGCTTAATGTTGCAAGCTATAAATGGCTAAAAAATTGCTTGCTTGCTTATAATGGAAGTTGTTTTATTCATAGATTTGAATAATAAATGTCCAGCATGACCACAACCTCTTTCCTATGCTTATCAAGAGGATAAATTAGCTTGTAACAGTACAGAAAGTTTCCATGAGACAGGTGTGGCCTACAGACACTCTAGATCATGTACGTTCCAATGTTAGAACATCTAACAACATTAGAACATCCTTACACACCTCACACATCTGCAAAATAAGGATAATGATGCTGTGCTCCTTCATTCATTTTTAATAACTTCAAGTTCTATAGTCCTAATGCAAGACAACATAAGAGCTAGGTGACAGTAATGATTTGTGCAAAATTTACACTTCTCTGTGTAATGTCTTCTATTCCTAAATAGAAGATGCAAATCTATAAGCAATCTCTGATGGTTATTATATTTCGAATGTGCCATGGATGGAAATGAACTACCGTTTGCTGTCTGTTTCAACTACTTCAGATAAAATGTTTAACCACACTGCAACTTTAGGAGGAATATTTAGTATGAATTTGATCACATTTCAGTGTTTCCATGACTAGAAAAACTTCAACCTTATTTTCAACATTATTTTCAAAGCAATTAGCAAATGAAGGCCTGATGATGTAAAGAATATGACAAAATCCAAACTGCTGGAGACAAGTTGTTCTCAGATGAAGGTGAATCACTTGTGGAAAGACAAGACTTCAATGCTCAGTTTAAACACTTTCCTTCCTTTTGTCCAGGGATCGCTCCCCCTTGCTCTCTCACACTCACCACTCTCTCAGAGACAGGGAACATATACATCTGTTTTTAGCATGTGCATTCTATAAAAATACACAATTATAATACAAATTCCTATTTTTACTTTGATATATTAAGCATTTTGCAAATATGAAAATTATAACATTAGAATGTTAATATGCCTAGTGAAGATCTCTGCCCATCTTCACAAGCTTTTATCAACTAATTTATTTTTATATAGCCTACAAACACACACACACACACACACACACACACACACACAAAAGCATGTTTGTATGTGTGAGAAAGACCAAAACAGAAAGTCAAAGAGAGTTTAAGTTTCAATTATTCTTTCATGTTCTTTGAAAAATCACTAGACAAATTAAACATTGATTTGGTTTTGGATGCAGTAGCAGATGATAGCATGGCATATCTATAACTTCATTGTTTGTCACTGCTGCCCAGCCAACCTTTAAGGCTACTAATTGGGTGAATTTGGCAGCTGAAGGACACAGATGCCCTGCCCTGAATTTTGCTTTACCAGCATTATCATTACTTGCTTCTTTTCCGCTGTTGCTCTTGTCTGATTTTGCTTTATTCGGAACTGGTCAACTTTTTCCCCCAAAGCCATCTCTTTCCATTCAACCTTTGTGGCTGACAACTCTTTAATATTTTAGTAACATTCCCTGCACATTTCCCCTCCCAAATGCATGTAAGATATGTTTCCTAGAAAGAATCCCTTTATTCTCCTGTGCTCTGTCTTTTCAAACCCTAGATACTCCTTATACACGTAACTGGTGTAATTGAAAAATAGGAGTAAAATATACAAATTCTTCTCCCACAAAAAGAGAAACCAACTTAACAACCCTTCTCTCTTAAATCACTAAATAAAGAAAGAACATATCTGCCTTTAAAAAATATAGATAATATATTATAAAATGAAAATGAAGAAAAGGAGCAGAAGGAACCAGAAACTGTACTGTCACCTGAAATAAAGTGTTATCCTCACAATAATCTGTTAGAAGGAAAATAAAGAAAAAAAAAGATGAGCAAAAAGTGATCTTTACATTATGGGTTTGTTAAAATGAAAGGAAATTTCTGAGACTAATATGGACCTTTCATAATATTTATTTAGTAGGTCATCTGCATAGGGTGTGCAGCCTAGACTAGTAAACAGATTACCTACTAGCTACCGATCTTACTAATACAATATAGTTTTTTTAAAATCAATAGACAGCAGAAATGACACTGGAAAGCTAAATATAGTTATGATTATCTATATGGAAAAAAAGATAGAGTTTGAAGTAATAATATTAAGAATCATTATCTTTTAGCATTAATAAACTAAGGGAAAACAGTTTGAGAGAAAGAAATCATTAGACATTTCAGGGACTGCGGTTGTGGTTTTATGAAGATTAAATCATACCAGCTTAATCATTTTTATTTGAATTTAACTTGAGCTGAAATTAAGTGGATAAATGAAACATAGTACATGAAATATGCCTAAACCTTATCTAGCTTGTACTTGTGCCTAGTAAATAAAAATGAATTATGCTGAATTTTATTTAGTGTGTTTGTTAATAATCTGCAATAAACAGGACACATTTTAAGTTAACTGATCACACAAACTGAATGCATCTAGAAACATAATCCAAACTAAAAATGCACAGTTCAAGGGAGAAAACTATGAAATTCTGTATAAGGTCTCCTGGAGGAAGACCAAAACGAATTTGAGTTAACATGCAGTCTCATCATAAAAAAGAGTGACTTAGGGCTATGAACATCATACTACACTCCAAATAGTTCCTTCCTATAGAATTTTAGTTCAATCACACCAAGAATGTTATGTTAATACATAGGTACGGTCAACAGGAGTGGTTTCTGAAATGATCAGAAATCTGTTCAGATCCTTGAAAGGATTTGTTTAAGAGGGAAGACTAAGAAACTCTAAATATTCACAGCTTGGCTAAGCATTACTCAGTAGGGAGAACATGATAACAATCTATGAATATCTACAAAGTGTTAATGCCAAAGAGGGAGATATGGCAGATGGGGGCATAACTAGAAATAATAAAATATAAATGAAGAAGTAGAAGAAGAGCATCCAGAGAAGCTTCTCAAAAGCTAGATAGACTATATTGATGTCAGCAACAGACTCCTGAGACAATTGTGTTAAGCTACCTCATATAGGTGTTTTCTTTAAGGCACTACTAAAACACTTGAAAGTGCATCACAAGCATGTTGACAGGAAGATGGACAGCATGCGTCAATAGACATACATCCTTTCTAACTCTAGCATCATACTGGTTTTAAGGACAACTAATTAGAAAGTGGTGATGCATTTGAGTGTTTCAGATGACTGCTGAAAAGTTTGTTTGCCTTAATAACAGATGGGCTAGGAGAAATAATTTTTTAAAATTCTGAAACCACTTAAAGAAACAGAATTTTGAACTTCAGTTTGAAATTAAGCCTAACTAGGTTCACATTCTCCTAAGAATTTCGCTTAAACTTAGTCCAGAAGTTTAAAAAAGGAAACTAGAACCAGGATGTAACATTTTAAAAATACTTCCAAAAGAGCTTGGAGAATCTGCTTTAACCCTGAACAAATCTTTGTAAAACAAAGTTAGTACTCCGCACCTAGTATGAGCAACAGTTAAAGTGAACAAAACTGGGACTTTTCAGGCTCTAGCTCTGGCAGTTGAAATGAGGATGACAAGAAGGCTGTGAAACCCTAGAGGCCATGTCGTCTCCACTGGTCATGAAGCAAGCTGACAGTATTTTTCCTGAAACATGTATTTCTGTAAAACATCTTTGGGACCAGTGAATCAAAAACCTCTTTTGGCAGAAAATTTCTGATCAGATTAGGCTAAGTAAGATTTTTCTAGTGACTAGAGACAAAAAGGGAGAGTGCAATGACTATGTTGAACTGATTTTACTTATAAAATAAACTTGAGATTTTTAGCATTGTTTTAATAATAACATGATGCTCTATATCTAATGACACTTTTCAGTAATGAGTACACTAGGTAGAGCAGATGACTGTAATCTTGCCAAGGTGAAGAATTAATATAATTTTTTTAGACAGTCATCTTTTAGGAAGATGGCAAGGAATGCTGACTGTGGCAGTCAGTTCTGCTAATACACCACAACCTTATATTGCATTAATGATGTTATTTCAGCCTTGGCCTGTTTTTCACCACAGACAATCACAGTTAAGCTGTAGGTGGATGGTTAATATTCTGCTTCATGTGGATAAGAATCAAAATAAATCCTTTTATATGAAATCCTGTGGGAACTGTACTTTAAGCCTCCAGCAGAAGAAAGCATCACCTCACTAAAGGGCAGCAATCTCCATGGTCAAATTAGGCTACATCTACAGCAGTTTTGGTTCAAAGAAATAGTGCAGTTTTGAAGCAGGTGCCCTGATCGTCCGCACTTACTCTGTGTTGGTTCACTTTGCAAAGTGGTTTTGGCTTGTGTGAGCTAGACCCCTTTTAGGGGAAACTAAGCCAGTAGCTCTGCTCAAGATGTATACCAAAAGTGAGCCAGTCTCTTATGGGGGTATCAAGGTCCATATTAGTACTCAGTCTTTCAGATCACACTATGTGGTGAGGCGATTCAGTCCAAGGGATAAAATTAGTCCCACATGAAAACCCTAAAATGCACTGAGTGTAGATGTAAGGGCCTTCTTACATCTTACATGAAGCACCAACTCCTTCATTCCACTGATCCTTTCCTGTTGCGCTGGGCTACTCGATGATGTACGTATTGGATCATTAATGATAGGGGCAAGAGACCAAAACCAATTACCTAATATTAGCCAGACAAACCTGTGATCATGCATTTAAAAATGTACTTTCTAAAACTCAGTGACTGACATTTTATGACAATAAATTCATTACTTAGTAAAAATGTTACAGCTGAATTATAAACCTTCAGGACTGAAATGTAAAATGGAAACAATGACATCTTTAATTAGAGTGGTAAGGCCCATAAAATTAAAATATTCACTTATATAAAAATGCTGCAGATGAACTTTGAATGAAATTAGTCAAAACACATTTAAGATTTCTCATTGCCAAATTGTGTCATCCCAGAAGCTTTCCCACATTAAAGATTTGGCTTTGTACATTTCAAAGCTGTAGCATGTTAAATTCAAATTACATTATAAAAGGTAGGTATTGTGCACACAAAAGATACTTGCAACAATAGACTGTATTATGGTGTGTCTCAAAGCTCATTTAAAGCAGCTACCAGAGTGGACTGTGTCTGACAGCTCACCACAATTTTTCTTCATTTAGTCTTACTTAGAAATTGATCTCAGTTTGTAAGCAAATTCAGAGAATCCTAATACACTTCTAATAATCTCCACAGAAAAGATGAATAATGTTCAGAATACATGTTCGACAGACACCATTCCCCATTGTAGAAATGTGGGGAGAGAAATGAAAACTCCTTTTCTCTCCTTTGAAGCCAATTAATTACTTTTATAACAATAAACAGGGACTTTCTTCACATCAGAGCAACTATCCAAGTTCACATTGCCAAACTTAATATGAGAATTTTGGCAAAGGGAAGTAAATCATCTCCTTTAAGGGGTACATTTCATTGTCTGCTTAAACTGTAGGACGGTGTACCTCAAAAAGCATGCAGATTTTTTTAAAAAATTATGCCTAGATGTGAAAAACCTGCTAATGAGGAAGTACACTTTTGTATTAATTATCAGAAAAGTAGTCAGGTGAACACAGGATCTTTGTATCTCTATTTTTGTCCAAACAAAGAAAGGCTATTTTTCTGTCTAGAGTATCTTTAAAGCTATATCTGCACTGCAAGTTTCAGTGAGGTACAGAGACTGCAAACTGTGTTCAGATGAGCTTGTTCAGCTCTGATTCAATATAACTACAGAAGCATGGCACTTCGACTTCAGCCCAAAAGCCATGCGGCTCAGCATCCTGACTCAAACTGTGGCACTTGTGGACACTTAAGAAAAAATACTAGAACAGGACAAGCACAGTGATGCTTTTCCAGTGTAATCTCTCTGCTTCCAGCAGTCTGTGACTCTTGGTCTTCTGAGGTGAAAGATAAACCGTCTACTGCTGAGCTCCACATTATGGGATGCCCTCTCTAGACTGTTTTGGATGTTTGAACTAACCAGCATAAAACTAACACAGGTAACTTCGATGGTTGTCTCTCCCCTGATTTCTCAGATCTTCTGTCTTTGCTATTTTTTTCTGAAGATGTGCAGCAGGTGGGTTCCTCAAACATTCATTGGACTTAAGAGAGGCTTTTGCTCTCCTCAGGCACTAATTAATGACACCTTCCTCATCTCCAGCTCCTTTTTCCTTAGTCTGCCATTCTAGTTGTAAGGACAAGGCAATGATAAATTTGTCCTTAAAAATCTCTGACTCTACAGCAAAAGTTCCCCTCCCCTCTACGCATCCTTGGCTTTATTTAAACAAACAATCTACTGGAAAACTGCCATACAATGGATTTTAAATACTTCTTTATAGGAACCGAAACAGCTCTGTCTGGAGACATTTCAAAAAACCTCCCTGAAAATGATTTCTAAAAAAAAAACCAAATTGGTTTTGTTAACATGCCATTTCTGTGGAGGTCACAAGTGGTACTTCTGACATCACCTCTGTACAGTCCAATAGAGTTTAAAACAGAAGGTACCACTAAATTACGTGATCTGGCTTCCTTTACAGTGCAGATGACTACATTTCAATCCAGTTTTCCCTGCGCTGACACCGATAGCTGACAGCAGACTGCAGCAGAACTGAGTTACACACAGAACAACTTAAACTTTTTAATGCATACTAACTCTCCACTGCCTTGAAGGGTGTCTGATACAATACTTGGGTCAAAGACCAGGTAGGACAGAACAGGGTTGTACAGGATGCTGAGTAGTGTGATGGTTAGGATGCCTAGGTTTAGAGATAACAGCTCTGGGGAAGGCAGGAGGGGCTGTAGCTATTAAGGGCATGAGACAGAAGATAAAACACAGCTCAGTTTTAGGGGACTCATGACAAAGCCTGTTTTTCCATATTCACCTATGAAGATTTTAAATTCTGTAACTACCAAACTATCAAACCAAATGTTTCAGTCCTGGTTTTCATGTATGTCAATGCTTCTTTCCAGTGTTCTGACATTGCCAAACCCTTGAAAGAGTCAAAATGAGCTTTGTACCCATTTTAAGGCCTTTGTACACTGCCCCCACACATAGCAAAGAGCCCTCGCAAAAATGAGAACCAAGACTTGAAGGTATTTATATGTACTTTAATTACTTCCTAACTTAGCTGCTCTTGCCAGGAGAAATCTGAGAGCACATCTGTGGGAGCGGAGGCAGCAATGGACTACCTCCACTTCTCCACATGGAACCTTCTTCCCTGTCAGCGTGAAGTATGGAAGGGCTTTATACGCCTGTGCATAATCACATAGAGTAAATAAGAATCTTGCTGATATAAAATAGCTCAAAAGTAAAATTCTAATACAAGACAAAACAAAGGCATGGGAGAGGAGGAATGCAGAAAAAAGGTAATGGGTGTGAGCTAAATTTTGAGAAGCCGAGTGCGTGGTAAGACATGACAGCAACTGACAAAGATGGATAACTGTTTTTCATGAGCCAATGAGAAGAGCTCCAGATGTGTCACAACAGACATGGGAAAACTGTAATGACATTGGCATTGTGTTAAAACAGTATCAACTTCTGTTAGCCCAAAGTAATGAGAAAACACATTAGTCTCTTCCTCATTTTGGAACCTTGTCACAATAAATTGGTAATATGCTCACAAAGTAGTTGTATCAGGATATGAGTGAATCATTCACAATACTGTCATTACTGTGCAAGACATCATAAGATGGACTTAGAAATATCTGCAGACAGAATGTATTAAAATGGATCCTTTACCTGGATGGCAAAATAAACTATATTCTCATCTGTGTAATTCCCACCCTCTTGGTAAGGAAAACACAAGTCCAGTTAAAGATTTGTTCTTCTTTTATGTTCCTAGAAAGAAAGCAGCAGCAAAATTGGTAGCACAGACCTTTCTCACATACATTCCTACTAATTTCAGTGCTTTCCACAGTCTGTCAACCTGCTATTTTATTCTAATGCACATGAATTTGCCATCCAGAGCTGCAGAATCACCTACATCAAGTTTTCCCTATGGCTTCTTTCTCTTTTTTTCTTTTTTGAGGGAAGGGTTGGGACAGGGGGACACAGAGAAGAATTTTTAGGAAATTGTCAGGGTTCCACATTGCTTTCTGGTCTTCAAAAGACCAAATTAAAAGTAGCCATCTGTTGCAACTTTGGTCATAGTTCCAAACAGTCATTTACAGAGTCGAGTTTTCTGATTCAGATGCCCACTAAACATGGATAGAGATCTGAAACATGCATTTTATTTCTCACTTTCTACATTGTTTAAAAAACTTTTGATTCCTCCTGCAAAACGTTTAGAGCAAAGATCTCATCTTAATATTAGTGTTGTGTGGGTTGTATAATGATGCAGCTTGTTGTTAGGGCTAGCAAGAAAGCCATTCAGTTTTGTATAAATTGCATTGTTTTTACCATCTTTTTTTCTTTTTTTCTAATTCTTTTCTGTGAAACAAAACTTAGGTCCTTCAAAATATGATATGAGAAAAACATCAGTCTCAAGAATAGCCTGTATACTGTATTGGCATTAATGGCACTCAGTCACCTGGAGTATGGGACATTGCCTAATTTAAACCATGCACGTGAACCTAGTTTCTACAGTCCAGTTAACCATCAGCTGCCCTTGAAGGGTCAGAGTGGGACTAAAGGCACTTTTAGCTTTCCAGAAATGCCATCATAAACCCAATAACAATTTTGTTCTATCAAAATAGGACATGAGAAGTTTTGGTTTAGAACAATCTATGTTTTCCAATGCACTAGACCTTTTATGCCAAAAGAAAGAAAAAAAAAATCTCAGCTCTCTGTACTTACAGAATAGTCAAAAACAGAAAAAAGGGTTGGGCACCATACTTCTAAGACCAGGTGAGTTCATCATGCTGAGCTCTGTACTTCCACTAGCCAGGATGCCCTGGTTAGCCTCACTGAAAGCTAGACTGAAAACTCTACACTACCTTACCGTTTGCAGTTTGTAGAACATGGCACCATAAGCTGTTGTAGACATAACTAAAGAGACAGTTCTATTATGAGAATAACCTTTTTCAGTTATGCAGAAAAATACATTTGCAAACAATCATTTAGATTCTGAATGGCTGTTCATTTCTTTCTATTCATGAACACTCATAGAACAAAAAAAACTTACTGAGTTTACTGGGGAACAGATCTTTGCAAAATTAACCTCATCTCTTGTAAACAATAGCATGCATGTGTGAACAAAAGTAGCCTTTATTATTTAGAAATTTTTAATTTATTCTCATGCACTAAAAGTTTTTCATCTATCTAGGGAGCAAGAATGTCACATAACTTAGGTAACCAATACAACATTCACACAATGTAACAAATGGCAAAAAACAAGGAAGGGCTCACAAAAAACAAAAAGGCTAAAAATTGTTTGGCAAGTACTCAGAAATACTGAAAACTCTGAGAACAGAAGGATGCTATAGTCTCTGCAATATGTTTATAATTAAAAATTTCACAAGCTCTCTACTAACCCATTGGGGAGGAAATGGCAGTGCACAAGCAACCATAAAATCTCATAGGGTAACCAGGCTGAAACAGATACCATGACCTCAGTCACAGTAATCAGAATTTTTGCACTCTCTTTTGTTGTTTTCGTTATATGAGCTGATCCTAACTATAAAATTTGCTATTCCTTCAGAAAAGAAGTTGACATTTAACTGCAGAGGTCTGTAACTAGGAACAGACAATACATTAGATAAGAATATGAAAACAACTGTACTGACAAACTGTACTGTACTGACAAAAAGTCCATCTAATCCAGTTCTGTGGTTCTGAAAGCAGATATAACGCTTGAAGAAAGAGTCCAGTACGCAAGGGATGGTACCTGGGAGATAAGAGCAGATAAATGAACTGAATTCCATGCAAACTTTCTTTTAATTTCTGTAGAGACAAGGTTTCACACAGTGCCAAACAGAATGCAATCATGCTTTGTTTCACAAAAGGCTTAGGAAGGGAAGACCGTACATCTGAATATCATATCGCAACCTGAAAGATGTGAGGTTTTGTGGTAAACACATATAAAGAGGAAATTTAACTGGAACTCTACATCATTTTCTTTTAATTTTCACCTTTGAGAAAGTTCTTATTCACAGATAGTCCAATGAAATGTAAACTGACATTTTGGAGTTAGAAATAATGGAACTGTCTTCATCACACAACAAAATTCCAGGGCTTAGGATACATTATTAAAATTAGTATGTGTTGAAGTTAAATTAATTAGTGTTCAAAAGTTTATATAGAAAATAGGAGACACTCAATTATTAATTTGTGAGATGCATTTTCATGTTGCCTTGGGGCACAGAAGCTGAGAAAGTAAAGTGACATCCTTTGAAAATATCTATTACTGTATTGGAGTATGGGTTTGAAGGATATAAAGTTGAAATGGTATTTTTCCCCAAAGTTAGGTTAAAAAGAAGAAACACTACCTGAATTCCCATTCACTTGAACATTAATGTTATTGTTTCTTCTTGTAAAAAAGTAGCTCCACTAACATATTTTGAACTTAACATTTTCTATATAATTATCTTACTGTTAGCCACCTGAGCACTAAAGTTGCTCTGAGAGATTTCTCAGCATGAGATGTTAAGGACAAATTTATATGCTACGTACCTCGAAGCAAGCCTCATCCAGGAAACTTTGATTTATGGCAACCACATTCTTCCAAATACTCCTTGTCAGTCCATTAGTTTGAACAGGTCACTGAAATACATTTCCCCTACTAGATCTTCATGTTACTGATTCCTACTTCCCTTCGGAGGGAACTACATTAATTTAAACATAAAACACCTGAACTCAGTCAATGATCATTCTTACCTTTACTCATAACAGTAATCTGTAAGGCTACAAACTGCTCATTTGAATGCAGATCTGTTACACACAGGTTTGCTGAATCTGGCCCTTTACATAAATATATATGTATGTATGTATATACACACACACACATATATATATGTATGCATATTTTAAGGAATGACTTGAGTTTGGTCTGATGATTCAGAGTTTTTGTTATTACTGCCTGAACCTAAATATAATTGTATGTGGGATGTGGACTTGGCTATTAACTAATTTTCTAAGGTGAATACCTGTTAGAATTCATTTCAGGAAATCCAGACAGATATAGCTTTCTAGAGAGTCAAAAATAGACTAGTTTAGAGCAGGTGAGCATTGGCTAAATGCATAGAAGCGTGAAGGTCTACAGTGACTTGTCAGGTGTAAGCCCATCATTTTGTAATTCGACACAACAAAGGTAGGTCTACTTCTTATATAACAGCAATTCCTTACGTGCATTCATACTTGAAGAAAAAGCTGCTACTGAAATAAAATCCTTTTTTTTAAATCTATCAATAATTCAGGGAGCCGTGTGTCCTATAAGCAACAGCTCTCACAGATTAGATTAAACCTTCAAATCCCTGCATTCCATGAAAGTAAAAGATTATAGGAAGAAAAATCCAGAGAACTGTGAAGCAATTATGGATTATATTGATGGGATCTCTGAAAGATATCATTTCCCATCTTCCTCCTCAGGGCTGAATCTATCTCCTGTAACAAAGCTTCAACTTTCAAACCCAGGGGTTTGGGGGGGGGGGGAACAGCTCTTGCTTCTGGGCCTTTCCAACTTCTGCCAGCTGGGAGAAATCCCAGTACATTATAACTCACTTTTGATTTATACCACTTTCCCCGTCCTTTTTATTGCCCTAATCAAATAGATCACATGCTAGGAAGGAGCCAAAGAGCTTTTTTATTAACTGAGCATGCTTACATTTTTCATGCCTTGTTTCACTTTGTTTTCCATTCAAAAGTAATGCCTTTGCCTTACCTTGCCTTGCTTCTCCTCCCCTGTCCTGTCCTCCCCTGCCCTCCCCTACTTTTTAAAATGTCAGAGCAAAAACCCTAACCTAAGTATGATACATACCAAAATATGGAGATCCTTTGATTTAAAAAAAAAAAAAAAAAGTTCCGGTTATTCAGTATGAAGTCTTTAAAGCTGATTATTAACACTGAATGACTTTTACCCTAGTTTAAATTTAGGAAGATATTTGAGCAGAAGAAGCTGTCTGAAGTTCCTCTGAAGTATTGGCACTTTTTCCAAAATACTCTATGTCTGATATGAAAGGAAGCTGAAATACCATTAAACATTTAGTTTATGGATTTATTTATGACAGGAAATACATTCTTCCTTAGGGAACTAAACAGTTCTGAAGCAGTTGAACAATGTTGTTGAACTTGTCAGCTTCAAACATTAGGGAAAGTATTATCCTCCAATATCCACCCCTCATCTGAACTGTTCACTCAAATATAGCACAGTGTTATGACTCACTGTATAGCACAGGACAATGATAACAGTCATGTGAGAGTTTTTTATTTGGCCCTTAAAACAGCAGACTTTGACTGTTCCTCCCAGAAGTGTGTGTGTTGGAGGGAATGAGGGAAGTAGAAAATTGTCATTAACAAGTACAGTTTCTTCTTCTTCTTTGTCTTGCAAAGGGGACGCTGGCAGCTGCCTCTAAAAATCCCTTAAATGGAGTTGCCAGAGTATGGAGCCAGCTCTGCATAAAGGTTAACATATCTGTAAGATTATCCAGTGGGGCTGAGAAAAGCACTGTTCTCAGTGAGATGACCCACGGGCAGCTATTCTGGGACTCTGTGGAAGGCTCTTCTTGCAATCCAGAGTCAGAAAAGACAAGGGCTAGTGAGATGCTCTTTCTTGTGAGATGGAAAAGCTTTGTCTGTGGGGGTCTTTCCTGAAGTGAGCGTAATCCTCACAGCGAAACTATAGTAACAGAGAGAGGAACCTGAAAAAGGAGTGAGGTAACTAATAGGTCATGGAGAGGGGAGCTGTGCCTTTTAAATGTATAACAGAAAATGTGCAATATAAAAAAAGTGATGCAGCTCACCTTCACTTTTATTATCTTCATGTTTCCAGTGCACATTATTCAAGGTTATTCATTCACTAAGAGACAATGGAAGCCTTGCTATAGGAGTCCTAGCCACTCAACCAAAACAATAATTTCTCCTTTCCACTGCAAGAGGACATAACCAAGTTCATTCTTAAGAAACCTGGAACACTGTCTCATCTGGACCTTTTCTCATATTAACTTCTAACTGCAATGCCCTATTCTCATGCTGCATTATTAAGTTCTTTCTCACTTCCAGTAACAAGAGTGACATCTTTGCACAAAGGCAGTGCTTGCATCCTCGAAAAAACACAGTCAAGCAACATATACAAGCCAGCTTGCAGCTAATCTTAGCATCCATGAGCAAGTGGCGGAGAGGTGAGAAGGAGAAGATGTAAAGAGGCCTTTTCTTGTGTCTTTTTATCTAGCCTGCATCAGGGTGAAAGAAGCGGGAGCTATGTTCACACTGGCATCTAGCACATGAATGCACAAGCTGCGTTATCCAGGAGGACTCGTTACTTTGGCATGTTAGAGAGCTCCAAGAGGCATCACACCACCTCTTGCTTCTAGGGGAGGGTCAGATCAAAGGAGGTGCCAGATCCTCCCTGTTCTCTGCTCAAAACTGCAATTTAATGGCAAAGTATGGCCCCAGTTTGGATTAGGCAACTTCACCCTTTGAACTCTTGGAAGTCAGAAAATGAACGGATGTTGGTGATGTAGTGGTGGTTCTGAAACAAAAATAGTGCTCAATTTAGAAAAGACAATGCGCATAACCCAAATGATGTTAAAGGACGTTCCTCATTCTGCTTGTCACTAGCACTGCCTGTAAGAGGCTTCCTTCATTATAAAACAGGTATATCAAAAAGCAGGTGCAGACAGCTC
This sequence comes from Apteryx mantelli, assembly GCF_036417845.1. Taxonomy (NCBI): domain Eukaryota; kingdom Metazoa; phylum Chordata; class Aves; order Apterygiformes; family Apterygidae; genus Apteryx; species Apteryx mantelli. The sequence continues at coordinate 18,708,670 of NC_089978.1, forward strand.
AGTCACTGAAAGAAGAACAAGGAAAGACTGATGCTGCAGTAAGGCAGCACAGGGCAGCAGCTGGCTGACAACATCTCAGCACCTGGAAACACAAATGCTTAGGTTACAGGCACCTCTACAGCTGCAAAGGGCAACACATTTTCCCCTCTACTTCCCAGGCAGAAGCATCCTTGGGAACACCTATGCCTATTAACTCAGTGAGGTGGTAATTCAAGCCTAGTAGCATTTGCCATTCACGCGTATGTGTTTGGATTCCATAAAAGCCAGTAAAACATTATTTTTATGCAAAACCTGTGCTTGCTTCTAAGTGTATTACTGCTTATCTTCTGTGAGTCCAGGTAGGCTTGTGTATTATCTCATATCAGTACTTATATTTATTTTTTAAGTAGTGTTTTTCATCTCTTCTCCACTTCAGGATATAGGAAAAATAGTCTTGTAGCTGGTAGTGGAAACTTGACTTTAATTCTTATATGACAGGAAGACATACTGAGGGAAGAAGGGGACAGATATTTAGGAATGTGAATTCCTGACTTAAGGAGAAATAAAAATACAGCACTCAGCTATCTTGGGTTCCCTAGCCCAATTCTTTAAATATTCATGAATAATTTTAAATTATATGATACTTTGTCTTCTTTATACAAATTCTCACTTTCTAAGAATTTTTGTCCATCGTTTCCTTTGTAAAGATGTAACAATGTCAACCTCCCGAAATTCCTATGTACACCACAAATTTGAATATTTGTTCACCTGGTGGGTTCTGTTTGTTAATGTTATTTTTGTATGAATAAAAAATGAATGGCAATTATAACAGTAAAAGATTTCAACTTCAACATGGACAACAGTCAATAGACAACTATGGCTAGACAAAAAAAAAAAAAAAAAAAAATCAGAATTTGCAGTTTTGGCAGTTGGGCAAAGTGCCCCAACCCCAGTCCAGGGGAAAAACAGTTTTTCACAGTAGACCTTCCATCCTACCATAACCAGGAATGCACTGGTTTGTTCATAAAGGACACAAGTTCAAGCCTTTGTTCTGTTTAAAGCTTTTTTTTTTTTTTCTTCCCTCCTCCCCTCCAGGTGATTGTACTAGTCATTAATGTACTTACTACTTTGGAGCCAGCTTTTTTCTGATCAGAAATTCACCAAAGTCTAGAAAATTTGCCTGATGAAAAGATGACTGAACATTTCTATGGAAGCTTTTGGTTTTGATAATTCAGCATTTTCAGCCAAAAGTGTTTTTCATGGAAAATTCCCAACCAGCTCTACTATTAGCCAGACATCTGGAGTATTACTTGGAGGCGTTTGTGGCTAGAATGACTGCTGAACCGTGAGAATCAGACCAGTGAGAGATGTCACACAACGACCTTAAACCTAACCCCATAATACAGCTGCATATCCTGTGGGCACAAATCCCATGAAGGAATCTAAATCTGGAAGGTATTGCTGTCCTGTAAAACAGCCTGACCTTCCCTGTGCAAGGATTTATATCAGGTGATATAGGAATGCAAGTATCTGCTGTCTGTGAGGCACTTGGACAAAGTTATGAACTAGGTACAGCCATCACTGTAAGGTTATGTCTGCCTTTGTGAACAGCAAATATGACTGAATTACAAAGGTATCTCTATATTTAGTTAAATCCAAATGCTGAGAGTTACAAGAGCTATGAATGAGCAGTGGTCATTGCAGACTAACAAACAATGGAGAAGTCCACAAGATGCCTTGGGTGCACACCCTGATTTCTACAGGCATGCTTTATTCTTACCATGGAGACAAATATAAACAGAAGGACATCTCAGGTGCCTTGTGCCTCTTACTCTCAGGAGAATAATGTCAGAGAAAGTATGGCATGAGTAGAGAATGGCCAGATACAAAGATAAATCTGTTTTTCAGGGAACCTCATGCTAACAATTAGCTCTTTGCTATTCTTTCACATGCAGGCAGTAACTCTGTCAGAGAGTGGATGTGCTATATAACTGGATATGATGAAGTCCCTTCAAAAGAATAGAATTTGCAAATAATGAGTGTGGTTCTTGTTTTTTAAAGTGATTAATAAAGTCTATCATTAAAATCAGACAAAAGAAGTACTTGAGTGACAATGATTGGAGTGCTGAAGAAGGTCTGAATTTTCCCTCAGGGTATACTGACAAAACCCACAATTTCCCAGAAACCTGGGGAAACATGCTGTGTTTCTCAGTTTGCATTTCCAAAGGAACCTGGACAAACTGAGGTATGGCATTAGGAACCGAAAATCTCCTCAAGTCCAGGGAACTGTCTCCAGGGCTGAATTTGCCTCACCATCTCCCAAACATGCTCTCCAGCAAACGTACCAGGCTTCTCCTGAGACATGCAGCTCTGAATGCTCACCAAAGGACTAATGCTACCCTAATGTTTGTAAGCTCATAAAACTAAGTACCCTTGTCAGCATGATGGTCAGTTTTTAGTTAAAATGTCTCTTCATGCAAGTGTTTCTTTTGTGGAATGGTTTCAGATTTTTTTTAGCACAAAGAAATTTTTGATTTGAAGTTATCTAGCCTGAAATAGGATATTATATACCTTTCAGATGCTGATTTATACATTAGGTAAGAGGAGAAGTTGCTAGGATACCACAGATCGAGCAAGGAGCATTACAGTAACATAGCAGCTTTTCACATACTGCTGATGAGAATGCCTGCATCAGCAGTCATCTTTTCACAATTTAAAACAAAACACACAACCTTTCATTGCTTACGTAAAACACATTTGGTGTGGACCACTAAATCTAACACTAGTACACCACAATCTGAATTAAAAGCAAGGCATTAGCAAGTGCTATCTGCATAACCATCTTCAAACTACTCCTTTCCTCCTACTTCTTTACTGTATGTTGAGAAGGGCTGCTTCAGTAGAAACTAATAAAAAAGCATATATTCGAGCAAATATTGACACTTTCACTCTACTTGTGTTCTGGGCCCAACTGCCATATTACCACAGTGCAGAAGGGAAAGCTTAACTGAATAGGCAGAAGAGGCTACTCATATTAAAATTCATTGTCCATTTCTACATTATTTAGAAAAGTGCATTGCTCTCACAGTGGGCATGAGCTATTGCAATCAGAACCCTTTTTCCTCTTCAGTATCCTCACTCAGGAGTCAGATTCATGCTTATTAATATTTACCACTTAGCAAGTACAGATTAGAGGTTCATATCAAAATCAGGCTTTCATTGTTCTATTCATCATGATCATAGGTATTTAAACAGACAACACATATCAAAACTAATACAGCTATAAAGTCACATGGCTTAGACATGCTACAAAAAAAAAAAAAAAAGGTTCTTCTTGCAAAATATTGATTGCTACCTACACTGTAAATATGGGATGTTGTGGTATAGAAAGTCTGGATAACAGGTCTAAAATTCAAATGGAAGGGCTGTGGCTGAACAAACATTTGAACCTGTGTTTCAGTCCAGCTCCTATCAGTAGGATCATTCATCCTTTTGATGATATTCAGTAAATATCTATACAAATATTTCATTAAAAAATAAATGCTGAAAGCATGTCAGATGAATACAGACTAAAATAGCTTTCTTCCCTCCATTTAAAAGGGAGCTACAGTCACCAGTTCAGATGTAGTTGTCTACAGTGTCAGTGTCTGAAATTAGATGAGTTTAAATCCCACCCTAGGTATGAAATGGTCCCTCTGTCATTTTGGATGTCTTTCTCAAGCTCATCCATGAAGACAGGCTTCAGACTGAAGACAAACTTGTGTTGATAGTGCTAATATCAGATTACATTTTCTGAGTACAGTTTATAAATACAATAAGAAAGCAGGTTTGGAAATGCACATCTCAAAGTTAGAAGCTGCAAGTGTGTCCTGAGAGCACTGTATCCTGATAACAACGAAACAATAGAAAACAAAGGACCAGAAAATCTGCCTTTCAGTCCAAGTGAATAGAAGGTTCAGTCTACCTCACCTGAGAACAAATTAATCCCATTTAAAACAAGATCAGCTAGGAAATTTTCTGTACTACTCTGTTTAGATTATTTCATAACCTAGTCATTAGTAGGAAAGCAAATAAAAAGGTGAGAGTATGTATTTGCTTCAGTTTGTGATGAAAGCACTTACAGGCCTAATTCACATAGTTTTGTAACATAATAATTTGAAAATGATTTTTTTTGCTGTAGAGGAACATATTTTAAAACATGTTTTGAACTACGATAGGGCCCAATCTTTATGCTTTAAACAGGACCACCACAAATCTACATAATTGCAGTTAATTTTAGCATTTTCGTGTAAATCAGTTACTTTTTCTCTGTGTGTTTCCAATTCTGTATCTCTTCATAACCCTATTAATACTGCCTTTGCACACTGAAAAAATAAGCAGATAATCTTAGAGGGTAACTTCTCAGGAAATCCGTTTAGTCAAAACTAGGTACATTCTGCCAGACCAGCCCTTTTAACAATATCCATTATCCAATAAGCTGAAAAGGAAACTTTTCTGTTTCATTTGGATATACACTGCACATTAAATAATTAGGCATGATTTGAAGCATGATAAAAAGTGATGCCACTGATAATATCTTATGGGTTTAACACATTAAATGAGATATGCATGGTGACCTTTATCTCTGAAGGTCAACGCTCTAGAGAATTCTTACAGCATTATCTCTAGCTATTAAAATTAATATACTTCCACTTTATCCAAAGAATACAGTAAGATATGAAGCGTATCTCAAATTCAAGTAATGCTCACTTAAAGGTAGGAGGCAATTTTAAATCCATATTTTCAAATAACATGCAGAGGGCACTAAGTATAATTAGTGGCACACGACCTAAAACAGTTGAGTGTTTCTGGACTAAAAATTTTTTGCTGAAAGGATATAAATGCATATTCAATTCTACAATGCAGCATCTGAGCCAAAAGTCCTTCTTTGGCACTAAGGCCTTAGCTCACTTTAAAGTAATGGGATTTTGCCTCAAATAGCATGGAATAAAGAAATCATGCAGGGACCTGAAGACTTCTCCATCACTCACAGGAGAATTCTCAGTCCATTTTCAGTTACAAATATTTCTTTCAAAAAGAGCAGACTATGTTACAATACTGATGGTAGGACTTGTGGAGGCTGCTGTAATACAGCTTGCTTTCTCTCTCTTTCTGCACAACAGCATTGTTTTTATTGTTTTATTATTTACCCTGCAAATCATGGGCTATTCAAGTAGGTTTAAAGAATGTAGACTCAGGACCTCCATTCTGCTCATGCATTCCTGCTGCCTTTGGCTTTGCTGGAAGTGACAAATGCCTGAGCGTGTGGCAGCTGCACATCAGCTCTCATCAGCCTGCTGTGAGCTCTGAGTCACAGAGCGAGATGATGGGCTGGATATAAACCAGACCTGCTTCATACACCTTGTCGACCATCCTGAGGTCCATTGCTGCTTACTGGTCACATGGATATTGCTATAAGGGGGAGATTTTTTGTAAAGTACACATGACTGCACCAGGAAGGTATTTTGTGAATGAATACATTTAAATGCTAATTGTGTACTCAAATAACAACCTTTGTTTGGTTCTCTGTCAATGCACTTTATATGTGAAAATCATATCCTAAACTTCCACTTAGGTGATAGGGTATTTTTTCATTCATTCATTCATTTTCCCTAACTTCCTGAGTCTGTTTCTTAGGCTCCATAAGCGTCATTTAATGAGATGTCCATTGTTATCACAGGGATGATCATTTCAAGCAACACAGAAGGTAAACATTCACCTTCTGGTGAATTCAGTCCTGAGATGACAACAAAATACATCTATCAAAGCAATTTAGAAAATAAACATATTCCATAGCCATAATCATACAGCCAGACATATCTAATTGAGTAATCATGAAATAAGAGTTACATCTCAAGCACTACATTTCCTAATTGCAGCTAGGTTTCTCCTACTGTCACACTGTTCCCCTTATTCCCTAGAACTGAAATCTCTGCAAGCAGGACAACCCAAGCAGATTCATGATTTGAACCTGTCTAAAGAAAACCCCACCCTCTTAGGTAATTAGCCATCTTAAAAGTGCATCAGATTAGTCACACCCCACAAATTTGGGGAGTAACTTTTGAATTCTCAGTTTCCAGTGCTGATCTCAGAGAGGTTACCCAAGAGATGTGTTTCTGGAAAAGAAATCCCCAGCAAATACCAAGAAGACTTTAACATGTTTCCTTCTTATCAAAAGATACTATTAGAACAAAGTAACTGTACTATAATTGTTAGCTTATTAATACAAATTAAAATTTAAATATCTGTGGTGTAAGGTCTTATATAAATGGCTGATAATAATTTCTTCCTATTTAATCAAGTCTTATCAGTCATTGTGGGGGAAGAGGAGAGAAAAAACAGAGTACTCTGCTATTTACTCCTGAGATCAGAGGATCCCCTACTTTTAAGAATTATGATTTGAAAATTTGTCTTGGAGTCAGTGAAGCAATTGACTAGCTTTTTCAAAATTGCTACTAAGAGTATCCTGAAGAATGAACTCAGGATTTAGTCACAGCAGCTCGTGAAAGCTGTCAAAGATATTTATAAGAGAGTTGGGCATGAGGAAAACTGCCCTCTCATTTCAAGTTCTTTTCAAACATCCAAAAAATAACGTAGATTTTTTCAATATAAGAAAAAGGCAAGCTGTATCAGCATCCCATATTCAATCCACCTGGCAAGGAGTTAGGGAATGGGCACTGCTCCTGGAAGAATGAATCATGGATAGAAATTCAGGTCAAAATACTGTCAAAATATTGCACTTGTTTTGCCATCCACATCAACAGGACCAGCTCAAAATAACCACATTATGATACACTTTCATTCATTGTTTCAAAGTCAGGCCCTTAAATGTCTTACAGTTCACACAGTGAATTTTGTATCTAATGTCAATAAATATATTTAATATTTTAATGGCAAGGCATAACTGGAAAGTACTTGCAGCAAAAAGTCTCCTGCTAATGGTTTTGAGCTGATTCCATGGTAACTTTGATACATACCACAGGGTTCCTTAAGCTTCAGGTGGATTGATGCACGTGGAGCGTTTGTTGTGAATCTGTGGCAGGATGTGCACCCTCACAATTGTGAAGCAATGTAAGTGAAAAACTGGCAGCTAATGAAAATAGGGATCACTCTATAGAACTCAGTATTAGTTGGAAATTAAAGTCAGACAAACCCATTTTAGAAATAATACAGATCACTGACATCACCACCAAGAAAAACTACGCATTCTTTGCCATTTGTAGGAGGATTCATCTGATGAAGTGTAGAAATTTACAGAGTAGACATCCACACTTAGGCTAGTTCCGTGGACTTCCCTTACAAACAAGTGAGAAAAATACGTATTTTTAGGGTGTGATTCATCTCATCCTAGAGTAGACATTTAAACTAGGACAGATTAGAGTAGACTCTAAAAGTCCTTATTTATACAGTTTTAGAGGTTAGATATCTAGGCGAGAGGAATCCTAATCTTGATACATTTCAAATCAAATCCAGATGCCTCTCTAAAAGATAAGCTTTTTTAAACACTAGTTACCAGGTTCAAGACAAAGGTAGCAATAATATTTTATGGCTTCTGTTATCCAGGAGGAGAGACTGAATGATATCACCATCCCTCCTGCCTTGAAATCTATAATAGCTAAAACTGAAGACGGGAAAGCTCACACCCACTGAAGGCCTTCTCATCGCCTCTACTTTCAGGTTAAGTTATGATGAACTGACTTTTTCTTCTGAATTCGAAGGAGGTTCATTAAGACATTTGGCAAAATATTTGATTATTCCTAGAACTCCCTTCTTTGCAAGCATTTTTCTTCTGCACTCTTTATAATTTATTTTTAATAGGTTTTCTTATGCAGTCACTGCTACCATAGGGCATTTTCTGAAAATTAATGACAGTAATAATGAAAACAGTCACAACTGACTGTGGCTGTCAAAGTAAAACATATACCTTCAAAATTTCCCTATAACTGCAACAATCATTTTAAACAAAGCCAAAGGATGGAGGTGATCCAGAAGGCAGCTTTTCCAATGTATGACAGGGTAGCTAGAATTTATTAATCAGCTATATTCTTAGGATAAACAGAGAAATTGCCAAACAATCTAAAAAATATATTTTAATAAGATTAAATTAATACCTATTTAAAACAGTCACTTATCAAAACTGAAAATACTACCTCTTTAGATATCTTCAGTAAACATTTGTCTTTTCACGTTTGTTCTGTCTTCCTGAAGTGTCTATATGAAGGTTTTTCAAAATTTTTCAAAGAAAGATTGATATTTCAAGTTTTTTTCAGAAAGTTATATTTTTGAATATGTAGAAGTTTTTCAACAATCATAAATGTTTTATTTTTGCATTTTTTTAAATTTTCATCAAAAGCTTTAGATACCTACAAATGAAAAATATTTCATCTAAAACTTAAAATAATTTTATTTGAACATTGTGTTGCCATATTTCATGGAACTATTCTAGCTTGGTTGCCCTGTGTCCACATTCTCCTTTCTGGGCAGAGCCACTCACCTGGATAAAAATCTCTCTTGATTTACCATACAAAAGAATGCAATGAATGAAGTTCAAGTTATGATCTGGCTAATAGATATAGAAGAATGAGAACTCAGATAAATATAATTTCATTCCTCAAGGAGCATCACAGCAGCATCTATGAATTTAAATTTTTCAAATTTTAGCTCTTTTATGTTATGTTTTAAACCCTCAAAGCTGGTCCTTGATTTTTGCCAGAAGAAATAAGAGTTTCCATGGACAGAATCCTCATTTTCTAACAGACAAGAAGAATTATAGTCTACAAAGAGCAATTCAATCATGATGTAAACCATCCCATGGGAAGTGTGTCTGGCCTTCTCATCCAGCTACATATGGCTTTTGTTATGTGCTTTAGCCAGTGTTGAATACTGTTCTACATAATTCCCTCATTTTCTCTGAAAACAAAAAGTCTGTGTTATGGGAAGAACAATTTAACCGGATGCACAGTGGAGTAAATACATGTAATGAAAACAATGTGTAATCTGATGCTTTAAAAAGAAAAGCATGTATGTATCTCCATGGATTTTCTCCCTCCAGAATCTCCATCTTCTACCTAAACACTACCTATTCCAAATGCTAACAGCTATAATGTCACTATAGCATCAAAAGCAGCACAACATCAGAGTGGAACTTTAAAATAGTACAAAAAGATATGTGTTTTTCTGCCTCCTGTTACTCTTTGGTACTAGGCTAGGGGAAGGAACTGGAACTGAGTGGGAAGGAAGCACATTATGAGCAAGAAAGAGCAGGCAGTTCACACACTCTTCTTTTATTCAGGTCAGCAACTATTTACAAAGGAGACATGTGGTCCCCTAGACCAACAGAGCCCTGAGTGCATCTACATTAGTGTTTTAGTTCAGATCAGCAGCATACTTTTGAAGTCAATTTCTCAATTGCCCTCATGTAATGTACTTTAGCTTGTAGCATGGAGCAGCGTTGAAGCATGTGAACTGTCTTCTTTTTAGACTAAACTGAATGGGAAGAAGGGCTCCAGGAGTGTATCTAATACATCCCCCAAAATACGTATAGTGTGGGTGTCAGGTCCCTGGCCACCAATTGTTTCAGTCTGCAGATCTGCTTGTGTTGGTCTGTTGTGCTTGCTAAAGTAGGCATAACTTAAATGATTGTTGAATGTATATGCCCATAAAATAGCCTGTGATATCTTGATAGGATTCCAAATTCTCCTAACACAAAACGGATTTCTGCCAACAGAATATGGTGGAATTAATCAGGCCAATTGTACCACTGACCAGCTGAGAATAAAGATTAAAGAGGTTACCTTAATAGGGCTCCCATCTGGTGTGAGAACCTCTTCTGAAAGCTCCATCATCTTCAGTGCCATGAGGGCAATGGCTTTAGCATGACTAAGGCTTTTCTTATGCAGCCCTGCTGCAACGCAGTACGCATCACCTATTGTTTCCACCTGCAGCAATCAGACAAATCAAATGTTAAAGTAAGATAATGAGCAGAGATCGCTACCATTAGTTATCTGCAATCAAATAGCACTGCTTAAGAACATGTGAGCAAAACATCCATAAAGTAAGCAATTAGACAACGGAGCATAATTACCTGAGTTTGCAAACAGGTGCAGTCAAAATCTGACATGTGATTGCATAGTGGTTCATCACTGTTATAACCAAAGAAGATCATTACATCTAGAACAATACAAGCCATCAGCTGAGACATGACAACATTTTCCCATTGCAATAATATAGAAAACTCTATTTTCCTAAATAAAAAATTGCTTGCAGCTTTGGTTGGCACTATCCTAGTTGAGCACTTTGCTCTTAGGTAAGAATTGTGCTACGTGTTTAGAATTCACAATTATTATTTGCCCAGCTAGAAAAGCATATTAGGAGGAGAATTACAAGAGGCAAAATGTCACCATAAAAATAGTGAAAAGTCCATGACTTCTCACTGGGAGGTGGCTTTTCCTGGGATGGGCAGAATTTAAAAATAGGTATTACTGCTATGGACTTTTGACTGCATCTCTCTCTTATTTTCAAATAGGAAATGCTGCCTCTGCCTACTGTGCAGGCTACCTGAGTGTGAACTCCCTATCTTCAGGCATCAAGTTCAGCAGACTGTTCCCTCTGGTCTCGTCAGACAGGCCGTACCTCTCTCTCATCCTTGATTTTCTTTAAGGAAAGCTATCCCTCAGGAGGAAGTGGGAGGAAAAGAAATTACAGAAGCCCTCTGGCTCTGGATAAAGGCAGCCTGAGAAACACTGAAAGCCTAGCGTTCTGCAGCTTTATTGACAGCATTATGCTTTGCAGTCTGCCTACCCACACATCTGCAGCAATCTCAGCACACAATCCCTTAACAAATGCCCAAGTAGACTCAACCCTCAAGCATTAGTTTGGTTTGGCTACATAACTAATCTGGCTTTCACCCGGCCCACAACACTACAGGAACGGAAGAAAAGGCAAATATTAGTATGAGAAGAAAGTGTGCACTGAGCAAGGAATTATCCAGGGAAACAATAAAGCTGATTCTTCTCTCCACAGGGACTCTGCTAATATTAGTTGACCTGGACCTTCTCAGGTTAATTTTCAGTCCTGATAAATAGAAATGGAAGCAAGATCTCAAAAGGTAAGCATTATATTTAAATGTACCTGGAGAATGAATCTGAAACAGCAGTATGAGCAAAAGCTCCCCCGTGTCCAACTTGCAGAAACTGCCACAAGCCCATTGTCAAGTCTGTCTCCTTAGCCTTTCCTAGCCATTGTACTGAAGAAGGATAACACAGGAAGCTCAAAATGACATGAAGAAGAGTACAGGACAAGCAGAGACAGCTACCAAAGCTCCCTCTTCACGTCTGGAAACTCCTAATAGTGCTTGAATACAGAAAAGCCATGCAAGAGCAATCAATTCTGCTATCTGTCTGACTGTTTAACCCCATCCACTTCTCAGGATCTTTGTCAATGGGAAGCAGAGAGACTGCCAGCTCCCTGCAGTTTAGGTCTTCTTTCCAAACACAAACAGATAAGCAAGAACAGGGTGAAAAACATAGAAACTGGGGAAGAAAAGGCATGACCACAAAGATAAAAAGTAGCAGATCTTAAAAGAGTCATTCTGGATGGAGAAGAAGCAGATGGTCAAAAATCCTCACATTAGAGAGAGTAAGGGGAAATCCAAACATCTGGACCTTGTCCTCCTTAACACTGAATGATTATAGCCAGTTTGAATAGAAATGAAAGGATTACTATAAAAAGAGCTGAGGCTATGCCATCAAATACAAAAATGAGAAACAAATTCTGTTCTTCGTTGCATGAGTTAATTTCAGAATGACTTTTCCACTGAAGTTAGTGACATTACACAGTCATCAGCAAATACAGATTTGTAACCACACACTATTCCTGTAATGTTCAGACAAAACTATTTATTTTGTTAGCATCTTCCTCTTTGGAAATTTCCATAGCTGTATAAATGAATTTAAGGGCTAAATTGCAGTTACTGAATAGAGTAGCATCATCAGAGTTTCACTCTGCATGTCTGTGTACTACCAGGAAAATGGGACTCAAGATGCCTCGTGATAATCTTATTCTGAAAATAAATATGATAATAATACCACTCTAGGACACCCTTTAAAGTGCTTGTCACCATCAAGTTCTTCTGCCAGTAATACTGGAGTGTGATGAACAATTGAAGGTGAACGATTAGGACTGTTCAGACTGATCTGGTAGTTGAAGCTGGATGTTGTAAGTACTGATAAGATTGTCTAATACTTTGCATTCTGTGACCCTGTTTTCAGCCACTATCTTCCCAAACTAACCATTTAATTTGAAATTTCCATGCTGGGTGTCCCCATCAAACTTTATCTTGATTCAGTCTTCCTTCAAAATAAGATTTGGCAGCATTTCCAAATTTCTGTGTTTTTTTTCCCCTAACCCTTTTTTAAGAAGCTCCAGGGCTTCTTAAAATTCCCTGATTCAGGTTTTTCATGACACCTTTGTTTGGTCCTCTCATATGAGGGCAGTAAAACAGAAACTATAATGACAGAATTATATATTATAATATAAGATATATAATTCAAAATTCATAATATATATATTTGGAATATATAATATAATTCAGAATTCCAGGATGGACTGTCAGTGAGTCAGAGACTCTCAGGGAAGAAGAGGATTTCTCTTCTCTCAGCTGAGGAGCAACATTGGGACCAGAAAAACAAAGCTCTGCTCATGGCTCAATCCAAAATTCCTGCTGGATAGATCCTGAAATCACTGAGCACACCGGAGAGCAACTTACTCCATAAGTATTCAAGTAAGTGAGTATTCAAGAAATGAATAATCTATCACTTGGCAGCTCCAAGGGGTCTCTTCTAACTACTAGTGGCTAGGCTGGCATTATCGTGCTTAACTGAAAATCTGGAAGTTCCAGCTGAATGATGTCCTACGGGGTATAAAGTTGGGGTGTTGATTCAGTGACAGCTCAGAAGGAAAAGTGTGGTGTACTGAAGTAATAGCTCTGCTTCTGTACTCTTCCTTGTGAATGAATGAATGGGCACCAGGCATCATGTATATGAACTTCTAAAGGTAATGAGGGTCACACTTCATTTCACAGGCTTCCTCACACAGGGGAAAAAACCTGCAGTGGCAAGTTTGGAGATTTTCATCTAACACTCAGGAATCCCGATACTCTAAGGAATCTTACCAGCACCTTTTCCAAAGCACTACTTGAAAATAAACATCACAAATGTAATCACAGGGGTCACTCTTGTGACATGTCTGATGTGAAATTCCTACTGCAATCACAAAAATTAAATCCACTGAAAGAAGCAGCTGGAGGGAGAAACAGCTGTAGTTGTAGTCCTGCTTCTCTCAGCAGGTTTCCTATAAAAGCTTAATAGATCATTTGGATTAAAATTCTTACAGTTGAGTACTTGTCACTGTCTTTTTATTTAAGAGCAGTAAATAAGTGTGTGTGTGTGTGTGTGTGTGTGCGCGCGCATGTGTGCGTGTGCGTGCGCATGCATGCATATATGTTTGCTTTTTTAATAGGTTAAGTTACACCCACATCAAGAAGGCTAAAAATGGCTTCTTTACTTAATATTAAAACTAACTAGGTACAAAAGAATAGGTCTGAAAATTCAAAAATCACTGTCTTCTTTCAGGAAGAAAATCCGCCTTTAACAGCTTGTCCCCTGTAGAACCTTTACCTTCATTTGAAGAGTGCTTGTGTACTATTTTTCCCTTCTCCTAAATACTCAGAAGGCTGTGTGGGTATTTATCTCACTCCTGAGGGGTTACAATATCCATTGTAGCCATTAAACCTAAAATAATCCATACCAGTATTTATATGGATGGCTAAATTCTGTTATGCAAAACAGATACATAATTTGGAAATAAAGAGAAGTTGGCTTGTTTTCACTATAGACGTAAAAACAGTTAAAGTATTGTCTCTAACTCAGTGTCATCCACAAATAAAAGCCCTTAACACAGGTTGCACAAGTGCTTTTAGTCTGAGTTGGCTGTCGTGCTGAGATAAAATTAACTGCTAACAGAGTCCTTCTCAAGTCAACTCCATGAAAGGGACATTCATCCTTCAGCATCTTTCTGATATAATTATCCAGAAAACACAGATTTTTTTTCTCACAGGGCACTGGAAAAAATTTATAGAGCAATTCAGTACAAAGAACTACAGGATGTTCCTGGATATCTTTACGCTATACATAGGTGAGCAAATGTGGACAGTATTACTTTGGACAGTGAATATATAAGTATTCTGCAAGGTGCATGCTCTTTCTTGAGCAGAGAAAACCTTTAAGTGGTACTTGTATGAGAAAAAATATATTACGCTGTTCAAAGGTTATATTGCTTACCATATTAACATGTGTAAATTATCAATATAGCCATATCACACCTATAAAGTTTAAAACTCAGGGCCTATTTACACCACATTATTTAGTTTTGGTATGCTATATAATCTATACCTCACCAGATGGTGTGAAAAGGTGATCTAGGTTTTACCTGTACATGCATTCACTCCTTGCACTGCTCTGAGCTGGACCAAGCTGCTCAAGTGAAACTATGGTATCCCAAACTTCCTCTCTAACCCACCAAGGGTTCACACCTGAGACTGGCACAAGGGCATGCCTGTTTTCTTCAGCTTACTTTCTCCTGCTCTGCTAGTGGAAATATGAAAAAACACTGGTGTAAGAATTCTTCCAGCAGCTTTATGATCTTCCCTGATCTTAGACCCTGAGTCAATTCAGCAAGGGATTTCAGAATATGCCAAGTTCTAATAGAGTTACTAAATATAGATATTCTTCAGCCCTTTCCATGTCCTTCATTTCTTTTCATACTTTTATAGACTAAGAGATACTTATTTCAAATTCATTTACATTTCTAAATGCATCAAATCCTGCTCATGGTCTCACATGTTTGTGTTATTTTAATCACCAGAAATATTTATTTCTGCTTAAGTATGTGTTCATAGTCTTTGTAGTTTTAAATTGGCAGAAAACTTGGAATATTAAACAGTTTTTCTACACTCCACACCCTGTTTACAGCCACAGAATATAAAGTGTATATACTATATCTAGCTGAAGGGAAGCTTATTACTAAACTGTTTCTTATCATTTATGAGCAATCTGCCAATAGCTTGAAACAGTTCTCCAACAGCTGGGAGATATTCTATATAGTTTTGTTTTATAATATTGAAATAATAACAAACAACAGTTGCAATGATAGCAATTTCCTCTTAAAGAGCTTGAGAGTGCATACATAGAAACAAGGAGCAGGGGAAGGCTTAGCTAATCACAGTTGAATGCTCTTCCTCTTCTTTACTTAACTTTTCTCACTGAGAAAAGTAACTCTTCTGGTTTTCTTGTTTGTTTGTCTGTTTTCCATAAGAGTGTTATTCTCCATCTTAAAATACCTGCTTTTTCTTTCATCTATTGTCTATGCATGTTCCCCTTCTTCTCACCAAATACAGACACACTCTTCTAGGTGTGTGCAATATGTGCTGATTAGTTAATCTTTTCAAAATACCATATGTGAGAATATCATCTGTAATTTTACAGAGTAAATTTATCTCCCTTTTCTGTCAAAATGTCTGCTTCTTTCCCTAATAACATTATTAGCCCTCTCATCAAGTTTGCAGATGATGGCAAACTGGGGGAGGCAGTCAATATGCTCGAGGGCAGGACTGCCATCCAGAGGGACATGGACAGGCTGCAGAAATGGGCCAACAGGAACCTCATGAAATGCAACAAAGACAAATGCAATCTTCCGCACCTGGGATGCAAGAACTCCTGCAAAAACACTGGGGTCCAACTGCTTGGAGAGCAGCTCTGTGGAAAAGGCCCAGGGGTCCCGGTGGGCAGTGAGCTGGATGTGAGCCAACAGCGTGCCGTAACAGCAAAGGCCAACAGTACCTTGGGCTATAGGAACAGGGGCAGAGCCAAAGATCAAGGAAGGGATTATCACCTTCTACTCAGCACTTACTAGACCACACTTAGATACTACATCCAGTTTGGGGATTTTGTTTTTTATTTTTGTTCACCCCCAGTAAAAGGAAGACATGGAGCAAGTTCAAGGGAGGGCCACCAAGATGGCTGGGACTGCAGCACTTGTCCTGTGAGGAGAGGCTGGGGGAGCTGGGCTTGTCCAGCCTGGAGCAGAGATGACTTCAGGGGCGCTTGACAGCAGTTCCCAGCACCTACAGGGAGTACATCAGGTAGATGGAGCCAGGCTCTTCACAGCGGTATGGGGCAGAAGATGAGAGACAATGCACATAAATAGAAATGGGGGAGGTTCAGACTGGACATAAAGAGAAACTTTCTCCCTATGAGGACGGTCAGGCAGTGGCACAGGTTGTCCAAAGAGGCTGTGCAGTTTCTTGGGGGGTTTCAAGCCCCAACTGGATCAAGCCCTGAGCAACCTGGTCTGACCTCAGAGCTGATCCTGCTTTGAGCGGGAGCCTGGACCAGAGACCTTCTGGGGGCCCTCCCAACCTGAATTACCTGTGATCCTATGACTATTACTGGTGGCTATCCACATTTCTGTTTTGCAATTTGTATAGAAATACAAACTAGGATTATCACTGAAAAGGGGCAGTGAGGTAGCTCTGTTTTTCCTGTCTGTATATCTGAGTGCTAGATTTGAGCTCTTTTCTTCAGCAGCAAAGCCGTGGTGAACAGATTGTAGTTAAAAGTAGTTCTCTGTGATATTGTATTACAAACCCTAGTGGCATATGCCAGAGTGAGCTAAGTGTCTATAGAGGCTTGTATCTAGCTCTCACCATAATTATATAAATAAAACATAAAAGAAGAAATTCTGGAATATATTTTAAATATTTCATATGGTTGTTCTGGAAAACCATGAAGCCCTATGATGAAAGAGCTAAGAGGACAACATCTTCTAGAGCCCAGATACAGGCTGAGATGAGAGCAATGATGGGAGAGATTAAAAGAAGTAAGAAATAATGAAAGATTCAAGATTCTATTCCATGTCTCTCTCAAAAGACATTCTTCATGAGCTAAAATATTGTGTTAAATTCCTACAATGCTTTTATCTCAAAAGAAAAACAGCATGCAGCCTTGCACAGCAACCTGTTTTAATATGCAGTTCCAGCTCAATTAAATGTTAAATGAGGATACGGCAAGAGAAGCAATTTCTGAACTATATTACACACAAGAATGATGACAATTTATTGCCTATATAGGCCTAAGTACTAAGGACTTTGCTTCTAGAAAGTTGAGATGTCAGCATCCTTTATGGGTTAGGAAAGAAGGAAGCCTGTGGAACTTAGGACCACCAGATCTTACTCAGATAGAAGGAATTTTGCAATATATTTTGAAGAACAATCAAATAGTTTTGTAGACAGTGAGGATTTTTATAGATACATCAGCGAATACATTGATAAAGAATATAATCCTTGTTTCCAGGGTATAAATCTCAAATTGAAAAGGTTAAAAAGAAGTCTGCCATATGTACCTGATATTTCATAATTAGCTAATATGGGGCTTTTTGTACTTCTTCCTCTTAAAGTTCCCATGCTCACAACTGTCAAAGATGGACCATTATAATGCACTAGTTACGGCAGTTCCTACTGTTATCCAAATTTTAATTAGATGATACTCTATGTCTCCAACATATCTATTAGCTACATTGATAATTATCTGAAATTTCAGTTGTCCAAATGTTTTCTGTCTTCCCTGACATTTAGATAATTGAGGTTATACTGTAGTCATTGAGTTTTTCACTTCAGTACTGTATCTTTTAATTCCAGGGAGAAAAATCTGCTACACAAATTATATTGGAAAAATTAAAACTGCATATTGTCCATATTTTCTGATCTGTTCATGATGTAGCATTTAAACTGCCCAAGGAAACATTCAAGTAATAGCAAAATATAACATTTTTTATATTTTTTTCACCTCTTGGCAATAGCACTAATGAAATCCGGGGCCTGGGGACAGGGGTGAGGCGGGGCAGGGGGAGTGCTCTTTTGTGACCTAATTTCCTATGTGCTTTTCTCCATTTCTTCAGTAAATCCTGCTCCTGTTCTGATATCATTTTCCCCTAGTTCCAGGACAGGAGAGGGAAAGAGAGAGAGAGAGAGAGTGAGAGAGACAGTGAGAGAGAGAGAGAAAGAAAGAAAGAGAGAGAAGGAGGGAAGGAAGGAACAAAGGAGGAAAAGAAGGAAGGAGGAAAGGAAAAGAGAAAGAAAAAAGAAAGAAAAAGAGAAGAAGGAAGGAAAGGAGGGAGGGAGGAAGGCAGGGAGGGAAAGAACACTTGCAATATTTCTGTGCATTTTAATAAATATAACTTCATTGCTCAGCTGAGCCACAGATAGGCACAATGTCTGAAGCTGCAACACACCTGCTTCCCTGGTGATCACCTAGCAGATTAGTGTCTGCCAGAACGTCAGCCTTTCTTTATCTTTCTCTAGTGATTGTCAATACAATTACCACCTCAATTTCCTTGGTTGATGAAAAGATGTTTATTTTTCTCTTCTTAGCTGAAAGTGAACACTATGGTGAAGGACTCTGGAATACTCTGTTGCTTCTTACAGCCAAATCCTGCATGTTACTGATTGTTTCAATGGGAGCAAGCAATACATAGTTCTTTGCACAGAGATCATCAGATCGCTTTGCAAAAGTCATGGAAAGTCTAGCCTTGAACTAACCAACAAAGTATTCTAAGGGACCGTATTGAGAGACAGCCTGATCCTTACGCTCAGTGGTAATGGGAGTTCTTCCAGTGCCAATATAATGTGATGCAATGAAATCCTGAAAGACATAACTTGGGTTGATGCTGACTTCAGGAGAGAAATTAAAATGCAACAGAACTTCATTTTTCTCAATCAAAATACACTCCAGGCATTAAATAATACAACACAGTTAAATTAATAATAAAAATAAAGCAGATGAAGAGAGATGTAGATGGTAAAAGCAGGGAAGAAGCAATATTTCAAGTACATCTAGCATAGACTGCAAATTGATAAGGTGAAGACTATATGGGTGAGATTCATCTCACCTAATTAGAGACATATATAATATAGTCACCTGAATTTGAGTTAGTAACTCTTGGTTCTCTTTATAATCAATGGACAGAAATGGGAGTTCTAGCATGCAATTCAGCTCAACTGTGCTAACCATCTTCTTTGGGATAAGGACTCTCACACTAAAAAAGATTCATGCTCGCCCTATAGAAGCATATTTTCCTCTGTTCACTATGAGGATAGTCTAAATGATTAGTTCTGTATTGTAAATAGTATAGTTTCACCTTCTGTCTCAGAACTAGAGAAGACAGTTCTAATGAGACCACGTGAAGAGGCAGAAAAGTAGAAAGAACATAGTAGGTCACAGAGGCAGAAGAATTTTTGAAGTAGAACAGAGCAAATTCTGGGAAAACAGACAGTGCTTCAGGAAAGCTGATTTCTAGGCAGATAAATGAACCAGTGGAAAACCTTCCTACATTCCATCTATCAAGTTCCCTTCCACTCTTAGAGATAAATCTAGGCTCAGAACAGTGTTTATTGGAGAATATGAAGTTTAAAAAATTCATATGGTTACATTAACAACAAAATCAATGACCTTTAGCTTATTAATTTTGCTTTGATCTGGAAATAGTTCCTCAATGAACAAAATATAAGAATAAGGTGTGTCCCTGGCTATATCTTAGTCAATGTGAGTTCCATGTACGCTCTTTAGCTACGATTTACTGGAGCACATCTTAACTTCCTGCATATCTAGATTGCATTTCTGTGGGAATTAGTATGTGCATATATAAGGAGATGGTTTCTTAAGTCTCATCTCAGCATGGAGCCAGGATTCAGGATGAAAGTGTACATGGAACTGGATGGTGGGAAGTGTTCTCAAGTAGTACAGTACGGACCTATGTCTTCCCAAATTTTTCATTATCCTGTTTATCCACATTCATTCCATCTGCAAGACCAGAGTACATGCTACCTATATATTTCTTTTGAGAAAACTATATATTTCTTTTAAGAATGCTGACATGTCTTCCTTCTAAAGAAATGCAGCAAAATTTAGCCTTAAGACAAAATTCTTGCAAGTTTAACTCTCTGTAAGAAACCTTTGAAGTCACTAGTATCTCCCAACAGGCTTTGCTTTCATCTGTTCTCTGCCCTAAGTTGTAGAGTAGGAAAATTATGAAAAGGCTCTGATATATGATAGAGTGGTTCTTCAGGGTTATCATTTGGGGCTTCATTATTTCTGTTCAGGATTTCTAATTCAGCAGCAAACAAGATACATTTTTATCTGGTATGAGATAAAGACTGAAGAAAAGGGAGACTGTTTCCTTTCTAGCTTTATATTTTTAGTTTCTAGAGATCAGCAGTCTTAGCACTCACCACAAGAAGCAATTTATTTCACTTCATATTCTATCTCAAGATGTCATTGACATATCCCATATTCCTTTCTACCCAAATTCTTCTCCTAAATACATTTTTGCATCTCAGTAATTACCTTACAGCTCTGTCATTCGGGATGACATTCCACCATTCTGTGATTCGGGATTCATATCACCCAAATGTACTGCTATAGATGACTAAAATTTGGTAAGGCAAGTCTTCGCTTAATTGACTGCTTCCACGCCTAACCTGTAGTTTGATATGCTAGACCCCTTCCCATGTTGTCATCAACAGGCTTTTTCTGAAAAAGGACCAAGGACCTGGTCTATCTGACCCTTAATGGCCAAAGACTGGGAAGGCTTTGTCTGTGAAGTTTTTTTTTTTTTCAAAAGACTCTGGATGAGGTATTATCTGCTCATTCACCACTCGCCCCATGTCTTGGGACGCACACTACAGAGTGCATGTTCCTGCTCCCAGAAAGCACCCAGGCACAGGACAGAGATTGCATGGGTGTATTGACTGTTACTGCCAGGATATTTGTTTGTCAGCAGCAGAAGCAAGAGCCTGCTTAGTCCACAAAATCCTGCATTTCGGCATGCCCATTTTGGCATGCAGGTCAGAGGTTTTATGAATCATAAATGGGGGACAGAAGTGAAGTATTTTGGGCAGCCTGTGGTGAAAGGCAAGAACAGGTCACTTAATTTGAAATAGAAATGACAAGGAAAAAAATGCCTAAGTGACATGCTGGAGAGAAACTGGATAGGTTATTCCACTGAGACATCATATGTGAGCTCTCTTCTGCTGAAAGCATTGTTAATGCAGTGCAAAAAAGCCTCCTTTGACCATGGTCTAGGTATACTTGATCTTGAGGGATTTTCTAGACCTACATTTCTATATGCCTATATAACAAAGGGAAAATATTGACCTTTTTCAAACTAACCAAAACTAGTTTGTTTTTGATAGTGTATAAACAGAAATTAAAGTTTAGATTTGTTTGCATTTTGAAGTATTGCATATGCTTTTCTGCTGCACAGATCTGGCAGAAAAGCTTTGAAATACAGTTGAATTGTGCAGCACTGTGAAGCTTAGAAACATCTGTCAGATTAAAATACTTAGGGGTTGTGGGTTTTGGGAGAAATGAATTCTACATGTTAGACATAGTATTATTTATAAGTCCCCAAAGTCCTTAGGATACTATAAAAAACTTTCTGTAAATTTTCAAAGTAGGATTTGAGTATAAGAGTGTTTAAAAGGATCCAAGTATCTCTTTCATTTTCTACATCAGTGTTTGGGTCTCTCAGCTTCTGCCTCTCAGCTTCTCAAAATGACCTCCTAAGCAGTCAAATCTTGCACCTAAGTTTCAAGGTATCTCTGCAATGCTTTTTTGATGCTGCATTCTGCTTTTGAAAACAGTTCAGAGGCACTCAGTGTATGAAAACCCCTGCCATGTGAGTAGGAATGGATTCCAAGTGTCTGTCTACTGAAGCTCAGAAATCTGTTCATCTGGTAAGGCCAATTTTTAAAAGAAATGTCTTACTACAAATCCCAGCTCCTTTCCCGAGAGCCTAATTATAAAGCAATTGCTCTTACCAGGCCTGAGGGCATTTTATTTTTAGCAAGTTTAATGATTCTGCATGCTGGCAAGTTCAGGAGCATTTTGCAGGAAGACTTTTATTCAAACTTCTTTCTGTAACACCTACTTAGCCATCTTAAGTATAAATCTTTCAGTATCCAATATAAGGAGGAATTCTTTCATCTACACAGTAATCCACAGAGTGCTGTTTTCCTTAGGAAAGGAAAAGAGACAACTAGTACCTGCTGTGTAGACTTAATAACTAGTATTAAAAAGTTTTTTTTTTCTCTAGTTAAAAGAGATGCATGCAGCGAGACTTACAGTTTTCACGATGTCAACATTTGGTTTGCACGCGACTGTCATGGAATGCATAGGTCATAGTACTTAAGTGATTTATCTCTTTCTGTAAGCAAGTATGAAATTGCAAAAATCACACCAGATGTATATGACGAACAGAAAATGTCCTGGCTAGCATTCTACCTTACATCAGGTAGTTGCAATGTCAAAGTAAAGAACTGTTTAACAAGATAAGCAAATATTAAAATAATTATGCATAACTTAAGATGCACATTTCAGTTTGATGTGACTGCTCTTCTCCAGAAGTCAAAGTGGTGACCTTAGTTTGCTGTAGCTAGCCCTGGCATTAAAACTACTTCTAAACAACAGCACCTTCATCAAGGTTACATGAGCTTTCATTTGTCTGCCTTAAAATTCATATATCAGCTAGTTTCTCCTAACTTTCCTGAGTATCCTCCATATTCATTTAAGAAGTTAAGGTCCAGCTTATGAATTATATTTAAATGTACAGAAATGCTACATCACAGAGGGCTCAAGTATATGAAGGGCCAACTTGTCCGGGTTGTGCCATGTATCTTCTAGATCTGAGACAATATTGGACTGTTTAAATGGAAATAGCATAGGCTGATGGAAAGTGAAATAAATTTTCTCCAATCCCTCAGAAGGATATAGATAATAGAAGGTAGAAAAACTTGAAACAAGAAAACAAAGGACTCAAAGGACTTAGGTATTAAAGAATAATTTTGAAAACTGTAGCCTCAGGGAAATTTGCATACTGTGACAGGGTATGCTCTTGCCCATAGTTCCTTGCTTTCCAGCCGCTATGTCCGGGCTTGCTCATTGACATGGAACAGGAAGCCCCAAAAGAGGATGATCTTCTGGGTCCTGTCCAGACAAAAAGTCAGGATGTGACCAGAGTTCCCCCACAAACTCAGGCCTTCGGAAGCATTCCCAGGACCTGCAATTTAGACACAGGCTTTAAAGTTCGGAAGTAGCTTGAGAGAAAAGGCAGACCACACTTATAAACAAGTGTCCTGTTCAGGTAAGAGAAATGTGGAAGGAGAGAGACAAGAGAAGAAGAGAGAAAGAAATACAAAGAGGGTGTTCCTAAAGAAGAAATGATATACAGGAACAGAGGTCCTGGACTCCTCGGAGGATTCTTGAGTGATGAATTACCTAGAGCAGGGTAATATACACAGATGTTTTAGTGCTTTGTGCAGATCTGTATGTTTATAAAGTAATGAGTGACTTCTCTGGAGCCTGCATGTCTGTTTGCTTTGTTTGCACATCTCCCTGAAAAGAAAAAGTGTAAATCATCCTCAAGACTGGAGAAAAATACATGCTTAAAGTAATGGGAAATCTTGAAACACTGGAGCTCCTCGATGATGATACACCAGATCTACAAGGGGATTCCAGACATAAATATATATATATATATTTTTTTTTTTTTTTAACTGAACCCAGGAACACTTCTGAGTTCCCAAAAAAACATAGGTTCCCCAGCTTTGTCCTGACTTCATACTGGAGTAACACACAGTGATGGGCCAGCAAGTAAGACAGAGGGTTCAAGAAGAAAGCCAAGGCTACAGCCTGCACAGGGCAAGGAAAATGTGACAATTCAAGAGTTCTCTGTGGTGGGACCTGTGCAGAGCAGCCTGATGAAAGGGCAGCTCTACCAGGCAGGGTAGCACCATACAGAGATAGGTTCTGTGCGATGGAAACTTTCTTCTGTTATCCATTCAAAATCTCCACTGATTTAAACTAACAAGAAGTAACACCTATTACACTGGTAATCCCCAAACCTGGAACTATTCATCTTTAACAAAGATGTATTTTATGTATATAATATTGCTCATACAAGAGTATCACTATAGCTTACATATTTTAATTAAGTTTAATAATAATCTTCATTCTGCAGAAGGCTAAACTGAAGCTAAAGGAATTTTAATGCTTCACAAAAATGGTCATGTAGTTGCACAGAATTTACAAGGTTAAAACTGAGGAAGTGATGGAAAGGAGAAAAAATAATGGCCATAGATTTTATAGGAAAAATTGCAAATTATAGTTCTTAACTTATGGAATATAAAGCCTGGAAGACCTCAGAAGAGTCTGAAGCTCATAACTCCCTGCCATTACAGTATTCTTTAGTCACTACAGCACCAGGCAGTAAGCTTAAATATATATATATATATGTATGTATATTTATATGTACAAGTATCTGTTTCCAAGGAAGGGATAGTGACAGCACTGGGAAGGTATTGGTATTTTCTACTTTTTTTAACTAAAAATAAATACTGATTTCTCTAACATAATGTGAACATAGAAAAATTTAAAGTGATAATTTTAGAAAACCTGAATTTAAAATTGGGTTCCTAGAATCATTATATTACAAACTCAATATAAGCAACAATTTTTGGAACAGGTATCAGCTTCTACTGACTACAAGATAGTTTAGACCTCCCACCCTTTTTTAGTCTGAGGTTTTTAGCAGGAGCAAAAATTAAGGCTGTAGGCAGAGCTAGGTATATACAATCAGAAAATGAGGGTATGACATACTTACTGTATCATTCAGAAAATGAGTGTAAAGTAAGTGAGATGATAATGTTGCCAGGAATAATAGCCAAAAAAAAACCCCAAGAAAGCTGGTAAAGGCCTTTGAGGCATACTGTGGCACCACTCAGAGAAAGAAGGGGCATCATTTTAGCCAAATAATAAAGCCAAAGAGAAAACAGAAATTTACATAACAAAGTTGAGAATTCCAACTATAAAACTTATTTGTGGAATTATACTGACCTTATATCATTTTCGTGAAAATTTTGACAATAAAGATGTGCAGCAAAGAAACTTCAGCAGTTGACAAAAGCTCTTTGTCCAAAACAATTTGGACCTCTGTGCTAAGTAGAGACAGGATCAGACGTGGCAAGTTGGACTCTAAACTTCAGGGGAGACTGTTCTGTGAAAATCTACCTTAAAGAAATGCCTTCAAGGATGCAGGCTGCACTGTCCAGGGAAAGGACCAAGAAAATAATGCCCATAAGAGCAGACCTGGATCTGCTGGCTTGGCATTACCCAGCCAGCAAACATAGCCACCAGCCAGTGCACGCAGGGCTGAAAACCAGCCACACCACACGCTGCCTTTTCTCCATGCTGCAGTTAAAGGACAAGGGAGGGAACCGGGGTTGTTTCAGAAAGGAAACTGAGGAGAAATGAGCTGAGAAAACAGGCCTACACAGGCACAAAAGACAACAATAAAAAATATTAAAAAGGATCCTATGACAAAGACGTATTACTAGGAGGGAGAAACAGAGGCTGCAAGAAGCTTGAATGTGGAAGATTTCAGTCTGCAGAGGTAAGTCTTAAATGCTAGCCGTGGCTGCAGCATATCTAAATAGCATATTTAATAAAGAGATGATTTAGCTGTAGAATCCTTTTCCAGCACTTAGCTCATAAACAACGGGAGCTCAGATACAGAGAAAAACAGGTTGAAACAAAACAAACAAAACAGCCAACCAGTATATGTTTTACCCAAAGCAGTTGCTTCCACAATTTACTGAAATCTTATCTTTCCCAATATATGTGCTCCTGGAGTCCACATTTCTATTTCCATTTCCACAGACAAAAACTTATTGAAAGTCTCCAATCTTTAGAGTTTTATCTACATTGCTTTGATTTGCACACTCTGCTCGAGAGCATCTTTTTTCTCTCAGTCCCCAGTTTCAAGCCAAATATGATTAGCTCAAATATCAGGCAGCACCAGTTTCCAAAGGCAGGGCATTGTCAGGTACGTACTCAGACTTTCCTCATCCCCTCCCCTGAAAGCGTCCCTCTTGTCTTTTTGTCCAAGAGGTACGTAAGCAGATTCTTTCTAAAATTTTTCTCTTTAAAATACAGACTCTTACATATTGCTAGCACTTTCCCCCAGGCTCCTATCACCATGCATCTCAATCACTGCAATGTTCTTCCTCAGTCTGGACAAATGTAATCTGTTACCTCTGGTATGTATTCAAAATACTGCTGTAAAGTTCATTTTTTGAGGCCATCTTTGACTATGTCATTCACACCTGTGCATCCCTCCACTGGATACTCTTTCCCTATTTAATCAATTATAGCTGCTTACTTTCATTTCTAAGACATTTCAAAGTCTAATCCTTTCCCTTTCAGCCCTTTTCCAAGCATTTCTTATTCTGTATCCAATAGCTCATTATGTTTGCCCTCCATTTCCTACTTGTTAAATGTGAGCATCTTTATGCTTCTTTCCATGCAATACTTCTCTATAAACATCCCTGAATGAATAGTATGAAACAATTGAAAATTATTACTTTCATTACATTCATTGTCTGAATCCTAGATTAGAAGCACTGAGATTCTGAATTCAAAATGATATAAAGTAAAGCGGAATGAATAATTCATAGCATGAAATTTATTTAATGAATTTTGCTTCATTTTCTGTTTACAAGAAGATGAATTTGTTATTCAGAAGTACTCTCCAAATAATCTTTGCAAATTATTCTTGCCATGTTGCTTAAACACAAGCAAATTTGAAAATTGGTCTGTTTAGATTTATATATAGGTCACGTGATAAATTCCTGTAGCCTAGTTACAGGAATATAACTTAGAGACAGGCTGTGGGTACAAATACTGGTGATTACAGATCTAAAATTCACTGTTTGACAATAATTTCTAAAATAATAGTTGTGGTGGTGGTGGTGAACATTTCTACCAATAAATTTTGCTTCCACAGTATCATCTGAAACAAATGAAAGAGAGATATAAACACAAAGCTATTTTTATTTTAAAATGCAAATGCTTTTTTTTTTCAAAAGAATTGTTATTTTATTGTAAGCCTAGTTCTCTAAGGGAAGGAAACTTCCACGCCTGAGTTTCTTGTTTTTCTGTAATGCCCAACTGACTCACTTTCACTTAACCCCATAGTAACATTTCTCAGACTCCTGATTAAAAAACATTTGAAAAAAAGACTTGGAAAAAAAAGGTAGAGAGTTCAAAGACATCAGCTTCCTAGAAGCGCAGAGAAAATCTGTCTCTGCATGGAGGGGGGACGGTCAGAACAGCGTCCCCAGCTGCGGGACTCTCGGCAGCAGCCCCCAGCTCTGCAGTCAGCCAGTGGGGCACGCACCCGCGCCTCCCCACTAGCCACAGCGCCTGCCGCGGGGCCGGGGGCTGCGGAGGGGAGCAGAGGCGGCTGCGGGGAGGCTCAGGGGCCACGGGGGAGCAGGGAGATGGAGGGAAACCTGGGACGAAGGGATCTGAGAGAGTGTTATTAAAACAGTAAAGTTCAAAGGCAATGCAGAGGAAAAAGCAGTGGAGAAAAGGTATGGGAGGTGTAAGACATCCTTCTGTAGAAAAATAGGCTTTGTTCATTCCCCTGCTTGTGGAATTACATGGGGAGGTTAATTTTTTGGAGTACTTTTTCCTGTTCTGGATGTAGAAATGTTATCTTGCCTATCTCAGCAGCTACTATCTTATTTCACCGGTCAGGACAGTACTGCTATGCAGTGGCACAGAGTTAGGTGAAAGGCAATAAACCAGGATCTAAATGACATAATATTCATGATTTATGTATAAATATTCCTTCTTAGTGTTCTCACAGGGCTCAACCAACTTTCCTTCCAAACAGGTCAGGGAGTTTTAGATACTGCATTTCCTATTCCCATGCAACTGTAGCTTTCAACAAAGAATGCCTTGAATGCCTCAAAACAGTTAACTAAAATTAATCATCTGGGAAAACACTAAATACATCCATGTACCAGATACAGCATGTGAAACAAGGTCACTAGATACTGCTCTTGACTGAGGGTCAAAAATTCTTCCAGTCCCACTCAGAGCTGGGTTCAGCTCCAGTGCAGGCAGCGGACACAAACCCAGATCGAACTTCCAATCTTTTCTGGCTATATCACCACAGCAATTTTCAAACGAGGGTTTGTGTCTCTCATCGTTGCCCTCTCCCAACATGTTGTTTGGCTTTTGAGCAGAAGTCAGTAACGCCAGCCTCTAGCCTAGGAGCACAAGACTTATTCACGACATGATCTTTTGCTCCGGTAAGCTGTCCTACCAACCATCTCCTATACCATGTACAGTTCTACCTGCAGTACCTATTATAACTTCGCAGCAACAACAGTAATTATTACTTAAGTAGATAATGAATATTATTAGGTGCCTTTTAAAGTGCATTAGAGGCTAAAAATTAAAGGGATAGCACTCCTGTGAAGACTTCTTCTCTGTAGTCTATCAACAAATACTGTTTGGAACAATTTGAAAACTGCTGATTTCAGATGGAAAACAATTTCAACATATAATTTTATAACTGCATCTTTTTTTCTTGGGTGCAGTGTTGGCATCAATTCTTTTTTTTTTTAAAGAAATTTGCTCTGCTTAACCTATTATAAAATTAAAATATATTCTATATACAACACACATTGTCTGTAGATTTCAAAGAATCATTTCACAGATATAGAGCTCAGAAGCATTTGTTAAATTCTATCTCGCCTCTTTTTTTCTCTCAAACACATAGTGGACTTCACCTCTGAAGAGAAGAGAAGGTGATGGATTCTAAAAAGGACCAACATATGCAACATCTCCTTTCCTGCAGAGCAGCTGGAAGGCTGTGTCGCACTCATTCCATTTACTGTTAATGGACAATTGTTCTCCTCTTCCTATTTTTCAGTGGAAAGCTAGATTTTTTATTACAGTTTTCTTAGTGAACACTCTGTTCTCTATGAAACACTTTTTTTTTTTCCGGGAAAAACAAATGCATAAACTCCAAAACATTCAGGTTCCAGCTGAAACACAAAGTATTTGAGTGCCTTCCAGGAGCTGCAACTTGGACTAGGATCATCACTATGGACTTCATCACCCTAGTACATTGTGCCTGATGTGTCACCTAAAAGTAAACTACACTATAACATAGGATGTATATGTCCCTATAGGAAAATGGGAATATAAGACATATATTACCATGGAAACCATGATGACAGTTCAATGTCAAAGTATTTGATTTTCAATGGAAATATTTCACCTAAAACTCAAAGTTTTCCAAATAAACAAATAATTTCTTTTCCCACTTTTATAGGGAACATCTATAATTTAGAAGATGGATACTGGGAAGGGTTTTTTTTCTTTTTTTCTTTGTTTAAATTAGATTTAAATAACTTAGCAATTGAGCTCTTACCTTGTAGATGTCCAGGAATCCACACTGATGGTCAAACCGAGTGTAGAGCTCATTCAGCATGCTGATGACCTGCATGGGGGTGCACTGCGCGCAGATGGCAGTGAAGCCCACAATGTCCGAGAAGAGCATCGTGACATCATCAAACTTCCTGGCCTGAACTTGCTGCCCCTGCCACAACTGCTGAGCCACTTCCTCAGGGAAAATAGAAATCAGAAGATCAACTGTTTTCTTTTTCTCCTCTTCCAGGGCTTGGTGCGTGCATTCTAGTGTTGCCTTCAGTTTATCCATTCTTTTTTTCAAGCCATCTTGAGCCTTTGCTTGCTCCCCAACCAATATGACATCACGAGTAGCATCATGGATAGGTATGTCTGAAAGATGGAGGCCTCGGCCCATCAGTTCATCCAGCTTGTCCACACAGGGGGAACCCAGAAACAAAATGGAATTTGATTCGGGCACATGAATCATTTGTCCTTTAATTTCCATTACCTGCAAAATAAAAATAGAGTTTAGAAAAGTAAAAACTATGCAAATGTAGATGGATCCCCATTTTACTTTCAGTTCAGTGCACTGCTACTTATCTGCCTTCCACAGCCTCATTTCCTTCTCAGCTTAAATGATGAACATAAACTATAGCCTTTTATACCCACCTGTTCAAACAATGAGACTCACACAGTCTACTCACCAAGGTGAGTCAAAGAATAGCCTATACTGACACAATAATATCCTAAAATCATATGTTAGATTCCTTTTCAGCCCAATTAAATAACAAAACAACCACAATAACACATATTTCTCAGAATGGGTGTAAGTAGTGTTTCTAAATTTTGCTCGTGGAATGTGCCTGGCCTGAAAAGCAAATTCCAAAGTAGCTCATTCTCTGTTAATTAGCTACAAATTATTAAAAAAAAAGAAAAAGAAAAAAATTAAAGGGAAATGACAACAACTAGCTCAAAGCAGATTAGTGAAATGGTGAAGCAGCTTCTGTTTTTCTTCAGTGAAACAGCTACTAAGCCATGGGTGGCCATGTTATAGAGCAATCAAAAAAGAAAAGACATGAGAAAGAACTCTATAAAATAGTGAATGACACAGAAAAAGTATGTCAATCCTCCTATTTCCTTTTTGTCTTCTCATACATGCAGCCTAATTGAAAGGCAACATTATCTGTTAGAGTCTGTGGATTACTTGCTGATATTGATTCACATGATTTCTCTTTGTAGAATGGAAGAAGGAACTATAGGAAAGGAATATTAGAAAGGATCAGGTGGTTCTTCACACTGTTTTACAGAACCTTTAAAAAATTTTCATCTCAGTTCCCAGATTTCATATTTCACTGTTAAATGGCTAGATGTCCCAATGCTAGAGTGCTGTCCGTGGTTGACATGAATGAGACCTTGGCTTGTTACCTCTTGCACCAATCCACACACAAAGCTACCAGACTGAAATGGACATTGAAGCTTAACTGTAATTATACATTTGTATTTTGGGCTACATTCTGATTTTCATTCACTTATTTGTGAGTCACACACGAATAACTGTCTATTAAAGTAAAAAAGTAAAGGGCCAATTTTTGCCTGAATATAGTATTCTTTAAAAAAAAAAAAAAGCTAAAATGAACTTACATGTTTTGCTTAAGCAGAAAAGAATTAAATAGGGTAAACTGTACCTTTCTGTAAATATAGCCTGCCACAGCCTCTGCAATAACCAGTAATCATAGCTAATGTTTTCATTCGAGGAGTGCACAGAGTCCAGGGTGATGTTATGCTAGGTGATCTAAAAAAGTACAGTCCTTATCCAAAGGAACTCATAGTCAAAACAGACACAACACAGAACAACACGCCAACTTTGTGCATCCAAGCACAGAGTTCCCATACTTGCTAGGCACCATAAGGTCTGAATTCTGCATTTTTTTATTACATGCAATCCACTGAAACAAAATGATCTCCTCCAGTCACCCTTTCTTTCATCAGGCAGGCATTCCCTCACCCTCACATAATTCACTGTATCATTTAATCCTCCTCCCATCCACAATCCCCCCCAAAGCAAAATGGAAAAACCTCAAGCAGAGAATCCAGTGGTGTTTGCAAGAATGATGTGACATAAGCGCCCAAATGCCTGAAAGCTCCTGTAGAGCTAACGTGGTACTTTCCGTGGTTTGGGGAGATGTTGTGAAGCTCCTGTTTCTATTAGGGATTTCTTACATTAGATAATATGCTAGCATTGCAGACCCCACTCTAAGTGTGGGGTCTGAGCCCATCCTGTTCACATGCTCCTCTGCCTCCACCAGAGCATACCCTACCCAGCTGAGAACCCTACAAATGTTACTTCTGACATCAGCCTGGGAACTCAGCAAATGAAAGATCTTCAGCATTTAAAATTGTCATTTTTTTAATTCACATTCCTACGCACCCACTAATGTTTACATTTCTAAGGCTTTGTTCCCCAGCTTTGTTCTGGAAGAGCCGTATGGCTCCCCACTTAACACATAAGGGAAATAGGTGCTTTCCTCATGCATGCAGCCTCATCCTTTCAAAGGGCACACATGAAATTGTTTTAACTTTGAAGTGCAAATTGCCAAATGTGAGATATACAGCATGGCATTTTTAAATTCTCTTTTTTTTTGTTCCCCTTTTTCAGGATTTGTGTGCCTAAGACATCACTGATGTATGAAACAAATGCATCTCACATCACCATTTCACTCTTCCATCTCCAGGTGAAAATAAGGTGTCACTTTGGGAGGACAGATCATGACCTTGGACCCTGGCTGAGCCAGCTTGGCTGAGGGTGGGCTTCTTACCAGCAAGTCGAGGCACTTGGCGAGGAACTGTGTTTCTCCTGTTAACCTGCCGTGAGACTAGAAGAAATTTAATACATCCCTCTGTGCTCCTGCTTCCCCTTTGTCAAATTACACTTTAAATTCTTTGATGAGATCCCTGTCTGCCTGTGTGAATGCACTGGGCCAACCTTCCTCAGATGGATTCCTCTCAGGAAGCACTGGCCTAGTGAATAATGTACCAGACAAGCACTTTGGAGGCCTATGCTCCACTTCTGGGTAACTCCAGGCAAATTATCAACTGTGAATGCTTATTCGGCCTTTCAACACAGTGGGAACAATAACACTGACCTCCCTGCAACACGCTTTGAGATTTATGTGTGAGAAGCAATAGAAGACACAGGTAATCCTGTAAAATGCTTAACTAATAATAACCTGTTCTTCTGGCCAAGTGAGCTGAGCCCTTGCATCATCAAGGCTGAGGGCTTCAGCATGTTTCCATCATGTTGAGCACGTTTAGAATTTTTTGCTAAGATACTCTCCCTACACAGCTACTCAATTTCAAAGGTGTCAAAGCTTCAGTGCTATTTTGACTTTATCATCTGGATATTTTTATCACTTGCTCTGCTAAACAGAAGTTGCTGGTATTTTCTATCATTTCTTTCATGTTATGTTAGTGATTCTGATGCTCTGCTCTTTCTTGATGACTGAGGGCTTTAGAAACTGGGCTGGTAATCTCTTCAAGTGGCCAAATCAGGGAACTGGACAGCAGATGTAAAGCTGCCTTCACTTGTCTGGGGAGAAATAATCTACTCTTGTAAAAAGCTAAGTACTGCATCACTCCCCCCATTCTTTGCAAAGCTCTTTTGTTCCAAAGAAGCCATTTTCTATGCTCCTTTTTATATATGTGGAAACTGATCTCCCAAGGTCCATCTAGTTTCCCAGTCTCTTGACCACAGTGTTTCTGTTCTGATTCCACCTTTCCAGAGGGGTCTGAAATGCAACTAGGATCCAGCATAACCTCCAGCTCTTTCCTTTGGACCCTCTTAGATCCTTTTCTGTACCTTGAAGCGTAACTGAATGAAATGGGACATCAGATTTTCCTGAAGTTTGCCATAGCTTGTCTCACTTCTGTGCAGCTCCCCACAGCTAGGCTGCTTTATACCCAGACTGCGAGCCTACAGGCAGTCAGGACTACATCATCTGTCTTTTTTGTAAGCAGGGAAAGATTGAAACATTTTTATCATCAGTTGTATTTCATTACTGCTCTATTTCATTGCTTTCCTGTCTGTTTAATTATCTTCTCCCAGAATAAAATGAGAATAATTCCACTGTTTTCAGAGGACAGTCTCCTGATCTACAGTGGTATAACAGAATAGAGAACATTTTGAAATGAGCAATTACATGTTAGTGTTTATGGGATTATGTTCCTGTGAAATGGTGGCACAGCCTAACTAGCTCCAGGAAGAAAAATAAAAAGCCTATCACTGAATTTTGCTTTCACTGCAGACCCACTGCAAAGAACAGGGAGCAAACAGAAGAGGCCCTGACTCTCAGGGCTCTTTCAGTCTCTCTCTCCCCAAATACCTACCCAGGGAACACTGACAGACTCTAAAGCTGCTGTTTTAGAACATGAGAGAGTACCCTGCTGTGCTGTACACCAACAGCTACCTCATTAGGTACACATTATCCAGGCTCTGCATGCCCTGGCTTCATGCCATCCTAGGATTAAGTATGGATCAAAAGCTTATGAATCAAATGCCAACTCCACCGCCTAGTCTTCAAGGAAAAGCATGGGGAAAAGCATCATCTGCTGCACTGATGGAAGACGATATTCCTTGTTACAAAGACAGGCATTCTGGAATACTGACTGAGAGAAGGTATATACATCTTCTGGGAAATACTAATGGGAATATCAGATGGTATTTTTAAGAAAGATTTGGGATTTTTAAAAATAAATTTTCTATGCCATTAGGCCAGGCTTATGTATTCTGCATCCTCTGCAATCTCCCTATAAATAGTGTAGCTTTCACTTTGACTTTGATCAGTATGTAATCCATACTGCATTGTGATTATAGCCTTTTCTTTTTATTTTCTTTTTATTGGGAGTGGAGTAGGCCACAGTGAACAATTACACACACATGCTTGACTTCATACAGTGAAATAATTTAATGAAAATAAACAGAGCTTCTTATTTGTTTAACAGGTGTATAATTAATGAGAGGACTAAGGGGTGTTCAGGGGAAAATTGACCTATGAAAAAACAATCAGGACACCATCATACATTTCAAGATACAAAAAAATAACATCAGTTCAGAAAACAGAAAGAATCACTGCATCCTGGGTTGGGAATACAGGGTAACTTTTAGAAACGTGAGTCAGCTGTGGCTTGTAATTTAAAACAGCTGGATTCACTTCCCTGAGTGTCCTGTATGATACATGGCAGTATCTCAGGGATATTTACAGCAAGATATTCCAAAGTATTTAGGCAGTTAGGAGCTCAGAGGGATTTTGTAAGCACTGGACAACGTAACTGGTCACTTGCAGAAAGAAATATGTTGCTATGTTTCTAGGTGACACATCTAGAGGAAGGGCTGCAAGCATGATGGAAGACACTAGAATTTAAAAATCTCTTGACAAATTGGAGAAATAGGCTGAAAACAGGATGCAAATTGGGGCAATGAAGTATGCTTAGACAGGAATAATCAAATGCAAAAATACAGGGCGGCTAGCAGTTCCTTAGAAGATGACCCTGAGGTTACAGAGTAGAACAGATAAATGTAAGTCAACAAGGCATGCTGTCATTAAAAAAAGCAAACATTATATGAGGATGTATAAACAAGACTATAGTTTGCAAAACACAGGAAGTAATCCTTCTGCTCTGACCACCAGTGTTCAGGCCCCAGATGGATGAATTTGTTCATGTTTGGTATAACACTTAAAGAAACAAGTGGATCAACGGAAGAGAGTCTGGTGAAGAGCAGTAGCAGTGATGAAAGGTCTAGGAAATATGACCTGCTCCCCCAAAATTGAAAAAATTGGAGTTCACCCCAAAGAAGAGAAGACTCAGGCGGGATATGACACTCGTCAAATAGAAGAGCTGATGCAAAGAAGAGAAACTATTCTATACATCCAGTGGTAAAAGGACAAGAAGTAAAAGGCTAAAACTGTAAAAAAAAAGTGTTTCATGTGGGATATTCCTTTCTAATGATAGGAACGGTGAAAAGAGTAACAGATTGATTGGTTAGGACCTTGTTTCTCCATATTACAGATTTGTGAGTACAGGTTAAACAAGAATCTGCCAAAGTTTATGAATCTTGCTGGAAAGCAGAAGGATGAACTAGATGACTTAACAGAGATCTAGGTGGAGATGGGGAGGGGAGAGGTAGAAGGATATCATTTTGTCTTCATACCAAAAGTATCTAACTTAAACAGTTCCAGGATAATTAAAGCAGTGCAACAGTGTGGATAGTGTAGAATCCCTCTTATTTCACTCAGCCTGCAACTAACTAGTCACTCTATGCTCTTTTTATAGGCAAGAAGAGAAACAGGTACTTCTAGGACAAAATTCATATGGTGTACCTGAGATGTCTACCTCAGGGTGGAAAGAATCATGTCCTAGAAACACTTAATTTTCTCCACTGATAAAGGTGTGAACATGAGGTTCAGATATAATTGCCTACATTGGTCAGAGGAGTCCTATTCCCTATCAATATAAATCTATTTCACAGTGGTACAGGTATTCCTGTGTATTTAAAGATACCTAAAGGCCATTATATAAATGTATTGAGCAAAGTACAAGTGTAAATCCTCTATTGATCTAAAAGACTTCTATTTTAAACACCCCAAAATTCAATGCAGTTATTTGAACAAAAACTTCATATGCCCGTAAGTTAACTCAGCTCTGAGGTTGATTGACCACTAACACAGCCAGAATGTGACTCTGAACTTAAACAGAGAACTAGAAACAGCCATTACAACCTTTTGATATTCCAGCTCTGCTTGTAGATTGGAATAAGCTAGAGTTAGAGCCAGCAGAACTAACTGCGAAGAAAGATTCATGGGAATAAGAAAAATTCAGATTCAAATGAAGCCCTGATTTGCCATCTAATATCTGTCAATTAGACATCAAAGCATCTAAATTCAATATAAGAATGATAAAAAAGCACCAGCTTCCATTACACCTATCTTTTGTTGAAAAAAACAAAGAGAAACTTATATCACCTCCACAGAAGTGAAAAAACTATTTAATCAGTCAGAGCATAATGCAGCTGAATAAACTAGGCGGAGTTTGCTCAGCACAACTTGGGAGGTGTTCAGGTTCTGGCGGAAGTAGAACCCTTAGCATTTGCTTGCAAACTTGGATTTCCAGTTCGATGCATTGTCAAAAGACATTATTCCACACAGCAGCAAAGTGACTGTTACAAATTTCTGCTTATTTATAGAAATCCCTGGGGTGTTATATAATATGCAACAGCCTCCAAACCAAAGAGAGCAAATTTAACATTTTCTGTGTGTCATGGATACTTGAAGAACATACAGTGCAGCATGTATACTGGCAGGGACATACCTTCAGGAAATCCAAACCATTGGTGGGATGAGAGAACATTTAAAATACTTCAGTTTTAAATTGGGACCTCAAAAGCATTTCTTGGTATCAAAAGAATAACAGTGTGACGGATTAAAAGCCAAGATATCAGGGTCGGATGTAACCTAATCCACAGGAAACACAGGTATGTATGGCAGAGGAAAACATGGAGTCATCTGCAAGTAAATGTGAAAGGGGGAGAAGGAAAAGGTGTCTCTGTCCCTTGCATATCCGTCTGTCAAATCAGCTAGACAAAGGGATGAAAAAAGTGGACTACCCTTGAAAGGGCTTGTGAAAATTTACAATTTCTCCTTTCTTGCTTCAAGAGATAGAAACTGCTTTTAAGGTGGTGTTACTCCAGACTGATCCTTGGGCTGAGTCCAAGATAAATCTAGCCCTGAGGCATAAAAATCATGCAAAAAATGATTCCTTCAAGGGAAACCTCTCCCTTCACACAGTAGCAAAGAGCCATAATTCAGTCCTCTGTGTGCCTGAGCCTGGTCTCTGCACTGGCTCTCCAAGGGATGAGCGGTGCGAGCCCTACATCACAGAGGGACAGAGCAGCTTGCCCAGCTTCAGGGACCAGGCTGCATGGCACAGAAGATGACAGTCACCAAAACAAAGAGGAAAAAAATCACCAGTTTTTTGCCAGATCGTTTCAAGATGTCTTTTAAGATAACATGTTTAGATTAGTTTTTTTTTTTTAATAAATACCTTCATACTCTTAAAAAGGATCTGTCAAAGTCCTGGGAGCACCCCCAGCCCTGCCTGACCCTGCCCAGCCCTGGCCCCATCTCAGCCCAGCCCGGGGCTGCCAGTTGCTGCCCTGCGATGACGCAGGGGTGCTGGTTCCAGCCCCGCCACGGCCCAACCGTGCCCAACCATGGGACCCCACAACCTCCATCCCAACCATGACCCGTGGGTGCCCGCCCAGCCCAGCCCAGCCCGACCCCACAGCGGTGCCCAACGCCCCTGGGGCTGGGGCTTCCTGGCTGCCCCCAGGGCCCTGCTTCCTCGGGGCGGGGGGACAGCCCCGGTGGCAGCCCCCACCGGTACCAGCTCCTGGCCCCAGGGAGTCTCCAGCCCGCACAGCACCCTGACAGGGATCCAGAAAAGATTTGTTTCTAAAACCGATGTTTTTCCTTTCCCTGGAAAATCTATTGACTCCATTAAAACTATTGGTAGGTGTCACACACTTCGACTAGGATGTTAGATTTTTAGGTATCAGTCATACATCTCTCTGCCATTTCATCAAAAGCTTGGATATTTTATGAAGACATATAGTTATCCAATGTATTCCAACAACAGAGAATCATTACAAATTTACAGCATCAGGGTAAAAAGATCTCTGCTTATATTGGTCAGAAACGGAGCATGGAAAATAATTTTGTGGGAAATGCCCATTTGTTTAACCTAAAAATCTTTCTCTCTGAATGTTCTGATTAGATTGATTTTTTCGTAATCCAGTGGAACTGTCCTGGATTTCTCATGGATCATGGATATTAGAAACTGTACGATTTCTGCTCTTAGATCACTAAACAGCTCCTAAAGTTAAGGATTTTAGGAGTCCCATGGAACTTCTCACATTCTTGACATAAAGTTTAAATCGGAGAAGAGGATTAACTGCTCTGAGCAGCTGTAGATTCTGGGGAGATTCCAGTTTATGGGATATTTCACAATTTTTTTCATTTAACTCTGAGTCAGCTAAAAGCCTTTTAAAAAAATTCCTTAAAACCAGAAGCCCTGCTTCTTGACAGGAACTGTGAGAACTGTGCTAGCAATAAACATGTTCCAAACAGAAGACTCTCAACCAACACATTTTTATTAATTTTGCATTTCAAACCAAAAAAAATGCATTCTTTTGTACTCACGACCTTGTCACAGTTTGATTATAACACAGCCAAATCAACCAAGTTCTAAGGGAAACTTCTCATATTTAATATTCTCTCTGGGTTTGTGCAAGACGAATGGCAGAGAATTACATTCAAGTTCCAATGAATGTATGTAAAACAGTATTCATTGTCATAAGTCTTTTCTGGGAAAAGGAAATGGACTATTCAGCTGCATTTTCTTTCCCTTTTAAAAAAGGGATGGAAAATGAGAAAACAAGAATGGAACATTTGAAAAAGTCATTAAAGCTTTCTGAAAAGTTGGTTCTTCAGCTCAAACTAATCTCCATTAGCCTGATAAGGCACAGAGGTAGAGGATGACACAAATACTCATTCAGTTTGTCATCTTCACAGAGGGAAAAAACAAGCTTGTTACCATTAAGTCCCCAGGAATAACTCTTCCAAATTAGTAGATAAGGTCACTAACACAATGCTTTTCTTGTCTTTTTGTGTGCCTACCTATATTTTAAGAACATTCACAGAAATTTATGCATTATCATTTATAATAGTCATTCTCTGACTTGCAAAGGTTTATCCTGTCCATGACTCTTACAGTGTACGAGTCAAAACAAAATCTTGTAGCAGACTTATGGGCCTCAAAGCAACATATTTTGATTTTTTTTTTTTTTGGGGGGGGGAGAGAGTAAGAGAATCTGGGAAAAAGTGAAACTCTGGTTTCACTTCTAGACTTCTGGAGAGAATATGAAGAGCCAACAGCTCCTGCCCCAAAAGCAGATCAGAGGGTCTGATGATTAGAGACAGTACCCATAACCCAGCTGCCAGCTGGATGATGTGGAGGTAAGCTCAACACACCTAAAGGCAAGCAATCCTGTGGCTGCCACTGACTTTAATGGTACCCAGGCAGGTCCTTATCATGTCGGTATTTCACAAAGACAGCTCTGAACATGCTGAATTACAAGCAGAAAATTCCACTTCTGAATAGAAGATAATCTACTATCATTAAGTACCTTTGTCTGCTCAACTGCTTCTTTAAAACCTTGTCTCTCTTCT
Source organism: Apteryx mantelli (assembly GCF_036417845.1). Classification (NCBI taxonomy): domain Eukaryota; kingdom Metazoa; phylum Chordata; class Aves; order Apterygiformes; family Apterygidae; genus Apteryx; species Apteryx mantelli. The sequence goes on from NC_089978.1 coordinate 18,748,343, forward strand.
TCTTTTTTAGAAATAGTATTCTATTTCTCATCTTACAAAACAGTGTAATGATCGGCACCAAGAGCATGGTAATGTTCAGCACGTTCCACTAGATCAAGTTTTACAAAGGTCAAGGTATCTGCAGAGAAATTTCTGTTATGATAAATGTATAACATAAATTAATGAGAATAATTTAAGATTGCCTTTCCAAAATAGGATCTTTTTGTTGTTTAAAACAAATGTGCCATTCTGTTTTTATCTTTTGTCTACATTGTGCAAATCCAGCCTCAAAGACCTTTCAATTTCTCTTGAAATATTTAAGAAAAATTTTAAGAACAGTTGGGTTATGCAAAAACAGAAGTGGCTGATTGAAAAACATAAAGGATGGGCCCAGTCCTTCCTACAAATATTAGCTTAAAATTAATCTTTTACATTTATCCAGGCCTTCCATTTCATTGTTGGTGTGGTATGCCATGCAGCTGTGTGCTGTCATGCCAGAGGAAAATATTATCAGGGACTGAAACTCCTCTGGAGACCTTACTCTGAACTGGGACCCTTTTTTGCTGTATGTTGTAGAAACACAACAAATAGTGCCATTCCTATTCTACTGAGCTTACACTGGATATTTTCAACTTAATACTCAGGATGAAGATACAAGTAAGATCACTGAGACTATCTATCTGGTTAAAGAAAAGAACTACACATGTTCATGTGATCAAAGCTCTAATTACCTCATTCTTGTAAAGAACTTCTTAGTTGACAACTATTAATTGTTAGTTTGCTAAAGACACAGTTTTTTATTGATTTCTATTAAATCAACCCAACAGGATTTTGGAAGAATGCACCAATATACTCTGAAGCCAGTGGAAAGGCTCCCATTCTCCACAGTTTTGTTACCTTTTGGATTAGTTCCTAGTTTTCACCACAATAGTTGTGCACATGCACAAACGAGTTCAACACCTAATCCTTCCATTATTAGTATTCAGCTCTTAGCAAAATCTTCTCATTTGAACATGAACTGTCCCAGCTGTCTAAACTGACCTGCTAGTAGACAGTATTCTTCATCACTCTGTGATAATCCTTTCTAAATATTTTTATTTCCCTGATCCAGGTTAGTTTGTTTCTTGGTGGAATTTGTTCTTAAACAAATTGCAGTGAAACAGTTAACTGAGAATATACGTTTATTCATGAGAACAGCAGGCAATGAGCAGCAGAAGCAGCTTTCCCCTTTGATCTATGCAGAACAGATATATATAGCATCCATTAAGAGATGTGACATTTCATCACCAACCTAGGTATCTTAAAATTCCTGTGATTAAAAGATCTTTTTGCCTTTGCACTAACTGGTTTGAAGACATTTTTATCCTTTAGGACTTATATGCACCAACTCCTTTCCTGTTCTATTTCATTTTAAGTATATACATCAGTTCCAAATTCCTGCCAACACCACACCAAGCAAACTGATTAAATGTAGAGTTCTCTGTTGGTATTTTTACTTTGTTTTTCTTTTTATTGTGCCATATATCAAGTACTTTTGCAGCTTTGATGATAAAGGATTCTATCATTAGAATCTGATATAGAGATTCATCAATTCTGATCTCTTGGTGCAGTATACATTTTCAGAACACCAGGACAAGAAATTTCTGTTTCTCCCAGACCAATCATTTCCAAGTTAGATATAATTAGACAGAGCTGTTCCACCTCCCAGTGAAGCCATTGTAAATATACCCAGCTGATTTTAATGAGAACTGCATCAAGCCTTTAAAATTAACTTTTTTGTATTTTACTTAAAAAGACTGAATTTCTTTCAATATGTTCAGTACAATACATTACAGCATTAATAGACCTCTCATCCACAACTTTCTATTAATTATCATATCCAACCTGTAACAGTAAAACACAGCTTTATGTGGAGTCTCCTACAGGCTATGTTCAAGTTCTAAATTTGGGAAGAATGCATTGGCCTACTTTAACAGTCTCAGGTTGAAGGTGTCATTTTTTAATGAATACCACAGTGCATTTATTTTACAACCCATCAAGAAACGAAAAGCAAACAAAAATATTACAATCCCTTTAAGATTGCTATTAATAGAATATGCACAGAGTCTGAGAGGAAACAGCTAGAATGTAGTGAATATTCATATTTCCATGCGTGTTAAAACATCTTCTTAGCTTCCAGTTTTGTTCAATACAATTAATTCTTTTTTTCTTCTGGAAATTTTGACAAAGGAAAATAAATGGATTAGGTGAAAGGTAGTATTTTAAAACCAAGACACGGTTTTAGTTGTCTTGATTATTCTAGTCCAAATTCAAGAAAATAGTTAATGCAAGCTGCTTCTATGCATGGGCGTGGATGCAAATGGGAGACTCAGCTGCTACAGAAAAGAGAAAGAGCGGAAGTGGTCAGTCTAAAAATTTTGAGAACTGCTGCCTTATGAAGTTCCCCACACAATTTGCAGATTTTTGTACTCAGATACCTCAGGCAAGGTTTGCAAAATTGCTCAGTACTTGCTCTGGGCTGACAGGCACAGCTCCAAAGGCCACAGGACTGCCCAAGCGCAGTGCTGTGCCTCAGCTGAAGAGTCCTGCTGAGAAGTAGAAAATATTTGCTCAAGCACTGCACGACATTAACACAGCTACCTGGCTTTTGGATTAGGGTCAGCTTACATCTGGCAGGCTGAAAGACCAAGCAAAGGTAATGTAAAGCTGTCTGTACACACACAGACTGACAGGACCAACTTCATCCAATTTATGTAAATCTTGATCTGCAGCTAATTTGGAGCTGTGAATTCCCTAAAGGGCAGAGTACCTGATGAGCACCTCAATTTGCAGCATTGTCATTCCTCTGTTTCTTTGCATGTTAAGCCTTTAAGCCTAAAATCCTATTTTCAAAAGTCAGTTTTAAGAATAGGATGTAGATGCCTTTCAAAATTTCACCTTTTGTATTTCTGTTCCCTTTACAAAGTCAGAAGCACTTTCCTTCTCATTGATGACTGCTGAGTCCCCCACACTATTGGCTCTGGAGTTTTTAAATAGATCTTAGTGTACTTTGCTACAACTAGGCAAAAAAAAATAAAACAAGGAGCATTATAAGAAGATCCCTCTGAAGTCTAAATGTGTTAGAAAACTGTGAAAATAATTATTCCAGGAGCAGAAGTGCTCCTGCCACTGCTGAGAGCAGGGCACTGATTACATTAGTGCTCCACATTCAACAGTCTCATTACTTATCACATCTCAACAAAGGTGATTAAAGTCAACTAACAGTTCTCTGCACTGTCTGAAGGAGATACAAAGCCAGTGAAAAAGCACTCCTTCCTTACCTCCAGCAAAACCTAGTGAGTTTAGAAATTTCAGTGGTACTCCTGTACTAGCCCCTGCAGCTGTAGCCATGGAGGCTGGAGCACACACTCTGCCTTGCTCCTCACCCACAGGGCTCCTCAGGAAGGTCTGGATCCACCCCTTCAGCCCTGAATCCTAATCACCTGCTGACCCATTCCTACTGCTGTGCACCACCCTCATGCAGTGGTGCTGGCCTCCCATCACCACTACCACAACATTATTTATGTGATAATGATAGATGGAGTGTGCTGCACATCTGCAAAGGTAGCCAATAGTTGTATAGCAAGGACTAGCCAGGAAGGGTCTATGACAAATGTTTTCTGTACATACTAGATGCAATGCTGGTGTTACAAATGGGGCTGATGCACCTCCCGCTCATCCTGCTGTTTGGAACAAGCACCACATCCCAGGATGTTATTGCAGAAGCTACAGACCCATCATGCTGTCCTTAGCTGTAAATCCAGCTCTGGTTTCTCGAAGGTAGTGTGTTTTCTACCATGCCTCCAGCTAGCTTCCCACCAGGGCCCATCTCCTCCTCTCCTGTATGCCTGCTGGGGTTATTAGGGACCTGACTGACCCCTGAATTGGCAGGTAGGTAGGAGCATCAGCTCCCTGATGCTCTTCCTTTAATATCTCCTGAAGGAAAACTGGTGCTGTCCCAGAATCTCCTATGAAAGAGACCTCATGAGAAGAGTCTAAAAGCAAATAGAATCCCTTAATAAAAATTAATTTAATTTAGTTAGCATCACTGGAAATCTGAAGCCTTCTATGGTGATGATTCACTGTAGGGCTGTTTTATTAAACATCTGTAGTACCTACCACTTCTGGCACGTGTAATTTCATTATTGACACTGCACTTTTTGATTATTTATTTGGGCTTTGCTTTACATGGTTGTCATTGACTCATGTAAACTTATATGGTACAGGCTTATTTCATACATACACAAAAACACAATCAGGAACAGCTTCTTGGGCACATGACATGGTCTGTTTGGATTCAATAAGCAATGAGGCTGATGTTGGGCCAAGTAATACACAGTTTTGTCTTAAATGATTTTTCATCGATGTCAGATATTCCTACAGTGCTGTAGTACAGTGTAATACATAGATTTTTCCTACATATTTACACCGGAAATCCTATTCCGTTTATTTTATCCTCTGTTCCTTGCATTGTCCATTTATGTTTTATGGTACTCAAACTAACACAAACACAAGAAATTGCAATCTTTTTTTTAGTTTTCAAATATAACTTGCAATATTTGGCTAGATATGATAACCTTCAAAGTGTTTTATTTTAATTAATGTGCTGCTTAATGTAATTTCAAGTCAATGAAAGAATTAGCATAGGGAAGCACTAAAAATCAGGATCTTTACAAAAGTATTAAGAATATGTAGAGCATTTTAAGGAGTATTAAATGTTATCATATTATCAAGGTGATGATGCTACGAAATAAAATTATAACCCTCAAAATAGCACTGGTTGATGCACTGGGAATACAGAAGGTATGACCTCAGCTTCTCATGAGCAGGATCATATGATTTACTTATGGAGTCAAAATAAGTAGAAATAAGCTAATTCTCCCAAATAATCTATTCTTGCATTGTATTTCATCAGACGGATAATTACCAAAAAACAAGGGAAGGTAAAATTTTGTTATTCTTAATCACACTGCAACATTATCTTTTGATTTAAATCAATGGGATTATTCACAGATCAGCTGATTTATTCAAAAGGAGAAACTATTCATGTATTAATGTATCTTGTAAATTAGATAGCTTGCATTCACAGAGGAGTGACAGAAAATGAAGATGATTATCCAGCTTCAGATAAGAGCAAGTCACACGCAAAAGTAGACCAATGACTAGCTCTGTGTGAAAACACAAATACTCTCACAAGATAGAATTTTGGGATTTCTATATTTTGTCTAAAAAGTTTTCCAACTGCTTTAAAAATGCATGATTCTCCTGGAGGGATGCTCCTGAGCAGTAGCAATGAAAAGGCCTAATCTGGATTCTGATAAAGTTAATGAGGAGGCTGTTACTGACAACAGCACACTCTGGGACAGAGGGTTGTAAATGAATGGAAAATCCCTCCTTTCTCAAATAATCAAAATACATCCACCTTTTATTGAAGGAAGCAGAAGACTCTAGGTAATATCTACCAATACATACTACTAGTATACGTTGTGTCAGTTTATTATAATAAATTGAAACAGTCTGGTGTAAACAACACTCTGATAACATTTGTGGTTTGTCAGTCACAGCTAAACAGTATAACTAGCCATTTTCTCCAATTTTTTCCCACACATGTTTGTGAAAGGAAATAACAACTTTTGCTCAACAGGCAGGAAAATGAGGCATTGTTTACCAAAATTCATTTTGATGCATTAGTGATCTGTGAAAAGATGGAAGAATGAACTCTCTTTTTCTCTTCTTTCTGCTTTGGTTAAAGGCCCCTCAGCAATCTAAAAACACCATTATATTTCAGACACAATAACACAACTGAAGTATGTTAAATGACCACAAATGACCAAGGTATTTCAATTATATTTAGGTACCCAGAGTAAAAATTCTAGCCTATTGAAATAAATGGCTAAACTACCAACTTCAGTAAGGTGAGAACTCTACTGCAGGTTCTTGTCTGTGCTAAGAAATTATATATTACTTGAATGTTGATGACCTTACACAAAATACACCATTTCAAAAGTTCACAGCATCTGAATGCTCATATTTCATAAAAAACAGATAACAATTAAAGTTGGCAGAAAAAATTAAATCAGCCAAAGCTTATTCTGCAAAAGCTTTCCAGAGATCATCTTCCAGATTTCCAGAGCTGTACTGCAAACTGTGAATCATCAGAAAACTAGGTTCTGCAGAGGTCAGTTGAATCTGAGTTTCATCTGTGTAAATCACTCAAGTCAGTAAAACTGTCTTGGCATCACAGAAGTAGTGATGACAACAACATAGCTGACTCACATTGCTAAACGTTTAACCTGTTATTTCAGGACAATTTTGTTACACAAGTTAAAATTTGAAATCTTGTAATAAAACCACATCACAGATGAAATGATAAATTCTAGAGATGCAAGATCATTCCTAGTGTTTTAGTCTGTAGTAGACTAAATCTTCCAGAAATAACCCTTATATTTAAGTTCATTATTATAAAAATCTGCAAGTGAATTCTTCTGGAGTGAGAATTGAAATTTGGCAACATAGCTGAAAAATATATTTTAGACTTCACTTCTTCTCATATTTGGTTATAGTTTCAAATTCAAAGCTGTTATAATCACACCGTTCCAACAATGCTGACTTTAGTAAGTTCTTCAGTCACCCTCAAACATAGTCCCTCCCTGAGATAAGACTGATAGATATATTCTTAATACATACAACAAATAGTAGTAGCAGCTCATCAAAAATTTCCTGGCAGTTTATTTTTTATGTCAGAAAATGATGATTCTATGAAATCAAAATATGTCATGGGTATACATTAATTAAATCAAAGGATAAGACAAAAAATATATCCCCATACACTCAGAAATTTAAAGCTCTTCTGTTCCTTCATTAGTATAAATGAAGTGATAAAATATAAAATAAAGGGCTTCATCTTTATTTAAATAAGCACCTTCAATCTTACTGAAAGAAAAATACTACATTTTGAAGTTTTGTTCTCAAAATTTTGAAATAGCAAGTTATAATTTTAATTTTTGAACAGAAGAAAATTATGAAGTGTCAGAATTCTCTATGGTTAAGGAATTTGAAGTTTTGATAATTTCTCATAATGCTAAGTCATTAAAAGATCACACCATTTATGTGGGGCACTCACCATTTATGTAGGACACCATACCCTGAGCTATAATTAACCGAAACAACTTCCTCTTCAACAGGTATAGTAAAAAAAAGGTGGAAATATTTTATTACATGGAAGCATATCTCTTACTAAATACAGGCTAATATAACTGTACTTTAGATATATCAGTGTTATCTCATTGAAATGGGGTTTGGGTTGTAAATATTTTAATTAAGTCTTGCTTTGTGCTATTTGGATCAACAAAACCAGAAATATCTCTTTTCTTATGCAGTATAATAGATTTATACAAATTAATTCCAGACAAACTCTGGACATACCTTTCCACTGGGTATTCTTTAGTAAACCCAACCGGCATGATTCTAACAGAAACTGATTCAGTTGCTTTAGACAGATGATACAACACAGAAGTGATTTCCTTTTTTTCTTCTCCATCTTGACCCCTATACACCTACACAGGTAATACCCAATTATAATATCCTTAGTCAGACCAGCAAACATCATATGCTATGCTTTCTCATGCTGATGTTGCTGTGCTATTATTCTCATTAAACAGGCAATTCCAGGAACAGCCTGTCTGCAGCAAGCTGTATTAGCTTTACACATTTTCTGACAAGCCAGCTCGAATTTCTAACATACAGGTAATGATTTTCCTGTGCTTATTTACACATTAACCGTGGGACACAATTATTCTTTTAAAAATAGATTGATAAGGTACTTTTGTGTTGGCACTGTGATAACACTACAATTACAGTACTAAATTTCCTGTATTAGATTAGTCTGCAGTTCATCTACTCTCATGCCCTCTATCTGTCATTGACCAATACTAGACTCTCCGACTAAGGCACTAGGGCTGATGATGAAAGGGTTAAGTAGAAGCCGAAATCTCTCTTGGCACAACCAGCAGGGTAATGTGACCAGGCAAAGGGTACAGCCTCGACCAGAGCACAGAGTTTCTGTAGCCTTTGTGGACAGGGGAGTGTTTCTCATCAGGGAATGGCAATGAGGAGCAAGCTACAGGGTTTGGTGAAGTTAGATCCTGATTGATAAAGAGGAAAAGACTCCAAGAGAGCAGCTTCGTGTGTTTGCACGCTGCACCTGCGGAGAGCTCAGGACAGACCTCGTACCCAGGTGTGGAACACATGGCAGTATATTTTCAACTACTTTGTGGGTGAAAAAAGGTTTTTTTGTTTTTTGGGGTTTTTTTTTCCTCCGTAGGAGATACCATGAGACAGCCTAAAAAGCTGCTGCATGAAGTGAGGAGGAAGATATTAGGACTTTAAAGTGACCTGGCTAGAAAGCCAAATACCCCACTATGGGATCCTAATGACAAAGTCACAGTGGGAACTCTAGGACAGCAAAACCCAGACTTTTCCCCACGTGAAGTGGCCTGCTCTGCACTGTGAGAGGTTCTCAACTTTGTCTCAGTGCAATTAAATATTTGGTGTTTTGTAATCTGGTTCTGATTTAGCCACTAATTGCTTTCCTCTTTTTTTATAAGACCAGATGGCAAACTCTGCAATGAGTTTACTGTTTTGGTCATTGTTTAACAGTGGGAGTAAAGCATTTGTACTGATCCATAGCATTTAAGGGTTTCCTAATACCTTTAGAGACTCTATTCTCATTTCTTTGGTTGCTGACATTCTCCATGTGATCCAAGGCCAATTTCCAAATATCTTCTCTCTCATTATACTGAGAATCATCAACAATCTACTCTGTGTATCATCTGGCAAAATCATCTTTAATCTAGAAAGGGAGCTTGTTTTTTCAATACCAGTCACTCTTCATACAGCCTGTTTTGATTCTTTTTTCCTTCATTCACAACAGCTGGAGCACTTACCAGGACTAAATACAGTAAATAAACTAGGATTACATACTATTAATCTCTGACATTTGATTTAAACATGATCTTTTGCTCTTTTTTGCTCTTTCTTTTTTTCTTCTTCTTCTTACTAAACTCTGGTTTTCTTCTTAAAATTTGGCTATTGATTTCAGGACAAGTCATGTTCTCATCTTCAATAGCACAAATTTAAAATAATATCCACCGAAGTAACTCAGCTTATTCCAGATGAACAGTGGTGTGATAAAGCAGCATTTGACCTATAGCTCTTGCATGAATTAACTCTATTAACTGCCATTAAACATGAAGCTTTTTGCTTTCTTCATACAAAAGCCAAAGGACAATGATTTTTTGCCAAGTTTCAGTTTGATTTTCCTTAAGCAGTCTTAATTTTAAATGCCCTGAAAAGTATAAATGTATTTCAGAATTCTGACATTTTACAGGATTCTCCTACTTCTTTCTACTTCCAAATGCAGAACATATAGTTTCTGATTCATTAATTAAAGGTTTTTCTAAAAAGCACAAGATCTATTGCTTCTCTAGCCAGAGATATACTGCTTTTATTTACTCTAAAAAAAAATCTTATCTGACTCAAAGAGAATATATTCTAAAAGAAAGGTGGTCATGAGCACGGGAATGCAAAAAGGAAAATCTCAAATAAGAAAATGATCAAAATTCTCTAAAGCAGCTGCTTCTGTGCACCAACACTGGAATGTCTTAAGAGAATTAAAATTTTATGGATGGAAATTAGGGCCTTTCAGCTACTTCACATTCAGCACTCAACAACACACCTGTATATTTAGTTTCTCATACCCACTATTTTTCTAACTTTACAAAAAAAGCAGAGTCATACCATTACCGACAATGTTGTGTCCTGCTAGTGGATTCAGGCTGCCTCAATTCTAATTTTTTTAAACAATGGATCACATTGTGATGTAATGTTACATTATTCCAGTAAATTATTCTGGATGTGTATTTCACATTTAAATTCTTCACAAAATCTCATTTAAAGAATAAAATGTTCATAATAAGGAATCTGAAAACAAAGAGTAGAAATGAAATTAATTTCATCTTTTCTCCTGGGCTGGACTGCCTTATCCATTTACAAAGAGAAGACAAAATGGATAAAATTAATTACTGTTTGAGAAGGGGGAACTATTTTTTATATGTGTTTTAAATTATATAAACTGCAACATACTTTGGAGTCAGCAGCATTTATTCATTTTCAGCAGGTAGGAGTGTTTGCTTTTTTCTGTTTTTGACAGAAGAGGAGAGAGTTCTACACAGAGAGCATCTATTTTCTTTAAAAGAAAATGGAGTGAAAAAGGATTAAATACAATGAAAGCTTCAGCTTCTTGTGTCTAGGAGTCCATTCCTTTCAATCCTGGATGATTCAAAACTATATTTAATTTGTTTCCTTAATCTTTCAGCATAGTTCCTCCTTTTCTGGAAACTACGCAATATCAAGTGTAAACATATACTATTAAAATGCAGTTTCTGACGCACATGTACAACCACATAACAAATCTAAACTTGGCTTGATCATCTTTTCTTGCTGTATCTTTGTGCATCTTCCTAAAGCAGCCTCAGTAATTACTGACATCATGTGGCACAATTATGGACTTTGAATCAAAACAAAAGGCAGCAGATTGCAATAATTTTAGATGGTAATGAATCTAACATTAGATTATCAGAACCCTAATGAGAACCAAGGCAGTTTGAAATGGTAGGTTCAAATCAGAATTAAATTTTGTTTTCTTTTTGTAAATATGAATAATCTAAACTTCCTGAAAGTGTTCCAATATCTAAATAACAAGGGATAATGTCTTTTACCTCATAAATAACATGTAAAGCACACCACATATGCTTTATTTATGCTGCATGAACCCTTGAAACACACACATACATAGGTGAAATACAGAGAGTTAAAAAACAAAGTATACAGAAACTGCCAAATTATGTAAAAAGAACCAAGCAGACAATTCAGTTTCACTCTTAGTTATTTTGCTTATCAGATCTTATCAGAACCAAATTATCTCTGTCCCTTTTTATTTTTTAAATATCTTCCAGAAATCTAAACACAGTGTAACCTCTTTTTGTTTGGAAAAGTTGCAGCAAAAATAAATATGTCAATGGTCATAAGAAAAATCTTCTCCAAGTAATTTCTTGTCTCTACAAGCCTGAGAGCTCCCAGATTATCACAGTAAAGTTAAACAATATACTAGCTCTTTCCAATATTTCATTCTAAGGCTGTCCATCTATATAGAAAAGACTCTCTCCTTTCTTGTTTTCTTATCATTATAGTAGAGAACATTTGTTATTTCAATATACCTTTTTCATACTAAAATCTCACCCTCAGTGTAACTACGAGCATGTGAATTTTGTCATAATTTGTCTTTCTTTGATCTGTTATCATCTTCATATTCTCCACCTTTGTTAACTGTGACTTGTCTAAGATTCAGACTATGTGTTTCTAGATCTTCTATTTATAGCACTTTGTGGGTGCTATAAATAATAGATAGCACCTTGTGTGTGCTTCTTCTTTTAAGACCCAGACCTTCAAACAGTTACACTTCTGATAAGTCACAATATCTGTGACAGCCAAGCAATAGAAAATGTGCCATAGAACAATATATTTCTCTTTATTATTTTTTTTTAATTTCAAGATAAAGGATGAAAGGCCCCAGCCAAAGAAAAACAACTTTTTCCAGGATACTGTACCTTTCATGTTTGTCAGAAAATCTGATGTATTCCATCTGTTTGTATACACAGACTGAAAAAGGAAGTGAATATTGGGAAAGTCTTATTGATAGAGCCAATTACATAGCACATTGCCCCACTAACAACAAGCATCAGTCCAGCTGGCATAAATCCTTCTTCCATTTATACAGGTCTCTACAAATATAAGCCCATTAAGTCAATGCAGTTACACCAGATTTACAGGACTGTGATTGCAAGCAGGATTCTTCTGTTTTGGATGAGTGAAAGAGGATTTGGCAGAAGAAAAGAAACAATCATGAAGCAAATTCTAACCCTGTTCTTATTGCAGAAGTCTCTCTGACTTCAATGGAAATAGGATCAAGCCAGCACTCAAGCTTGATCAAACTGCTCTTTTTTAAGCTAGCAATTATTGTCACGTTGTCTGAGGAAAACAGCTATTAAAAGATTATAAATGTTCAAAGGAGAATTATAAAATATAATCTCTACAGCCAAAGAAAAGGAACTATTAATTTTCTTCACTCTAAGTCTCTTCAAAAAACAACTAATGAAGAAATATAACTGCTAAAAGAATAAATGTACTTTCCATCAGATGTTAATATTGCCAACATTTTTCCTCTTGATTGAACTCTGAAGGTAAATCTGTATTTAGCAGATATAATAAAGCAAAATGAGAAATTACATCATTACTGTTAGCCAACCATGTCCAATTTCATACTAGTTTTCATACAGCAGTAAGTGTGTGCCCCTTAAATTAAAGAAATAGAGTTAATTTAGCACAGCCTGTAGCATTTCTTTTTCTCCTAGGACAATGCTGAAGCCATCTATTTTATTAGCCAAAGGGTCTAAAAATCCAGAAACTGTTGGATTTCTAATTCAAATTGAATAGCCAAATTAGGGAGTTAAAATGCATGATAACATGGAGAATGTCATTTGCTAGCCTGACATTTATAGTACAGACTGCATAAAGGGAACTGTATTAAAAGGACATATTGATTTTATTATGACACCCTTTAGTTGTTTCATTGTTACTAATTTACAGAATGAACCAAGAAGTTGCTTTTTTCTAAGCACACGTTTTCCCTTCACATTCTACAAAGAGTGTAGTTTGAGAAGTGATCTACTCAAAATTACAGTCTCTGTGATTCTTAAATTTTTATCCCTTGTCAGCCAGAGTGAGCCAAGAGCCAGCTACAGGATTTAGAACACCTAAAACTGGACGTCAGCCTTTAGGCACAGGTCCTTAACTGTGATCTAAAATGCCTGACACAGTGGTCAGAGGCACATAAGCTCACTGGGCATCTCTGTGCTGGACCTAAACCCTCTGTAGGTGCCTGCCCACAACGTCCAGAGGTATGTCACCTGGAACACTTAGTGGCCAACCTCCTGTATAAGATACAGCGAAATCCAGAAAAGGAGCAACACCCTGACTCCAACTGTACGGAGCCCCAAACGGTGGGCGTTCTTGCCTACAGTTGCGGACAGCACTGATTTCTCACTCGCAGACCCCCTTATTTAAAAAATGGTAGTGGGAGAAGTTGTTGTGCAGTTCTTTGCATAGTACTCTAACAGCTAATACACTTGCCTGAAGAATAGATGTGGGGGCTCTTGGTCTCCTTTGTCCATAGTGATTAAATTCTCATCTACTTTTGGGAAGATTCTGGTTTATAGATCCTAAATGGACTCAGGTTTTTCTCTTCTTACCCTGATTTAGGTCCTAAGTTCCAGAAAGAAGAGGCATTTCCAAACATGCCCTTGTAGTCTGCATTTTCTATCACTTCACGGCATTGCAGTGAACTGCTCATTTTGGATTCTGCTCTGAGGCCTGTAATTTCTACCAGATCTCATACGGGGAGCAGGGGAAATTCTTCCAGGTCTTTGTCAGCCCCCTGAGGGAAGGGAAGAATACATTGTCTAGGAGTTAGATGTTTCAGTATTGTTCCTCTTTTCAGATCTAGCCTGGGGTATTCGTTCCTTTCAGAGCAGGTCAGAGCCATCAGGGTCCGCAGCCCCCTGCTTTGCTATTTCCCTCTTTGTGAAGACGTCGAGTTCCTATGTTTGGACACTTTAGGATGCAAGAGAACATGCTTTTTGTACTGGTTTTCTTCTCATTTGAATGTACAGCAGAAGAAACATATCACAAGCACAGGAGGAACAGCAGAGTGGAAGGGAATTTGTAATCAGCACACATTTTTGGCAATGATGTGGTCTTTCTAATCTCACTAATAAGTCAGATACCATGATCTTAGGTGTGAGATAAATAAAATTAAATAAATAAATGATGCCAGTTCTCAGCTGATAGACATACTAATTCCTCATATAAATCAATCTATAATGACTCCTGAGCGTGTCACTATTTTTCCTTGCGAGTCTCACCTAATTTTCATACAAATTTCTTCAGAGCTAATTAGGACAATTCATCAAACTGACCTGCTAGAAAGGAAAAATAAAAACCTTTGGTAAGAGTGTTTTTATGGTACATTTAACAAATGTATTTCAGTTCATGTCCTCTAAAAGAAATCTGATATCCCCACAGATAACAATAAGGATTCATTATGACCTCTGCTACTCCCATCAAGCCTAGATGATTTTGTAATGGTATTATTGCAAAAATATATTTTTTTAAATGTCACTGTTATTTGGATTTGCTGCGGAAGTGAAGCATACTATGAATAAGTGTCTCACTGCATTTGCTCCTTACAGAAAATGAAACATGCCAGGCTGATGCTTTCCAAACATGGTATACTATTTGATTCTGTCATTAATAATGAAGATTGACTAGTGATTTGAGCCTCTTATTTGCTACTCCTAAAAAAAAGTATATTGTCTTTTCTGTAGGAAAGATTTTAAACACATTTTGACCTATCCAGTTGACAAATGAGTCAACACACCTCCTTTCTATACCTAATATATCTGTGAAAAATAACTAGTTTTATCAGTGGTCAAAATCCTTGAGCTTTGGCGCATTCATGACAATTCATATATATTCAAAGAGTCATTTAAGTCTATTCCAAGCCCAAGAATGCACTTAAGTCTAACTGGCATCCTGATGGGTAGCAATACTTGACTAAAATCAATACTAAACTGAGAAATAGCCAATTGAAATTAATGAATGGATGTTCTGCTTTTAGAAAACACATTTTAAAGGTCCAGCATGTTTAAAGGATCTTCATACAGCCTTCCTTTACCACTAAAGTATGTCTAAAGAGCATCAAGGAATTCTTCACTCTTCATGATGTTCATACTTGAATTTTAGAAGATTACAGACATCAAAAAGCCATTACTTAGAATCCTAGTGTTTGAATTATAAACAAAGTTCATAGAAAGAGAACAAATATACTCTAAATTTAACAGAATACATGTGACATTATGTTAAAAAATAGAATTATAACAGAACAAATCCTTTTCTTAAAACAGTAAACTGCTGCCAACCAGGAAAAAAAAGATGTAGACAAGACTCATAGAATCTAGCACTTAAACTATTCCGTGAAGAAGTAATTCTCTGCAGACTTGTAACTTAGTGAAGGGAAATCAAACTGAGAAGAAATTTACTAATGAATAATCTTAGAAGCCAACTTCATGCACACCAGTCTGTCTGACATGCCCTTTTTGGCATGCAGTTTTGGGCTCCTGAGTTATGCCAGCTTAAATTTATGCCAGCCTGCTAGCATATGCACCTAAAGCTAGACTTAGAAATCAGCTTTAAAATTGTCATAACTCTAATTCTTCACTGCCTAGAACTGAGCAATCTTCTCATTCAAACGCTAAATGAATGCAATACACTCCTGACATTTAATGTTACTTTACACAGGTTTGAGCGACCATGATGATCTACAGCAGTGAAGAATTGGGCCCCACATCATTTCTGTTTGCCAAATAATCACATTATCAGTTGCCATTAGCAAGCACTGCTTATCTATCACAAATACATAACTGCTTCAGCAAATAATCTATTTCTGTTATCATCAATTTCTAATTGTTTTACAACATAGACTACAGGTCTCATAAACATCTTAATTGTTAAGGACTACAAGTCCCATTTAAATATCAGTTTTGTTCTTTGCTCTTAACTTAGCAGCTTCTGAAAATGCTGTTGTATTACCATACGGCATTTAGATTTTGGTTGTTACTTTCAAGTATCAGTTTGTCACACCACGTTCTGTGGCTGTAAGTAATTAACATACTTGGTATTATCTCCTTAAAGTCAACGTGAACTAGCTGTGGAATTCCTGAATTATAATGAAGTCCATTATAAAAGCATGGTATTCAGGATTTAATATCTCAGCCCTTTGGCAAGCCATTAGGTTGAAACATGGCAGACTACTTTTTTTCAGATCCTATACAGGTTTATTTTTTAGTAATAGTAATCTATCTAAGTTTTAATATTTGATTTATAGAATAGAAGTTATAATTCATCATCAGTTTCATATGTGCTTTTTGATGGTTATGAAGACTCAGACTTAAAACCAGACAGTCTAATACTCACTGTGCATTTCACTAAGCAGAGTGGATACAAAATGCTCACAGCATTTTGTGTGCACTTCAGATTCCTTTTCATTCGTTTACTTCACAGGTCATTAAGGATCTGCCACTTAATTTTGCCCAGTTTCCTGCTGCTGGAGAAATCACATCATATAATTCACTTTCATAGATTTATGAAGTGCCATTTTTAAAGCAGTTAGATTTTTGAACACATGCTGCACTTCAGTTCCACCTGCTGCAGCCCCACAGGAGGCTGGCGAGGTTGGATGTGATAAGGGCTCCTACCACCATCACACCAATAGCCAGGTATGCCCACACCAGATGGTAGGCAGCTTTCCAAATCACACAGGCGAGTTTCTTCATCCCCTTACACTTCTATTTGTGGAAGGAGCAATGAATTCATAGGTCTACCACACCAACAAGCAATTTAAAACATATAAAACTCTCCACCAAGGAAAGTAAGGACATGGCAGGGTAGTGAGATGATGCCTTTGTAACAGTTTTCTTCACACAAAAGGTGTTAAGAAGCTCAGGATCACAGAGGCACAGTATGAGAAAGAAAAGTCAGAAAAGGAGGTACTAGAAAAAAATGGATGATTAAATAGCAACAGCCAGCAGGCTGGGAAGGTCCCCAGTTGGGGGGTCTGAAAGCTCCCAAGACAGTAACTTTCAGCTGAGTTCAAAGAGACCTTCCAATTTTTTCTCTTTTTTGTTAGCAGCTCAGCCAGATAAAAAGGTTTGTGTTTGACCATATCAGTTGTAGGTGCGTAAAGCCTTTTCTCAGTCCTAGGCCAGTTCATTCATATATTGATTAAAATAGAACTATTGTATACTTTGAGAAGCATAATAGAAAGTAAATAGGACAGCTTTTCTAAAATAAAACAGAATCCTTTTGAAAGGAACACTCAGCAAAAGGAGAGAGCATTTACAACACTTAGTGCTTGGCAAAGGTTTTCATAGCAAGATAATAAGAAATTGTAACCACTGGATAGGATAATATTTTGTCATAGTTTGGAAGTAAGGTAAGGGAAAGAATGGAGAATGATTGTTTTTTCAAAGGAGAGTTGTTAAGATATTTAAAGGAATTGCATTTGATTTTTCATTAATGATCTTAACAAATCCAAAAAACCCACAATAAAATTGAAGTAGCAAAACATAGTTAACTAGAGGCACACACAGACTGCTATAAAGTAAGCAGCCAGAAAAGCTGGAGGGGATCTGTAACATAGACATTAAAGGTATTGAGCTTGTAAGTTTAATGCTTTTCTTTCACAAAGAAGGAGAAAGGCAAAATTCAATTCAGGAAGACAGAAAATTAAAATCAGAAGAGGGAATATTCTTTTTATTTAACACAATAAACGATAAATCTCTTCAACTACCATACAGAATCATCCAGGCAAAGAATTTAGTAAGATCTCAAAAATCTTTAATCCTTTATATGAATAACAAAAGCATCCGAAGTTAACCCATAAAAGATAGCTGTCATACTTCACATTACTAGATAGGAGGTAGGAAAAAAATTCCCCAGGAAAATACACTAGCCTGTGTTCCACCTTGCAACTGTCTTCTGTTACATGCTGTTGGCCTTTGAGAGAGACAAGATCCTGGATTAAATTGACTATTCACATGGTGCAGTCAAATGATTCAAAAGTACGCTTCTTGCTGTTCTTCAGACTGGTCTATTGTCCTGAAAAATGGGTAATGCAAACTGAAAACACAAAGGCCTGGTAATCTTTGCTGAGGATGTTCCAATAACTCAGACATGTTCAGGCATCTTCTCAGTAGCCAATAGACTGATTTAAGGTAATGTAAGCATTATCTGCATTGGGAGGGGAGGAATCACAGAAACCTCAGATTGGAAAGGACCATCAGGAATCTAGACTTCACAACTGCAGACACTTTAGCGATAGCTGTGTAATTCAGAAAAGTCCAGAGAACATGCCTTCCATCTCACACTAGGCACCACATAATATTACTTAGCATTAGACAACAGATTCACAGCCTCTAGCTAGCTCTTGGGTCTTTCCTAAAAAAATAACACCACAGGAGGAGATCAATAGAGAGGCAGTCACCACCTTTGGCCTCAAGGAGTTCTTCTGCCTTCTTTTCTCCTTAGTATCACCTTCTAAGCCATCTTTCCCATCCCAGGCAGATATTTCAAGCTAAGGCCAGAAGCACCGACACAGCCATCACAGGCTCAGGAATGAAATTCACGGAATATCTTTGGAGAATTAAGACATTCCAGTACAAGATACTATGCATACATGCATATGTATGTTTGCTGGTGGGTTTGTTTTTGTTTTGTTTTCTAAGGGAGGAATTTTAAATATGAACATTAAAATATAATTGAGTTATCGATACATAATTTTCTGTGTCCCTGTACCATAGGGAAAGTGTTTTTCTCATAAATGTAATTTAAGCAGATGGCAAAGGTCATAATCTACTTTTTTAATTATATCTGTAAAGAACTACTCACTGTCATGAGCCAATATCATTTAAGCATTTCAGCTGCATTACCCTTTATAAGCACGTCCTGAGAAAGTTAATAAACACTGTGTCTAGAAGCTGTTCTGTCAGCATCATAAGCAATATTACAAGCTTCTTTTAGTACTAAAGGTGACAAACATTTCCCATCAACAGATCCCATTTTCCACTATTCATAACTTTGTCATATTTGAATCATTCAGGCTGAAATTTTCCATTTCCAGTGTCTCCCTCAGGTGCTCATGGCTTTAGAGAATTTCTACCAAAATGCTTTGCAGCTATTTCAAAAAGAAACCCAACAAAAAAAAAACTCCAACATTAAAGCAAATCAATCTTAGTAAAGTAGGAAAAAACACCCCTTAGTTTTGTGATTTCTAGTACTTTTGTGCATAAGAGCATGAATTTGAAATTTAGCATCTCTATCAGTCATGTGCTTTTGCCACTCTATGTCAACTCATCCAAATTAACAAATGCAGAGACCCTATAAAAATGTGTTGATCGAACAGCTGGTAGCAGATTTCAGCAGATATATACCCTGTGTATGCTATAGCCCAGGGCTAAAGAGATATTTTCCTGCAATTTCCAGGATACTAGAGGCATTGCAGGGTGCAAACATCTGAACTGAGCACAGGGAGGCTCATTACCCTGTGCCATCCCTACCTTCCAGTCTGAACAGAGGCAAAATGAAAACAGAATCTGTTTTATTGGGATGCAGAGAAGATAAAATCTAAGTATCTCTTCCCAAGCTGAATCTGAAGCAAGGGATGAGAGGGGAAAAAATGGAACAAGGCTTTCCAGCTATTAAAGAAATATAAGGAATTGGTGGCAAAGACTTGAAATAAGGATCAGAAAGATCATCTCAGCCAGGAGACTGACTGGTAGCCCAGGGAACAGAGAGCGTTGTAGTGGAGGAAGAAGTTTTAACAAGTGAAAATGCAGAGAAAAACTGAAAATGGATGGACAAAGGGACTAAAGAGATGAGCTTAGATGAGAGGACACACTGCACACCAGGAGGGAGAAGACAACTGCCAGCCAACAAGAATGTGAAATAAAGACAAGAGGGAGGGGAAAGTTCGTGTAAGTCAGCAAAAAGAGCAAACCAGCAGTTAAGGAAAAGGCTGATGTATTCAGCACTTTTCTGCCTTGTTTTTTTCTGGCAAGGTTTGCCCTCTGGCCTCCCAGGTCCCTGGGCCTACTAAGCAGCGGTAGGAGTGAAGCAGGACCAACAGTGGAGGAAGACACAGTTATGGAGCACTTAAACTAACGGGACATATACAGACCCATGAGACCAGACGGGCTGGATCCAAGGGTGATTTTAATTCATTCTTCATACTTTAGTCTCCATCTCAGCTGTATCTTAAACTCACTCTTCTGTATGTCCAAATGTCTCCCAGGCACAGAAAAAGAACATCATGACTGATTTCAGCATGGAATATGTGCAGTTTCTCACAGTAGTTATTGCCCTCTGGAAATCTTTGCCAAAGCAATCTCCTTGGGTATTAAAGAGGACAATAGGTAAAATTGTTGTAACAAGATATTTTTAGGCTTACTTCTAACTAGTTTAGGGACAGCAGTTATCTTGGGTAGGTAGCAGCAAGCTGCTGTTCTTACAACATACAAACATTATTTATATATTTTGCAGTTAAGCAGGCAGTGCTCTGGCTTTCAAATTTCTATGTCATCACAGACACAAGCATTCCAGACTGCAGTCATTTCTCAAAAACCTTTTATAGGTAAAAATATGCGAGAGACTTATTAGCACTGTAAAGTTAAAAGTGAAGAACTGTTAAGAACATTTCCAAAGACACTGTAAGGACCCATATTCATTTTAAACTTTTGACTCCTATTTTCAAGGGAGTTAGGTTCATAGACTCTATGTACAGCAAAGAGCCTACTGAAAACACCAGATTATAACAACGTTTGAGAATTTTGACAATAAAAACTGAATTTTGAAGGAGAATTTGCCTGTATTAGAGATAGGGAGCGTGTCCTCTAATGCTAAATCATCAAACCAGAGACTAAAATAAATAACAGAAAATATAACAGTAACAGTTATGTAGTGAGAGAGGAAGTCACCTTTTGCAACTGATTTACTAAATCCACTACCAGTTATAAACTCCAGGATAAGTCTTGGTTAGCGCATACCTCATCCAAAGCCTGTACTGCCAGCTAGATAATAATTTAATCAGTGATTTCTACAATGCATAATATGTGCATTACTTTAAAGACTTTTTTTTTTCTGTATTCCATCTGCGTTTTTGGATTATGCTATACTGAGAGTCTCAACAAACATAAAAAACCTGAAAAAAATCTCAATTGCAAAACAAAACAAAATTTTCACTGACAAGTTGACTGTGTCATACTTAAACTATTCAGAGGTAGTTATAGGTATAATGATTTACTTGTGGATGGCTATGAGCACCACAATACATCTTCAGTAGAAACCACAGAAAAAAGATGGCTAGATGAGAAAGAGCCTGTCAGAAGACTTTACTTTGAAAATGAATGAAAAGAAAATAGAAACACCCACCTGAAATTTGGCATAAATACAGCAAAAATTAACTTTTACATTTGAGAAACTAAAGTAGCCTATGTAGCAGATTAACTGGAATATAATTTAGGTTCAGGTGAGAGTGGAAGTTTTACCACGAAAAAGATAAATAGATACATAGGTATCTCACTCTCTTCTACTATAACCTATAATACTTCATAGGGCTATGGCACACTTTTATTTGACAATCTATAAATAGACAAAACTGATATTTTATTATACTGCTTACCTTTTAAAACACATAACAAAATCATAGAAACATTAGATTTGGAGGCAAGTCAGGTTAAGGTATGGCTAAATTAAAAAATTAGCATGAAGCAAGAAAGCTGATGTGCCGTAATCTAAACCACAGCACATACTTTACCTTGCAATGACTGTAAGTAGAAGTTGTCTAAGCTACTTTACATTTCCCAGAGAGGAAGAGTAGGCAGGTGAACTGTTAGGTTGGCACAGTGCATGCACTATAAATCAATACCGGTTGCCTTATGGGAACTTGTTCATGAAGCTGTTTCATGATATCATCTAGTTGGTTCTTGCACCTTTCTACTAAGGTCTCTAAAGTTACGTAGGTATGTGTGAATACAACACTCACAAACATGCAGCATTTACTCAAACTGTAACAAAGTCTTGAAAGCACTTTAAAAGTCAAGAGTATGGCCACCTTCTAGAGGGTGCCCATCTGCATTAGGGGTGTCAGGCGTTGTAGGCAGAGAACAGTTACTGAATTAAATTCTACAGAGGTGAGAAAATATGGATAGAGTAATAGGAACTGAACAAGAATTGAAAATTCATGCATACTGATATTTAATTAAGATCCTTTATAAGTAAAAATGCACTAAAAATGTTCTGGGATATAAATTACAGAACAAAAAAGCTTGCTTTAGCCTTCTTACAAAAGCAGTGTGGATGGGAACTTTCTGAAGGCAAAGATGATGGAGGGCACACAGATAGATATTTAGCGGTGTCACCATAGGAACCATTTTGCAGAAGGATGCAGGCGCAAAAGAGCCTGAGTGATGGAAGCATTTAGTGAGAAAAAAGAAAAGTAACAAAAACCTGAAATGTAAAATCAGCTACAATGCACTACGACCGGAAGACAGCTGAATCTATGTGGTGCCTGATACATGAGTGAATCAAGATTCAAATGAAAGCATGGTTCAACTCTACGCAAAGGCATTGCAGATGCTGAGTGAAATATGCAGTCACCACAAAAGGAAATTTTAAAGTGAACCAGAGGAGTATACAACAAGAAAAAAATACATCTTCCACACATGGTGAAACCAACCGGCAGTGAAAAGCAAGTTGTGTTTCCTTGGAAACATCAAAACAAAAGTTATGTGAGTTTCAGTCAGCAATATTTTCTGAAACAGCAGTATGACCTATATTAAAGGCTTGAGCTTAGTATTATGTACATTTTATGCAAATTAGAGTAATTATTCTGAAATAAGCAGAGTCATTTCAGTATAAAATTCATATAAAATCAAAAATGTGTTCTTCAGCCTGTAAATATGGAATTAGTTTTATTCACAAAAATTAATTTCCATTATTATTTGTTTTCAAAATGGGTCTATTCCAAACCTTACATTTTGAAGATAATTACCTCACAAATCCAACCTTGATTTTTAGTATGCATACAGCAGATCAAATCAAATCTCTTTGGTTCTGAGCTTCCCTGAATCTCACAGACTTAAAATGTCAGGCAAATTTTTAAAGCTCATTCCTATTAACAAAAAGGCCCTGGAATACGGCTTTAAAAGCCATGGTAGCAGCCAAAGAAACAACATAATCAGTTACACAGTTAAAAGAACGCATCTAAAAAACCAAAGTCATACAGTGAACCTCAGCTTTCAATATGTCACCTCACAGCTTTCTACTTTCCACAGGCTTAATGAGTTGTGATATAAAAACAGTATAAACTAAGCTATGATTAAACAGAAAAAGAGAAAAATAAACATTCTCACTGGTGTCATTTCTCATCTGACAGTATTTTACATTAATGAAATCTTCCTCTGCCTAGGACATGGCTACTCAAATTTCATATCTCATGAGAGCTTCCTAACCATCAGGATCTAGATTACTGAGGGTTACAAGTAGCTTCAACACTCTCTGCCCAACAATAAATGCACACAAGCTAACTAATACATTTAGACGGAAATTAGAGAAAGTCTGCAAACACCAGGGGAGTGAAGTGTCTTGCAAATAGGAGAACTTGTAGCAAAATAAAATCTAACAGATTTAAAATGGCATTTTATGAACAAGTTGTGTGCAATCACAGGAAATTGGACCCATTAAGGTCCTAAAATATGCACTGCCACTGGGATTATAATGAAAAACAGTCAACACAAAACAAAAATTTCATTTTAGCAAACTCAAAAGTATTGAAGAAGCAGAAAGAATCATTATATAGGATCAAATCAAAAAGTGACACATCTGGAACATTGGAGAAAGTAAATTACAGATTGGTGTAATAGGAAGACTACATAAAAGTACTAAAAGAGTTGAATATAGCCAGGAGGATGAGGAAATGAACTGAACATAGTGCTATTATCTTTTAGATGTGTTACTTACCTCATATCTGTGAGCAACTAATTTACTTTTTCCAAATTACTGCTTTGTTAAGTACAAATGGTATTCATGCTTATTTTACTTAGACAGAGTTAATCTGAAGAGAAGCTCATGTCTGTAATGTGTCCCATCGGTCTCTAATTCGCTTCAGAGAGAGTCTAAACAAAACTCCAGATTTGAAAAGGAAGTGTGATTAGTTTTGAGATTTTAAAATAGCTTTTTTCCCTTAAAAAGAGAAATAGAGTGACCTTATTAAAGCATTAAATGTAATTTAAATAATAAACATTTTAATGGAAAGTGGGCTGCGTATTTTACCTGCTGGAAAGGATAAAGAGAAAACATCTACTACTTCAACTGAAATTATTAAGAACAAGGTAATACTCTGAAAATTCAAAGGGATGAGCGAAAAAAACAAGTCATATTTTTCAACTGCTGCCAGGTTATAGGGAAAGTCATAAATACTTGTTTGGAAACAGATTTCAAACACAGCTGCAGGTGTAGTAAAATGAAACCAGAATGGCTTGGCTGCCTTCAACAGAGTAGCACCACTCTCACAGGCATTGCCAATGAGAGTAATTTCACTCAGCTCCACAGAACAAGACTGGGACCTTGTTGTGCTATATAAGCACAGAGAAAAAAAGGCAGTCCTGCTTCAAACAATATTAAGTCCACATCATGTTTTTTTCTCTCCGTCAAATATTAAGGTCATAATTTTATGTTAAGCTTCACTCATTCCTTTGCTGAAATGGATCACGCTCCACTCAGTGGTTAATTATCATTCACAAATTATTCCATATTTCATTAAAGCAATTCAACTTGAACAAAGATTTAAAGGAGAGACTTCAGTTCCATTACTTCAGACTTACTCCAATAATAGCTATAAGCAGAATTTGGCTTTGTGCCTCTAAAACTCAGCTTCACTCTAAGCACAGTGCAGACCCACCTGAGCATGAGCTGATAGGGGCTGTCTCAGCAGGCTCCCTTCCCATAAAACCCACAAGGAGCTGGAATTAGCCCGCACCCCTGCAGCCTCATTGCAAATTGAGAGAGGAGCTACTTTAGTAAGCAAAAAGTCCTTCCTTTTTCCTCACATTCTTCATTCCCTTCAAAATCTGTCTCTGACATTATGAGACATTTGCAAGATCTAGAGGAGCTAAACATGGATTAAGATAATAGCTTTACATTCCATAAATGGTAAATCAAGACAGTAGATTAGGAACTAAATTGTCAAAGGGAACAAGAAAGAATGCACATTGTGTCTGCCATGCCACATATTCAGCTCCCCGCCATACACCAAGTAACAGTGCGAGGAGAGAGCAGAGCATGCTGCTATGATCATGACTTCAGAAGTCATTTCTGGTTTTAAAGACCTGCCCTTGCAGACAAGCCTGCCTATGCAAAATACAGAGACTGCTTCTGCTTTGAATTTCAAAAACACTAGATACAATTTTATATGTTCTTATTCAGTTTTCTATTATCTTTTCTTTCAACAGATTCAGTTCTAAAGAATGATTCTGAACAGCCACTGCTACGCTTACTGTTCAAAATGTGTTTGGCCATCACTATGTCTGTGTTTAGCTGAAGCACTTCTCTATGTAGTATTGCTTCACACTTGGGCTTCCTAGTTGTAGTATTATCCTACAATATTTTTTTACTGATACCTCTATGTGATTAAGTCTTGAAGTTTTTTTTTTTTTAATATAAATCTCCTTGGGTTTGACATGTTAATATTTTCTTAGATATTCATCATGTTTTTTTTTTTATTGGGAAGGCTTTCTGTTGTCCCAGTGGATATGGATTCAGTTCAAGGTCTTTGTTGACTGGATCTGAGAACAAACTATAAATGGTTTGGACTGTGAAAGTCATATCAGGACTGCTGGCTTGGCCTTATGTCAACACATAGCATGGGCTATCATGTGATGTTGTAGCTAGCCAAAAATTTCATACCAAAACAAAGAAAACATTTTGTTTTTATTGGACTTCTGAAATGGCCAAACGCATCAATTTGCTCAAGCTGTGGCAACATATTATTACTATAGCTTATCTTCACTATGAAAAAGTCCATTAATAAACAAATAATACTTTGACAGTCACATCATAACTGCACAAATGTAAAATGTCGAATGTTATAACTTTATTCCAATCATCAAGTTATATGAGGAAAACTTTACCCTTTTAAACTAATTTCTCTTCTTTTTTTTCTCTTCCTACTTACAGTGTCACTGAATTTTTACTTAAAGAGTCAGTGAAATCTTTTAACATGTGGCACCATGAGGCAATTTGTGGCAGACCTGTAACATGCATAAAAGGAAGTGACAAGAAAGCATTTCACATGCAAAAGCCTCAGCTTTCTAATATATGGTGCACTAGCAGCTACTGACTTGTAGCTATGCAGACTGCAGTCTCACTGAAGTCTCAACAACTCATCACACCTGGTACCTTGCAGAACAAGGATCTCCTGGAGCAGCCTGGACACTGAGTTCCGCATGCTACACCAAGGGGCTAGAACTCTTCTCTCATCAGTCCTTGCTCAGAAGATGGCATAATTTCCACTTATATATATTTTTTTTTTTATATGATATGTATAATATGTTTATATTGTGGTTTAGTTTAGAAAATAGAGTTAGAATAGCTCCACTCTACTCAGCACAGTGCAGTGTCTAATATATATATAGCCCCTTACTGATTTACATATAATTCTATTAAAATTTTGAACACTTTACAAGAAAATTGTACACTAAATGGAATATATATGATTTAAGAGACATATTTTCAAAAATAACAGAGAAGAAAATGTTATAAATCTCTAATTAAAACTACCTACTGAAAGCATTAGGGAAATTTGCCAGCCAATAATATCAGTACAAACCTGCCTTATTTGCTAGATGATGACAAAACTTAAAGCACAGTTCTAGACTTCAAGAGTACTTCTTCCAAGGCCTAGTGCTCTAAACAAAAATCTAAATTAGTGGAAGATAATATCTTCTTTAATTTAAAGAATACTTTCAATGCAGTGCATCTCAAATGGCTTTCCATGCTCTAAATATACAGGAAATACATAAGATTTTATTTAGCTAGATCGTCTAAAAGGAACTGTTTTATTTAACACTGACATTAAACACATTAAACACTTCTAAAGTAAAATTTTGCAAATGCCTAACCACATATAGCTATACTCTACATTCTTGCAAAGTGAACTCCTAAAATCTCTGTTTATTTTTAACTTATCAGAGCTAGTTCAAGTACAAACATATGTAAATAATTTTTATATGGTCTTACAGTCCAGTATACAGTTTCCACATGTTTTATCAGAATATCTCCAGAAGTTGCATGGTTGGGATGTACGTACATTGTGATTATCTAAAGAGTATAGTTTAAGCAGTGTTTACAAAAATAATGCTTTTCTAAAAGCAGACATGATGATGTGCCATATTTTAGATTAAATAAAAGATAATTTTAAAATAGTATATTATTAACATGATTAATAAAAAAATTATCACAAAAAGAAAAAAGGAAAAGTAAGAAAATTCTGAATTTCCAAATAACAACGGAGGTATAATTAAAATGTGTACTGTATGACTTTATTCATGTGTTCCTACTTACTTATCAGAGATCTTTAAAATAGAAAGCACAAGCTCTCCAATGAGAAATAAAGAAGAAAATCAAGCAAACTGGGGCTCTTACAAGTAAGTACATTGCTGGAGGATCAACAGTATTACATTCTGTAAGCAAGAGGACATGTTTCTTCACCTCTTATTTTCAGACTCCTGTGCAGGTAAGCAAGACTACCAGATAACTGTCCTTTATCTTTGAAACAAAATGCTAGATAACAGAAAATCAGACTTTCTGAATTACAGTGCAATTTGGCTTTCTGTTTTACAGTATGTTACATCTGTTCTTCCAACAGTAGGCTACTTGAAAGAACACAGTTTTTTCTGTTATCATCTTACTGAATTTAAAAAAACTTACTTAGTTAAAAACATGTCTCCTTTAAAATCATTTGCACAAATCCTACTGAATTAAGTGGAGACAGGACTTCTCTACCTATGAAGATCAGTGTTAGGTAAGCTTTTGTGCAAGTGCAATGTCAAGTACAAGATTCTGTTGGCATATCTCAGCCCCCTTTTGTGTTTGTTATTATATGTCCTATATAACCACTTGTTTGTTTCCTATAGGTTTTTAAATCTACCCAAATCCCATTGTTTTAGGAAAATATGTCTATAAACAACGTATTCACAGTAAATGGGTCCCAGTAACTAGGGCAGTCAGATGAACTTTTCAGGCTGTTTCTGATCCCAGTTTAAAACAATCCTTCTCTCCCCAGTCCTCTGGGAGAGGTTATTTTAAGTCTAGATCATTTTAGTGAACAAGAACAGAGCGCTACTTTTCAGGTTCTTCTCACAGATCTGCAGTAGCAGATCAAAAAATATCCTTCACTGATACATTTTCTCTAAGGGAATAAACCTACAAATTAAGCTCATTTCTCAATCTTAGTTCTGCTAAAGGGATCACAGGTTTACTAGAAGTCCTTTATAATCTGTTGCAGGATATCAGTACTGCTCAGCAAAATGCTTTATTTCAGTTCAGTTTCGCTAACTCAGGCAGAAGACACCAGGCACCCTTTAGCTGGGTTACTATCTACAAACACAAATGCAGAAGAAGAACTGAAGAAATACACAGGGAAAGTTCTATTAAGCTTCAAAGTCCCAAGGCATTTTTTCATGTTTCAGAAAGCACTTCTCTTCAAAGAAGTAAGCCTCATGCTTTTTAATCTATGCAGGAATCAGAAACTCTTTATTGATTTTTTAAATCAATAAAAAATTATCAAATACTGATCATTTGTAGGATTTTCACTTCAGCAGCAGCAATTCACAAGCACGTGCAGATACGCTAAAATATTAGTAAGACTTCAGCTTCTTAGCAAATGGAATCTGTTTTTCCACCACATGTAATCCTTCTGCTTTCCCAATCATGTGCAAAAGTTCTATTTGAACAGCAACCACTAACGTTTGCTGTATAATACGCTGCAGAATGCAATTAACAAAAGGAAGCATAAGGCTGTCTCTAATCTGGCAGTTAGCTATTTATGACATTAGTTTGAATACGGTAAGCCAGGAAAAGTGTCACATTAAAGTCACCTTTTCTAAAAGAACCCTAAGTAGGAAAGTCCCCTGCATCTGCTTAAAGAAGACTCCTAAAGCTATGCTATTGTGAAGACTCTTCATGGGGGTAAAAATTTGCAGTGGCATGTCCATTAATTTGGATGAGTCACTGCCACAGAATAGTTGTTTTCAGATACCCAGAGTAACATGGCTGGAGGGTTGAGACTTCTGAGCACCAGGCCAGGACCTGGAGACCTTGAAGAATCATAGTTCTGCTTTGTTCAAGGAGAATGACAAGAATGGCAAGAAGCCTTGCTACACGATGAAGGGAGGAGGACTCCCCCCACTCAGAACTGCTGGGGAAACACAGATAGCCTGAAGGAGGTTATCAGGCAAAGAGATCAGTGGTGATCAGAGGAAGAGAGAAGAACATGTCCAAGAATATCTTGTTTTTTAAAAACACCCATTAGTCTCAAGTGATAACAAAAAGAAAGTCCTTGTGTTGAGAAACTGTTGTGCTTATGTTCCTTGCATTTCTGCCACATCATTGCTAAAGGCATTAAACTACATGCCCAGAGCACCTATGTTTTAGTGGGCCTCTTGGGTATAGAGGTAAGCACAAGGAGGGCACAAGGCATCTCTAGCATCAGTTCTGGGGGCTTCTATTACTGGGGAATTCTAGTAGAAAATGCTAGGAAAGTAAGGACAATGGCATTTATTAAAACAAGATAATAGAGTAATGGAGTAGGTTGTTACGTGTTATACATTGAATCATAAATGGCTAAGTTATATACTAAATCACAGCAAACTGAACTTAAAAAAGCATGTTTCAATGCTCAGCCATGACCTTTTAGGATGTTCTTGTATTTTTTTCCCTACATACTATCTATCATACATATCTACCTGTTTAGAACCTGAGCAATGTGATTCAGAGACTATGTCATCCTATATATCTACATATAAGTGCAATCTATAGCATCTTTTGGATAATGCTTAAGTATAAATAATAAAGGCAAATAAAAAAAGATATGTAGGGGAGCCTATCTGGAGGACTGATAACGTTTTGTCCATATGCATGCACTTTAAGGATCTAACCTTCAGATTACAATTTCAAATGGCAAAACTTATTTTACATGGTGTTTCCAGTACACAGATTGTCTGAGACTAATTGATCAAATCCTGAAGAATGCCACAAATGATTTTACAGTGTTACACTGCTGATTTTAGTAATGGAGAAAAGTAGTCAGGCAATAGATCCAAAACAGGACACAAGGATTAGAATATGGAATGCTGCAAGAACATCCATTAACAGTCAGCGAGCGTAGTAGCTAAAAGTGATATCGAGGACAGAGAATAACTCATTGTATTAGTTGTCCCCAGTGGGCAGGGGCGCAAGGAGGCAAATGGAAAAGACATCCCTGCCTGCACAAAGACAGATGCCTCTTGCACCTGCAGAAACTCAGTGGGAGCTGAGGATCACGATCTTCCCAGGTAACCATCTTCCGTTTCTGCAGGAACTCCTGTGCTCTGAAGTCTATAAACAAGTGTATATGTTCAGCACTGTTCTCTGACCTGAAGGCCAAAGGCAAGGAATGGCCTGGTTTCTCACAATTAAACTCTTCCACCCTCCAAAAGGGAGTAACCTCATCCCCTCCTGGGAATGGTCCCTTGCCAATGCTAACTCTTGATCCAGGACCAGAAAATGTTATTATTAATCGGCACTGGCCAACATCATGCCAAAGACCATCTAACAATTTAACGTTATTTAATTCAGAGGCTTCCCAGAGCCTCTGAATGTTTCCTGGCAGTGTTCAGTTAACTAGTCTACACCTAACCAGTGAGTGATGGGACCTCCACACTCCAGTGGCAGATTGAGCAATGGGGTTGAGGTGGACCAGATTTGAGGAGTAGAGAGCTGAAGGTGGGAGAGGTGAGGAGCAGAGTCAGAGTCCTGGTTAGGGAGGGGTTGTGTGGGATAGAAGAGCAGGAAAATGGGAGAGAGAGAAGGCACGGGGTCCTCTAAGGGGACAAGATAGATATTTTGTTTGCTTTGAATACAGTCGGTTCATTTCCTGACTGAGTTCATTTGCAATATTATATTAAAACATATATTTGTGCTCCACCATAGTTCTTTATTTTGAGAGAAAGTAGTGTTAGCTATTTGCCAATACAAAATATGACTGATGTGCTTCAGAGAGGCTCAGCTGCAACAAGGTTGGGACTGACTGAACTGAGCAGAAGCATTCATATAACAGCAAAAGAAAAGCAACAACATTGCTGCAAGACTTAGGCCGGCAGCAGTAGTCCTTTCTCAGCCAAGATACTGAAGAAGTCTGAGCAGCTGGCAGACAGCTCTGAAATGGAGCTGGCAGCTGAGAAAAAAGAGCTCATTCCAGTCTACAACATCCCTTCCCCAGAGTAATCGGTCAGGATGCAGCAGACCTTTGTGAGGTCCCTAACTCCTAACCAGCAGCTCACACTCTGGAAGAATTTTGGATAACTTTCCATGCCCCAGGGACCCTTGGGAGGTTGCTTTCCTGTTGATACTGCATGAGCTGTTGCCCAGTGGACCAAGGAAGCTGCACCACAGCTCGGCCAAACAGCTTCTGGCCCCCGGCAGGGCTCAGGCATCATGTCATATCAACAGCAGTGACTTGGCTCCTCGTTCAGAGCTGGCCAGGCCTGACCAATTTAAAGATCAAGTTCATCCACATTTTCCAACAAAATACCCCATAGAGGGATTATCTGTGTCTTCTATTATATTCACGGCTAGTCCTGGCAATGCAGAGCTCAACACACAGGAGCAAGGGGCTAACACGGCCTTCAAAGTTTCACCCAGCATGACTATTCCCATATTGACATCTTTTTCAAGCAAAGATTCAAGAACAACAGCTTTGGTCATGGATCGTTCTGTAGGAGACACTTTTATCAGTGCCACAGAAGAGCAAATGCAACAGGGGTTTTTTTGCAAGGTATTGTCATTTCGTGAGGTGAGAGTCCTCACTCAAGTGCTGCTTCCCTTGACAGACTGTGGGGTAATACCCTGTATATTATCAAAGGTAAATAAGGACTTTAAAATGACTTTGTAAAATAAGACCTATATTAAGGTAATATCAACAATAATTTAATATGCCTATTTTGATTAAAACACCTTAAGACAATAAACTTGGATAGGTCCTATTTTTTAGTTAGTCCTTTCTATGTCAAATTCTCAATGACTTCACATAGAATTTATATTTCTACTCAATAGTTACTCAGACCGTTGTCTGATGATTTCACCAGAACTTTTGCCAGTGAAAGAAGATTAGGATTTGGCCTACAAGTAACAATTTGTAGCTGAAAACAAATCCAAAACTAAAAATTTGGGGGGATCAGTCAGTTCTTTTACCTCATAATTTCGCAGAGCTGTACTTAGGTGCTGCTAGAAAACAATGTGTTAGTCACCTTTTATTGTTAATTCATTGGTAATGTTATGGACATTTTCTACAATGAATACTACAATCTCTAGTTCAACAGTGACTATAGAAATGAGTCTTAAAATGTCAATCAAATTAACACACACAAAAGAGATAAAGCTTATAGGATTTTCTAAGTCACTGTTTGTTGAATAGTAAATGATTTTTTTAAAGAAAAATGAAAGTAAAAAAAGTAAGAGAATTATTTATGATATCCTCTCTTTTAAACTAAGAAAACACTGCAATACAGTCTTGATGAAGTTAAAGACTCCCATTTAGAAATAAAAGTCTAATTTTCTGAACATACCATACGGACAGCTTCTGTTACCAAAAGGGTTTCATGCTCAGTACATTTGTAGGTGTAGTCACCAAATTTATTTTCTGCAATTTAATGTCAAATTAAAGACTATGTTTTGCTCTCCCTGCTCAAAATAAATGAGATGAATCAAAGAACTAGATGCTACTTACTGAGTAGAAGCCTGGTAATGAAACTGATTACATTAAAAGGAGCAATTGCACTGCCCTTTCTCATCTTGACTACTACCTTACTTTTTAGACAGATCTGCTGAAATTAATGGTAACGCCCTCAGCACAGTAAGTCACTTACAGTTTAGATAGCCTCATTCACAGTGAGTACCTTTCTCCCAAAACAATCCTGTTGAAGCCAGGCTGACAAAAATAGGTAAAACTAATCAAGAAGTAAGAATTTCTTTATCCTGAGAAAAGGTACCAGATTTTGCTCCAACAGGATCAGCACGGTGTACTTAGATCAGAATTGTAACTTGACCTACGTTATCACTGAGGGGTCAGGATGGGATATCCTGACGACATCCACTGACACTTGTCTTTGCTTTTGCACTCTCAGGCAAACCTCACTTCACCAGTACTGATCAAATGAATTGTTTCTTGTTGTTAGTTGTTTCACAGAATATCCTACTAAAAGATTTGGAATTTCTGGATAGTGTAAAGTGGAGAGCTGCTAGGGTGGCCCTGCAAGTCCTGCTGGTCTACTATGATACCCTGGCGTCTTCATCACATTCAATGAGCCCATATATTATATGACATCATGGGAAAAAACAGAATCAGAGCAAAAAAGTCAGTTATTTTTAAGTACTGTTTATGGATTTGTCAGTGTTATTCCCATGTTCCCAGAACTCTCTGTGGAGTTCCCCATCACCCAAAATGGCTCAGAAAGCATTTCAGGACCCTCTGATGCTGCTGAACATAGCTAGGAAACCTCTCAGATGTTTCTGCATTTTTGGCTGACAGAAAATATTCTCAGCTATTTTATCCCCATATTCCCAGGAACAAATGCCAGAAATTCAACATTCAAGAAACAGAACAGAAGTTATCCAATAACTGGATTTGAAGCCTTCGTGAGCAAAGAGGAAACAGACTGAATCAGCAGTCCACCGAGATGAGTGAGAATATTTGATGCCCTTTTAATGATACATTTTATGCTTCCTTCATGTGAAAATTAAACAGCACTGTCTGTCTGCATAGCATTCGCATCATTGCCCTAGTCAGTATTTTTATAGTGTATTTTTCTCTTTAAAATGAAAAACTAAATACAATTCTACGAAGCTGAACAATCAAAGTTCTTTCAGTATGAAGTATCTCCTTTAATATTTGCCAAGCACTGGTATTTTCCCCCCTGGGTTTTCAGTGGAGCTGAAATAAACATAGCATCTTCTGTTCTTTTCTTGGTAGTTCTCTCTTTATTGGCATAACAGAACTCTGGGAATAGGGGATCTCTTCATTTCTTTTGCCTGCCTTTTGCCAGGTGCAATGTCAGTGGAGGCAGAAAGTACTTTCACAGGTGAATCATCCAAGAGCCTGCACTGCAAAGGACTCAAAATCACAGCAAGCACAATCGAGAACTATCCCCAGGCTCTGTTAATCCATTCAGACATTCACTCTGTTGGATGCCTTTGAGGTAACAGAGCAGAAAACATTGAGGGTTTTGCAAAAAAAACAGGCAGCACTTTTTTTATACTTAAATAAAGCATTTAAAATATAATTAACTCAGAATCCACTGGGCATTCCCCACAGAAGTTTCACACTGATATCAGAAATCAATCTGTAAGATCAGTTTTCATATCATCCTCTCCTAAGCAAAAAAAATAAAATGCAGATAAGGAAATGTCACTTGATGACTGAAATCATCCAACATGCTTTATGCAAGTAAGGATTAAAAGATGAATTTAAGTGACATGGATCTTTGGCACAAGTCGAACTAGAGGACATACAGGAAATCCAGATCTGAGTCCCCTAATGCATACCTCATGCCTGCTTTGGGGCCTGTGTCTCAGTGTTAAAGCATTATCTATCTTCTCTTCTCAAACAAAATTAAAACAGCAGAATATCCCGAGGTGTTGCAGAGGAGCCTACCCTTTTCTCACATAGGACAAAAGAAGAAGTTGGTCTGCCCAGCTTTTACTTTCTTCTTCAAGCCACAGAGCATGCCTTTGTTTTTGTTTTGTGACTGACTTATGGGCCCTTCAACAGCTATGATTGAAGGCCTCCAAAGTTATCTCAATTTGAATATCTTTGCCCAATAAACTACCCTCTTCAGAAATAGCTTTATTAGTAGATTGCTTACAAATTTGGGGTTATTCTTCAGATTCTCCCAAACACAGCAAAGGTTAAATTTAGGTGTTTATTTTATGAATTTTCAGAAACACTAAGTTATATCTGTGCAACTTGTTAAAATAAGCAGTCTTTTTAAACACTTAGAAAATATTTTCTGTACTGTGTTAAGGAGGATCCACTAGACCTATATCTTCATCAAAACAGGCATTTTTAAAGCTATCAGTTCCACATTTGGAGTGAAATTCTAGACTTAGGTGCTGAGACATGGAAAAATCAGACCTTACCAACTCTAGTCATGACAGCAATCCACTAAAGCCACTGTAATATTCTGATAATAATGCTGTGGGAATGACATAGCTATTACTAGTTAAAACCCTATGGTCTTTTTTATGCAGATCAAAATACATGTTCATAAGAGTCCCTTCTGGGCACAATGTTTTCGAACTTATAGGTAAGGCAGAAAGCATTCAATTTATAAATTTTTAAAGAAAAAAAGGTGAAGCAGAAATGAAAATAAAATAGGCTTATATTCCTGATAGACCCGCATAGACCTTACTCCGCTAGTAGTCCGACAGAGGAGTGAGAAACAATACAGAGAAAGTTGCTATCCAGTGCAAACAAGCAGGTCAAATTCCAGCTCTTAGAAGGAACAAAACAGTCTAACAAGCACCATAAAATACATAAATATCACAGTGAGAGAAAAAATGTATTGGTTGAAGTATTCAACATAATATCTAAATATTTTTTTATCGAAGATTGAATTTTACCCTCTTCCAAGACATCAAAGAACCAACTGTTTACTACTTGTTTATAATCTGCAAAGAGGAACAAGTTTATTCAGTTTGAACCAATTCAAGAGGAAAATAATACGTTAGGAATAGCTTAAATGCCTTTATGGGGTGTTTGGAAAAGGAGATTTAATTCTCTTTTCAGATACATTTATTCTAAGTCATCATTCATAAAAACCAAAGTTTGGTGACAGAAGCAAATAACATGAAATACTATTTTATGAGTTGACTGATTTAATTTTCTTTAAGCATAATGATACTGAAATGTTTTCTGGTTATACTTTTTTTTTTTTTAACATATCATAGATCGTTCTACCTGAAGCGTATATGAACATATAAGGCTATAAAAGGCTAATTCTAAAAAAAAAAAAAAACACAGTTGAGACAAAGTACAAAAAATTGAGGAATCCTCAAGACAGCACATTACAGAACTCTGGATTATTTTTTTTCCTATAACTTCTTAGCACAGGCAAAAGAAACTGCACACAACTCTGTATTCCTTTTAAACTCTAGTTTTGTGGTTTGTGTAACTCCACAGTCTAACAGGTTGGTTACTGAGATGACTTCTGTTTTATCACGTTTTAAAAACACACATGGCATAGGAATATTCCCAGAGCAGCAAATCCGTAGCTATCCAAAGAGCGGTCTGCCTGGCTGTCTGTACACTTTCCAAGTTTTCCAGTAATGGTTTTTGCTGTATTGCCCACCTGCCCCTGTTTCAGATGTGACTTAATGATGATCAGATCCTCAGCAATGTAAAGCATTACAAGGGAAAGGTTCCTCATTCTTGAGCAAGTATTCCTGGCTCCTAACACACAGGTTTTTCCTTGCAAAATACTAATGCATGCTAAAACACTGATCAGAACTGCTGGCATGGACTGCTTGTCTGGCAATAGGTGATCTGCTGCTGTTGAGAAGGTCAGTCATTGCCCTTGGAAGACTCAGGAGAAAAGAGCAGGGCAAATACCACACGTCCTTGATAATACTAAAATGCAGCACAATGTGACCCAGTCAAACTTATTCACATCACGCTTCTTTCCACTGTGCTTCCATTAGGGTGCCTATTGCTGTCCAAAGATGAAAAAAACCACAATACTTAAGTGTTAGGGAATCAGCACCTGGCTTTTGCAAGTCAGTTGTATGAGTCTTGACTTTAACAAATTGCTATTATCTTACTCTTTTATACTATTACTAATTATTCATAATGCAGCAGCATGCAAAAATAAGCTAGGTGTTATGTCATGGTAGAGTTCCTTTCGATCCCAGAGCTTTATCACCTCCAAAATTTACAACGTCTGATTTGGTTTCACGCCCAGAATGTAAAAGGAATCAAGAAAAGGTACAAATCACATGTAATCTGCTGTCAGCTATCTATTCTGCCTGGGTCCCTGGCCCAGTAATGAATCAGCAAAGTTTCTATTTCAAGACAGTTTCAGGGCTTCAGACCTTTGCCTCCACGGAAATAAAGCATGCTCAATCCAGGATAAGATGCATGAACAGTAAACACAAGGAAATTAATGTACTTAGAGTGAATTTATGCTGACAGCTACATTATAACTCAGAAGACCAGGTATTTACGAGTTTGGATTGGAGAACCCAAGCCAGGTCCAAAACTAGCAGCTAACTAGCTACACTCCAGACCAAATAGGAAGGGAATCCCATAGATTTAATTTGAGGTTTCAAAGCAAAAGTAAAGGTGGAGGGAAAATGGGACAAAGCTGCCTTTCCACTCCCTGGACTCTTCAGCCAAGCAGGGCCACTGCAGGGATAACCTAGAATAGCTCAGGCTTGCTCCCCCCCAACACTCTGCTCCAGGAGCAGGGGCAGCAGTAGGTACGTCCACTTGGCATTTGCCAGGTAGAAGTAGCCTCACAACTGAAAACTGTGCCAGCACAGAGCACTCATTGCCTCTCAGCGCAACGAGCTTATTCAGACTCAGAGGCACGCGCAGGTGTTCACACAGCCTCTTATTCCCGATGCACCAGCGGGAGCTCATGCCTGCCTGCACAAAGCCCATTCAGCCCTTTCAGCGTAGCACTCTTTACACACCCCACAGGGAGACTCTCAAGCTTTTCCCATTCTTCTTAAGGCCAGTTCAGCTCTTCTAGAGAGACATATAAAAGCCTTAGCTTGGCTACGCACATGGCCCAGTTGCAACTGCCAGGGCGGGAGAAAGCATGGGAGAGAGTGACTGAATATTTCTGCTTTAACTCAGACCATGCCAGGGAAAATGGTTCTTTTTGATATCACACCTATTCAGATTAGAGGACTGTGATGCCACGAACAGCACAGTCACTCAAAAACTCACATAAGAAAAAAGGGGAAGGGGATAAAAATGTACTCTAAATGACCAATAATTAAGTTTAGTCACAGGAGAAGAGAGAGGTAGGAAAAATGCATTCCTGAAAATCAAACTGTATTGTACTTGAGTATTCTCATTATGTAATGCAACAATTAATGATTTTTTTTTGTTTCAGTTACAATGTAGTGTAATTTATGAACCCATTCAAAAGCTTTCTATCAATCAGAAAAAGATGAACACTTACAAGTGGAAACAGCTTCCTTATCACAAAAAATAATACAAATCATAAGAGGGGACAGTTCACCATGGAGTCAAATTGGCTCAATAGCCATTTAACTTCCCAAACAGCTTCTTCAGTTTGCAGCAAACAGAATGGGGAAGGGAGTATTTTATCTTTAGCTTGTTACCTTTTTTTCAGTTCTATCACCAGAAACATTTAAAAAATGACATTGTCATTGGCCTGTTGTAGACAAGAAATATTAAAAATTCTGGGCCACTTTCACAGTATTATTAAAGTTCTCTGAAGCATGGCCATTAGTGAGATAAGAAAGTCATGTCATCTATCACCCATCACACTCTCTAGTAGCTGCCAAGCAAGCCAATCCAATTCATCTTGAAAACCATCAAAGTCCAAACACATTTTGACAAGCAAACGGGTGGGATATTAGCATTATCAGAAACAGAAGACACAGTTTGATACCGAGAGCTCCAGGAGCCTGCAAAAGCAATGTGAACTTAGTGTCAAAGGCTGACCGAGTGTGAATAAATCAGCTCTAAGAAGAATTAAAATTTCTAGATCATAAGTGACAGATGTCCCTCATGCTAGGATGACTTTCAGGTCACTTCATTTGAATTTTATTAGGAGAGCAAGAAAAAGCAGTTACAGTGTAAAGGCAAAACACTTCAAGATTGTGTATGGTAGGCTTTAAATTAGTCTGCCAATGTCAGGACTGTTTATTTCCTTCAGCTGGTCCAGAAAATAAATAAGAAGCAGCAGATACAGAACAGACTCTTAATATAAAAGAGGGGACAACGTACTTCCTGGATTTAAAAAAGTATTATTTTTATACGGATATTTTTCAGTGGTCAACAAGCACAATGGGAAAGTGCTGCTGCTGAAGCACTCAGTGAGCAGGCTTCCAGGCCTGCTGTGCCATTCTGTACTGGTGTCCCACACAGCTGGCTGAAAGCAGCTGGTGCCACACACCAGAGAGGTTTTATCTTTACACAGTTTCCAGTGAACTGTGGAACTCATTGTCACAGGATTCTATGGAAGCTGAAAGTTAAAACTTCCTCTGGTTCGAAGAGGGGGAACTAGATAAAATTATGGAGGAGTGGTCCTTCAGGGGCTATCAAGCAACACTCTCTGGATGCCACTTCAGGAGGATGGCTTTCATCCTTGGATACAAAAAAAAACCCTGCAGGCTTATCCGTTTTCGTATACTCTTTCATTAAGCATTGTCTTGTCTGTCGGTCACCATGAGACTCAACATGCTGGGTTGGATGGAATTTAGATTTGATCATACATAGCAAGTCTTACTGAGCTGAAGGACTGGAATATCTGACCAAGAGACAGCACTACCTACTACCATGAGAAAAGGACTAGATAAATAAATCTGTAGTTAAAGAGAACAATGGAAACGATTGGGGGAAAAATCCCACCGACTTCCACTGAATCAGTCTACATCTTAAAGTGAAACATAGTTTATTACTCAGCATTTTTAAAAATCTGACTATTTACTATATGTCTATCTATATACTTTAGAATCTAACTTTATGGACTTTTTCCTGTAATCTTGGCTAAAGTAATCTTGGCTCTGGACTATTTTATTTTCATTTATTTATGTATTTATTAATTCAGAACACTGGGACAAATTCCTGCTGGTGCAGTCCAGTTCCATTTACTGCAAACCCTCTCCTCCCTACTGACAACAGCTGAGGAGCTGGCTCAGACAGTCTGTGCAATCAGTAGAGCTATAAAATGCTGACACTTCCATTTTGCTGGAAGTTTCATCATTTCAGAGTTGGTGTTTCTTGATAATCAGAACAGTATGCGATATTTGGAATTTCTTGTAGTATAAAATTTTCTGAAGGACTGGTTTTGTCAAATACAGTGTTTCATATTTTTGAATGTTGTTGTATTGTAATTTATAATGTAAAACCCATTTCTAATAAAATGTATTATAAAACTAAAAGAAATCACATTTCATTCTAAAAATATTGGAACAAAACATTTTAACACAATAAAAGCCAATTATTTTTCAGGACAGTATTTTGCTGAACTCCTGGGGAAACCTGATTTAATAAAATGGCATATTCAAAGAGAAAACATTCCAACAGAACAATTTTGGCCACCTTTAGTAATGCAGTTTTAGATACCAGCTTTGTTCTTATACAGGTTCTTTGAATTAAACTGTATGCAGGCCTAATAGAATGTCAAAGACTAGTCAGTATCCTTATAAAAACTGATTTATTTCACAGGTGGAAAACTGCTGTTAGCCTGAGATAGAGCTAGAGAGCAGGGAGTATATGGAAAACACAGCTGCACAGTATCTGGCAGGGAACCAAATAATTTCTTTTATGATTCACTTTCAACTTCTTTTTTTTTTAATCTAAAACAGTAGTAATGCCTGCTTTGGCATCCCTTTTAGCAAGCATGCTAAGTCATAGTTTCAGAAAGGCACCCACAAAAACCAGTGCTGATAGGGCTCGTCCAGTCAATCAGAGGATTGATCCTCTGACTGTTCTGTCACAGAGAGGACTTGATCTGGGTCAAGGCCCCTAAGACTGGCTGGATGCCAGCAAGGGCAGCTCTGTCTCCACTCTTGGTCTACCCGGCACTGATGCCACAGATCTGTGTGTGAGGAGAAGGCGAGCCAGGAGAAGAAAACCAGGAGAGTTAGTCTTTGTTTTCCCATACATCCAAAAACTCCAAACATCCCAAACATCCAAAGCAACTCCACTGGTCTCACTATGCTATCAAGGAGGCAACTATTTCTGTCACATCACAGATGGGTTCTTCCATTAATATACCCAGAGAATGACCAGGTTCCTATCCAGGTACCTAGATTGGTACTTAGGAGGTACCTATCCGGGAGTTTCCAGCCATGGTCTGGTTAAGAAATCACAGAAGGGCAGCCCACCTGTGTTTATGCTACACATACAATCTACTGCTGGGTTATAAGCTACATTTTGCCACATTCTCTACAAAATTCCTATAATGCAAACACTTTTAACGAAAATCTGAAATGTGGCCTTGATGAGAAAGATTTCCACATGGTCTCACCCTTAAGGTGAGGAGGAAGCTACCAGGCTGTTTGAAAAAGGCAACATCACTGAGACAACAAGATCAAGTAATATCCATTGAGGAGTTCTGTGAAACGAACGGTATATACAAAGAGGCACAGTAAAGGATGATATGATTTAAAAACAACAGTGACTCACAGAAATGAGGAATCACCTTTACATGAAAAGTATGCAAGTGGAAGTTCTGCAGAAATTCGGATGGGAGGGGACACTTGATACCACACAAGTCTAAATAAAGTTCAAGAGTGGAACATCTAAAACAATCAAGTCAACACAGTTTCTGCAGGGGTGAGACACTCCAACAGGCAAGCTTAGACCCAGCTTCTCTCAGCTTAAATAAGATCTTATTCCCTGTGTGACCTCATTGATTTTCATAAACTCTTGTGGAATACAATGTTATTAAACATGTGTTAACAACTCCATCCTTGGAGATATTCAAAAGCCGTCTGGACAGCATCCTGGGCAACATGCTCTAGGTGACTCTGCTTGAGCAGGGGTGTTGGACTAGATGATCTCCAGAGGTCCCTTCCAACCTCAACCATTTTGTGATTCTGTGTGAAGCTATAAACAATCTAAACAACCTATCGCATATAGCTGAAATAAATGTTTGCTCCCAGAGAGAGAGGTGTAGAGTGAGATTGCTTAGAGAGGTGAAGAAACAGTATTTGTGACCTTGTTATTTAGGGACAATACCAGTAATTTAGAAAACATGATTGAATGCAAGTGAAGCTCTCTCATTAAACCCCCAAAATGACTGAATAAAAATTAGTGGGAAATCTGAAAAATAGCAGAATGTTTGTACAGGAAGTGGAGTAACAGTGCCCTAATACTCCCTTCAGTATCTGGGTAGTACCATAATATAAACAACAGACAACAACAGGAATTTAACTACATGAGAAAACTGGAAACCTCAGAGGCAGATCACATTTAGCTTCTATACATCTAAAGAGCTGTGTGCATACTAGCAAATCTGATCAGTCATAATTGTTCATACTGAAAATTCTGAATGTGCAGAATAAGATCAAGAAAAAGACCAATGCATAAGTGTAGATAAACTGATCATTCAAAGAGGATGAATGGAAGGAGGGAAGAAAGGATGGAAGGATGGAAGGAAGGATTTAGCAAATCATCACACCTTGTCTTATTCTGGATTAGATTATATAGTTTGGTTCTCTTCCTCCACATTCTTACAAGACTGTTTAATTGAAAACTTATAAAAAGCTCAAATAAATTCAGTGAGACTGCTGAACTAATAAATTTATACCATTTCTCACCTTTTTGCAGAACCAAGACCTGCATTGTTCGCATGTTCCTTCGAATG
Source organism: Apteryx mantelli (assembly GCF_036417845.1). NCBI lineage: Eukaryota > Metazoa > Chordata > Aves > Apterygiformes > Apterygidae > Apteryx > Apteryx mantelli. The sequence goes on from NC_089978.1 coordinate 18,790,972, forward strand.
TGTCCACTGTACAATGGAGATTCAAAACTCAGCCAAGCAAACATCAAAACATTTGATTTATGGCCCAGGACTATGGTTGGTGTTGAAAATGGGGATTAAACCAAGTCCACGCTATTCAGATGGGGAGTTCTTTTTTTGTGTTTGGTTCCTAGAATAACGGGAGCCTTTAAATGTTCGGAGTGCCAAAGAACAGCTGGTGACACATAAAATTAACAAAAGCTTGCTGAGATAATGATGCATTCTAATTTCTCTGTGAAGCCTTCAGCATAATTTTGGGCACAATGTTAAAAATTCTGAATTCATAATATTAGAATAAAGTGAAAGATGAAATCAAACATTAGTAAATTTACAACAGCAAAAAAAAGTACTCTCTGAATGTAGCATGTAGTCAGCAAACAATATATTTGTTGTGGGAAGGGAAACAAATGCTGCTGTTGGATGCTTTTAAAGACTGGAAGCTTTTCTTTTTTTTCCCCCCCTATTCGGAACATTGTATCTATGCAAGTGAAAAGCTATACTTAATCAAACACCCTGAGAGGCTAAACCTTACTCTCAAGCATAATTCTGCAATTTGTTATATTCACTGTGATAGCAGAAAGAGTTTTATAAGCTGGGAGAAGTTTCCTTTTTCTCCAAAATCAACTTCTAATAGAGAGCAAAGGCAACCATATTGATTGGTCTGAAATGGAAAAAAAAATACATGTTTCTATACAAATCCTCTTTAAAAATGACCTACTATTGAAAATAAGATATATGGGTAAAATGTTAAATACCCCAAAGTGACAGAGGAGTCTCCACTCCATTGAAACTTTCATACAGTTGAAAGCTTTACTTTGTTGTCTCCATTTGTAACTTAGGTGAGTTAGTCGTCCACAATCCACTGTTCCAAAACCCTTTAGAAATCAGACTCAGGCCAAGCCTCTCTTCTTGCTGCTGCTTTCTTTGTTGTGATGCCTAATTTAGGCTCTGCTTCTGCAAAGGTATAGGCCCGTCTCTGTTTCCAGTGAGTGCTACGTATCACCCCAACCCTCCTATGCTTTCCCTCAGAAACTTAGGATAGTGTTACAAAGCCAAGCCATTTATTTCAGTGATTCAGCTCCCAGTAAATCAAAGCACACAAATGAGCCTTTGCAGAAGTGGGACAAGCACTAATATCCTGAAACTCAGAACAGGTCTTTTTTTAATTTGTCTTCAGTGGTGCTGAGTTAAGGGAAGATCATAATTTGTGCCTTACTTTCTTCTGAACACAGAGCTGGTGTCAGGGCTAACTGAAAACTGTTTTGTTATTCTGTCTTACCCACTGCAAGCCCAAAAAAATCTTATTTATGTATTGAAATGAAGATAAAAGTGCTCTGAAGAGAGGCTAAAAGGCCCTCTGTGCATCACAAAGTGTTTTAAAACATTTTTTTTATTCTTGAGGAAACACTGAGAGATCTGAGCAGCTTAAACTTGTCTGGGTTGTCTCCCTTCAATTGCCATCTAAAGTAACCAATTCTGAAAAGTATTGAGATTATTGCCAAGTCAGAATTTTCTAAAAAATACTCAGAAATACATAGTTATCAGTGGGATACAACTCCAGTATGAACTGAATAGAGATGTGTGACAGTCCAGAAAGTAGAGAAATACACTAAATCAATTACAGTTGACTTTTCCTATGATGTTGCTTACAGCAGGAAGTAGCAACCTGTCCACCCAATACTCAACTTTTAAACAAAAGTTGGCAAATTGGAAAGCATTCCAAAATGAGCTACATGAGTGCTCTTAGCTCTGGGAGACTAACAGAGCATGAAGATCCCAACACTCAGTCTATTTTGTACATCCAGGAGAAAATCAAGGACTTGAGCATGAGATAGAGCTTTGCCAAGTTCCTCCTCTCACAATCTAGGAAAGAAAGATGATCATGATCTCTATGAATATGTGCAACCTTTAGTTTTGCAAATAAAGGGGATATCTAGTAAAATGCATCACATACTGAGCCTTGTTTAAATGTATAGCTACTCATAGAAATAAACTTTTGGAAAGTATTCATAAAATGAGTGATTAAGGAGAAAATACCTTTTAAGCTAAACTGACATTCTCAAATTAATTCCAGTGCCTGCAGCACAATGTTTACCCTGCATTTCCTGCACTTCCCCATCATCCTTTTTTATTTCATTTACATCTTACTGTTCCAGACACAATTTGTCTTCTAATTGCTGGCAGACAAAGGATTTCCTTTACTGCCATTCCCTTTTAATTGCTTCTCAAGAATATCTGAATTACTATTACATTGTTAATGTTGATGCTTGCTGTCCAGGATCTGACTTTACATATGACATTAAGACAAAGAACAGTCACTATCTTGAGTGGCAGCTAGGCCCATAGTTGATTTGATTCATTACCTACCTGGTAATGACACATGGTATAAAACACCACAATAATGCAAGGGTGTGCTCAAGGCAGCACAGCTTGATGGTACAGAACAGGCTTCCAAAAACACAGTTGTTTCCCAAGCCAGCTGCTAAAACCTTCTTCCAGCAAGCTCCACTCCCTGCCACATCTCTGATGAGCCACAAGTGTACCAAACCTGCCCAGGTAGGAGAGTGGCTAATCTTTTTTTTTTTTTTTTTTTTAATTTGTAATTAGGAAGACTGTAAGTCAAAAAAGCCCCTCCAAAACCTTATTCTCACTCTTCAGGGTGATTTACAGCAAATTTGTGAAGGGCTAAAAGCTCTCGAAGGGCTGGGACTCTGTTCTACAGCAGAACAGGGTTCCTAGAGAGATGGGCAGTCTCCAAGGGAGAAAGGAGGACATCACGAGCCTCTTCCAAAAGCAGACAGGACTGTGCCTAAGAGCAGCTCAGAGCCAACAACTCTGAACTTCTCACACAACTTTTCCACATTAGGATAGGGTGACTTTGAGGACAGAGTCTGTAAAATAAACTCCCTTTTGGTTTTAAATAGGTTGAATTACATCAATTCATACAAAATGAGAAGCACTAGTTTGCTTCTCTTGGGGGAACATGTTGTTTCCAGGGGAAAACGCAGCAGAAACATTTTTGTTGGTGCCAAAAAGCAGGGCCAAAGAGGAGCTGGAAATATCACTGCTGTCACAAGTGGCTATATTTCTAAAAGAACCCAGAATTCAGTATGCAGTTACCATGGGAGTCTTTCTGAAACTGTGGCCCAGCATAGGTAGGAAAATGGAGGTGGAGTTTTGCAAGCCATATCCAGACCACCTAAATCATGACACTCTTAGGAAATTCTTAAAATCCTGAAAATCAATAATTCCTTCATTTAGGGCAACAGTATTTCCATGGCACCCAAGCATAGGCTTTCAGTGTAAGCATGAAATGTAAGCACTTTGGTGAATAAAGCTGGAATCCCACATAACACCAGGAAGCTTTGCCATAATTCAAGGGTATGTAATGAGACAAACCCCATCCAAGTCTTTGAGAAGGCCCAGTCGAGAAGGCATGTTCTCACCTAACTTACCTGGGATGCACTGAACTTAATGTAGGGCTTACTAGTTTGGATAACTCTCTTCTGAAATACTGAGGGAAGAGGCAGTATAGGAGGACAAGTGCTCATTTAAATGACTGGAAAGCATTAAAACTGGCCTAAGTGACACAGTGCCATTTACAGCTCTGGTTCCATTGAGTGCAGGGTGAGAGATAAGAAGAAATATGGAGGAAAGTAGCATTTCCAAATAGGGAAGTAGGATAAAAAGTGGCAGTGCGAACCCTGCAGCTAGAGTCTTTCAGAAAACATATTTAAAGTTATTTCCCAGTACATGGCTTAATAACTATTATTGTTATCACAATACAGCTGAAGTGAAATTAAGGATTAGATATGGGCATTTTGTAAAATTCCCCACCCTTTGATTTAAATTGCATTACACAACTCTGCAGTGTAGAATTTTTCTGAATGGCAATGTCATGATTTGCTAGAACATCACATGCAAAGCTTATAAATAATTAGGAAAATACTCACTTGTCTGGGGAATATCACTTAACACCTGTTTGGAAGGCATAAGAGAGCTTTCCAGAATACACAGGACCTGAGCTGCTGCTTTCTGAATAAGTAATCCTCTCCCATTGCACACACATGCATACACACATCCCATTTCAAATTAATGCTCTTACCTTGTCTTTATTTTCAGAGCCAGAATCCTCAAGTTTCGTCCGAATCACAAAGGGAGTAGATAAACTCATGAGGACTCGTTCAAATGTAGCACTGATCTTAGGAGAAACTATGTCAAAGCAGTCCTGGAATTTCAGTGTTTTATGAGTGTCGCATCTGAGCTGCTTCCTAAGACCTTCTCCAAGCTGGAGAACCAGCATGTTTGGATCAAACATCAGGTGGAAGGGGAAAGCTCTGCAGAAGGTGCTGATGCTAATCCTCAGGTCCAAGGGGGACTGGGATGTTCCTGGTGGAAGTGCTTTCGTGATATTTGCATTTTCATGTTCTTTGATAAGGAAAGTCAGACAGCTGCAGTTACCTGGGTTTGTCCCCTCTGAACACAACTTATCATTAGTGATCTGTTCTACTTCCACTTCCAAGCGGTAAATCTTCTTTGCTGCTGCCTTTATCATTCCCATCATTGCAAATCCCACAATATGATGTGGGTGAAAGTAATGAAGCATGAGGTTGCCTTCAGGGAGCTCTTTGCATAGGAAAGAAGGGGATTCCAGGGTGGCCTGTCTTCCAAATGAAGTTCTAATGTGCTCCAGTAAAGCATCAAAGCCATTGAAGAAGTCTTGAAGGGTCCCACCTACAGCTCGAAGAACTCTTTCATTCTCATCAAAGCAGATATTGAAGAATTCTTCCCCAAACTTTTCTTGCATTTCCTCAAACTTTAAACCTATGGGACAATGAGACACTGATGTCAACAACATAGTATTACTACTGTGTAGCATTTTCCCTTTCTGTTCCCTGTTTGCCTGATATTTTTCCAAGTCATGTGAGAGTGGCTTCTCCTCTGTTCTACAGGCTTTTTCATCGAATACCTACCTGTGGCACCTCTGTTTTCTCTGGTGGTTGGGAATAATCCCAGGATGCCTGAGCCACACTGCTTCATTCTGGCAGCCATTTTTGCTTGCTATTTTATTTCCTTCTGCTTTCACTTTCCTGTCCCAGCCAACTGTTTGTGGGGTTTACATTTGCCTGTCTCCTCTTCCCTGCTGGAATCCAGAACACATTATAATTTCCCCAACTTTGCATATCACATGCACTCCACTGTGTGAATACACCTGCTGAGGATGCACCGCTGCCATTTTTGACCTAGTCACAGATGGGAAACTTTGCAGTTCTATTTTACAGCCTTTCTGTTCACCGCCTCTGCAAGGAATCCAGCTCTTATCAGCATGAAGAAAAAAAACAGCGGGACTGAAAGTTAGGCCTTGGGCTTTCAGTAAGCAATGTAAAACACTACAGTCAGATTATGCATTAGTAGCTGCTTTTCTTTTTCTTTTTCTTTTTTTTTTTTTTGGCGGACAAATACTTTTCTCATTATAGGTATTGGGAGTTACTTCTTTCTTGTTGCCTGCAAGGGAGAGCAAAGCCTTTCTCTTTTAGGCTTCTAGGCTCATCCATCTTTAAAAAAATCCCTGTCCCTTAGAGCCAGCTGAACTGCTAGTAGATGGGACAGCTCTATGATACCTCACAATGTCACTTCAGGTCTCCATCACAGAAATTCAAAGGGTTTTGATTTACAGGGGTGATAAGGCTGGTACTGCACAGGGGGAGAAAAAGTATCAATGATGGAAGTCCATGGATACAAATGCATATCAAATGCTCCACCCGTTTGTTATCTACCACTTTACAGATAACTTGGAAAAATTAATTTTAAGAGGTTTATTAAACATTTTCCTCTGTCTTATTTTAGCAAGGAAATGCTCTGTTAATCTCATCTACATATAATCACTATATCAAATAGCAGAGTTACCAAGTTTATCAGATATGTTTGTGTTGTTCTAAGCTGTGATAGATGAAAGAAAAGGATACATTAGCTGTATCCTGATCCAACAAGAGTTTGCAAGAGCTTGCAAGAGTTTGCAAAGAAAATTGATAGAGGTATTAACAACATAGTTTCCTCCAGTGTATTGAAATTTATTAAATATATAACATGAACCAGGCAAACACCTTAAATTGATCTTCAATATTCCAACAGAAATGCAGGGCAGTTATTTATTTCCTAAGGGCACAACAGGGCTTTTATTATAATATGTATTCAGCATGCCTGATAACACTGTTAAGATCCCAGTGGATCACTGAACTACTCATTGTTTGTTTACATTGCTTGCAGGCTTTTAAATTTGGAAGAACAATGCAATTAGTGACTTTCATGCCCAGAGGAAAAACAGGGGACCGAGGAAGTCATTCATCTGTTGTTGCAGACAACAACCTTTGATCATCTCAAGGCAGTGTCTAAAATACCTATCCACACTGGCATATATAATGATCAATATTCACAAAGTGTTCTACAGCTTTACAAACTATATGCAAAGATAGTTTTGTTTGGGCCTTGGATATGATTGAGAGCAGTTTAAAATTCATAGAATTGCATATATAAGCAGGACAACATGACAAAGCATATTTTCTAAGAGAAGTAATAGCAATAATTTGGGAAAGTTCTTCAGAATGGCATTATTCATAATGAAATCTGGTCACTAAACTAGGTTAGCAGCCCTATTATTACAAAAATATTCCCGGGATCTATTATGACCACAGATGGTCAGACCTGTATCTGAGCCAAATGAAAGTACCTTTGGTACACAATGCCCCCTAATCTCCTGACTCAGAGGACAGTGTGCCAATTCCTGATTCATCACCACTATGTCTGTGTAACATAGTATTGTAACATCTTCCATCAAAATGCTCATTACAATCTGAAAAGAATTAAATTCTAACACACACCAATAATATTGTCATAACTGGATATTCATAACAAGGAGTTAAGAAATTATCATATTCATATATATATACATGAACATATATATTTAAATCTTACTGTTGTTTAGAATGAACTGTGAAGAACTTTAGAAGAAGCAAGCATGTAAATGTGAGCAGTCACAAGACTGCAGCAGGGGCATCCAAGGCTGTAAGAAGCCTTGGAAGTACAGGAAAAGGATGGTAACAGAAACCCCAGGGCTATTCATGAAAATCACCAAATACTGATACAGAACTGTGTAACATCCTAGGAAATTGCCCAGAATGATAGCATAAGTGTTTTCTTTTAAGTATTTTATGAGACTACAATAAAACAAATAGTTGCACTGGCATCACTGATTCAAAACAGGGTACAGGAACTAATCACAACAGGAACTAATCACACTGATACCCCATACTTCACAGCTACACAGTAATTCTTGTCTTATTATCATTAAAGGGAGTTGTTTCTTAGTGTTTGGCCTAAAGTTTTGTTGATTGTGTTTGATTGGTCTTGTTATCCACCCCAGAGGACTGGCTGTTAAATCTGAATGCAACATACTGACTCCAAGCAACATGAATTATACTATGAAATTCAGGTCAATGACTTGGCTCTAGGATGTGCCACTACTTTTTAAAACTTTTTAGCCCTAAACTGAGTTACACACAATGCCATCAGAAAATTAGATTAGCTCTATTAGAAAAACAGATATGCCCAAGGTAGACCAAACTGCTGGTCTGTCTTAGTCCAGAATTTTCTCTCTAATAATAGGCATTATGAGATACTGAGAAAATTAAACAGTCAGACAAACCTCTAAAACAACCAAGTATAATCTACCTACAGGGGAAGCTTTCTTAAACCTCACCAATTAGAGATCAATCTTTGCCCTGAAACATGATCACTTTAAATCAAAACTATTTAAATTCCTATTACACAAACTAACACAAACTAGCTCTTTCTGTATTTCTTGCAAAGTTACTGGCTTCAGTCATATAGTGGTGTGAAGTTGTACAAAATACTTAATCTCAATTTTCACAGACTGAATCCTGCCTCTTATTTTAAAATAAATGATGAATAGAAGCACACATTTGCCTTCTATAAAACATTATGTTATGTAACTTTCATCATAACCCTTTCATTTACTACCATATAAATGATCCCAGTCTTTTGAATATCTTCTGTGAAGTTCCTCCCTCCTTATTCCCTATACTTACTGGAAATGTTTAGCTTTCAACAGAAAATGAAAATGACCATCATCATCAGAAGAAGGGAAATTGTCACAATGCATCAGATTGCTACTCAGCAGCTCAGAAATCTTGTCTCAGCAGTGACTGGTACCAGATGCTATAGAAGAACTGTAAAATCTGATGGAAAATCATGCAAAAAAGATGCTTTTGGGGAAGCTTCTCCTAACTGCTACAATAAGTGTTTGGCAAGTTGGAGAGAACTACTAGGTCAGAAGATGTTTTTATTATTTATAAAAAAGCCTGATGTTAAAAAAATCCCCCTGAACTCTTTGTCTCTATAGTACACATTTTGAGACTTCCACAGGCTAATTATGATCTTTAAAAATTAAATTCAGTATGATTTCCAATTCAAGTATATTCAGTATTTCCTGTGCTTTTTTCTTTTGTTTTGAGAAAAGACAAAATCTCCAAAATGATCTTCTTCATAACCATCAGGTTATATGTCTGCATAAAGAGTCTAATCTTTTCAACCTCTTCCTACCTTTAATACTTTCTGTGCATCTTTATTTTGTTTTCATTTTAGTTTTGCAGTGGAGTGATTAAAACTGAAGATGGCATTCAAGATGTGAGTCAATTTTCCATTCATCAAAATGGAAAGTATTTTTCAGTATGATTTGTTATACCTTCATGGAAAGCTAGTATTTTTATACTCTCTTTGGTTCACTATGGCACTCTAATCAAATCTTTTCATTCAACTGTCCACAGTTGAGATCTACGTGCATGCCCAAGCATTTCCAATGCAGAGACTGCTGTGCCCTCTTATTCCTTTTCTCTTACAAATTTGTCTCCTTAGTAGTTTCTTTCCATTGCTTTTTCTTACAATGTCATTTTAATTCTAGCCCATACTGAAGAGACATTAAATATGCACTTTTTTAGAAGGAAATTAAGAGGCAAAGCAACTGTAGAACGAAGATAATGCTACGGGCCTCGATTATAAAGCACTTTGGGATCTATGACAAAAGTACTACATAAGGTCTATTATTATCCTTTGAAAATGTATGTCAAAGACATTTAGAGAGATCATATACATGTGAGCCAGATCCAAAATTAGCAAAGTCTTTAAGCATAGGCTCAAAGTACAAATTAAGTATTTCATTGAACTGGAGCGTAAATAAATGATTTCATCCTATAATAACATGGTAGTAAAAGGTCCATTGTCATTTTCTTTTCAGCAATTCCTGTAAATTGTGAACCCACTACAAAATTCCAAGGAACTAATGCTTAATTTCAAAGTAATTAGTACATAACTTTGTGGAGAAATTACATAGGAACCTGCTCCTATTAAAGAAATCACAAATCATGGGCTCTTCAGAACAAAAAGAAGATGAATGATGTGATCAAAATGTCAAAGTAATCCATTCAATTGCAAAGCACACAGAAGCACTTATGAGCCATCCAATTATTCCTTAAAGTAAATCATGGATACAGTATTCACAGAGTGGCCAGCATCTGATTCCTTTGGCATACACAAATCCATCTTATCTGGGATATGCATTAAGAATCCATAAATGTTAAATATTAATGGGATGGGGGAATTCAACATGCAAGTCGTGGACATAACGTGGACAAAGACAGAATTTTCCACCTTCATTTATAGAAGATATCTCTTAAATGAATTTGGTCTAGTAGATTTTTAGCATGAGTAAGATCTTTCTTTTAAACAGTTCTTTGGATGGAGACCCAGGTAGCAGTTTAGGATTCCAAAGCATACTTTGAAGATGGTAGGGGAACCAACATTCATTCTTTCAATAAAAAAGGCTTTGATGTGTACAGAGTGATGCTGAAGGTACATTAGATGGATCATTTGGCCTGTCAGTGATCCTAGTGGTAGTGTCTAATTACTGTGTAAAGGACTTTGATCTTACTTGATTATCATGATGAATTTATATCAGTCTGGGAAGGAACCCAGATAACATTTTTATATTACCATTTTTAGTGGTTGTATATAAACAAAATAACATCATTTTATTCCTTTACATATGGTTTTGACACAACTATGTAATTTGTACTACACTTATTTTACAGCACTATACAGGGCCTAAATATCTTTTAAGATTTCATAAAATAAAAAGTGATTACTGTTAGAAAAATATTCCTCACATTTGTTCACCTATAATACTTCTTTTGTCCAATTTTTAATGAGACATTTTCTTTCCTTTTTCAAGTGAGGTTCTCCTCTGACAAATGACTCTTAAAAGTATTGTTGTGATTACCACTTCTCAGTGAGTTCCTGATCATCTGTGCTCAGATTACATATAAAAGATTCTGCCCCAAATTACTGACACAGGAAGCTCAACTGAGCTATTAAAAATAAGCAACGCTCTTTTCCACCCCCCAACATATAGCGCTTTTAATAACAGCCAGTTTTGCAGGCCAAAATAAGCTGTCAGAAGCAAGACTGTGATCATATTGTGCCCCCATCACATCTTGGAAACCTCACTGCTTAGATTTGCACAGGGTTTATTAAACAAAAATAGCAATAAGTAGGTTGATAACTCCTAAAAATAAGGCAGATCCAGTTTGTTTTGTATTAACTCTAGAGCGCAAACAGCAGTATGAACAGAGTTTTTAAATTTGCTTTTGTATTAAAATAAGCAAATATGGCTTTGAATCCATACAGGGAACAGAATTTCTTCACTTTTAGGAAAGAATCAAATTGTAATGAAATCTAAAAACACTTCCTATAAAATGCAAAATCCTCTCTCGTAATTCCTTACATATATAGAGGGCTCAATTCAGTTGACTAAATATAGAAATCTAATGCTACTTGAGACATCATAAGGCTTCCAGGACATCTGCAAAAGGATGAGCCTATAGTTACATGTGCCAGGATATGGGACTTATGGGAGATCTTGGCCTTTTTTGAAGCATTGACTGAGGCCACACGAGATAACCCACAGCACCTAAAATGATGCCAAACACCTACGTTTAGGCAATGAATCATGCCTAAAATGTCTTCTACTTTATAAACAGACTTTTAACAAGATGTCAGTGTATATCATAACTTTAAATTGTTCACTATCTACTGGTAGTTTATCTGCTTTCTAATAATAAATAGTCCTGGTTTTAGAAGAGTTAGAAGTCCAATGCCATTTGTTAAAAATATTTGTCCTTTTCTAATTTAGATGCATTCATCTCAATTTTGAAATCACATGAAATATGTGATTTTTGTATGTATTGTTTTTGTATTGCCAGTGCTGTATAATATCTGCTAAATAAGAGGAGTCCTGTGTGTATAGCTTAGGACTCCACAGGATGAAGTTCCAAGTATTATTAAAATCCATTTGTATCATCAGTCCTTTGGGCCATGTAACATTTCCTTCTGTGCCACTTGTAAACCAACAACTTTAAATATAAATCAAGATTTGTATCCTAAATTAGTTGCATCCTAATGACTATCTGCAGCTCTTAGCTCAGAGAAAGAAGAATGCAGTATTAACTTGTATACCTTAAGTATATAAGCATTTACAGTTTTCAGACACCTGCTGAACAGTCAGTGTGCCAGACCCTTGTCCATATTTTCCAGTTATATCACCTGGCCTAATCTCCCTGCAGACTAAGAGCTGTTCTGGCATCTCCTTTTCAGCATATTTCCTGCTTATGTAACTGTAATATTTCTCAGCAGTGATGTGCCATCATTATTAAGTAGTTACCATAAAGATGCCAAATTTATGCCCTTTTAACTAGAAAAGTAAAAAGCTGAGATTCTTAGTTTAAGAAAGGAAACCCAGATCTTCAACTTTGACACAGAGAACAAATGACATTTATACAATTATGCCTTTTACAGGTGAAGAAACAGCTCTTCAAGATGTATTTCATGATGAAGTGATTTGCTTTACATAAAGCAGACTACAGCACATATCTTCTTTGGTGATGACAAGGAAACATCACCCAGAGCAAGAGCTCTATTTCCCCCCTGCTCAGACACCAGATTCCATGTCCTCCTCAGGATCTCTGGGAGGCTGAATCCAGAACACGGATTTATCTTCCTGATGGCACAGGGTTCTGGAGTGGGATTCCATATATCATATCACAGGCAGATTTGGGAATCCTAGCCAGCACAGCATATCATCCACAGGGTGAAAGATAGCCCAAAAGATTTTCACTTAGAAATGGCAGATAAGCACAATTTTCAACCTGCTTGCAGAAGCAAAAATCAAGAGGACAAGCATTATTAGCAATCTGTAAGTTAAGAACATCTAACAGGAAAAATTCTTTGCAATACATTCAGCTGCACATGTGGAGCTGACTTAGTAGCCATTGATGTATGCTGTGGGTTTTTTAAGGAAAATAAGACAATCATACTAAGATTTTAGGAGCCAAATTTTTATAACAGATAAAAGAGAACTGTGTTGCATAAATTTATTTCTTTAATAAAAAAAATGGAAGAAAATGGAAACACTTTTTCTGTATCTTAAACAATGGAAATGCAGATATATGCAATTACTTCTCCAAGACCTCCTTGTTGAAACAACTCCCTGATATAAATGCATTTATAACTTCAGGCTGCATGTCTAAGGTGTTGCTAAAGTGTTATTTATGCAGTATATAAAGCATGGTGCTGCAGAACATACAATTTAGATATTGTAGTCCAATATGCAAATACACTTTCAAAGACACTGTTTCTTCCATGCCAGTAAAGACTGGATATAAATCTCTACATCTGCTTTGCAAGTTTTGCACATGAGAAGATAAATATCTTAAAAAAAAAAATCTATGAATTTAGGTTACTTTTCATTAGTTTTACTGTCAAAAGCTATGACAGATGACATAGTTCCCTCCTTCTGGCAAACTGCAAAGAGCCTCCAAAGGAAATACTGGTGGCATTTAAAGGAAAACAGGTATTCCATTCATGAAATTCCCTTTCTTTATTGCAAAGGATTGAAATAAGAGTGAAGAGCTGTACACTTCCACAAAGACTACACTAATTGTGTGCAGTGTTTTCCAACAGTATATGAGAGAGGTGAGGTGAAGGCTGTACATTTTTCTATACAGTTTGTATATTTAGGATGTGAGAAACATCATGTAATATATTAGAACTGCATAATGGGGCTGAAAAATGGAAAGTGGGCATTTCTCTGTTGCTTCATAAAGCTCAGTAACACATATCTGCTTGCAATATCTGCCCAAGAGATATGCAGAAGACAGGTCAAGAAGGCTTTATATCCCAAAATATATTCCCTATGGTAAAAATTTCAGACTAATCATTTAAAAAAAAAAGTTTTCGTCCTTATTTTCTTATCATTGAAAGTTAAACTTGCAACTTCAATGAAGTCCTCTGCTTTATTCCGAGAAGCTGCAATAAGTCAAAATACACACCCTAATCTTACTTGTTCAGATGGAAGTGTCTGTGTTTCAGTTTGTGCCCGTTGCCTTGCGTCCTGTCACTCGGCACCACTGAAAAGAGTCTGGTCCCATCCTCTCGACACCCTCCCTTCAGATACTTTTATACATTGATAAGATCTCCTCTCAGCCTTCTCTTCTCCAGGCTAAACAGGCCCAGCTCTCTCAGCCTTTCCTCATAAGAGAGATGCTCCAGTCCCCTAATCATCTTGGTAGCCCTTCGCTGGGCTTGCTCCAGTAGTGCCACATCCCTCTTGTACTGGGGAGCCCAGCACTGGACGCAGTATTCCAGATGTGGCCTCACCAGGGCTGAGGAGAGGGGGAGGATCACCTCCCTCGACCTGCTGGCAACACTCTTCCTGATGCACCCCAGGATACCATTGGCCTTCTTGGCCACAAGGGCACATTGCTGCCTCATGCTTAACTTGGTGTCCACCAGCACTCCCAGGTCCTTCTCCGCAGAGCTGCTTTCCAGCAGGTCAACCCCCAACCTGTACTGGTGCATGGGGTTATTCCTCCCCTAGGTGCAGGATTTTGTATTTCCCTTTGTTGAACTTCATGAGGTTCCTCTCCACCCACCTCTCCAGCCTGTCCAGGTCTCTCTGAATGGCAGCACAGCCCTCTGGGGTATCAGCCACTCCTCCCAGTTTTGTATCATCAGCAAACTTGCTGAGGGTGCACTGTCCCTTCATCCAGGTCATTGATGAAGAAGTTGAACAAGACTGGACCCAGTACTGACCCCTGAGGTACACCACTAGCTACAGGCCTCCAACTAGACTCTGTGCCACTGATCACAACTCTCTGAGCTCTGCCATTCAGCCAGTTCTCAATCCACATCACTGTCCACTCATCTAGCCCACACTTCCTGAGCTTGTCTACGAGGATGCTATGGGAGACAGTGTCAAAAGCCTTGCTGAAGTCTAGGCAGACAACATCCACTGCTCTCCCCTCATCTACCCAGCCAGTCATTCCATCAGAGAAGGCTATCATCAGATTGGCTAGGCATGATTTCCCCTTGGTGAAGCCATGCTGACTACTCCTGATCACCTTCTTGTCCTCCACATGCTTGGAGATGGCCTCCAGGACGAGCTGCTCCATCACCTTTCCAGGGATAGAGGTGAGGCTGACTGGCCTGTAGTTCCCTGGGTCCTCCTTCTTGCCCTTTTTGAAGACTGGGGTGACATTAGCCTTCTTCCAGCCTTCAGGCACCTCTCCTCTTCTCCATGACCTTTCAAAGATGATGGAGAGTGGCTTAGCAATGACATCCGCCAGCTCGCTCAGCACTCGTGGGTGCATCCCATCAGGGCCCATGGATTTGTGGGTGTCAAGTTTGCTTAAATGATCTCTAACCCGATCCTCCTCCACCAAGGGAAAGTCTTCCTTTCTCCAGACTTTCTCTCCTGTCTCCAGGGTCTGGGGTTCCTGAGGGCTGGCCTGAGCAGTAAAGACTGAAGCAAAGAAGGCATTCAGTAACTCTGCCTTCTCTGCATCCTTTGTCACCAGGGCACCCACCCCATTCAGCGAAGGCCCCACATTTTCCCTAGTCTTCCTCTTGCTGCTGATGTATTTGAAGAAGCCCTTCTTGTTGTCCTTGACATGCCTTGCCAGATTTAATTCCAAACGGGCCTTAGCCTTCCTCGTCGCATCCCTGCATACTCTGACAACGTTCCTATATTCCTCCCAAGTGGCCTGTCCCCCTTTCCACTTTCTGTAGACTTCCTTCTTCTGGCTGAGTTTTGCCAGGAGCTCCTTGCTCATCCATGCAGGTCTCCTGCCTCCTTTGCTTGACTTCCTACTCATAGGGATGCACCGCTCTTGAGCCTGGAGGAAGTGATGGTTGAATATTAACCAGCTCTCTTGAACGCCCCTTCCTCCTAGGGCCCTAACCCATGGGATTCCTCCAAGTAGGTCCCTGAAGAGGCCAAAGTTTGCTCTCCTGAAGTCCAGGGCTGCGATCCTACTTGGTGCCCTGCTGCCTCCTCGCAGGATCCTGAACTCCACCATCTCATGGTCACTGCAGCCAAGGCTGCCCCTGACCTTCACATCTCCAACCAGTCCTTCTTTGTTAGTACGAGGTCCAGCAGCACACCTCTCCTTGTTGGCTCCTCCACCACCTGTGTCAAGAAGTTGTCACCAATGCTCTGCAGGAACCTCCGGGACTGTTTGTGCCTAGCTGTGTTGTCTTTCCAGCAGATATCAGGGTGGTTGAAGTCCCCCATGAGAACCAGGGCCTGGGATTGTGAGGCTACTTCCAGCTGTCTGTAGAAGGCCTCATCGAGTTCCTCATCCTGATCAGGTGGCCTGTAGTAAACACCCACAAGAGGGTCACCCATGCTAGCCTGCCCTTTAATCCTTACCCATAAGCTCTCGACTTGCTCTTCATCCACCCCTAGGCACAGCTCAATACATTCCAGGTGCTCTCTCACAGAAAGAGCAACTCCACCACCTCACTTTCCTGGCCTGTCTTTCCTAAAAAGCATGTAGCCATCCATGACAGCACTCCAGTCATGCGAGCTATCCCACCATGTCTCTGTAATGGCAATGAGATCATGGCCCTGCGACCGCACACACATCTCTAGTTCTTCCTGTTTGTTCCCCAAGCTGCGTGCATTGGTGTACAGGCATTTCAGAGAGGTGATCGAGCATGCAGGTTTCCCAGGAGGGATGCAAGAGGATCCTCCATAGCCACATCCCATGCACACTTCCCTGGCTGCATTCACCTGCTGGAGGCGTCCTGACTTGAGCAGTCTTTTGCCAGCTACCCTGGCACTATAACTCTCCCCTTCCCCCATCTTTCCTAGTTTAAAGCCCTCCTTACCAGCTTGGCCAACCTGTTGGCAAAGACACATGTGCCCTGCTTAGTGAGGTGGATCCCGTCTCTCCCCAGCAGTTGTCAATCTTCAAAAAGGGTCCCATGGTCATAGAAACCAAAACCCTGTTGCCAACACCAGTGGCGCAGCCAGTCGTTAACTTGGAAAGTCCGTCTCCTCCTCCTCTCATCCATCCCCCTCACTGGCAGGATTGAGGAGAAGATGACCTGGGCTCCCAGACCCTTGACCACCATCCCCAGAGCTCTGAAATCCTGCTTGATGGTCTCCAGTTTGCCCTTGGTGTCATTAGCGCCCACATGGAAGAGCAGCAGTGGGTAATAGTCCAAAGCGTGGACAAGCCTTGGCAGTCTTTCCATGACATCTCTCACACGAGCCCCCGGCAGGCCACAATCCTCTCTAGACATGGGGTCAGGTCAGCAGATAGATGCCTCCGTCCCCTGCAGCAGGGAGTCCCCCACAACAATCACCCGCCGCTTCTTCTGGGCGTTCCGGCAGGGCACAGAGTCTGTTGTCCCAGGTACTTCCCTGGCAGCCATGCCCATCTCCTCCTCATCCTGGAGGGCACTAAACCTGCTCTTCAGCTGCAAGTCTTCAGGAGGAGTAGGAGCCTTTCTCCTCCCACGAGCAGTGACCAGTTTCCAGCCTTCTTCTACGGTGTTGTGATGTACCATTTCACACAGCACAGAGCCCTCCAGCAACTCCACTGCTGCAGGGGTTTGGGACTCCCAAAGCTGCACAGTCTCCAAGAATACCCTGTCTATCTCTTGCTCGACTTCTCGGATGCTGTGCAGCCTACTGATCTCCTCCCATAACTCCCTTACCTGACGACACAACTCATCAACAGCAGCACACCTCCTGCAGGAGAGCTGACTGCCAGCCCAGGCCTCCCGGAGAGGCCCCAAGCACTCCCTGCAGCCTGGGACCTGCAGAGCTGCATCTGCTGTCAGAGGGTTGGTCTGGGTACAAGCCTCTGACACAGCAACTCCAACAGCCACTGGGGAACGCGCTGTGCGGCGTGTCACAACCATACCTGAGGAAGCGTACACCTCAGGGATCAGAAATGAAGGTTCCTTCACACACCCTTCTGCACAAACTGCTACCTCTGTTCACTGTGCTCTAGGAGCTGCACTCTGGGCCTGGCTCTTATATAGGCCTCTCCCTAGCACTGGCTAACAGGGTGCTTGACCTGCCCTAATCAAGGGCCACCTGTATTGAAGGCCCCAACTCCCTCTGGTCAGGGGCAACCCAGAGAGCTCGTTAGCAGCAGCCACTCCTAGCTAGAGCTTTTCCCAGGAGAAGTCAAGGCCTCCTGCAGTTGTCCTTGCCTAGCTTCCCCTTTCCTGTTCACAGCAATCACCTTCTAGTTCCTCGGGGGTCCTCAGAAAGCCCACAACTTCCAACAAGATCCTCAAGTTCTAGTCAGAGCCCAAACACTGCTGCGCAAACTGCTGCGTCTGTTCGCTGCGCTCAAATCAAATCATTTTTATTAAAGTGGGCAAAAGTAGGCCCAAACAAGATTTGGCCCTCATTGTTCAAAGTGCTGAATGTACAAACAGTATGGAGAAGTCCTTGCCTTGAGAAAGTTAAAATCTAAACAGACAGCACTGATGTATGGTTTAAAGGATTAAAAAAGAAACTGTTATCTCCATTATACAGATGACGAAATTGAGGCATGGGGAGAATAAAAACTTGCCCAAGGTCAAACAATAAATCTCTTCAGATACAATCTTTCTCTCTAACATACCTCAGTATAAATTTAATCACTTATAAAGAAATGCAGTAGTCATCCATATAATATACTTCATCACAGGAACCTTTATATATTTTTTTTAAATAAGATCACTAACTACACAAAGCTGCTCTGAACACAGCTTAGCTAGCCAATTAAAATCATTATTTGTGCCAACAAAATAAAACATACTCATGTTTATTCTTTGAAATACTTTATTTCAATCTACGAACTTTCTAACAGTTTCCTTAGAGGACAATATTTCTCTTCTCTTTCTGCCCAACTTCCAAAACGCTGTCACTTGTTTTTCTTTTGGATGATATGAAGGACACTGTAAAAAGTATGCCTGTATGAACTAAACAAAGCAGAGTCCATCATAAAGCTGCTTGGACTGTTTTGGAAAGGATACAAAGTTAAATTAAATATTCCAGCCACAGAAGCTGCAAAGAAAAGCTGTGTCATTGATCTGATATCAAACACAGTTTATAGCATTTGAGCATGATGGATGTCGCTCTCTTAATTATAGTGAATGAAAGCAGGAAGAGCTCTATTGATGTCTAGAACTGTAGCAGGAGAACCTCAGTGAAGAGACAAGGAGAATCAGGCCCTTTCACTGCAGGAGGATGGTGTCACACTTCTGGTGATAACTTGACAGGAGGAAAATTCCAGGACTCATACAGTATAAATTACATGCATCCAGTTGAATGTGTACCTTGCAGCCAGTACCATGTTGTGAGCAGTGTAAGCACCAGGACCACAGGGCAAAGCATCTGTTCACAGTCTTCCAGGCTTACTACTGACTTCAGCATTTGTGTCCTTTGATGAATAAGGAAGGCCAAATGACAATTTTAGAGGCAGTTAGAGGGTCAGGAGACATGAATCATGTTGGCATTATCTAAGGTAAGAGAGCAGGAGGTTGTTCCAAAGCACCTTTAAGAAAACACTTTCTTCCAGGTTTATAAGTGGACATAAAAGCTAGACAATCCTCTGCCTCAGGTCAGCAGGGGCAGAGCAGAGGTGGCTATTCGTGGGTCATACAAAGCCCAAGGGTAAACATTGACCCCTATCAGGAACAGGCACAACTCTTGGACTGCAGAACTCACAGAACCCTAGATAGCAAATCCTTTTTACCACCCATACAAATAAATTGAGAGCAGGATTTCCTCAACAAGCAAGCTTCAACAAGCTTCTCTAACTACCATAACAGTTGGTTTCATTCTTGTCTTTTGTCTCAGCGATGCCAATTGTTTTAGGTATATGCCCCAGTGATTACTTCCTTCTCACATAAGAGAGTCTCTTTCTAATCTTTATTCAACCAGAAAAATAATTGCACATGTGAAAATTAATTAGGCGGCCTCCATTAATTATTTACCTGTTGTGACAGGAGCTAACAATTAAAATAAAGAAGCTGGTTTGAGTGTTCTTTCTCTTATATTCCTGCCCCATATAAGGGAGAAAGAATTTAAATCTAAATTCTCTCACTGACCCAAACATGGAAGGTGACAAGTACCATCTCTTCCCATGAATTCAGCAGCCATTAAAGGCACTCAGAACCTCTCTGATAGTGCTTAGCATCTTGCAGAATATGGCACCCAACAAATAAAAAGCACTTCAATTGTCAGGGAAATGCAGTCTTCCCACAGATAGAATATGTCAGCTGTTTTACACAGCGTACCAAGTCTATTAACAGTTTGAGACAGAAAAGACAGACAGTATTTGGGGGGCCCAAAACTGGGCGCAGTATCTAGATGTGGTATAACAAGTGCTGAGTGGGGGGGGATAATCTCTTCCTCGATCTCTGGCTCTGCCTCTGTTTATACAGCCCAGGGTGCTGTTGGCTTTGCTGCCAGGGCATGCTGCCAGCTCACATCCAGCTCGCTGACCACTGGGACCTCCAGGCATTCTCCGCAGAGCTGCTCCCCAGGCAGCCAGTGACCAGCCTCTACAAGTGCGGTGACTCTCCGTTTGCACCCTCGGATGGTAACTGACACCGGTCTGCTGCTGACACTTGGCAGCAGCAGGCACATAGACAGTTAGGGCAGCTCCACTGCTGTGCCGTAAGCTGATGAGCTGCAGGTACTTGACCTCAAGACTGAGCCCAAACACACATAACACTCATAAATTCACATCAACTAGTAACATGACCATGTTGGTTCTTGTGAGCAGATGGCATAATTGCATACAATTAATATATGAGACCACTTAATGTCTAAGCACTTAATAAAAAAGTTATTGTCAACCATTACATCCCTGGAAGTAGAGCTATATAACTCAGCTCTGCTATGCTGCAAATGACTATCACAAATAAGTCAGTAATTAGTCCTTTGAAAGAATTTTCTTTAATAGCAGTTATTACTTTTCCTCTTTAAAGTTCCTTACAAAATGCAGGTAATTGCCCAGTGGTTAAAGCTTAATCTGTAAAGTTTACGCTAAAAAAAAGATGATGATCTATTTCACAGAAGTGAAATGGTTAAACCAACCCCCGTCAAAAATTGAGTTCTCAGTAGCAGGTTTTTCACCTTTTTCTTTTTTTTTTTTTTTTTTTGCCTTTCATGGTGGATTGAATCAGCAGCACAGATCAGATTGAAAAGCAGTAAAACTTACCAAGAGCTCAGGAAAGACAGCAAGCTGGATAAATCATATTAATGGAGGCAAATGGCCAGCTAGCTAATTTTGAGACCAAAAATTTAAAGCACAAGTACTTTTTTCCTTAGCTTTGTTTTAAAACACTCACACTTTCATATCTCAGTTCAGTTATCTGCACAGAACAGATGGCTTCTTGTGAAATTCCAGAGCGGGTATTCATATTATAAGAGCAGCCTCAACTCCATTGGTAATTTTCAGGAGTTTCTTATGTACCATTGGTGTGATCTACTAAGACAGCTGCACTTAGTAATGGATGATGTCATCTTGAAACATAAACATTTCTAAAAGTTTGCTGCAGCAAGCATCCTTCAACATGAATGTAAGGTTCCAAAATGTTTCATGTCTCATGTACGTCCTGCTGTATGTTTCCTGGGCCCTATATCCACCAGGCCAATGGTCTGAGATAATTTCAAGACTAAGGCTTGCATAGCCGCAAATACATTTGGACTCAAAGACTTTGAAACTTCATTTATCACTGACAAACTGTGTATAGCGCAATACACCTTCACTGAAAAATCAGTCTGTATTGTTTCAAATGAGCAAAATATGTGCAGAAAAGAAGACAGATGCAACACCAGCACACTGGTGCCTATATCCTAAATTGCCTTGGCTGGAACAAAAAGGCCTTGGTTCATTGTTGGTAATAAGATGCACAGCAAACCCTCCTTCCAGCTACAGAAAACAAGTTCCCTCAAAAATATACATACCAAGTACATTAGCTGTACACTGAAGAATTCCTGAGACATCTTCTGTTTCTTCATTGCCAGAGCAGTCTGTATAGGAGCATCTGTTTGATATACTGTGAAAGTTCTTTTCTGCATCCCTGTAACTACAGACAAAAAGGAAAAAAATATAACATCTCCTTATATAAATGCAAGCTAGACAAATATCTTTCAGAAATAGCAGTTATTGATCACAAAAATCACAGAATGGTTGAGATTGGAAGGGACCTCTAGAGATCATCTAGTCCAACCCCCCTGCTCAAGCAGAGTCACCTAGAGCATGCTGCCCAGGATTGTGTCCAGGCAGGTTTTGAATATCTCCAAGGATGGAGACTCCACAACCTCTCTGGGCAACCTGTTCCAATGCTCTGTTACCCTCACAGTAAAGAAGTTTTTCCTTATGTTCAGACAGAACCTCCTGTGTTTCAGTTTGTGCCCATTGCTTCTATTCCTAATGATGCTGATTTGGTTCAGGGCAAAGACAAGATAGGTTCTGAAGTCTCTTCTTATCTTACCATTAGAATTCTGTATGTAGTACCTAAGTCAAAAAATTTAACAGCCGATTACTTTTGAAAGCAAGTTCATGTTTCAACTGCCTTGATCCTGTTCCCATTCACATCAGACAGTCTATTTAGTGAAGTAGAATAAGCCCTTAGCCGCCCTCATCTCTTCCCTCTTCTCTCCTTTGTCACCCCCCTTCCCTTCGTGCATAAACACACACTGATAACATCTCATTAGTAGACAGGGCATCTGGAGTATCATACTAGTATCTGGAGTATTCTCTGTAATGAGATTAAAGACATAAAAAAAAAACCATACCAAAGTGCTCGGTATCAGACATATCTGTTTTATACGTCATCCCCATTGGGGCATTGCCTATAATGAAGTTGTATATTAAACTCAAAGCAAGATGTTTATGAGGCAATGGCTAGTTTCTAATATGAAGAATAAATCTTCCTGATATAGCTATGTTACATTAAACTAGCACTGCAAGTATAAAAGCCTAGGTTTCTCTGCGGATTACCTTCTGAAAAGATGTCAGCAAAAAGAAGGATGTCAGATAACAATTCACTATGTTATCACGGAGGAATTTTGTTTTATAGCCCATTAAAAAAAAATTAAAAAGAATACAACCACTGACAAAAGATACAGAGCTGTGCTAAGACCAACAAGAAAGCTGCTGCCATCTAAATTATTCTATTTGAATTAGTTTTGCTGGACTGTTTTTCCTTAATTCAACAGACAGAACAGAAGCTCAAACTTTGTTTAAAAACAAAGCTTTATGCAGGTGCTACTGAGGACTGAAGAGGGAATACAAGTGAAGAAAATATTACAGCAGAGTGATAATGCGCTTGGCAAAATACACAGCTGGTTTAGCTCAATGCACAGAGAAAAGATTTTCTAATGAGTATTTTATTAACAGTTTTGTTATACTTTCAAACTTTGTTTATACTTGTTTAATAATTAATAACGGTTTTAAGGGTTGGACTTCTCATCTGGTTAATGTCTGCAAAATTCCACTAACCTTATTTGCCAGCACCCACTGAAAACTACCAGAAAGGTTTCAAAGCTGCAAGGAGAGACATCCCTTCAAATTACTCTGTCAACAAGTGAGACTGGTTTTGTATGTAGAGTAAAACATATCAAGAAGACTGGGCTAATCTGAGACAAAAAAGAAAACTGTTCTTGGTAGTAAAGGGTCTTGGTCCATTCTGCAGTGAGCTACACAGGTCTATGGTGCTTACCAGGCCTCCACTGATGCAAGACCACATTGCATGATGGTAACTCTTATCCTGCTTCAGAGGGAGGCCACATCCAGACCCACTGTTAAGTCCATCCAGAGCCCAAAGTCACAGCACAAAAAAATTATCAAGCCAGGAGGCCAAGCCTTTACAAGCCAATATTATGGACTTTTTTGAATTATACAGTGACGATTCCCCACCTCTGCTGTTGACCAAGATGGGAGATTTAGTATTTGTGTGTGTATAATGCAAATAACAACAAGGGGCAAGTGGCAGGGAAGGGAAGTCAAATTTGGTGAATGATGGGGAGGGAAGGAAAACGTGAGTTATGACTAGGCCACTCGTGTTCAAAAGCTTTGGCTATATGCTCTCTCTGGTACCTAAGCCAAGATGTCAAGAAGAATACAATACCCACAAGCAGGCAGAAACACTTCTATCCACTGTGTACATTAGTCCTCTCTTTTCAGACTTCTCCCTGCCACACTCCCTGAGAGTTGGCTCCTGTTTTAGGGCTTCCGCTGAGCTGATCTTTATGTTTATCTGGTCCCCTGGAGATGGTCTATGCTGCTCTGTTTGGTCAGTCACAATGGCTGCTCCTTTAGGCATCAGCATATTCTTAGCTTTAGGAAACCTCCGGACTTTGCAGATGCACCAACAGAGCACACTTTGTGAAATATTTCTATCTTTGATAAATTATGCACAAGCATTTTCAGCGTGCCAGCTAGGCCTTTCTAGCCAATGTGCTGCTTCTCCATGCACCCCTCATGATCCCACAGCAGAGTCCTACATAAAGGCTGCTGCCTACCCAGGACACGAGCCTTGCAGTCCACAGTGCCAGGCTGTCATCACTCACTCTCACAGATATGGCTCACATTAATGCCTCCATGGACAAGAGTTACTTTTTCATACCCTCTTCCCTCCCCCCCACTATTCAAAAATCCAGAAGTACATCCTATAGACTTTCTCTGTCATCTTCCTGGCATCTATCTAACCATAAGCCCAAATGCCTCTGTTCTGGAAAGAGCTTAGAGTTTTATCCCAGAATCAACAGAGCACCCAGGGGCACACATGAGCTGCAAGGGAGGGAGGAAAGAGTCTTCCAGAGGTTGTGTGCAGGAGAGATTTGAAACCAAGCTGCCAGGACCCCAAAATGAAGGCAAACAATACTGAAAAAATGACAATCCATTTGTGTCTCTTCCAAAAAACAGTACTGTTATGCCTAAACAAGATGGCCTTAAAAATGTAGAAAATCACAAGAGAGCACAACCCATTCCATCTCTCCAGGTCAGCTGTCAAATCAAGATTGTGGGTAATCTGCCAAAGCACCCAGACAGCAGCTCTGGAGAGAACAGGTTAGGTCACCCTCTCCCAGACAGAGACTTTCCAAAGGAAAAACAGTGCATCCAAACTATCACGAAGAGTTGTAGATCCATCTCTGGTACCCTCCGACATGTGAAAGATACTTCTAACACACCCACACACCTCTACCTATCTTAGATACTGGGACTATAGGGTCTGGAGACAGGTCAAGACACTTCAAAATCATGTTTTCAAACTTCTGCACTTTTCATTGTCCTGGAAAAACAGTCTATCCACAGCTTGGGTAGCCCCATGCTGGTCTGTAAAGAAAAATGCAGTTTAAATGCTTCTTTATTGCCTGTGTACTATACAAAACCATGCTCTTTTTTTTTTCCTCTCTCTTGAATTGTGCCTAAATATTTGTGCCTAAACATTTACCCTAAGAAAATCAAATTCAATTTTGTTTCACTGGGTGTTTCTGCTGGACATTTTTACTTGCATTGCATGATTCCTAAAGCTCTGGGGACCGTCTCTCAGGTCTCTCATGAAGGGGGTGAGGAAAGAACCACCCCTCACCCCCAAAAGAGGCTCCAGAGGAAGTACCAGAAGGGGCATCCCAGCAGCTGAGGAGGGGGCTCTTGAATCTGTCACAGTGAGAGGAAGGAGGACCCTTCACCACTTAAAGACAGTCACACTTGGTTGTCCAGAGAGGTTTTGGAGTCTCCATCCTTGGAGATATTCAAAAGCTGTCTGGACAGGGTCCTGGGCAACATGCTCTAGGTGACCCTGCTTGAGCAGGGGGGTTGGACAGGATGATCTCCAGAGGTCCCTTCCAACCTCAACCGTTCTGTGATTCTGTGAAACTTGCCAGGGAGCTTTAGGACCTACAGGAAGCCCTTCAGTGCCAGTCTGACCCCAGGTCATTTGTTAGCAGGTGCTCAGACACTGGTAATCTGCACTCCAAGACTGGGGAGGCAGTTACAGACAATGGTGAATGAAACCTAGGAGAAGGGATGGTCTGAAGCACACACAGGCAAAGGGGAGAGAAGAGCTTGATTCAGCTAGGGTGAGCTTTTCCTGCCCATGTATGCTGGGCTCCCTCTCACCACACAGTCATTCCTGGGAAGCCACAGCCTTGGCTGCCTTCACCATCCCCAGGCCACTGCCCAGCCTGGCTGCTGCAGGTCCCAGGTCGGAGGGTACCAATGCCTTGAGCCTGGCCTCCTGCTTCTGCTCACAGCCTTATCCAGGTTGTGGTTAGCAGCATGGGGCATTGCTGTGCACTGAAATCAGTGCAGACTCTGGGGCCATACCACCCATAGTACAGACAACAAACTCACATCTGAACTAAAGCATAGCTACGAAATGCTATGTGTATACCATCAGTAAAGACCACAGGTCAGGACAAATATAGACACAGACACTACTTCAACAAACTCATGTTGACATTCAAAAAATTGAAGCAAAGTGTATTGTAAGTCATAGTGATCACAGGTTTTTGCCATGTCTTGTTTTTAAACCTTCTCCACTACAATAAGCAGATCTAAGCCACATGTGGCCATAAATTAAAAGCTGCATAGTTATTGCACACATACGTTTTCCAGGGCACTCTGTCTCATCCACCGAAGTCTCCTAACAGGAAACTTAAAGCAATTTTTTCAGCACCTGAAAAAAATATTTTACCAGAAGGCTTCTCCCTCTGCTTGTTGCATGGTGGATGTCATAACTACCTGCAAAGAATGGTTCCCTCAGGTGCCAGCCAGATGTGCTATCATTATAAATGTCACCTACCAAGCTAGAGCTCCCTTTGAATTTTAACCAAACATTGAAAAACAGACAGGGATAATTCCCTCCAATGCACCGATCTTCAAAATTACGCCATAAATTCTACAAAGACCCTTAACGCAACTTGAAAAAAATTACCATTATATCTGTGTAATTAAATTCAGAGAAGGACAGTATTCTCCATTTGCCATATGGCAGAGGAACTTAATGGCTATAGATATGCAGCCACTGGATTCTGACTGTTAAGAAAAAAAGTTATCTGTGACAATAAAATACTTGTGTAGGTAAGGAAATGGCTAAAAAGAGATTATTTTAATCAATGGGAAAAGACCTTAGATTTTCATGATGATAGTAGCTATTACTTTCTTTTTACTCCTCAGTCATCTATTAATTTTCTCAATCAACTGTCAGGAGGCAGCTTTCAGCCCTGTTTCTGCAAAAGCTTGCAAGTATATTACAGTGCATGTATTCAATAAGTACTGACGCAGGGTTTTGCAAATTTGGGCCTCAGGTCATAGCATCTCAGCCCAGGAGCTACCATTTGCTGTAAGTTTGGGGTTGGATTAGGTTGGGTTGGGTTTTTAACACTGTGTAACCCTGACTAAGCTGAGACAGAAGCATAAGTAATAAATAAATCATTTGTCCAGCCATCTCAATTCACTCAATGAAAAGCAAATTTGGATAGATCTTGTACTGTTACAAACAGATTCCCTGTTCTCTTTGCATGGGAAATTTCAGAGCTAATGGAGTACTCCTTCTCTAATGGAATTGCATGGAAGCAGGACTGGAAAGTAGTTTAACATCTGTAATGTATATGGTTACTCCAGAGCATCTCTAAGAATTTGTGAGAAAAATTAAAAAGCTTGTCAGTGACTTAGAAAACATGGAGGAAAAAGCTACCATGCACCTTTCCTTGACCTTGCATTAACACTTACCCAATAACCTGATGCTCAAAATACTGCAGTGTCCTTTGAAGAGTTTGCCGAATGGTCTGAGGCTACGGAAGAATAATAAACAAAAATCATAAAATTAGGAAAGTATAACACAGTTTAATTAACATATCATTTAACACACTCATTTTTTTCCAGTTTTACTCCTCTTCGTCTTCTACTTGCCAGGTGCCCATAAGAGTAATGGATATAAAATATTCTTGCCTTATATTTACTTAATAAGAATTTAAATAGGAATGAATTTTACAATACAACAATTAATACTGCTTATAAGATAACAGCAAACAATTGTGCAGAACAAAGGAGCACTTCACTGTTAGCTCTCACAGACTTACTACCTATCAATAATCTCATCATTCACCTACCGATGATCTCATTTTTTTGAAATAATTGATTTAAATTACTGTTCAAGAAAATGCTTTTATATTGAGATGCAAGTATCATCCAGGAAAGGCATTGTTTTTTTAAACTTTGTATACTCCCTAGAGAATTTTGTTTTAAAGAATATTATAAATATGTAATTTATTTTGGCTTACTTTCCTGATCAGCTCTGAATCTCCAGTCATCTTTTAAATCACCAAGATACTCAAGTTCATCAAACAAAAATCATGACGTATTTCAAGCATTTCTATACTATTTTATTTTAATAGTTGGTCACCAAACTATGTATGTGCATATATGTGTTAATTTTTATTCTTACTATTACTACTACATCTGCTGCTACTACCATTACTATTATTTTGAATTAACTCTTGAGAGATCTTTGGGTGAATCAAGGAAATATTAAATCCACATCATTCCCTACAGAATTTCCTAAGACAGTATGACAAAATTTCATCCTTTCAAAATGACTGGCTTGTGCCAAATCTGAAGTTTTTCACCTATCCATTTTGTGCCAGAGGTCAAACAAAGGTACCCAATGTGGATTTAAGCCCTCCTTCTGTATCAAAGACACAAAGGAATGTTTTGACCAAACTCTTAGCAGCTCAAATTTTAGAGATACTTGCTTTTTCCTTACTCTTTGAAAAAAAAAAAAAATAGCTGTTTTGGAAAGTAATAGTCGAAATGCCCCTTAATTTGAGGTATTTCATTCTAAAACCACCATCAGCTTTAAAAATCTCGAATTCTGCTGACCACAGAGTCAGCAGTTCAAGAGCTGGCCTTTCTTCTTACTCCTGCCCAGCTGCTTTGACAACAGCAGAAATGAAAAAGAAGCCTATACCAGGTTGCACTCGGTTTATGCAATTGTAAAAACTTCTTTTTTAATAGCAAACTATAGGAACCTGTCTGCCCTTCTGAATTCAAATTTGTAGAAATGCATGCATTTACAAAAGTAAGCTCAGAATAGATGTAGACCTTGAAAGAGTTTTTTTTTTTTTAGTTAATTGTGTACCAGATAATTACTTCTGTTCTCTGCAGGAGCTAAGTTTCCTGCATTAAAAGGCACTAGAAGTTACATGTTCTCTTCCAAAACACAATGGAAGCACCATATAAATGAAATCATCACATATCTCGAACCATCCTCTTCTCAGTGGTATAGCAAATGTTTAAGTCCTTAGGCCTGATGGGCTACAAATATATTTCATGGCATGCTCTCACAGAGACTCGGAAGCTTTCCTGTGCTCAGCAGGCACAAAAATCAATTCTCCGCATATAGAAAAGATATATTTTTCCACTCTAGCAAGCAGGCAAAGCAGAAATGGCTTTAAGTTAAGAGGTCCAGAGTGCTGCCATCTCCCTTCTCCACAGCACATTTCCCTCCACTTCACTCCCTGCACATAGAGCATAAGTACTCCACCAATACCTTCTCTGAAGTGAGATGGGAAATGGTGGAAGTTTTTGATTGTTATATTAAATCTCCCTTCTGGTTCCCCCAAAGTGCTTTATAGCAAGTATATGGAAGGCAGGAATGCCTGGCAACACAGGCAAAGAGGAAGGAACATAGCATTTTCTTTTCTAGGGAAGTTTTGCAGCTTGGTGACACTTTGAGCAATCCTTCATTGTTTGTCTTCGCACTTCTTACACCCGATACACAGATCTTGCACTCCTTTACCCAGGGAAAATCCCCTTTCAATACCTCAAGATGTGACCATATAAGCAATCTCCAGATCTTGAGCTCATTTCATCAATACAACTCACTTTTCCTGCAGCACTGAATGAAGTAAGAATGGTCCACTTATTGTTAACTCTCTCTTCTCTAAGCTAAATTTGCCCAGCTATTGTCAGACAACTGTAAACAATTCTATGAACTCATATCTTTTGTTACTGGCACTTCCTATTAAATCTTAGAAATGAAGTACAGACAAAAAATATGATGTATGATTAAAACACTGGTCATAAGCAAAGCTTTGTGTAATATGCTCATAGTTAATACGAAAACTGACCTGAAGAGTCAAAGTCTTTCTTCATTTCTGACAAGAATTATTATGGCATGTCACTGTGCATGGTTAAAAAGCCACTGTGTTCACCTTCTGAGTTTGCTCTATTTCATTACTGGTGAATGTGATTTTAATATAGATGCAATTCTCTAATTATGGCCATATTGCCATGACTAAACAAAAGGGAGAGAAGATATGAGATGCCTGTTTACAGCTGCCTACAAGGGCAGCTCAATGTACTACTTCTTCCACTACCGACTATACATTCCCTATGGGAGAGAAAGTGTGGGTAGGAAAACATTTTAATCTCTTTTCTGCATCCAACAGCAAGACTTGATGGAGACAAAATAGCTAAACCTTCTTCTAGTAGCATGATGCATATCATGTCTCCAAAAAGCACAGCTTAGGAGAGATAAACACAGACTATAACAATACACCCCCTCCACCACAATGTAAGTCTATTCCATACAGGTACACAGTGGCCTTTATTTACTGGAGAGGTTTTAAAGCTTTGTGAACACTTAAAATGAAAGATTTACTATAAATGTCAAAAAGTGACTATTTGGTAAATATTAACAATGCATCTGATTATAACAATTAACTAGTATTTACTATGCATTCAAGAAGGAATAGTCACATCAGTTCAGGTTTCTAAGGGCAATTCAAATTAAGACATGCCAGTAATGCTATTGTTAACTGTAAATTAATCCAAGAATTGCCATACCAGATCCTATCCAAACTCCATCCAAAATGATGAAATATAAGGCAGAAGGGACTGGTGAAGAAATTTGGACTGATCTCTTACTTGACAGAGGCCATAGAAATTCACTGAATTAAACTGGAATCCAGAGGTCAGGCTATAGCTACCCTGAAATGTGTTAGAAGAAGTTGTAAACACCAAAGAATCACAGAATTGTGTGCATTTGAAGGAACCGCTGGAGGTCACCTAGTCTGACCTCCTGCTTACAGCAATTCCAGTTAGAACTGGTTGCTCAGGTCCTTCTCCAGATGAGTTTTAAGTTTCTCCAAGGATGGAGATCCCACAGCCTCTCTGGGTAACCTGTGCCAGTGTTTGACCGTCCTCAGGACAATTTGTTTTCCTTACATGAAATTGGAATTTCCCATCTTCCAACTTTGTCTGTGACTATTCTCATAGGTGCATAGTGGAAGGATGAGAGACCACCCTGGTAGCCCGCTGCTAGCCCCAGTATCAATCCCTGAGGGATACCCATAGGTAACTGGCTGCTAAGGTCCAGTCAATTTTCCACCCACCTTATAATCCACTTATCCAAACAACTTCTCACCTGTTTGTCTCTAAGGACACTATGGGAGACCATGCCAAAGGCCTTCCTAAAGTCAAGGTAAACAACCTCCATTGCTCTCCCCTCATCCACTGAGCCATTCATCTCATTACAAAGGTCAATCAGGTTGGTCAGGCACAATTTACCCTTAGTAAGACCATGCCAATTGATCTCAATCACTTTCTTGGCCTTCTTGTGCTCAGAAAAGTTTTCCAAGAGGATTTACTTCACAACCTTCCCAAGGACTGAGGTTAGGCTGACTGTCCTGCAGTTCCCTGGATCTTCCTGCGTGCCCTTCTTGCAGCTGGGTGTGATGTTTGCTTTTTTCCAGTCATCAGGTACTTCCCCTGATCACCGTGACCTTTCAAAGATGATAGCCTCACAATGACATCAGCCAGCTCCCTCAGCACCCTCAGATTTAACCCAACTGGTACAATGGGCTCGTGCATGTCTAGCTCACTTTTAAGCACTTCCTTACTCTGTCTTCTCCTACTGTGGGTAATGCTACATTCCCACAGACTCTGCTAGTAGGCTTGGGGAACTGGAATGCTTTTCTGTCTCCATCCCTACATACTTGAGCAATGCCTTTGTACTTCTGGGTAGCCCATCCCTGCTTCCACCTTCTGTGGACTTCCTTTTTGCATTTGAACTCAGCCAGGAGTTCCCTGTTCATTCATACTGACCTTCCTCCAAGCTTGCATAATTTTATGCACATCAGAATGGATCATTCTTGTGCTTTCCAGAGGGTGTCAGGGTGTCCTTGAAGATCAGTCAACTTCCTGCTCCCCTTTACCCTCCAGACTATTTGACTATTTGCCCATTGGATCCTGCCAAGATGATTCATGAAGAAACCAAAATCTGTTCTTCTTAAGCCTGGAGTTGTGATTCCACTATCTGTCTTTCTCACTTCTCTCAGTATTTTGAACTTCACCATCTCACGGTCACTCTAGCCAGGGCTGCCCTTGATCTTCACACCTTCAACCTGTTCCTCCTTGCTTGTGAGCAACAGGTCCAGCAGAGCATCTCCCCTCATCAGCTCATTGATCACCTGCATTAAGAAATTGTCTTCAGCACACTCCAGAAATCTTCTGCATTGCCTGTGGTCAGCCATATCGCCCTTCCAGCAGATTTTGAAGCAGCAGGTTGACTGAAGTCCACCATGAGTATCAGGGCCTGCAATTTTGAGGCTTACTCCAGCTGCCTAAAGGCTTCCTCTGCTTTCACATCTTGATCAGGCAGTCTGTAGCAGACATACCACAACGCCACCCATGTTCATCTGTCCTCTGATCCATACCCACATGCTCTCAGCTGGCTCATCCCCCTTTCCAAGGCAACAGACCATGTACTCCAGACACTCCTTTGCACAGAGCACAGCTCGTCCTCATCTCCTTCCCAGCCCATCCTTCCTGAAAAGCCTGTATCCATCCTCCACTGCACTGCAGTCATGTGAGCCAGTTCACCCAATCTCTGCAATCCTGTATGAGATGCCAGCTCTGTAGCTGTGCAGGGAGGTCTGATCTCTCCTGTTTGTTCCCTGTGCTGCCTGCATTTGTCTACAGGCACTTGAGATGGGCCCCCAGCTGTGCTGCTTTCACAAGGTGAGCGTGAGAGCCATGCTGTCCCCCAGATGCTTCTTCACTGTCTCCCCTGCCTCTACTTCTCTTCAGAGATTGAAAACTCTTCCCCAACATACATAGTTTAAAGTCCTCCTCACAAGGTTATCAAGCTTGTTGGCAAAGACCCTTCCATCCTGCTTTGTCTGATGTATCCCATTCGTGATCAGCAGTCTGTTCCTCAGAGACAGTTCCATGCCCATTGAAGCCAAGGCCCTGCCAGCAACATCAGCCACCCAGCCAGGCGCTGATTCACTGGATGTTTCCACTCCAGCCTGAGCCTTTCCCCCTCACCAGCAGGATCAAAGAGACACCACCTGGGTCCCTGGCCCCTCACCCCCAGAGCCCTGTAGTCACTCCTGATCTGCTTGAGGTCTCCCATGGCCATATTGTCGGTTGCTTACATTGATGAGGAGCAGGGCCAATAGTCCAACAGCCAGACGAGCCTCGGAAGTCTCTCTGCAGCATCCTGTGTCCAAGCTTCTGGCAAGCCGCAAACCTCCTGAGGCAGCAAGTTAGGTTGGCAGATGCATGCTTCTGACTCCTCAGGAGAGAGTCTCTGATAGTTACCATACTCCTTTTCTTCTTTGTGCAGACGTTTGAGGCTCAGCTGGCACTGATGCCTCACCTGAAGGGAGGTCATCTCTCTCATTTGTTCCCAGGGCACTGTACCTGCTCAGTAACTGCAGAACCACAGGTGAAAAAGGGGCCTTAAATGTGTTACCCTAAGTGACAAGCCTCCAGCTTCCTCCAATTCAGGAGCTTCTATTCACTGCTCCTTTGAAGTTAGTCTCTGGTTGTGCCTCCTTCCTTGCAACATGGGGCTTGGGTTCTTGGCTCTGCAGGGACTCTGCAAAGACCCTGCCAATATCCTGCTCATCCTCCCTGATGTGTACAGATTGCTCACCTTCTCCTACAGCTCTTTCATTTGGCAACTCAATACCTCACCCACAGCGCACATCCCAGAGGTGTGCAATCTCAGCCCCAGGGAAGAGCACCATGTGCTCTCTACAGCCAGAGACCCAAACTACAGCATCCTCCCTCATTCTGAGGCCCCTGCTTTGCTATGGACAGCTGCTCCAGCTGGTGTTATGTTCTTGCCTTGCACCACCTTTGTTGCACCACCTTGAGCAGTGATTCTGGGCCCCATAACACCCTTCCTGTGACAACTGCTGTGACTCTGTTAGCTGCCTCTATTTGCTGCACTCGACTTGCAGCATGCACACATGAAGAAGTCTGCCTTTTCCCTTAGATCTCACCCTGCTCACTAGTAGTGAGAAACTGGTTAAAGACCTGAAGCCAGGGGAGTAACATCTCTTCAGAGGTGTTTTAAGACTAACTTTCATCATTCTGAACATAGTTCATGAACATACACATCTAACCTATCTTCAAGTCTTCCAGTTTTTGACCTTGGTCAACTTCCTTTGAAAAAGAATTCCAGTTTAAATAAACATTGTGTCTTTTTTTTTTTTTAATGGAATTTGAATTTCCCTCATTTTAACATCACTACCTCCAGTTTTGGAGACATTGGGAAAAGAAACTTCAACTTTAATTGCATCCCTTGCTATAAATGTCTTTTCTAAGACAATCAAGCATAAGTTTTTCATTCTGTTTCTGAGGAAAGAATGTTTAGCCTGTTCCCCAGCCATTTTCTGTTGCCTCTGAAATGTCTTTCATTTGATTGTAAAACCATTGGGAATAAACAGTAGGGTCCATCTGCCCAAATGTAGGCACCCAACTGTAGGTATCCAAGGTGATTCATTTTACCTTAAGTTTGGCATCTAATACACACCTGAAAACTCTTCCTTTAGGACTACCTATTTCTGTCTTTGTCTAAAAAGGAAATTGAGTGACTGCTTTAGACTCACACATTTTTTAAATGGTTAAGTAAGAGCAGAAGCTCACCTTGAGATGACAGTAGCGCACATAGTATCCTAGATGACTCAATTCAAGTTTGCATAAATGCAGTTGCATATCCTCCATACCATGCCTTTTGCATCTTATGATAACATGCTAGTACTAGAGAACAAAGAAACTGTACAGAGCTAGGAAGTCCGAACTGGGAGAGCACCCAGGTACACAGACAGTTTCTCCTTAACCCTAACAGGGCTTCAAAGATTTTTCCTAGTAAAAAGCTAAGTGCCTCCTAGCTGAGCCTCTGAAGTGCTTCAGTAGTCATACTCTTAAAAACTTGAGCGCTTATAATTTTAAACATAAAAGTTGAAGCACTGAAGAGCAAAATAGGCTCAGCTTGAAACCACTTTGCTTCTATCAGAACTTTTTTTCAAGCAAGTCAGTCAGGTCAGGGGATTCCTCCAGATTTTTATGCCCTGGGGAGCTGCAAAGTTCTTCCTAAAGGAATCACAGTTCTACATACTGGAGAGACAAACTATCAGAGACCTCATCCAAATTAGCACTTTCATGTTGAAAGTTTTACATGCTTCAAATTCATAGTGTTGAATCACTAACTCAGCAGATGTGTAAGACTTTAATTGTCAGTTTCACTGCTGGTGATCTGTCATTAGTGAAAAACACTTTTTTTCATATTTCAAAACCAATTTTAGTCACGCTTCTGCGCATAGGTGATTACGGATCTCTAAGCATGCATCATTTGGTGTGCACCTGGCCCATCTGTGAGGAAATAAATGGCAGAAAAGTAATTTTCATTTCTAATCTTTTTTTAATATTTACCCTATGGTCATGAAAACACTGGAAAATCGTTATTTCCCTGTCCTTCTGGTCACCAAAATATTGATGTTAAAGGGGCAGTAAACAAAGAATCAAGGCTCCAGTTGAAGACAAAAATTAATCAACATTCCCCAAAAGCCAGAGGTTTGGAGATAAGCATTTTGAAATTGCTGAGACTGGGGAAAAACAGAATTGGATAAAGGAGAGGAAGGATCATTTGGCACTTGGTAATTTCTGATAATGTGTAAAGGAGGAATACTCCCTAGCAGGTCCTTGGATGTCCTGTAGAGCAGGCATCCCTCCCTACCACCTTCCCAATAGCTAAAGAATGGAATGAAAGGGCACAGAGAGAAGTGGAGAAGCAGAAATGGAGAAGCAAAGCCCCAACGTTAGCAACCGTTTGAAAATGCAAAACATCATGGTTTGGGGTAGTTTGTTTTAATAATAAAATCAGGGAAATATTTTCTTTAGGGTGCACTCTTTTTTCCCTGCAACCCTACAAGCTAAAAAAGTATTTTTCTTTTTGAAGACCAACTTCTTGATTCCAGAAGTTTGGGTTTTAGATAAAAACACCAACTGCTTGAAGATTTCCATGACTAGCACCAGATTTGGTATCAAGAAGGAAGATGCAGAATCCCAAGAAGGGAAGTGTTGGGGATCTAGTGCAGGAAGACTGATGGCTAGAAGCAAAATGAGTTGCCTCTACAATACCACGTGATGATCCAGACTGGAATGAGTGAGGATGCAGTGCCAGAGCTCAGTATCACCTGACAGCTAAATTTCAGACCATTCTGCTTTACAGTTCATACACACTGGGTGTTCTTCACTGGGAAATACTTGTGCACATAAGAGAAAATATCTTAATTTAATAAATAACATTAAGACTAAGAATTTTACCCCATACTATTCCATGGCAATAACAATACAAACATTCTGAAGAAATAAAACAGAACTAAATAATAATTAGAAATTATAACTCATGCATCCCTAGCTGCCTTTCAGCTAGAAGAATCACAGACATTACAGATGGAAATTGCCTATTAGATCATCCAGTCTAACTTTTTGACAGTGAAGGATAAATATCTCAGAGTACTATCCATTATAAAATGTGCTGGGATCTCTTTGTTCGTCCTTGAATTTTGGCCATGTGTGGAATGTATAGAAAATCTATTCTGTGCTGCAGAAATACTTTCAGTAAGTGGAAATATAATAGATAATCTACTTTTAATGCTGCCTGTTCATCTTTTAACATAACTCATATCTTCTACATAAAATCATCAGTGCTCCTCTAGGAGACAGGTGGGAAATGAAAGACTTTACATGTCAGCCCTCCTTAAGGAATTTCTTCTGCTGGGATAGAATGTACACCCAATTTCCTCAGTAT
This sequence comes from Apteryx mantelli, assembly GCF_036417845.1. Lineage (NCBI taxonomy): Eukaryota > Metazoa > Chordata > Aves > Apterygiformes > Apterygidae > Apteryx > Apteryx mantelli. The sequence goes on from NC_089978.1 coordinate 18,827,539, forward strand.
AACTGGGCCTAATTTCGTATGCTGAGCTGCACTGAAGCTTATCCCCTTGAGATCAACAGGCAAACCACATATTTTTTGTCTTCATTTTGAAACTTAGTTTTATAGTTTGCAAGCAGACACATTTAGAAAGAATTTTAATATGAGACGGAAATACTTATTTTACTTGAAGCATGTTGTAACAGCCTTTAACATTAGCATAAGAGGGAAAAGGAAAGAGATGGCTTTTTCTCCCTGCTAACTTGATAAGTTTCACAAGGACTATATTGAATCGCCATGAAGTAATAAGTCTCCTCTCAAGCCGCTGCGAAGGAAGGACATTCAGCCTCGTTTTGATGTAGCCATGACTGCATACCACCATTCAGGAGTGCACGTTGATGGTCAGGTTCCCTTCTACTTTACAACTTTCTTCTCTATTACTCGCAGCTAAACACTTTGGCCAAGGGGAGGGGGCAAAGAAGTGCAAAACAATTCAGATAGATTGATTTTGTGGGATTAACACCGGTGCTGCTACACTGTGGCTTGGCAGCCAGGGGTTGAGATCTGACTGTGGACAGGAATCCTCAAAAGGGGATTTGGTCTCTGCTTTCAGACAACAAAGATATCTGCAGTGTATGAATGTTTTTGGAGACATCTTTTTTTCCAGAAAGGAAAAAAGTCAAGATTTCATCCTGAAAGTACACAAAGGTTAAGAAAGCAATCAGGCTTAGTCTAAATTTCCATGGTACAGTATTTTATACCCCACGGTGAATGTCTGAAGGACGCTTTTCTTTCATTTGCAGCATGCAGTAACTATTATTATGATTGGTCTAAACACTAGATGTGAAATATTCAAGCTCACCCTAAATAAAATTTCATCAAGGTCAATGCAATGCCGCAGTCCCTCGGGTGCAGCTAAAATGAGTTGTTTACATTTTGTTTGCTGAGGCTGAAGTTCCCTTGCATGAGATATTAAACTACCACACATGACAAATAAACAAAACCCATTGTGATTCTCAGACTAATAAAATTTTTCAGAATGTTCCTGTTTAAGGCACTGCAGCTGTGTTTCATGCTATGAAATAGCTAACTGACTGGCTTCAGACTGCCAGTGTGGCCTTGTATTATAAATGGCTTGCAGCTCTGATAAGTTGAAAGATACTGGACAAAAGTCTGATGTTATGTTTAAGAAAATTAATCCTGTTAGCCTACTGAAACTAGAAATTATCGGTTTTTAAATGGGATGTGCCTTTCTTCACCATTTTCATGCTTTTTTTCCTTTCACACTCTCTTTCCTGAGAAGGATGTTGCTCATATAAAGATCATCCAACCCAAGCTATTAAGTGAATATGCCAGTCACACTGCTGATATCCATAACATTTAATATTATCTTACTTCATTCAGAAAATTAGGCAGAAGTTATTCTTACATTAGAGCTTAGATACACTGATGGATTAATGTGCATCTTAAGAAGCTCGGAATACCTGTGTGAAATTTTTCAAAATCTTAAATCAATCTGTTACCTTTCCTGATAGTGGCAGCAACTTGCTATTGCTACTAGCAAGAGTAGCTATTCCTTAAGAGTAAGTAGCAGAGGTTTATAATGGAGCAAGGTTCAATTTGGGCTGCTATACTTACAATTTCTCTGCCAAAATTACATCTCTGCTTACTGGAGGTTACACTTACAATTAAGCAATTTGAAGTTTCTGCAATTCTGTGTAATAGCCTACATGCTAACTTAAAAGACAGTCTTTAGGTTCTATTTTCTCCCACTGCCAGTAGAAGGCTGTGTTCAAAAAGACAATTCTGAAATTCAAACTATTTGGTAGAAGCCAGTAGCTGCTTCCTGGCTTAAATATTAGAAAAACCTTCTTAATTTAATGTGTTTTTAACTGGGCCTTTAAAAGATGCATGGAATAATTCTGAACACGCAGAAAAGTTTATCAGAAGTGATTTTCACTTAATAATGTCTATAGGTCGAGAGATATGTTACATAGGCCATTCAGAAGATAAAAGCAAACAGAAACATAAGTCAGTTTAGTGCTGTCATGCTGTAATTCTCTTTTCAGAAAGATCAGTTCAACACTTAGGGGTATGTAGTCTCCTCTGAATGCATGCCCATCACTCTCCACTCCTTTAGGGTAGTCCATGCCCCACAGATTGGAGCAGAGTATTTGACTTTTCAAACCAGTGACAATTTTTTTTCTGATTTTGATTCTACTTTCAGCCTGGTATTGGATACAAGTCAAGATAGAACTGGAGCAAATGTGAAAATTGCTGCAAGGAACTAGAATTCAGTAAGATAATAAATGGGGGTTTCTAAATAATAAAACCATACTCACTGGTGCCAGGATGTCATTCCCATCTAACAGAGCCCTTAAAGGCAGAAAATTTGATATTGATAATAAATAGCATATAGTCATCATCTCTAGTTATAGTTAATCATAATTTTTGTCACCAAGAGTGTAAAGGATGAATTTTTAAGTGGAGCATAATAGTAAAGCTGGAAGAAAAATATATCCTTAAATTTGCTTGTGATAAACACATAATTACTGTAGCTGATTTCTTAAAAGCTAGGACATAAATCAATGTACATACTAGGTTCCTGGCATTTTATCCTTTGTCCTGAAAACTTGAACACAGTCCAGTGAGATGGGTACCTACTAGCTTTGACAGCAGCTGGATCTGGCCCCAAATTTCTCTTTTAGACTACGTGACCAAAGACCTTTTGATGGTGGTGGAGAGGAAGGAGGACAGAAGGGATGCGTTTGCCCAGTCGGGACCATGACTCTTGGGTGCATGGCTCCTGGCAGAGTGGAAAGAGGCTGCCTACGCGACCAGGGGCTCAGCTCTGCAAGAACGTCACAGGTATGAGGGTGCGAGAGGGCAGAGCCGCACTGGGGGCTAGCGAGCAAGGAACAGCATTAGCCGCGATCCCGTGAGACAAAGGACTCGGAGCTGAAGGCGTGCAATGACGGCGCTCAGGGCATGGAGCAGCTCAGCATGGCTCCCACCAAAGTTCCTCTGCCCCAGTGCTGAGCACAGCCCATCGGCCAGCATTCCCGCTGGTTGCAGCGCCCGGCTGTGGCTGGCTGTGGAAGGGCCTCCACCTGCCTGTTGCCGGCCCTCCTGCTTATTCAGAAAAATAAGCAGGAGGGCAACAGGACAGCAACTTGAAGCAACAACAGCGTTCAGTATGTGCACTGTTTGCTTGTTCGATACAGCCGTGACTAAGGGACACCTCTCTTGCAGCATCGCTGCTCTGCCTTCCTGCCTCAGTGCATCCTACTTCCCCTGCGCACCCTTCTCCCAAACACCAAGGGCATGTTACGTGAGGAGCTCTGCTCTTTTTTCCTGGCTACCATACACTTTTCTTCAAAATATGCAGCTGTTTTGGTGGGAGTGAGCCCTATCCTCCCCCCATTTCTGTCTGTTAAAAAGAGAGGGTCGGGGGTAAGCAAACTCCAAGCATTCAGTGTCAGTCCTTCAGCTATCCAGGCATGCCAGGAAACCTTCATGAAACCACAGCAGTGTGAAGTGACCCTGTGCTGACTGGGAATCAGGCCCCTACATGCTCTAGGGTAACCACTGCAGGAAAATCTCTGAACACATATTTAAGATAAAAGCCATGTGTGCTGGAAAGTCCTAGAAGCCATTCTCTGGGAGAAAGCAGAAGGGATTTGGTTAAACCCTGCAACTGAGAATGGTTTGCTTTTTACTTTCCGCTGAACCTTGGGAAAAAAATTAATATTTATGCAAAGTCACACTCAGCTAAGTTTCAGGCTAAAATTACAAGTGATACAAAATTCAATAACTGCTCTTCAGTATATTTTCCCCATAAATTCCTCAAATACTTAATTACTGCTTTCTACTCCACTGAATCTACCTTTCCATTGACTATTATGCACACTTTTATTCATGTTAATGAATACATTGAACAGGTGGTTATATTTCATCCATTCTTCTGTCCTACCACTCTTCAAAAGACTTAGCCTGCTTACACAGCCCAGTTTCCACCAGGGTATTTGCCCCTTGAGCACCCCTTCTCACGGGGCTGCTTCGCCCCTCAGATGCTGCTTCATGCTCCACTCGCAGGCTCTGCCCTTGCTCCACACATCAGCCCTCTGTAGCCTCTGCTACCTCCAGACTGAAACAACCTCACCACAGAGATCTCGCTGCATGTCACAGCGGTATTAAACACACACACAGGGGTTTTTTTCTCAGTGGAAACTCAAAAAGAAATTTTACTCGATATCTCAATCCCAGCTATCTCTGCAGGAAAGCACAAAATTATGGCTAAGTATAAACATCAGAAACCTGTAACATCCTTCAACTTTGAAAGTGTTCAGCACTGGGATGGGGGCAGATTGCTGCTGCCTTAATGCTGGAAAAGACTTGGCGCTTTCATTTCAGGCAATACATATAATATGTATTCACACACATTCATATATACCTTTTATATACTTACAGAGACCCACATCTCTGAATGAAGACTCTGACTGAATCTTATATGACTGAATGAAGATATATCTATATTATTGAACAAAAAAGCTTTTTGTTCAGAAAGAATACATGTAAATACATACTTCAGACTTGTCTTTTAATTTTCAAAATAATGGGGATGACACTCATTTGACACTAATTTTATACGCAAAGTAATTTTTTAACTCCTAATTAAAGTTATTCCTGATTTATATTAGCAGATGTGAGAATATAATCAGATTCAGAGTGTTAGACATATGGTAACTTGACTTGTTGCAAGAAGGCACATACTCAGTATCACAGAAAAGATTTTTGGTAAGAAAAAATGCACTAAAATAGCAACGCATCTGAAGAGTGATTTCTCAATTAGAGTAAAAAATTAAAAATGGGGGCCTGATTCTTCTCTTACACCATAGTTGTGCCAGCACAACTTTTCTGACTTTAGTTGAGTCACTTTAACTTATGCCAGAATTCGTAAGATGAGAGCGAAGCACTAGTTACTATGCCAAGATAAAAAGGGAAATTTTCGGCTATACATATCATATGCATCACTCACATACACATATTAAAATGAAAGAATAAAACAGCTTTTCAGCAACACGGGTTGCTATAATTATCTCCCAAGGTAGCCAATGGGGAACTGTCATTTGGGACATCAAAACCAGGTTGGATGAAATTTGAGTCCTTAAATGAAATTTCTCTGACAGCAGAAAGGAAAGAGGACTATAAGGTCTATCGGAGTTTTCCTAATCTCTAAATTCAAAGAATGTGCTTATTTTTCAAACAAATTCAACAATTCATCTAAGTTGTAAAACTGAAGTTATCTTTTATAGTATCTCACTACAGGAGGTAACAGTCAAAGCTGTGAAAATACAAATACTAAGGTTATCTAAAAATACTGCACAGAGCTACTTCAGAATACTTCAAATATTTTGGGTAACACATGCTCTAATTATACCGCTGTATTATTACCAAATTAAATTGCTTCATTTTTTTGTACTAAAACAAGATAGGTCACCTGAGATATTGTCTATTAATTTCAGCATTACAGGATCAGATTCCCAGTGGAGAGGGAAAAAAAAAATCAGTGGGAAAGAAAAGTATTGAAACTGGACGACTATTAGCAATGTAATGCATTACTAACCTCTCCCATTAAACAGCTTGTCTACTACTACCTAGCCAGTTCAAGCAATGCTGAATAGAAAGGAGTACATTAAAAGCAAAGCAAACCAACAGCAGATGGTGATTAGACCCATAAGTAATTTCCAAAGCTGAAAAACAAAATGTAAGAAGATACTCTAATGCCACAATATTTCGCAGATGTAAGTGTATTATAGATTAATCTACTACTTGTTGCAATTAATGTTTTTATACCTTAATATGTTGAAATATCTCAGAGACCAAACAAGCTTTCTGTTGCATATGAAACTTGGCAAGCAAAATGTTGTGATGGTCACCTAGCAGGTCTGTAACAAAAAGGATTGGAGAAGACCTTCTGTTTCACACGAAACTACCAGAACTCCCCTGGCAGACATCGATGCCAGTCTTCCAAGGCAATACCGTGGTACATAATGAGTTCTGCCCAAATTCACTGTTCATTTTAAGACATGCAATGCTTCACTGACTCTCAGCTACAGGTATAACTGTTCAGATAATTGTAAATCACAGATTTCGAAGTACGCTTTAAAGAAACCGGTCGCTCACAAATGTCAGTGCATCACTGAGCCATAGGGAAATCTGTTGCTCAAAAATTGCAGAACAGCAAGTCAAAACTTTTTACCTTGTTCAGTATGGAAAAAAGCCCAAGAAATGTAAGAAGTTCTTATTGCTGCTGTGCGAAGGGAGGATGTGCATGTCAAGAAAACATAATGTATGCAACTTTCTATACAAAAATTGCTCCTAGTACTAGATAGCGACACGTACTTTATGACTTTTTTTTTTTTCCATGCAGAAAGGAACTCGGCAGAGACAACAAACCCGACGGAGAGGGCAGCTCCGCGCACCGCCGTCCCCCGCGCCGCTTCCCCCGGCGCCGCTTCCCGCCGCGCCGCGGCCCCTAAACCCTGCGGTTCGCGGGCAGGCAGCGCGCAGCGAAGGCGCGCGGGCGGGGGCCGAGACCCGCCGGCCCCAGCGCGCCTGCGGGAGCCGCGCCGGGGCTCGCCGGCGGCGCTGCGCTGCGCGGCGCGGTGCGGTGTGGCGCGGCGGGAAGCGGCGCGGGCAGGGAGGGCCGGCGCGGCGCGGGGGGAAGCGGCGCGGCCGGGCGCTCCGCGGCCGCGGGCACTCACCGCGGGGGCCGTCAGGCGGCGGATGCTCTCGCCCAGCGAGTCCAGGTTAACCCGCCGCCGGCGCGGAGCGCGGCGCGCCCCGGCGCTGGCCGCGGCGGCGGGCGCGGGGGGCTCGGCGGGCCCCGGGGGGCTGCGGCTGCCGTTCCAGCAGAGGCGGGACAGCGGGCACTCGCCCTCCTCCTCGGGGCTCGTCTCCGGGCAGTCCGAGCCCAGCGAGCTGAAGGACTCCGAGGAGATCTTCCGCCGGGACATGGTGCCGCGGCGGCAGCGGCGCCTCAGCGGAGCGCGGCGGGCAGCGGCGGCGGGCAGCGCCGAGCCGCGCCGCCGCGGGGGCTGCCGCCGCGCATGGCCCCGGGCGCCGCGCCGGCGGGCGGGCGGGCGATGGCGAGGCCGCGCCGGGTGCCTGCGGCGGCCTGCGCAGCGCCGGCGAGCGGGGGAGCTACGCGGCTCTGCCGCGCCGGGAGCCTTTAAGGCAGCGGCAGCAGCGGCGGCAGCGGCGGCGGCTCCTGCCCTCCCCTGCCTCGGCCGCCTCCCGCGCTCCCCGCCCCCCGCCCCCCGCGCGGTCACGTGGCGCCGGGCCTCTCCCCCCGCCCCCGCCCCGCCCCCGCCCCCGGCGCCTGCCTCGGGGAGCGGCGGCGCCCCTCTCCCCCCCCCCGGGCGCTTCGGAGCGGGCGCGGGAACGGGCCGCCATCTCCCCCTGCCTCCGCCCGCTGCTCCCGGCCTGCCCCCCGCCGCCGCCCGGCTGCCGCGCCCGGGCACCCGCGGTCGCCGAGCGGTGCTGGACAGCTCCGCGCCGCCGCCGCCGCCGCCGCCGCCGCCGCCGCCGCCGCCGGCGGGAGGGACGGCTCCGGCTCCGGCTCCGGCTCCGGCTCCCTCCTCACCTGCCGCGCCGCACGCTCGCCGCTCCGACAACTTTTCCGAATGCCGCTCAGAGAGCGAAATCATTTAAAATCATCCGTTTCCAGAGGGAAAAGTTCTTTTCGCCTTTGTATAAAACACCGCCCTGGCTAACCTCGCGGGTCGCGTCCACGAAAGGAAAACCAGGAGCTAAATTCGTTCCCCGCAGCCCTGCGCAAAAGTTTCAAAAGGGGGGGGGGGGAAGGGGGGGAGGGGAGGAAAGAAAAATGAAAAGAAAAAAAGGAAAAAAGTCAAAAATCTTGCAAAAGGTAAAAAAAAAAAGGAGGGGGTAGAGGAAAAAAAGCAGAGGAGCTTGGATATAAGATGACAACCTTGAAGACAAAGCAAAGTGTCTCCTTACCATCCATCCCTACCCACACAGTCAGTTTAAAGAAAGCTTAAGCATTTCATGGCAATAGCGATAACCCCATCTATTCCTCTTTGGCGGAAAGGCCCTGAAGAACTGTAATCTCCATTGTTGTGGTTCATCCTACCATCAGGAAAGATAGCTTGTCATTATTTTATCTTGAATTAAACAAAATTTATTTTAAAAGGCAATGGTTTTAAGACTGTGTTTACTCTATCTTCCCTTATATTATGGCGTACATTTTACATTCTCATCCTGCTGAGCATCTGAGTGCAGCCTGAACAAAAGCTCACTAGGGAGACAGGGGGATTTCCACAGGTAGGAAAGAACTTTGAGTACGGCTGCAGGCAGCACGCACTGTGTGTCTGTGCTCCGAAGGGTACAGGTCAGAGGCTGAGCATGCTGCTATTAAGCTAGAATAAGACAGCCCCTGCCAGGGCCTTTCTTTCAGCTTCATCATCCCTGTTTCTCTTACCTCTCCCTGTTTCTATTTCAAAATTTCTTTTTTTAAAGAAATATGGAGTTAGAGAAGCAATGGATCTCCTTGTGTCAGGCCTCACTCTTTAAAATTCTGGGATTTGAAGCCTGTGGTTTGAAAGGACATATAATGAAGCCAGGGTGAAGCATACTGCTTTCTGTTGTCTTATTAAACATTACAGTTAGGATGCAGACAGGCTTTCTTTTCACAGTCCTGGTGATTCCCTCAGCTGCCCAAGGACAGGAATCAGAGATGACTTGACGGAAGATCTGAAAGTTAATTCAGTGCTGTAGCACACATGAACCTCCAGATCCTTTGTCCGCCTCTATCTTTCCTCTTCTCCAGTGGATAACAACAGTTATTCATCAGTATCATAGTACACAGAGATGACAGATGTTCTGCCTTTCCCTTTGTCCGTCTGTAGACATCCTCATTCTAACAGACCCTTTGAGACCTGGTTGTACAAGCTCCTGCCTGCCCTCAGTCCAAGCTCTGGCAATGAGGGCATTCAGGAATTTGGGAACTGGCATTTGGAAGATATCCTTTGGTGCTAAGCACTATCCCTAGGGCAGGATACACTGTGTTAAGATGTTAACTTCTTTCCCATGCTTGGGTTTCCATTTAGCTTATAGACCATATGGTACAGACCCAAGTGAAGCAAACTTTTGTTGGTTTCGTGGCTGATTCAGTGCGAGTTACAACTGGGTAAGAGCCACATGGTTTAGCTTTGAAAATGCAAATACATATTTATAGGTTAAGTCTAAACTACTAAAATATCCAAGTGTCACCTTGTTCCATGTGCAGTACTTTAACTGTAGGACTAAGGTAAGCCACTTGCTTAAGGGGATATTTGCATTTTACTTACCACTGGGGAAAAAGGTTTTCAAGAAGACAAAATTCTGACATTCCTTGAGTGGTCAATTTACATTTTTTCTTGGAGTAAAGTTTAAAGTACCACTTCCCTATACAACCAATCATTAGCATTTAACAGCATTTTGAGTTCCCCTTGCAACATTAAAAATTATTTTCTTCATGCCCTCCATAGCCTTATTCCTTTCATTTCTGTAATGTGGTGACCCTGAAATGGGAAGGGAAATGCTTTGCTTCAGTGACTGTTCTTGAGGTCAGAATGTTATACCTGAATCCACTTACGTACCAAACCAATTCATTTAAAGAACATAAAACCTGTTTTTCTTGACCATCTAGATACTAAAGTTCATCATTCAGAGTAAAAAATGCAATTAGGACTTCAAACCTTCTACTGTTCCACCTGAAGCAGAGAACACTAACCTAGACTGAATATTCCCTGGCTAGTCTGCTCAGATATGGCCTTTAAAACTTGTGGAAGCAGGCATAATACCTACTTCTTCCAGTCAGAAACATGTCAGCAATTGGTCTACGGCAACTCTGTTTGGAATTCACGACTATAAAATACACAGAACTGGACAGAGACACTAACTGGAAGGGTACCAAGCACCATCACAAGATGTCTTGAACTAGAAATGGACAAGAAAGGACCCAAGGTGGCACAGGTCCCAGAGGTCAGTCAGGTGAGGCCAGTAAGTCACCTGTTCCCTGGTTAATTATTCTCATTTTATTTCTGTTGATCCAGATACAACCTTGGCAAAAGTTAAATACCACAGAGGGATGCTGCATCTGATAGTCAAATGCCTTTGACAGCACGTAGACATAGACAGTTACAGCACATGGAGAACAAATGTTCTTCTTTTATGGATGCTTCATCAGCCTAAATTTGCAGTTGGCACATTACTGGAATGGCAAGTGTCTGATAAAATGTATAAGGTTCACCAGAATAGTGCTTATAAAACTTTTCTATCATACTACAACATAATGCAATTTATGCGTCCTATGCTTATTACAGACAATTTAAAGAAAAAATATGAGTATTTTAATTGCTTTTGCAATCTCTACCATATAATTGCTCTTCTAAGAAAAATTATTTTGAAATGCACAAATCCTTTCCAAATTTTTACTTTTTTTTCAATTTTTTTGGTTCTACTAAGCAAAACTCACAATGTTGAATTCAGACCTGACATAAAATGCATGGTCTTTAATGTCCATTAATTGCAACATGTTACTTTATCATTATTTATTCATGATTATCATCTATTTATTATTAACTAAACATTTTCATCATACATTACATACTGGAGTTTTATTGTGATTATTTTTATTCGCAAATGCTGTTTTTTTGCAGTTCACAAAGCCTTGGACAATTAAAATAATGAAAACAACTTCGTCATGGTGAATTTCATTGTTTTATCTGCATTTGCTAAGAAAATATTAGTCAGAGCTGTAGGAAGAAACTTTCAATTAATCCCACTTAATATTATATATCACTATTTTATTTCATTTTATATCATACACCACATTATATTACTTTTTATATTCATCCTTTTATAATACAATAAAAATGCTGAACATACAGGTACTTAATTTTCCTTTAATAGAAAAGATTGTTGTCCCGGGATCAATGTCTCCCACTGAGAAAGTAAACATCTGTTTTGCAAAGCATTTCTAAAGCAGCAGGAGACCATTATCCTGTGACAACATTCTATTACGACTACTTTATTGCGGTCAGGCAAAATGACTGATGTGTAGCAAATTTATTCTTTTTTCACATTCTGCCAAACCTTTCTGTTCTTTATCCAATGACTTCCATATGGAGTATTGCCTGAAAGGATGTCTGAGGGCACTCTGCCATTTGTCATTAATGACCTGTCGAATTATGATTGGCTTAGAGAACAGATCAGTTCTACTTTTCAGCCACTCAGAAATGAAGTTTATGCACAAGATATAGTGGATTCTGACTGACCAAAGTTGATGATCCAAGTAATTCGGTATGTCAGAGTCCATCATGTTGCATGGCATATTATTACTGAATGAGTAGTCAATTAATTTTGCACGTGGGATGAGATATTACACTTAATGAAGGCAGTAGAATCTAGATCTTAATGTTCATAAACTATCTTTAATCCATGACCCTCAGCACACTTTACAAAGATGAGTTTTGTTCTTCTCGTGAATGAGAAAAGCAAAGCACAGGCCACCAGTATCGTGAGTCTCACAATACATAGCAAATCTACAGCAGAATCAGGCCTAATCTAACTTCAAGACAACATTATCCATAATCAATTGGCTTGAAATATGACTGACTGGCACTAAATCCATTCAGTATTTCAGGGATTTTACTATACCAACTTGCCAAGGAAGGAGCAAAAACAGATACTTAGTCTGTAGAAGGAGATGTATTATATTTGTATGACCTGTGTTTCATAAAAGTTGGTGTTCAAATCTAAAAATTCCAAAATGTAAATCAATGTTATTATCTTTAATGTTCTCTTAGCAACTGCTCTAAAATGGAATACTGGAATCTCATCTGATTGAATTATCTTTTCCTTTTTCTATCTTAATGACAGGAAATCACAGAATATTTGACCCAGAATTATTTAAAAGCGAGACCTCATAATGTATAGCCAGTAGGAACACTTTCTCTTGGAAGCTTCTTTGCATCCTATAATGCATGAACTGATGAACAAATTGTCTACAATGGCTTGTTCCCATGGAGCACAAAAAAGGAATAAAGAGGTCTTATTTATACATAATTTCAGCAGGAGAGAGAGAGACAATATGCTTATACCTATAGATGTAGAGAGTAAGAAACCACTAACATAATACCTGAGAAGATAAAATGTATCTACCACTGTTCTTATCACAGAATCACAGAATCACAGAATGGCTGAGGTTGGAAGGGACCTCTGGAGATCATCTAGTCCAACCCCCCTGCTCAAGCAGGCTCACCCAGAGTACATTGGTCCCTGTCCAGACATCTTTTGAATATCTCCAAGGAAGGAGATTCACAACCTCTCTGGGCAACCTGTTCCAGCGCTCTGGCACCCTCACAGTGAGAAAGTATTTCCTCATGTTCAGATGGAATTGTCTGTGTTTCAGTTTGTGCCCGTTGCCTCGCGTCCTGTCACTCGACACCACTGAAAAGAGTCTGGCTCCATCCTCTTGACACCATCCCTTAAGATACTTGTACACGTTGATAAGATCTCCTCTCAGCCTTCTCTTCTCCAGGCTAAACAGGCCCAGCTCTCTCAGCCTTTCCTCATAAGAGAGATGCTCCAGTCCCCTAATCATCTTGGTAGCTCTTCGCTGGACTTGCTCCAGTAGTGCCACATCCCTCTTGTACTGGGGAGCCCAGCACTGGACGCAGTATTCCAGATGTGGCCTCACCAGGGCTGAGTAGAGGGGGAGGATCACCTCCCTCGACCTGCTGGCAGCACTCTTCCTGATGCACCCCAGCATACCATTGGCCTTCTTGGCCACAAGGGCACATTGCTGCCTCATGCTTAACTTGGTGTCCACCAGCACTCCCAGGTCCTTCTCCGCAGAGCTGCTTTCCAGCAGGTCAACCCCCAACCTGTACTGGTGCATGGGGTTATTGCTCCCCAGGTGCAGGACCCTGCACTTGCCTTTGTTGAACTTCAGCAGGTTCCTCTCCACCCACCTCTCCAGCCTGTCCAGGTCTCTCTGAATGGCAGCACAACCCTCTCGTGTATCCGCCACTCCTCCCAGTTTTGTATCATCAGCAAACTTGCTGAGGGTGCACTGTCCCTTCATCCAGGTCATTGATGAATAAATTGAACAATATTGGACCCAGTACTGACCCCCGGGAGACACTGCTAACTACAGGCCTCCAACTAGACTCTGTGCCGCTGATCACAACCCTCTGAGCTCTGCCATTCAGCCAGTTCTCAATCGACCTCATTGCCTGATCATCTATCCCGCACTTCCTGAGTTTGCCTACATGATGTAGGCAATGGAATAGGAATGTTACCTATGTGATATTTTTCACTGAATACAGAGTTAGCCAAAATTTTGCACAAATGAAAGATACTGATGAGTAGAATAAAATAAATGTTCATAAAACCTAGTATATTTTAGCCAGAGATGGGGGCAAGTGATCCTGTTGTGAAACAATTTCTGAAAGCAGGTTTCTAAATGTACATAGTTGCTTACATCAGTCCCAGCTTCCTTCACTGGCCACTGGCCATACCTTCAAAGTTAACTTTAGTCTGTCTCTGCTTATCATTTTATAGTAAAAGAAAAAAGAGGTTTTAAGCACTTAGCAGAGTTCAGGAACCTTTCCAGCTGTTCAACTACCTAACCTACTGATGTCATGGCTACTTTTGTAAAAATAATCCTAATATTCTAGAGAAATTTTTGCAATAGCTATAAAACATGTTGACTTTACTTTTAGCACCAATTGAGCATCCACTTTTCTATTTATTTGTTTATTCTGTCAGGTCTTTAGTCCTTGCTCTTTTACCTCATTCTTCACTTTCACTTCACTCCTTAGAACAAGGTTACAGTTAAATACCAAGGTAAATGCTTTTCCTACCATTTAGCTTCTGTCATTTTGTTTTGTTGAAAGAATACAACTTTCAAATCTGAGCACTTGTGCTACTCAGAGCACTGTCACTCTTGCTGATGTTACTTAGAATCAGGATACCAAAATTTAATATTCCAAGATTTCTTGTTCTTTGCAAAACAGATCATCGTTTCCCTGAGGAATATTTCTATGCAGAGAGTAGCATGAATACTAATGGGAAAGCTGCACACTGAAAATGCTTAAATAAATACATCTTCTAATGCTAACACAACTGGAAACAAATATATTTATATGATTTTAGCTTTAAAATATGTGTTGAATCCTGTCTAAAATGTTCTTTCAGGGGGAAAGAGGGGGAGACAAATAAAAAATAGAAAATATGGGTAAAAAATACAGTCCCTTTCTCTATGCAAAACTCCTATCTGATTCTCAAGTCCTCTTTCATGTCAACACATCTTATGCAAAAAGGTCTGAGAAAGGTAGGTTACTGTGAAGGAATCACACATCTAGGGGGGGCTGCAACATGTTTGCCACAACATCAATATTAGTTTCATAGCATGTTTCATTCCAAACTTCTCAAGGTGATTTGCAAGCAATTGCAAAGCAAATGTCTGTGATGTGAATAAGCTTGAACAAACAACTGAGATTTCACAGCGGATTTAAAAGAACTGTGGGCACAATCCAGTGGGTACCAAGCTGTTTCCTTTCCTACTGATATTGGCTGAGGCACTCAGTACCTTGTAGGAGGTCCCCAGAACTTCTCAGAATCACGCCCAATGTGAGTCAGTCATGAAATCTTTTATGAGAAAAAAAAAAAACACAGGCAAGGGACTCACTGCCATAATAGGAATTTAAGTGCTAGTAGCAATACAGAAATAAAGTCTAGCTACCAACAGCATTTAGTGCTAAGGGTATAATGTTTTTTTAAAAACTAGTCTGTTTACATTAATAAAGCAGATGAGCAAAGCATTTTTAAAGCAAAACACCATTAAGAGCCTGAAACAATAGAACTCAGTCTTAAGACAATTATATTTAACATTTTGCAGTTAAAGCTGATAGGTAAACCACATTTATAGAATACTTGTCTCAGAAATTCAAAGTAGATCTAAATTCTCAGTGTGGTGGCCCTGGCTCAGCCCTCAAGAGCCTGGTTTGCAAAGTGAGTGAACACTGCAGTACAGGTTGCCTACCTAGTAAAGTTTTCCATAAAATCATTTTTTCACATAGTTCCTCTTTAATAAAAATATTCAGCTGCAACTAAACCACAGAAGTAAAAATTATCTTCTGTAAAGAAATGAGAATTTGATTTCAAAAAAAGTGAAAATGGTAATACAGTTGGTTTGAACTATTTTAGTACTAGTATGTGCACAATACAAAGTGCCTATAAAAATACTATGCCTTGTTGCTGCCATGAACTAAAATCTATACCTGCTGTATCATCTCAAAGCTGCTAAATTGTTTTTATTTCTTGCACATGTTTTGTCTTCAGATAGTGCCATATTTACCACCTAGTGATGATGGTTTGCCATTTGCCATGACTCAACACAAACAAGATGTCAAAAATGTTAACATTTCTTTATCGGTTGGATGGAAATCACAATGCAGCAGATGGAACCAGGATACCATTGAAAGCTTCCATGCTATCTGAAATGGCAAACGCTTCCCTAGATTTTGAAAAACACTTGGCTCAGTGCATTGTGATAATTAGAAAGCCCCTTGAGTCCCCTGAAGATGAAAAGTAGGGAGACATTCATGGCATTGCAGTGTTACCTATACAGTTCAACAAAGAGCAGGAATTACTTTTGGCTTACACCAAATCCATCAAAATGGCTGAATGTGGACAAGATTTGAATTTGAAAGAGAAAATTGTGAAATCACATTTAGGCAAAGTATAAAGACATGAATAAGAAACACTGATCTCTGCCATTTGTCTGAAAGCCAAGAGACTTAGTTGTTCTAAAACTAATAGGGCCAACAGGTTTGAACAATATAACTAAACAGCTGTGCTTAGAATCACAGTGCCAGCAATTCTTAAATATTTCAAATTCAGTTGATTCTTCTCTTCTGCAACAGTTTGCTTCTTTCCTGTCCTTTTCTGTCCTGCTCTGCTTCCTTCCATAACTTATCAAACAAATTCAACATGTAGCTTATTAAATATCAAAAACAATAACATACTGATTCAAGCAGACCTGTTTAAGTGTACCAACTTATAAAAGCAAAATTCTTCTTATTCTGCTATTACTAAGGCAAGTGTACCTGTTTTTATAGAGCAAAGCAGTTTCATCATATCCTGAATGCTTCAGACATGTCTGGGAAGAGCAGGACTTACAGGGTAATTGGTTTTTAAGTAGTGTGAAAGGTCTTCTGAAGGATCTTTGTACTGAGCAAAGTTTCAACCTTGGTAGAATGGAAATGTAGGTATTAGAGACAGGCAGAAAGATAGACTTGATGTTACAAGGGGAAAATGGAAGTGGATAGGTAAAGGATTCAAATACAGATATACAATTTATCAAAGCAGAAAGCTCTGCCAATTAAAACTTGCCAATCTTGAGTTCCTTTTCATTTCTTCTTTGAATTTTATTGGAAGATACTAGATTCTGATTTCATACAAAATCAGAAATCACCTCAAGGAAAACTTTCTCTGTGTCCTATAAACAACTCATCATCTGTTATGGGCCAGAGAAGAAACTGAATATAATTCCACATTAAGAAATTTGACAGCAGAAAACATAACTCTGCTAGCTAATTCAGGAAAGACCTGGGTCACAGTGAACCTCTGTCAACTTTACAACTGTCACAGTCTTCCTGAATTTTCTTTGTCTTAAAAAGGGAATTTGGCCTAAGAGAGGACTGGGAGATTTCTGTTTTTCATTGTTCTTTTTAAATCTTTTGGGTTCTTTTACTGTTAATGAGAGAGCAATGGGCATAAGGCATACATAAGCCTCTGTATATTGAAGATAACACTGATAATAGTTTAATAATTTTAGAGAAGGGGGATTTATGAGGTGTGAGTGCTTTTTGTTCTGGATAAGAAGAGAATGATGACTAACAAAGAAAATCAGGTTCTATTGGGAACTGTTGAACCATTAACATGAAAGCAACAGATGAGGTGATGAACATCTTAATGCTGGGGAAACCTATGGAGGTTTTGCATAATCTTGGTGGGAATGAGAAAAGCAACAGGCTGCTCTTGGCAAGGAGAAAGTCAAAGCGGAGGCTGTATTCACCCTTAACCCTGGAAAAGGGAGTTGAGTTGGTGGGAAGAGGAGATCCTGCTCCTGTGGTGTCAGGGAGCACAACCACACATCTCAGGGTCACAATCCTGGGCTTTGGGTGTGGGCTGGACCCGATTCCGGATGGGAGAGGCAGGGCTGCTCACACTCTCCTGGGGCTCCTGAGGTTTCCACCCTGAGCCCTTCCCGCTGTGGCCATGCCAGTCCTCCTGCCTGCCCAGAACTCACATCCCAGATATCCTGCTGACTGTTTAACACGTTTAGTGCAGCAGGGAAAAAGAAGTGGGCACCAGAGGAGATGGGGAAAACATCAGGATTTCTGCCAGTCCAGGCTCAGCAGTTTTTCTCCACATTTTGTGTCAATCAATCAGATGAATTTCACATGCTCTTCTTCCTGCTCTTCCCCTCAGGGTACATTGTACAGCTCTCCCAGAAGGCCTGCCCATCAGTCTGAGACCCTTCATGTTTTTACAGTATCCTGTAGCGGCAACATTGTCAATCTCCATAGAGAAGGAAATCTCCTTTTCAGACCTCACCTTACAAAGAGATTTGAAATGTGCAGCAGTGGAAACTTTTTAAGAACCTCATGTAAACAGAAATATGAATAAAAGGAAATTTTTTGTTGCAAAATTTCATTATTCATTATATAGAGGATTAGGAGCAGAAAGTGAGAATGACCGTATAGCAACAGTGTGGAAGATCAGTCATATTTCAAAGCACAGTATGCAAAAAGAAAATAAACAGTAACAATGACTATCTGTATATTAAATCTTTAACATTTTCTATCCACTCAGAACTCAGAGCCCTTCTAGGGGCAGAGCAGGAGGTATACGACATGGTTATGTTTATTTATGCATTGCAACCTAGTTTTCATGGCTGTCACAACAATGAGAAGTGAGAGGAGGTACCATCACCTACAACTTAAATCCTAAAGATAACGTTCTACTATGGCTCTGAGTTGCCTGGGGGGATCTGAGTTGCCTGGGGGGATTCACAGCTGTGGTATACTCTGGTGATCTTATGAGAAACATTCCCACTAAATCCTCTTCTCTCTGCCATGTCCTCTGCCCTCTATTGTGTAGAGCACACATGAGAAGGAAAAGGGCAGCACAAGGCAGGATGTGGCACATACCAGTAGAGTTTAAAAGCATATGGCCCATCCAAGTCAACAGCATATCACATCTAGTCCCAAAGTCAATGGAAATCTCCCATGGATTTCGGTGAGGTCAGAATGTCACCTCATCAGGCTGATCAGCAGAGGGAAGATGTACAAGTGTACCAAAACTACAGCAACTGAAAAAGCAAGAGTAAAATGTGATGTCCTGCAATTGAGAATATTGACATCATCAAGCAAAGATTGCCAAACAGCTGTTCCCTGGAATGAATTTGTCTGAATGCAGCACATTTAATGTGATGTACAGGACTAGGTTCTGAACAATTTAAGCTCCTATTTTACATTGCACATTTCCATCTCTCCCAGCTGTAAAGATAACCTTGAAACCTGACCAACAGGGGAGTTTCAAGACTTATGAACTCCTCTGCTTCCTATTAATTCTACTGTGTGTTACATTCAAAGTCCTAATAATATTTTAAGTGCCTGCATTAATTATTTAATTGACAATAATTTCAGCAAATAGAATAAGAAAGGTCTGGAAATTGCTACAGAGAAAAGGAAAAGACATAGAAAGACAAGCAAAAGACAGGCAGGCAAAGATAGGGAAGGCAGAGGTGCAACAGACAGAAATTGAGCAGTCCTTGGTGTGGGCATATTTCCCAAATAGCAACCATCCATATAATGTAAGGGTCTGAGTCAATAATAAGTAATGATAATATATAAACCTGCAGCCTTCATTGGCCAAAAGCAAAAGCCTGCAATGTAGGCATTTAACTTTCAGCTAGTGTCTTCAATGCTCTTTACAGTCAATGCACAGAAATAGGCACCTTGGAGAGGGGGATTCATTTCATCCTAAAACAGATGGCTACAAATAGGTCAAGTGAATCACTTCTTGAAAATACCTCTTTCTCTGAACTGACTTGAAAAGGAACCTCGGGTGACTCGTTCCATTTTAAATGCTTACACCATAGATAGCTGTAATTAGATGAGATGATCTACCCAACCGCTATGCAAAGGCAAGATTCTTCTCTTCATCTTTATACAAATCACTCACGGGGACAGAGAGCTCTCCTGTGGATCCTTATTGCACCTCATGGACTGGATTTTGGTCCTCTCTGTCAAATATGTTTGCATTAAGTATGTTTCTTAAATAATACAAAGTTATATTTATTCCAGTCAGATCTAGAATCTGAAAAATGAGAGTAATGCCTGTGAAGACATTATAGATCAATGTAAATATACCTAACCAAGCCTCCATATTTCACCTGTAATGAGTTTAATATGTGCAATATAAACACAGAGTTATTGTGGTCTATATTGAGAGGGGATAAGGTTTTGACACAGTCATATTTAAAAGTGCTATGTAAGTGAAAGCAATGACATTTGGGTAGAATACCAATTAAAAAAAATATTCTGACCATTAATAGGTGTTAGATTTTGACAAGAATCCAGAGACTGATTAGAAATACAGAAAGGAAGACCACTGGAGTGGTCCCGCTCTGTGTTGCAGTTTATGCTTACTGAACTATCAGGTGTTCAGAGAGCAGCAGCCTTGCTATTTTTGAGTTCTAATAATTACTGAGGAAAAAAAATTATGTCCAAACATTACTACTTGATAACAGCAATACTGCCCATTGTTTCAAGCAGATCAGTAACTGATTTGAGACTGTTTTGTCATTAGATAATAACTAGTGGGACCCAGCATCTCTGTTTGGAGCAAAATTCTCATCCTCTGCTTCATTAACATTCAGCCTTACCAGCCCAAGGTTCAGCTGCTTGTTTTGGAAAGGTCAGGGTGTCGCAGTCAGTTACAGGGAGAAGCTTTTCTGTTCAGTTCCGCTAATTTTGTTCACTTCGAAAGGAAACTGTGCAAGTTCCTTCCTGTGGTGAAGAGGAGCTCTCGGGGATCCTAAAACCACCACAGCCAGTTCCTGCTCTTTCCTCAGAGCAGCCCTGGGCAGATGGGAAGAAAGGTATGTGATCACCAGGACTCGCACTCTGCTGGACTCCCACTGCAGGACAATTTACTGGGGACTGCTAGATCAGGCTGGGATATCCCCAGAGCCCTGTGACTTCTCCTGGAGGCTGGCAGACCTGGCTATTCCTCAGTTTCCCATCCTTTCCTTCTTCTCCCAGGCTGCTCTGGATAACTCTCTAGGGCAAAGCCACTCTTTGCTAGGTTTTCCCCTGAGCTTAGAAAGAGCCATTTCCACTTCTATCCCAATAATAATGCAAAGCTCCTGCAAGCAGATAAGGATACAAGCAAAGCAGCAGCAGGCAAAGAAAGGAAAAAAAGGTGTTGCTTTCCCTTTCTTTGACACAACTAAATGCCAGCAGCAGAGCTGAGATGCTGATCAGGAAACAGCTCTTGTTCTTGGCTTATATGAACCTTCCTGCCTTCCTCCTCACATGAAGGAGCCCTCATGGAGCTTCAGAAAGAAAAGGAAGAAACAATTAAGGAAGCAAGTCTTGATTCTGCAACAGCTTTTGGGTCAGTGGAAGCAAGAGAATACTTACAGACAGGAGACTGCAGGGTTTGTGAGCAACAGGACAAAATCTGACTATGGGAATATCTGGGTGCATGACAAATTGTGTAAGATTAAATATTGGAGATGGGTGGCAAGGACAAGGAGTAAAAGAAAGTAAGAATCCCTAAAAAATATAAGTGCTATTCCTCAGCAGGTAAGAAGTGTCTGTCTTTGCCAAACCAGGGGCAGGGAGGAATCAGAAATAAAAATACAGCCACTGATATTTGGTAATGCTTTTATTTCCACTGAGCTTCAAATGAAATGGAAGGGCAGAAATATTTATTTTTTTCTTTTTTCTGTAATTAGTATATCTATTGCTATTTCTGTGGCTGTGACAGGCAAGGTTCCCAACCAAGGCATAAAGTACCACTGTACTTAGAATTACATAAGCATATGACACAAAGTATCCTCTGCCCTAAAGTCATTACAGAGAAGTATTTGGGCTACTTCAAACAAGAGCTTAATCAAAAATTCAGCCAGAGCAAAGATTCCCATTGATTTGAATAGTCTTGTGGGTCAGAGTCCATGTATATAAACGGATAACTGAATCAGTGGAAGACAAAACAACACCAGAGATAGTATGTTTGCAAAAAGAATCTCATCACAGTGGTGGTGTGAGCATCCAGGCTGAGCAGTGGAGTGATTTTGTGATATAATAGAAGAGCAACAGAAAAGCAGGAGCCACAGTTTCTCTTTCCTCCTCCCACAATCTAGCAATAAGTTATGTTAAAAATCTGAGATTTTGCACTGTTTATGAAAAGAGAATTCGCACAAATAAGTATTTTACATCTCTGTATCATGTCTTTCCTTCTAAGACTCCAAGATCAATCTCAGAGCTTCAGATGAAGCTGTGAGTATTACAGGCTAATTAAAATAAAACTAATAAATTGTAATTGCCATCATCCCAAGGGACACACAGAGCAAGTAGCTTCACGGACAATCTGGCAATTGGCCCAATATCTGTAATAACAAGTCTGAAAGTATTTCCTACTTGATGCAAACCCTAGCTACATCCTGAATATATGCTAGGGCAAGACCTGTTTCCCTGGGTGTGTGGGAGATGTTCCTGTCATATTCCTGGCCTGGAGAGCTGCTGAAATGAGACCTTGGGGCAAACCAGTGAAGGCACTGAAGATCAGTGTAGATGCAGCCTTAGAGGCTGAAGAACATGAGAACATGTTCTTATCAGTGAGCGGACACCTTTAACACTTAGGCATAGCAAACGGATCTCTCTTTTACAGGATTTAGGTGCTAGTAGCGCATTGTATGCAACCTATCGGTCATAGTTCTCTCTCATTTGCACTAGTGTTAATTGGGGGGAAATCTCTCTGTAACATTGAGCTTACTCTTGTACAAAGACAGTGTGAAGAGCAAATCAAGCCCATTAGAAGGATTACAGAGTGAGGAAAACAGAGTGAGTTTTATGCAGTAGGATTAAAATTTACTTTACCAAATTTTGTAGGTGTTTCAACTTTCATAAATTCCTGCAACAAAGGGAGATATTTCACTTGCCCTGGTCAGATGAGGTTTCCTAGAGAAGGCATGTAATCAGGAGGTATTGTTTACACATGCCAAAATCCTGCTGAGTTTTCACCCATGCCTCAGTCAGGCAGGTAACACATGTACTGGTCTCCAAGAAATGCTGAGGTGAAAACAACACCTTCTTGGACAAAGAAATGCTCTAAAATGCAAATAATGTCAAGCTTGTGGATATTTTTGGCTGGCAGAGATCAGACAGAATGCAATTAATCATATGGAAAATGTAGATATTTTGTTGCTTGATAGCCTTCCTAGTTACTAATTTCACTCACTATTGAGACTGAATCACACACCCCCATCTGGCATGCCACAAATTGCCATCCTCTGTTTGACTCTCAGTATGTGTCCCCTGCCCTTGTGACTGACAGCATACAGAATACCAACAATGAAATAGACACCTAAAACAGATTGATCTGGCTTTTGCTTGCAGCAGTTAAAAAAAACACCAAAGAGCTGGGAGTCCAGTAGCAGCACAATGAATCACAATGAAACTCAGCGACTGGGAAGAGATGCCAGTTTTTTCCCCTTTGTGTTTGGCTGCTTTCTGCAAAGCAACTTTCACTTCTATCTGTCTTCTGTCACATAATTATTAAAAAAAGTCAACCAACAACCACCAGTAATCAGCAAACTATACTCATAAAGACTTAAGAAGGGAAAATGTATTAATATTAAGGGAGACATCATCATCATCATCCTACAGCTCAGAACAAAGCATTAAACTGATGCCATGCTTTTGAGAAAGAATAGGCTAGATGAAAGCAGAGCTGTGCTCCATGTGATACAAGTCAAGTGTCAAAAGCCACCAGCTACCCTCTAACAATTCATTGGCTTGCTCTAAGCATTTCAAATACTGTTTGACAGAGTATCAAGACAAATCAGGGCTACCCAGTATGTAGTCGTCACAGTGCTGCAGACCAGGGTCAGTTGTCCCAGCCATCACAGCACAAGGAACTCCTCATCAAGTGTTTGTTCAGGTTTTGCTCTGTGGTGAGGGAATTCTTCTTTCCGACGCAAAAATAAGTGAAATGGTTTCTCCAGTATGGTTTCCCTTTCAGCTGCTCACTTTTGCTTCCTCTTCTGCAGTTCCTCTTTACTATCTGATCCCCCCATACTCCCGTATCCTCATTTCCTGTCCTACTTGTACCCGTTCTCTGGTCCCACCTCAGATCGCCTCTGCCGTGAGACACTGCAGCTGCCTGCCCAAAACCCTGTTGTCACTCCCCTACCCCCTGCCTTCACCCCAAGCTCTTCTCTCTTGTCTGCTGGCAGAAAGAAGATTGTGAGGGGGACAAAGGAGGGCTCCCCCTGCCTGTTCCATACCTCACACTCTCCCAGAGCTGCAAAGATGGTGAATAGCCTACCTGCCTCCCAAAAGCACTGATAATCTCAGTGAAACACAGTAATGCCAGTGATCTTTTGCTACTAATGGCTTTGGCAAAGATTCCTCCCAGGCAACTCTCAGATAGAACATCTGTCTTGTGAGTGCCAGCATGGCCCTGGGCATCTAAGCTCCAGCATTCATTTCTCAGTCTATTTTTTATTTTCTGGAATCTAAAGACATGGAATAGTCTCCAGAATGGTGCCTTTCACTGGTCTTTTGTGTATTTTAAGTGCCCAGAAATTTGTTGTTTATCAGGCTTTTGTCCTGACACATCAGCAAAATCTGCGTGCAGCATGGTGTACTTCCTTTGCTAGAGGAGAATCTTCCAACAGCACCACGGGACTGTGGCTGACATGAACTCTGTTAGCAGTGAGGAAACTGCACTTCAGCTAATTCACCCCACAATGACATCTTGTAAAGCAAGTCTTGGGGCAGGAGGTACTTGGAGAGAGGAGCAAAGGAAGCAGGAACCATAGTGGTGGAACAACAGAAGTTACCTGCCCATACAGACAGGCTGGTTGTTCAAGAGGATTCATAAAATGTCAGCTATGCCTGAGGGGCAGAGGTAGGACTAGAAAGCAGATCCTGTGGATTTCAAAGTGGAGGTCTCTGTCAATGCTAACCACATATAACCACACAGTCATAGTAAAACACACCTATATACCCCTATACACTATACACCCTAATTTGCTGGTTAGTACCACTGCATGAATGGGAATGCTGTTTCCAAGCACATTATTCTGCCAAAGAAAACTTGTTCTGGGTTTCCCAAGACCAAAAGGTCCAATGCCTCAAGCATTCCTGTGCTGAGCAGGGTTTGGAATAGATGGATGAGCGAGAAGAGATGATATAGGTGCTGTTCTTCTTCTCCAAGTAAATCTTAATAGCACGTGGCCAGCAGTTCATAGCAAACACATTTAGAACAATAAGCTACCCAAACTTCTTGCACCTTGTGAAATAGACCATGACACTTAAATCTTTCATTTGAGCACTAAACAAGAGAAAGACTTAAGTTAGGATTTTGCCTCTGAAAACCTGTCTGTGAGCTTTGTGTGTTGTAACAATAACATTTTTATTAGCCTGATTTTCAAGGAAAATGTGGCATATGCTATCGCACTGTCTGTGTGAAGATGTGAGACTCTCCGTCTCCCCAAAGACTTGAGAACCCGTTGGCCAATTTTGAACAGTGGGGTAGGGAAATGGAATGATGGGCACAAAGAGATTTCATGAAAAAAGCAGGCAGAGAAAGGAGAGACTTTGATGGTGCCCTGACTGAGGCCATGAGAGCAGTGGGGGCTCACACATAACTAGTCATCACAGAACTGTTAGAAATCAGCCTTCCTTTGTTCCACTGTTCACATTGCTACTTGTTTAAAAAACGTGCTTGATACATGGTCTGTGACAAAATACCATCTGTTCTGATCACACCCACAAGATGTTAATGTACCTAATGTGATCAGTAGGTTCAAATGATGTTCCTTATGGCTGTAAAGTTACTTGTGCTGGTATAAGGCCAGGGAAATGAGCAGTGGCTAAACATGTGGCTCCTGTGCTCATAGGGCTCCACAAAGCCCCTGGAGCTCCTGCCCTGTGGCAGCACAGTCAAATGCCATGGGGGTAAGGGGTGACTCGCTCTTCAGCAGGCTGGCATGTTCACAGGCAGCAGTAGTTACCAAGTTGGTTCAAGGACTGCCATGACAACTGGACCAGACTGCTTGTTGTCACCTGAAGGGAGGGAAAGGCCCTTCCTTATTCAGCAATCAATGTTTGCCTGCCAGAGCCCTCCGAAAAGGACTTGCCCTGAGTCAGTTTTGCAAAGCTGTAAAATAAACAATTTATTAAAGCGCCAGATACAACAGATTCAGAATTGCCATTGATAAATGCACTTGCTGCAACAAATTTTCCTTCTTTGAGCTCAAACTAATAATTAAGTGCTTCCAACAATGGTATTTTTCCCGGGTAACATCCGACGTTGTTAGAGGCACAAGTCTTACCAAAGAGACATCCCTGTTTCAGGAGAAGAGAGGTCCAGGCCTGTCGACCCGTCCGCGAGTTGGCATTCTCGTCCTCAAAATGGAGCAATGTTTATGCGTTGAATTTATCCTCTTGGCGAGGTGGGGTTGAGTCGAACACTGTGGGATGACTGGTCCTTGTAGAGCTCAGCAGAAGGCATCACTGGCTGCTGGCCTTTTTGCCCTCAGTAACAACGCCAGGCTGCAAGACTCCCGCCTCGTCCCAGGTGTCATTTTGGGTTGAGCAATGTCGAGTGGTGACACCTCTGCCTCGCCCTGGGCATTGCTTCACCGACACTGACATTAGACTGCAAAACACCCTTTGCATCTGCTGTCCCCTCCAGAGGCAATCCTGATCCCCTGAGCTGGCAAACACAGCCCAGGCAGACACATGTGTGGTTACCATGCCACTGAAACTCCAGCCTCATCAACCAGCCTGATCAACATCTTCCAGGCATGTCCTCATCCCACCAAACTGTGAAGCCTATGAGTCGACCAAGCAAGAGCCTTATTGTGGTGGATAGAAGATGTACAGGAAGCCACAGGGAAGCAGAGACTGAGATACCTTAAAATCATTCTCTTCCTATATAAAAGGATTATTTCCAAGACATAATCTGAACTGCTATTTCTGGGGCATTATTGAAAAGCAGACAGGGAAATGATCTGCTATATGCACTGCTTTTCCCATTGCTTAGATTTTTCTGAACTTCCCCCATTTTTTTTGCAAAACAAGTATAAAAGTGAGTGCAGGCTGTAACAGACAGTCTCCATGATTGAAAGAACTGAAATATTACTGCTCATTAGCATATTCTCACTTATTTTGCAAATTACTTATGGAGACCTAGTATCCAGGAAATTATGATGTTTGTAAAGTAACAGCAGCTATTGAACAGTTTGTTCCTTTAACTCTGATCAGCTCCTCACTACAGGACTTGTCTCTGCTCCTACTGTGCCAAAAGACCAACACTCAGTAGAGCCTGGGTGGCTTCTTCATCAGAGGTTGGTAGAGCAGGATTCCAAAGGGAGACTCCCCTCTGCAACTTTGGTACAAGAAGCCTGATACCGTGGAACATCTTCTGCGGCTAGATAAATGAAACCTGACTTGGCCTGAATGCACAAATTCTGCAAGTAAATCCCACTAGGTTTGTATACATCCTATGGGAGAATTGTTCTGAAAGCATAATGCTAATATTATAATATCATAAAGAGTTGTCTTCCCCAGGCCTCTGCTTTCCCTCTTGATTGGTCTATGTTTATTCACACTTTACACACATAAAGGGGCCTGAAAATAGAACACAAAGCCTATTTCCAAATTAATCTCCAGACTCCAGTAAGCTTTTAACTTCAGTTCAGACAATTGATCAACGATATCCGACTAATGCAAATAAAGTATTCCTTATCGCTAATTCCTGTCATTGCATCTTTCTAAATGCATGAACTTCTCAATGAGAACTTTAATATTGCTCTCTAAACATGAATAGAAATATGCCCTTTCTCAGCAAATCCAAAAGAATTAAGAATTACTGTTAGTCCATTCTGAAAAATGGTGACATACCTTGCCTGAGATTCAGTTTTATTCCCCTCAGTTAAATAAATATTTCTGTACTGACAAAAATCAACAATAGTAAGAGTGGTGGAGACTACTGAATAGCGACACATAGTACATTGGACTCAGTTCTCACCTCAGTCACATCAATGTGACCTTGAAGCTCTCCTATTGGAATCAGCAAGGTTGTGATAGACTGTTTTAGCAGTCCCCAGACTTCACTTGTCCATGGATGCATCTGTTTTGCAAGCAAGGAACTATGACCAATATCATACTTGGCTCTGTCAGCCTCATTTTTATTTGTTCATTTCCTGCGGCCAAGAGCAATGTGGAAG
This sequence comes from Apteryx mantelli, assembly GCF_036417845.1. Classification (NCBI taxonomy): domain Eukaryota; kingdom Metazoa; phylum Chordata; class Aves; order Apterygiformes; family Apterygidae; genus Apteryx; species Apteryx mantelli. The sequence continues at coordinate 18,855,131 of NC_089978.1, forward strand.
AATCCCTCAGGAGACACATTGCTCACAGTCAGTGGGTGGAGGGCTATAAGCCAAGACAGCATCCTTACAGTACTACAGTATTCAACACCCATGTCAGGCTCCAGGCTTGCAACCAGTAATTCACTCACCTGCTTGTTAGCAGATGACTCCAGTGGACGTCCTACGAGCTGGACGGTAAATAGCTGTGCGTGACTTCAGTCAGGTTCTTCACAAATTGACCTCTATCGAATTGCTCACAGACACAAGGTAAAATTCATGTTGTGGTACCTAAAGTTAAGTGGCTGCAGGCTCTGGAAATGTCTATCATCAGAATCTGATTCAACATTTTTGCAACACCTCACGTTTGTATACACACATGAACATACATATACAACCACTGTCAACTTCAGAGGATTCAGCAGGGTTTTTTTTCATAAGTATTGGCAAGATAATAATTATAATAATATAAAAATACCAATATAATTATAGCATGAAACTGTACTGAGCTCTGTAGGCTTTCTCTTGTCAAACTTTCTTACAATCCTGCATGTTTTATTGGTGCTAAATGTGAACTTAACTAGTAATCAGAATTCTATGTATCTCTTTTTAATTCTAAACCTCCAGTTCAAAATATTTTAAAATCTTTCTTTTGCTTCTTTGCAATATGCTAAATGAGACATTGAAAATTCAACTTTATACTTGATAGATCTTTGTTCAAAATATTCTGAGAAGGCTATAATTATTTAAATTTTTGTTCATATGTATTTAAACTACTCACAAAGAAAAGAACTCCAACTTAATTAACCATATTTTGACAAGTAAAATATTGTAAAAGGTGATTTATGATGTCTGCATATAAATGGATTTATTGGTTAGTTATGATAAGTAAAGGGTTTGCTGTAAGGATTAAGTTTAAAGACACTGAGCAGCTGAGAAAAAGACAAAGTAATGCTTGCAGGCATCAACAGTCCTCACTTTAGTCACTTATGTGACAAGGTGAGCTCATCCCTTGGGACTGAAAGGGCCTGTTATTAAACCTGCAGATTTAATCATTCCATGATAGAAATAAAGCAGTGCAGCACAGTTAATAATTGTGCTGGTGCATCTTGACTCAATGTGAGTGGCTACTCACAAGCTGGAAATCAAAGTGAGCCCCTGCCTACTTTAGGGTATAAATATGTTCTAATTTACATAAATTTATACCTTAGTCCTTTCTTAGTCAACCATACTGGAATGAGGTGACAGAGTGAAACGCAGCTAAACTAACTCACTCTGACTACTCTTTTTTTCAGAGAGGTAAATTAGGACTATTTTAAGTGTCATTATAAAAGTCTTGAAGTCGCACATCCCATAGCCATGGCTGGACCCCCTTGGCAGTGCGCCAGCAGTGTGGGCTGCTCCCCAGTACCGGGGAAGGCTGAGGACTGGGGACATCACAACGCGGCCTTGAGAAGGGTGGTTGAACAGTCCCCAGTTCAGACCAGGGTTACGCAGCAGCAAAGTAAGAAATGTCCAGCTAAGCCTAGTAAAGCACTGGAACAGACTGTTGAGGAAGAACCTGGGGTCTCCATCAGGAAACACTTTTAAGTGTAGGTAAAGGCAAGATGTGTTGCATCCCACTCAGAAATATCCCGCACAGATACTTACAGTTCTGCAGACTCTCCCCTGTCTAGGGAACACCAGAACAACACCATGTGAAATAATAGTAAAGGTTGCACTGAAAAAAGTTGTTACTCTCCATGAAGAAAATAATGACTTCTGCACAGAGGTGCCATTTTCAAGAAATGTCTCAGCTTCATGCTGTAAGTGACCAAAAATAACTTAATAGAATGCTCTGGCCATATTCTCTTCTCCTTGCGGACTGCATGAACTACCTCTGCAGAAATCCCTATTCCTTCTAATTATGTGGCCTGGGTAGAGGATTCAGTGTACCTCTACCTCAATTTTCTCTGAGAAGGTTTGACTGAGGCTTGAGGAAAATCAAGTCACGCAAGAAAAATGTCATTTATGAATGTTTCTGACTGGTCCATGGTGGAAAATATCCTGAAAAACATTATCAGCTCAGGGATATTTGCAGGAATAGACAGAGTTACTGTATTTGAATGTGAGAAGAAGAGATTCATACTTTGTCATCTGTGTTAAACAACTCAAGTAAGGATCATTTATGTGTGTTATCTGTATTAAGTACAAACTACGGCAAAAAAAGGCATATTGTATTGTGTAACATGAGTCAGGTCATGAAAGGCTCTTGATGGTTATTTTTGAAATGCACCATGAACATAAACTCAGGCCCTGCACGGTTTCACCCACTGACCCCTAGTTTGTGGTGGGGCCCCTGAAGCACCCAGGTGAACCCCCAGGAGGGCAGGTTTTGGCAGGTGGAACCTCAAGGGCAAAAGGTGTGGGTGCACCCCAAGGCACTGAGCCAACCAGGTGCAAGGCTTCGCTGACAGGTGCAGCCATCCTCCTGCCAGAGCCTGGGGGCCGGGGAGATCACGAATCACAAGAAACTCAACGATTTTCATGACTGAGAGGGGAGACTGCGCTGTGTCATGGGAGGTGTAGTCCAATCAGGGATTAGCGGCTGTAGGGGTGCCAGCCCTCCGAACTGCAGCTCCCAGTGCATGACACTCACAGAGGCAGCTGTTGCAGGAACACAACTGGACATTTTTCTCAGATATTTCTTTTTTTTCCCGTCCTGCCTCTTCTGTATTCACTAAGAATTACCATGCTAACATCAGTTTTCATCACTGGGTTCCTCTAGCATCCAGATTGCCTCATTTTGTCCTTTTTCTTGGAGGAAATTTAGTCCTCCACTTGGGCCCAGTTTTGTCAGTGTCAGGCCCTACCAACTCATCCCTGCTGTCCTCCAACCACTCAACAGAAATGGTCACCTTCCATCTCCCCCTGGAAAGTGGAAAGGTCATTGCCATCCTCCTGCTGGTGGGACCTTGCTCACCTGCTCAGTGCATCATTCCTCCTCCAGCATCTACCCTGCCCACTTCTACACCTTGCACACAAGCAAGACTGCCACTAGTGTGTTCCCAAAGCAAAGTCCTCTCTCTCAGACCAATGACCACCCAAGAAAACATATAAAATGCTGAGCAGTTTATTTAGGTGAATTTTGCACATTGGTGTTCTTGTCCTCTTATGGTTAAAGGCACGGAAAAAAAAAAGAATTTTATTGTTGCTGCTGCTGCTGCTGCTGACAGAAGATTAATAGTAATTTCCCCAGTGCTCATCACCACAGTATTTTGAGATGGATAGATAATGAAAATCTCCATTAGCTTGAGTGCTGGGGCTGCTCTTACGGGATCTGAAGTGCCATTGGTTCATTCTGTCCCAGTAAAGACAAGTTCTTTATAAAGAAGGTCACAAAAGAAAAACTGAAGGCAAAAAAGAGGAACCTGTTAAGTACTATCTGCAAGTCATGTCATTATTTTTAAGTCTAGTTTGGCATCCCTGATCATGATCTTTCAACATCAGCTATAAGATTGTGTAATTCTTTAATTTATAGTGGGATTCTTTTTATAAGTAGCATATTTACCAAAAATGCAGTTTCATTAGCCTCGAATTACATGCAGATTTGGGGAAAATAATTGTCTTCACATTTTCCTCCCTCTGCATGCCCATTTATGCCCCAAAAGAAGGAAAGTATTTTGGAAAAAACAGCCTTTTGGGAATGGCATTTTTGAGATGAAACATTTCAAGTTTCAAGGAGTGTGTAAGTAACTCAATGCTAGTTGAGAGCTAATAAATTTTTAATTTTGGCTCAAAAAAAAAGAAAGTTCTTTTGGCAATTGTTTTTCTTTCACAAATATCCTCACATTTCAGAACCTTTGAAATCCAAAACACATGGGAAGTTTGAGTTATAATTATATGAATTCCATAGAACTGACTCAGTTCTTTTTTGTTGGTTGAGATTAGCACTAGACCAGTTCCTCTGTGAACTGTGAGAAATAGCTGGACTGAGAAGCAACTTTCTGAAGAAAGACATTGTGGGATGTTCAGCCCCAAATACAGACAGGTTCCTTGGAATATGGAGAACAGGCTGAATATAAGATATTCCTTTTCCCCCAGACTGAGTTCCTTGTCCATGTGGTTTGGAGAGCTGGATATTCTGGTTTGTTCTCTCACCTCAGAAATAGTTAAGTACTAACACAAATCGCAACAGTTTCACCAGGACAGATGAGAAAAATCCTGTTCTGATGCTTAAATCATGTTCTCAGGATGTGAAAGACCTTCTCTAAAACTGTGTTCTGGCTCAAACAGAAGGGAGACTTGAACACGGGCTTCCTCACTCTAAGCCATTGCTATCCTTTGTCATATCAGGGCACTCCATTCTTACAAGATGTATGTTTTAATTTCATTTACAACACCCATGACTCCATAGTTTCATGGGAATTGACCTAAGAGAGGAGGGATGCAAGTGCTGATCTTTACACCAGGGAGCTTTTAGTTTATATTACATTATTATTTACCCAGTTACTAGGTAAAATGCACAAAGAGGCCTTAGGGCAAAAGCCGAAACTCAAGACTCCTCCTGTCTGTGTTGAAAACCTGATTACTAAGCTATAAAACTATCCTTACTTTCATGCTCCAAGGTTCTGATCCAGTTAGGTTCCAGTGCTTTTCTATAGAGACACACACATTCACAGGGAGGGTAATTTTCCCAGTTGAGCTTACAGTCTGGTATTTGGAGCAGTCTCCCGCAAGGTGGAAAAGGTGGACTGGAATCCCTTCAGGCAGATCACTTCTGCCTCCACCAGCAGAGTGAGAGATCTGTGCAGAAAATAATTGCATCAATGAAAGCCATTCCTTCATGCACAAAAAAATATTCTCTGCTGCTGAGTTTTATGTAGGATGCAATCCTGCTGATGTTGACAGACATTGTCTGAAAAAAGCTACTAAACTGAGCCTTTTAGGGAAAGCAAACTAAGAAACTCCTAGATTATGTCTACGTCTGTACCTTTGCTGGCACATGTCACAGTTCAGACTTAAGTTAAGGCACTTAGCTTGAGCTACTCAAGGTCCAAAAGGCAGCCCAAGGTCTCCTCTGGCTAACTCCGGCAGTTAAGTTTCTACCACTTTTTGCCAAGAATGAACTTGGCCTCTCCAGTTCTCCCATGTACCTTTCCACATCACCCTGACTGGCTTTTCCACTCTACAGGCTGTCTGCAACCCAGCACAACCTATATCTCCCCCTCAGCACACTTTATATGACAGGCTCCATCTCAATGACAGCAACCATTTTCATTTTAGTGTCAAGACCAGCAGATGCTACCAGGTCTAGCGAATACCAGAGATAGCCAGGAGAAAGATTCTGTGCTTCAGAGAGTCAATGAAATGACAATGAGAAATAAACTCTGAGTGTTTGGACTCCCACAGAAATTAAGGGCAAACACACAAAAGACTGCACCTACCACCGGTGTCTGTTTCTACCCATTTGCTCCAGGCTCTTCTGATAGTCAAAGGAGATAAAGGCCTAAATATCTACTGCTGCTGGAAATGTTCCAGAATATCCAAAAAATCCATGCAGGGCTTGCAGAAGTGACATAGGACCTGTGGGATACTCATGTCCTGCTGGATTGGCACCTGGAGGCCAGGAAGGTTTGCCTAGGGCATCTTTAGTGGTGCTGAACACCCATGGTGCTCAGTTGCACTCAAAGTACATAAAATTAGTGTCCATCTTTCTCCCTTGGCAATAAAAGAGGTCTGTATATCAAGTTTAAATGTAAATTCTTACCCTGTAGAAGCATACCTCTGATCAGACGAATTCCACCTAATGTATAGCCAGGAAAAAAATATCACAGTTAGAACACAGATTATTTCTCTCTCTACCATTGTTGGATTACTTTCTAAAGAAAGAAAGGAAAAGTTACAGTCCAAAGTCAAAGCAGAATAGTTTAGCAATGTCTCTCTGATCTGTTCATATAGCATCAGGAAAAAAATACTCTGAAGTGCACTCATTTGCTTTTAGTGTGTTTCGGTGGTTGGAACAAGGAGACTGATTGGTTTTAAACATTTGAAGTATTTGAATGACATTACCCACAAGTTTATGCCACATTTTTAACCAGAACCAAACTGAGACCCTTTAAGTGCTTAACAGCATCCTTCTAATATGAAAATGCTCTTTTAAATGCTTTTTGCAGTTCTCTTAAGAAAGCTGGAATAAAAGAAAGGTGCCACTGTCTCCAGGGAAAGGTCAAACAGCATGTTTTCATGTTGAGTCAAAAGCAAATTCAACAGACCTTACTACCAGGCAGTCAAATTCCTCCTTCAATAATGAGAGACATAAATACATAACAAATATCTCATGGCAGGACACTATTTCAGAAAGAGAACATGTAAGAAAAGGGAAGGGATAGGAGAAGAAGAAGCATCAGAAAGTATATTTAAACCTGGAATCATTATCCTGACTGTCTACTCATATTATGCAGGCTGACAAGGAACATTTCCATTTTCCAGTATCTATGTCCCATTTATCATTTTAGCTCAGCACTCCATTATAAATTTAAAGAACATCAGAAACTAAAGGGCAAACAAAAAGAGATATACAACTTCACTCCATTTTATAGCAATAAAAGGGTATTTTTAAGTCAGTCTTTTCTTCTGTGTTCTGATTTTATAAATTGTCATATATTAAGCCGAGTAGTTCAACCCAAAGGAACTGGTCTCGGTCTTTATCATTACAAAGGTCACACATAAAAGGTGCAAAAATTGATAATCCAGTGGAAATGTAGGTTGTAGTTACTCACAGAAGAGGTGATAAAGTTATCTCTCCAGGTTCTGTCTTTGTACTTTGTTTCCTATTTCAGAAATTTTCAGTCTAGCTTGTACCGATACCTACTCCATGAAGTGGGATGTTAATTAAGGGAGCTCTTCCTTCTCCCTGCTATCTACCCAATACAACCCATGTTCCCAGCAATTTGAACATACCACCCCTTTCCAGCACAGCATGACTCGAGGAACCTTATTTTCCTTTCCTTAGGGACAAGTAAGATTTCCTAAATTGAACGGAATGACAGTCAGACTGATAACATCTTCTACTCTGTTCTGCCTGTTTTAAATAAATTACCACTCAAGTACTACTCTCTATGGGGGAAGGACTCATACACTGATTAATTCACCTGCCAGAGCTTCCATGATCACTTTGAAATGTTCTCCAATTCTAACACTCTGTGGAACAGGGACTCTCAAACACTTTTATGATACAATTCCACATTTAGCATCAGTGTTTTAGAAGTATTCTTTGGGAAGTGTCCTTGCAACAGGTAGGTCATCTCCAACACAAGAAGAGGACTGATTCCAGGATGTGGTGTGCATTGTGGAAGTCAAGGGCAAATAAAGCTAAAACAGAGCTTACCCCTTTTCAGTGCCTGGCCTAGCATGGAATAAGAAGTAAGTAAATTTGTGTTGCCTCACCGTGCATCATTTCTATGTTATTATTGCAGTACTAACACCTGTGTGTTTAAATTGACATTGGAAATAGAATCCTTATGAGAACATGCCCAAAACTGAAATAATTGTCCCATATGCATCAGCCTAACTTTGGAAAAGCTATCTCTCTATCCCATTTGACACAATAATAACTGGTCACATGAATGAATGAATATAACTGTCCCATTGGTGATAGCCAGTTTCTCAACCTCAGTTGATGGATCTGGATAATTTTTTTACTTTCTAGGAGTGGCCTACAGAATCTTCATCTTTGCAAGCGTAAATTAACAGAGGAAGAATCTGGAGATGCACCTGAAATCCAAACTTCCTCTTACTGTCCAATCTACATCTCCTACTTTTTTTTTTTTTTAATTAGCCTTTTAAGGAAAGCAAACAAGGTAAAAGGATATTCTTTTACTAATATGTTCCTTGGACAGCCTTCTCCACTTACAGCTGTCATTTTCAGATGTGTCAGTGTCTGTTCAAGCTTCTTTATGGACTAGCCCAGTCCCTGAACTTTCTTCTGTTGATGTCCTTTAGACTGTAGTTCTTGAAATGTGCATATCATCTCTTTATATATACTTGTACAGCAACTGATAAAAATAGCACTCATTCTTAGAAGGAGATTTTTGAAATCTTTCAACTTCACACTTGAAAACAGTATAGTATAGTTATCAAATTAATATTTTTTTAAATAGGAGACTACCTTAAAATTGGAGAATGAGTTCTTCCATATTTTAGGCTTACTAAGTTATATATGTTTTTCTATGTGATTCAGTGTCCACACACCACTCTTAATGATTATCTTTTTATTGATGTCCTAGGTCGTCTTGCCTTCCGCCTGCAATTTGTGTTCAATTTTATTCTGCTTTCCAGGGCGAGAATATCATCACCACAGCCTAAATTAAAGGAAGATGCATGTTTACCTAGGTCCACTGTATCTCTTGAAAATCTTTGTAAACTTAACACCTAAAGTTTGAGGCTTTTGTTTCAAAATTTCTGGAGAATTTTAAATGAGTTACAGGTCCTAAAAGAGAAAGCAAACAGAGGAAATCCACATGCTGTGCCCTTAAATCATTACAAAGTGGAAGTGGCGATTCTGTAGGTGGCACTATGAACCAATGGTTCCACACAGCATTTGAAGTTCAGTGCTGCACAAAAGACCATCTTTCAAAAGACTTGTATTGCTAAGGTCCTGACCACTTTGTGGTTATCGACATTCTCAAGACACTTTCTGCAAGAAGGAAGGTGTTTATACCAGTGACTTGTCCGAAATGCTTCAACTGATATCCGCTGGCAGATATCCAAGGGAATTCAAGTCTCCTGCTCATTTTTTATGGGGTGAACTGTGATCTCTCGCACATTTTATCAGCAGTTCAACCTGACAAGAAGAACAAGATATAGCTCATTTTCCTTTTATTCAATTCTGATGTTGTGCAGCTACTAACAAAAGGGTATTTATAAACATATAGATATAGAAATAAAATTAAGTGATGCATAAAATAAGTTTTTTTATCTGTTACCTTCTGGTCACAGTAGCTGTTCTGTGCTATATCTGGAATAGAGACTTACATTTATACTCTATTCCCACGGAGAAGATCAAGAAGTGAACATTTGCAGAAAACAAGGTTTCTGATTTCTTTGAGAGTACTGCTTTTGGATTCTCTATGACAAGGAGAAATCTGCAGGGAATATCAAAGGTTACTGGGGTGTCTAGTTTGAAATAGTTCTGGCAGTTGAGTTGGGAAAAAAAGACAAGAAAGTCTGTGTGGTATGAAAAAGCTAAGATTGCTGAGGAATGTCACCCCTTCCTTTGCTGCTTACTTTTCCATATGTTTATTTATTTATTTGTTTGTTTAGCAGCTTGCCCAAGATTGAGGCTGAAGCCTGAGAGAAGTATGTCTGTTTAGTAAAAGAGACTGGTATTCTGTCAGGGTTTCAAGGGAAAGTGCTACATTTATGACAAACTAACTCTGGCATACACCAAACAACCAGACATTTGGTGACCAAGATTGCCAGTGGGAAGTTGCAAGGGTGACATTTGGCCAAATCCTTCTTTTTGCATAGTGAATGTTGGCAGTCATGTGCAAATTAAGCATGTTAGAGCAGTTGGCCCTTGATAAAAGAAGAAAAATGAATGTTGTATCAAACACGGCCTAGGCATGAGTTTGCTAAAGGAGCGGTGAAGGTTGATTCCAAAAAACTCAAAGCCATATTCACAATGTCTTCACTGAAAACTGTCTCAGAGACTGAAAAATGAAAGCTGCCACTCTTCCTCAGTAGGACCAAGTTTTAAACAAATGCATACGTCACCCAGCCTCAGAGGACTAAATCAGCTGCTTAAAACACTCTGTGGCACTGGCTAAAGCACAAAAGTGAACTAAAAAGTTAATAAAACTAAAGAATCTTCTGAAGTCTCAGCACTTTACACTGCGGCAAGGCGGCAGCCTTTTCCCTGGATGCTGCCTGTTCTCCACGAGTGTTTTGTGGGGCCATGTGACAGCACCTGGAAACTTTTGGGAGCACATTGACCTAAACAGCAGGATGGAAGGAAGGTAAATCCAGAGGGGAGTCAGGTTCCAGCAGGCAGGTATGCCCCAATAAAGAAAGGAAGCCTTGCGAGTGCCTGGATATATAGGGGATGTACAACTATTCTAGGCTCATGACAGAAGCACTGCTGAAGAAAAATCTCTGACAACGTGCCCTGCACCTGCCTGAGCACGAGGTGGATGTGCAGACCTGGACATTCTGCTTTTATACAACCCATGGTTTTTTTGGTGATGGGGTTTGCATGTGTCCCAATGTGAAAGCCTGGTTACCTTCTCTGCTGAACACTGATTTCGTACAGAGAGCAAAGCCCAAGAGGTGGCAGGGGAAGTGATGCTCCTAGCTGGGACCAGCAGAAGAGGGCCAGTAAACTTTGGTGTCTGCTCATTTAAGAGGTACTTCCTTAGACAAACAAGGCTACAGTTCAGGGTAAAACATTTTTTCAGGGTGGGCTAGTCACTAACTAACCAATCATTATAGTAAAGGATTGATGAAGCAAATTAAAGGAGTCCCAACAAATGGTAACTTACAGGAGCTTAAAGACATCAAGGAAGCTTGAGCAGGAGAGAATAGCAGAGGGATCTGCTTTTGTAGAAATGAGATCATTTTCACTGTGGAAACAGCTAAGAAGGGAGGAAATCAGCTGCAGAAGATAGATGTCTGCAACCTGAAGGAGAAGCCATGTGCAGACGTGTGCTGTATTCCCCAGAGGACTCACAAATGAGGAGGGAAATGAGGCATTGAATTGTGTACAGGTGTTTTATAGCTTTGTCTAGATCTGTGCTACTCTATGTTAAAAGCGGGGTTGTTACTTGAAAACCTTACAAAGCCTGGGCATAGTTTTCTTTTAGCATGTGTCCCTGGAGACAAAACTGTAAATCCAGACTGTTCATGGTGAAATCTCTTGAAAAAAATGTATTTAAACTTCTAGCAATCTGAAGGGACAGCTTCAGTACAGGTGGTCTAAGGCTGCTGGGCTGCAAATTCTCATCTCATGGAAAGAAAAGAGGCAAAGAGCCTATTTTAGGCAGGGAAGCCAAAAGGAACAAAACAGCCACAGTCTAATCAAACGAGGAAAAGCTAAAGCGAACCTGGATCCAGTCTGCTGTTACCCAAATGCAGCAGCTTTCCCAGGACTCTGACAATGATTTTTAAGGCACAAAATCCCCAGTGGATTTTTCATCACCAATAAGTAAATGTTCCTAATGAATCTGGCGCTTATCTCGGTTAGCAATTTTACAAAGCAATCCATATAATCCATTATTTCTGAGTCATTGTTAGCCAGCAGATCATCTGCAATGTGTACTAATAGATTTTTGGGCTGTGTGATTGACCATGTAAGTCAGGTGATGTCAGCTGTGTGCTCTGCGTGACACAACAGGAGGAGAATGGTGAATAGTGACTAATGGATACAAACAGCAAATATTCTTGTTCAAGGACAGATTTTCTTTTTTGCATGTAATGTGAAAAGGACATACACAGATATGTTTTTTTTAAGTATGCTACAGCAATTTATTATTCATTTCCATGGCAGGGTATAAAGACATAACACAGCTGGAACATGGACTTGTTAGTCTGCAGAATTATTTAAAAAAACAAAGTTCCATATTTAGATTAAATAAGAATAGAAGAACTTCCATCCTAGGTCAAATGAAAGGTCCAGCTGGTCTCAGTAATGTGACACTAATAGTGGTATGCATCCAGCAAGGCTTATATCCTCTCCTGGCTTTCAGCAGAAAGAGGTTTAAGAATTTCTTTCCTGGATGACAAGTGATAAACAAAGTATCGACTTTGGTGTTAGAAAGAATTTTTCACTATATGCTTTCATTTTAGAGGAAGAAAAACAATGCTGAAGGCAAATATCTCTTTATTTGGAATTACTTTGACTTTTATTTCACTTACCTCTGTGTGCACTTAGGAAATTATCAGGCGTGAAGAGCTAGAGAGCCTATAGGTGGTGAGATCTATATGCTAGAATTACAAGACATACAGAATAAAACCTGGAACATCCTACTTTTTTTTTGTCTTAGAAGCAATTCTCATAGATTTTAGGTGTCAATGACCATTTTCCCATCATGAGCCATATTCTGCAGGTCATTAAATGTCCAGTTGTACTGCTGGAAAGGTAATGGAAATGTTCAAGAAAATCTGGGTTTTTTTTGTTTTCAAAGAGAAGAGCAATACATATGTATTAGCAGTGTATTTCATTTAACCATGCTGGAAATAATCAGAAATTTTTCTTATACAGAGTTTGCAGTGCTTGAAATAAAATAGTTTCTTAATTCAGGCAGTCAAATCCCTGTAAATTATCCCATTTACAACAGACACAAATTCACCTAAACTTTATATCAAAACCAGCCCCAGTGTAAATCACAGTTTTAGTGTATGTTACAGCATTACAGGATGCATCTAATTCATTCAGTATAGACTTCTTTTAGCTTTTCATTGAGAAGACCTTAGCTGAGCCAGAAGTGTAAGCATGGCTAGAAAACTCCTAAAAGAAAAATAGAGAACCAGTATCTCACCCGTGAAAATTGTTGTCTATATAAAAAATTAATTTTTATAGAACTACAAGGGCAATAAAAAAATCAAATGCTTGCTGGCACTCAAAATAAATATCTTCCTGTTATACCTATCTTAGTAGCTGGTCATTATGAGAAAAAAAAATTTCATCCACAGCTGAAACCTTCCACATTTACGTTCTGTGGTCTAGAATCTGATCTCCATTCTTTCTATTTCATTTTTCCTAAAATGTGGTCCAGCATCCTTAACTTCATAGTTCTACTGCATTATGTAATCAAAGTATACAACTCCAGCTTTTTTAAGCATAAAACACACAGCAGAAATAGATCAGGGTTTGCTGTGATCTGCCTTTACCAGAGGTAAAGGTGTTTATGAGACATGCCAGAGCGCACAATGGTCATTATACTTCAATGCATAAATGCAGGAATTCTACATGCCATTGGCCACTATTTGTTCATTCATGTGTCTTTGCATTTTCATCTCTGGAGCAGTTGTCTGTCTCTCAAAGAAATAACTAACAAAAGATCAAAGAAGACATTTCAAACCCAAAATAAAATAACCATGGGCGAAATTTTGTCCATTCACAGCACTAAACTACCACTTTACTTCACAGAGCTATACTTATGCACACAAGAGGAGAATTTTGTCTTGAGTTTGCAATTACATTTACCATTAATCAAGGATTTATTATCACTAATAATTATTACTATTTACTATCTTCTTGTTTTAAAGTACAATTTAATATTGCTGATGAAAGGTGTTCTATATACAAAGTAAATGCTATTTAAGAAAAGTAATTGGCATTCACCCCATTATGTCTGCACATCTCAGATCCTTTAATACAACACTCCTATGGGGTGGGGAAACATTACTAGATTTATTTTACAGAAAGGGAACTGGGGAACTTGTTTCCAGCTCCACGAAGGGGCTTAGAATAACACCTTTAAGACTCCTGCCTCAGGGTTGCTACCCTGCAATCCTCTGGAGCAAATAAGAAGAGAAAAGCACCTGGAAATGGGTGCTTTTTCTGGAAATAGTGCATTCTGTCTGGAAATACTAGGATCTGGTCTGAAACTGATTTCATGTTAACTTTGCTTTCTTTCTGCCAGAGTGCCTAAGGGAGCCTGAGATTTACCCTCTGAAACAGACTTCTGCTCCCAGGTTGTGACCTTTCTGCTAGGTAAGCATGACTGACTCACTCCTCTTTTTTTAAGCTGAAGAGAAAAGCCTGGTGGTCAGAGCAATCACCCAGGGAGTTGGGGAGACAAATCCCAGGGACGAGTTCAGACTGAAGCCCCTATCACCCAAGGGAGCACCCCAGCCCCAAGGATATCATTGGAGCTGCCAAAAAAACACTTTTCACTCCTCTTGGTGACTCTGCCCTTCCAATCGTGAGTGCAGATTTAAAGAATCAGAAAGAAAATGAACAAAAAAGTCTTTATAGTCCAGTAATGAGGATAGGCAGTATGGAGAGAAGCCTGGATCCTTTTTCTCAGGATGTTTATCTGTTTTTGCCTTAAGCTATCATCAGGTGAAATACAAAATGTAATGTCTGGAACAGTCAAGCATCAAGTTCTGTATCTAGGAAAAAGGGATGCAAGCCACACTGCTGCTGGAAAACAAGTCCTCTGAAAATGATAAGGGGTCAACGTGGACAGACAGGTAAACAGTGAGCTCCCACCGTGGGGCGGCAACGGCAATGACTGCTGAATGTACAGACAGCAGAGAAGCAGACGGCAGATGGCAGTTCATTTCATTTCTATTTACAGAAATTGCTATTGGGATATTTTGCTCACTTCTAGGATCTGACAAAAAATCAGAGAGCACTCAGAAAAGATTCATTAGAATGATTTGAGGGCTAGAGAAAATATAAGACTTAAAGCATTCGTTGTGGTTACTGTATCAAAGAGATGGCTGAAAGGTGACCTAACCTCAGAGGATATGTTCAGTACCATAGGGCTTCTTCACCTACCAGAGAAAAATGAGTCGCAGCAGCTAGAAACTGAAGTCAGATGCATTTAAATTAGAAATAAGGCATGCAATTTTCAGAACAAAGATGACTAACCAACAGAGCAAATGACCAGGGAAAATGGCATGTTCCCCCTCCTTTGAACCTTCACTTGAAGACTGGATGACTTTTTGGAAAGTTTTTTGTGGCAAAAGCTACTGGTTTCAAAACAGTGTGATGTGTTCTGCAGTATGCAGAAGGTCAGACTTGGTATCAGTAACATTTATTGAAAGGCAATTGCTGCTAAACATATCTGTTATTAAATGTATGTCAGATTATCCACTGTTGCCACATCTATGTGAGCAATGAGTATACACTATGGAGTCCTTCCAGATTTTGTAGCCAGGGCACAATGAATGTCTGGGGCTCACTCAGCCTTCTCCCTGCCTGGCAATGGGTGGAGTCAAAGCAGATATCTATGCCCAGCAACCTGAAAGTTTAAACATAGCCACTAGAACTACGAATGTCCACGACACAGTGAATTTTCAGGGAGTGCTTTGGGCTGCAGAACACCTTCCTAGGGGAGATCTCAGGAGGCCCAGTCCTGATTATTTTTGTGTCTAAATATACCTCTTTGAAAACAGGAAGAAGAGGGGAAAGCCAAACAGATATGCACACAGGGAAGAGGGGCTCCTGTGGTATATTAAATTCTACATATGCTTGTTCAGCTTTTATGTGGAAGTGTCCTTTCTATGAAGGTTTGTTATAACAGGTCAGTCCGCAGGTCTGTTGGCTAATCAGAGTAGATGGCCTGCCTGGGGACTACACTAAAAGGTGGTACCCAAAAATGGTAACACGGCTTGGTGGCTGCAGTCCCCCTGACTCCAGTCCTCCTCCCTGGATGAGGATCACGCAGGAGCCTGAGGACTGTGGTCCCAGTGACCGAACTGATGGCCCTGGCTCTTAGGGTCGGGCAGGGGAAAGGGCTGTGCAGTCTCCAGATTATACCACAGAGGCTCTAGCAACACACATCAGCTGCCCAGCAGTCTGCAAGGCACCGCATAGACATGGGGAACCCATCCTTGTAGGTGCCTTTAACACAGGATGCCATGCAGCTATACCCAGAAAAGAAACAAGTCTTGCAGAACCTGTGGTGCAAGGTTTGCTGCAGATGTTCACTGTGAAAGCAAAACTGATGGCAGAAAATTAAAAAGCGAGAGAAAAGAAAGATCTCATATGGATGTCTTCACATTAAGTGCAGAACAGAGGAACTAGCTGAGGAGATCGTTAGCCATGGCTGCCATATAAAAAATGTGAGATTTCTTTTGAGTATCCCTAACAGTATCCTTGGTGCCTAAAAGTAAAAGCAATCAATATATAGCAGCAGTTGTTAACAAATAATGCTAATTATTGTTATCGGCTATGCTGGCTTCTACCAGTGATGTTTATTGCTTCTTAGTAAGCAGGAAGGAATAACTCATCATAATAATATTTACACCCCATTTTACAGTCTGTTTTAATGCTGGTTTTCAAAACTATAAAAAAATCCTCATGCTCTCAAGACAAAATCTCACATCATTGCTCTAATTTGCCTCCCTGAGAAATATAATGATGTGTCAAAACACGAACACAAATGTAATGGCTGCATTGCATACAAGATAGCTACTTAACGTCACTATCCACAGGTTTTTTTTATGTGTATTTTGAAGAGATAACTTTGCATCCACGTTGGCAGCTGGTAGTTAAAGTTACGTACATGCTTAGTCTCAGGGGCACATTTTCATCCCACACTGTACTAGATTAATGCAAGTAATACAGACAGGAGTATGATGGATATAATCTACAGCACACATGGTTAGCTTGCAAGGAAAGAAATTTTTTCCTAGTGCTCGGTAAAGAAACTAATATACCCGGGTGATATTAGCCTCATTCTGTGCAGGTTGTACTTTGTCAGGAAACTGTTGTGTAGTGGCTGCAATGTCACCTCCTGACAGGAGGTGAGAGGGGAGGATGCATGGAGCCAGTGGGAGCTCTGGGGCAGCTGGAGTCTCTGGGGCAGCACAGCCCATTGCGCTCCAGTGGGTGTGCAGGACCTCAGGGCATGGGCTCATTTCAGCCAGTGAACTGAAGAAGCACAAGGAGTCTGGGCCACTTTTCATCTGTTGCAGATAAACAGAGCTGTAAGTGGGTCACTGAGATTTAAAGTTCCTCTGTATAAAAGTAAATGAGTAAGATTTACAGAAAGATTCAAGTAATAGGTGTATGATGGGCTGCCCACTGTTTCCAATCAGACTTGAAATAATGAGAATCCTATGGAAATGTAAGCAGTGGGCAAAGAGAAACAGCAACCGCTTACTCTAAATCTTTACAGATCATGGAAGTGTCTGGCTATAGTACTCTACTGAGTAGAGCATAGAGAGAGTGTTTAATATATTTTTACTCATCTGTTTATAGAGGAACCAAATGATCCAAAGTGTAAAATCTGTCCCTGAATCTGAGAGTTTAAACAGAAAAAAGAAAACATGCTGGTAAGATCTTGTACAATCTAGTAAATTTCTATGTTCTTCAGTAAATATGCCTCACCACATCTAATGACGTAATTGTTCATGCCAAGACCAGAATCCACCAGTGACCGCATCCACCATGGGTGAGCCTCGCTATACCTAGCACAGTCACCTTCCCACTGAAGCTGGAGAAGTCCAGGAGGGTTCTCAATTCCTAGTGGTAGTGCCGGTCATCCAGGCTGCCAGCAGGACAACTCTCCTGAAACAGGCTTCCTCCAAAAAAATCACCAGGTGAGTCACATATATAAATCTACTGTTTCTGGCATTGCTGACTTGCCCAGGCAATAGTACAGCTGACCTGCAGGTCTAAATACTTGCTCAAAACCAGCACTTTCCATTTGATCTTCTAAGTGGAAGATATTATTTTCCAGAATTAATTAATCTTGCTGCAATAGGACAGAAAAATCTCTTCTCTAGGAGGCAGAGACAGACCTGCTCACCACTTCTCAGCTCCCAGTTAAGGTTAGGTAAAATCCTTCAGTTTCAGCACATACTGAAACTATCAGCAGCTGATAGATTACAGTCGTCATCAGATCTATAGTCTGGGTTTAGTGTTTTCTTTTTTTTTATTCCTGAAGCAATAAGTATACCTGAGGTAAGTCCCTGCTCAGGAGCCCTTGCATTTCTAATAGGGAGAAGTGAAGCTCTTCTGGGATCATCCCATTTCCTTAAAGCCTCATTTGTCACTGTTTTTTTCATGTCTTTTAGCTCACAGTCAGTCAAATCGGTCACCTGCACTCACTGCCTAAGTTGTTCTTTGCTCAGGTGGTAAGGCCAAAGACCTTCTTTGTTTCAAATAAAGGAGGCACATCCTACAGCACCAAAGCAGATATAAAAGCAAAACAGGCAAACTCTCCCCTGCCCATGCTTTGCTGCACCACTCATCTACTTATTTGTCTCTCCTGTTGCTTGTACAAAGATAACCCTGTACTCACATAAGACAGAAAATTGACTAGTCTAAGCACTGCACTCCAGTGCATGGTCCATGGCTGTGCAAATTTCCTTCCCATTTCCCTCAGAAATACACAACTGCCCTGACTTGGAGGAACTGTTTCCATCTTTGAGGACAATTTTTTTCCACACTAAAAGCTGATTGCTTTTTACCCCAGTGAGAAACACAGTGTAGATAGGAAATAGAAGCATTTGCCCTCTTGAAATTGGAAAAAGAGGTCATATTAACTTGACAGATTATAACTAACAGGCTCAGAAAAGGCATCAGTTGGAAATTAGTTTCCGTTTCTACTGACCTGGGCCAATTTCAAAGTGTAAAGATCTTCGTAGAAGCCTCCATATGTTCACCCATAGATTGAGCCATTCGGTCCCCTCTGAGCATTGATTTTTGGCCCTAGAATATTTCTGTTCTGCACAAACATGTTATCCAGCAGCTGTTCAATACAGTGAATTTTTATTCCTACTTACAAAATGCTGAATTTTTTGACAAGTTATGGAAACATTTATATCAAAGAGATGAATTTTATACCATTGCAGATTTCTCTTATTGAGTGTTTTTGCTGTTTTTCAGGTCTCTTCCTCCTCCTGGCTTTTCTTAAGACAAGTATTTCACATTTGGGCCTCAGCAAGTTTGTGGGCTACGCCAGTACAGTAAGGAATATTTTTCTCCCTAAACTGTAGCAAGCAGGAAAGAAAATATTGCCAACAGCTATGGATCCCCTGAGGAGGCTTAAGGAGCTTTGTGGGTAATTTTGCCTGGAGAAATTTACTGAGAAGTAAAGGCAATGCCTAAATATCGTATTTTTTTTACGTTGCTCATTGGAATATCACCAGTGTAAACATCCCTTTTACGTGAGCTTTTTTCCCCCTACTGAGAGATTGATGCAGGGCTGGAGGGGCTCTGAGAGAGGCAAGAGGGAGCACCATGGTGTTTTATGTTGTGTGACATTCAGGCACACCAAGGGACCTTTCTCTCTCAGCAGAGTATGTAGCAAGAAGTATTACTGTAATCATCACAGGGAACTGAATAAGATGTGTCTTAGCCACAACTTAAAAATTTGCACTCCCACAATGGGCTAGTGAGACTCTCATGGCACAAACAGCCCAAGTAGCACTGGATTTTCAGCCCAAGCAGAAGTGTGCCGTGCAGAGTCTTTTCTTCAAGAAACTGCTCGTTCTGAGCGTACAGCAGGAGAGCTTTTTCCAAGCACAAACCTGAGTTGCCTCAGTATGCCAGATGTCTATGTCCACCAAAGACTGCAGGATGACTTAAGAAGCAAGTGATGAACCAGCAGTGCTGATCTGGAATATTTTCCTTCTCTCCCTGTTTCTGGCATCTTCAGCTATGCCCTGACATTTCATCCCACTTTCCATTAAATCCCACAGCATATTGTAGCTCTTTGTTCCTAGAAAGGTTATTACCACGCAGGGGGCAAAACCCAACACAGATGCACTCATTCTTCACTGATGTGAGCAGCAGCAATCATCTCCTACTGTTTTCTTTTTCAATTTTCCCTTTGCCAAATGCAAAAGGAGCCCAATCCTGCAAGGCAGTGAGAGTTTCCCTCGAGGGCTCGAGTACTTTCATTACTCATCCAGCTCATCTAGATGGATTTTTTATATTTCACTGAACAGAAAAAGCTACTTACTGTCTTTCAGCCTTGAGGATTCTCTCTGCTACTGTTGCAGATAACATGTTCAAACAAGGGCTTTCTCCCATACAGCCAGATCCTTAGGATCTCATCTTGTAATGAAGTCATAATCCTTTCTTACGATGACTGGTCTGCTGTCTTGGTAGCTATAACAATGTACATTTTACTCAATAATAAGAGAAAACAACCTTCAGTAAACCTCAAAGGAGTTAAAGTACCTACACTGCTCTAGGAGGAAAAGATACAACACGCAATTCTGCTCAGAGCAGTCACTTTGCTATGGGATCCATCTAACTCTGAAAATTAAAGGCATGCACTGGACAAAGTCAGAGGGATTAGGAATTTGCCAAAGAAGATGCTTTTTGGAGAAGAGTTGTGTTGTGTAAATCATCATTATCTCATCATAATTATAAGATCAATAGTGCCATAGAAACCAGCAATGAATAGTGTTCATGCTTCAGTCCATTAAATATTCTTAAGGTTTGTCTACATTGGTGTCTTAAGTCAGATCAGGAAGGCACATTGCAGTCACCCCTGTTTACTGTGCTTTGACTGACATCATGAAATAGATGTGAACTGGATTCCTTTCAAATAAAGGTTAACTTCCTGGAGGATTCAATCCAGGAGCCATAGCACTTAATGCATTCCCATGGCAAATAAGCACTCAGTCCTTAGGACAGACTAGAATTATGAAGTAAGATAAAATCCTGAAAAATATATAATGTGGATGTCTTGTCATAAACACCAGCTATTTTGCTCTGCAGATCTGCTCCTACTGATGCACCCTGTTGCTAATGTAGACATAGTCATAGAGTACCCTGAATATAGTTCATTCTTTCTGAGGAATTAACCAGGTAAAATCAAAGAGCACAGATAGATTAAAAAATCTGCACAATCATTATGATGGGAAAATGGCACGTGGCATTTCAGTATAAACAGGCTTTCTCTTTGAATACTGCAATCTCTTTGTTTGCTGTAGTGCTCTTACTACAGTGGTTAGTTAAGGTCACTCACATTTATGTTCCTCTAAACTTCTCTGAGATATGTTCCTAGCAGCACTGCAGAGTGTCTCTGCATAGCGTCTATGGCCAAATCAGCCCATAGCTTCCTCATATCTGTGTTAGGAGGAATGGAGGGAAAAAATGTCTGCAACGAGAGAACAAGGTCTTGTTCACCACCCCCAGAGCAAGGACATCTCACCCCCCCTGTCAGGAGAGACTGTATCTTGGACCTTTCCCACCATTCCCAGCACCTAAAGGACCAACATCATCTTTTGACAGTGCACCTGTGTCCCTAAATGCCCTTAGCCTACCAAGGGGAGCAGGGAATTGGGACCACCATCTTACTTCTTCCCTAAACTTACTGGGATCAAAGGATATTCCAGTAAGCACACAGAGGGCAATATGTAGAACTAGGACTGCCCTTTGACGTCGACTTGGCCACTGTACAGAAAGGTTACTAAAGCTATTAATCTGACCAGTTTCACCTGTCTGTGTCAGGAGGAGACAGCTCACACCTCCTTTCTCTGTCCTTTGACTATAGAGGAAACCTAGGGACTAGCTCACATATGGACATCTAAAATTGGGCCAGATGGTTTCTGTTTTTTATGGCCAGACATGTGCAAAGACCAGAGGCAAACCTGATTTGCTTTAATAATTAGCCACATCTACAAACAAAATGGTTTTGTCTGACAAAGAGTGCGTGATCTGATAGACAGGGACAAACATGGCCCTGGAGCCAACGCAGCTGAAAGTGTTCAGGACCACCGAAAACCTGGGGCTCCATATTTTACAGCACAGGTAATGCTTGTAGTAACCTCAGTCCTAACTCAGGTGTTACCTAAGGGAGGGCTAAGGGAGGGCTAGGAGGTACCCTGACTGCAGGCTAAAAATAGCTTTGTGAGAGGAGGTTTCTACCACTGACAGGCTTTAGTCAAGTGAGAACAAGATCTGTTGGGTGGAAGGGGCATATTGTTTTGCAGCAGTCTTTGGTAGTATGTGTGTATTGTGAAAGTAAGTTAACACTAAAACCATTAGCTAGACCCTGTCTACCTCAAGTCATTAACTGAAGTAGGCTTGATTTCAAAAAGTAATGGCATAGTGCAACAGAAACTCCAGGCTTAAGGCTGCAACTACTAGGCAGGCTGGCACAGTCATGTTAGGAAAGAGACTGGATGGTCCTAATAGTCCTTCCTAGCCCCTAAATCAGTGTATCTTGGAACACTCTCTTATTGTTTTGTGTTGGTTAGGATGACATGTTTAAATAGCAGAAAATGAAGTGGTTTTCACTTAAAGAAATCTGTGAGCATCTGCCACAAATCTTCCCAGCAATGAAGCACCACTCAGAAAGTAGTAATTTAACCCTGGATATAGTGGAGCATTTTTCTCCCTTCTCCAAATGTTTTCCTTTCAGATGTTTTGCCTACAAGTCTGGGCATAGCTACCCCGCAGCAGTTTGCCTCCACATGTGTGCCTCGGGCTTCACCCCTCATGATTTAAGTGCCATCTGTTGAACTGGGAGGCTTGGTCAGCTGTATTGGATGGGACTGCCACTGTCTGCTAGGCTCACCACATGGAGAAAGGGCAGGCCTCTTCTCTGTGTTTTTTTATAGCTTCGACACAGTCAAGCATATCAGACATCATTTCATTTTTGACCTAGTGCAACAGGCAGTCATGTATTTATTTCAAGGTCAACAGTGTCCCTCTCCACCTAATTCTTCTCATCAGAAGGGAGAGCTGAGGAATTCTGCTGTGGTTAATAACTGTATCTATCCCCTTGGGCTTTTTTTTTTCCCTCCATTTTTAATTTTACGTTCTGCTTACCAGCTGCTCTTGTTCATTAAAAAAACAAACCCTCTCTAGTTCTCATTAGCACCATATGTCTGCTGGTTATTTGAGAAATGAATGAAAAATATATTTAAAGGATTAGTCAAATCGTGATAGGCAAAAAGATTAAAAGGCAAAGAGCAAATGAGATGCACATTAGACTCGCATCATTGCTCCATCCTCTTGCTGCAGCACACGGTTTCCACAGTCAAACTTAAACACTATCCCGTCACAGTCCTCCTTCCCTGTTCTGCTGGCTTCCATGTTCCTTCCCTCTTCCACAGCCGACAGCTGCAAGGAAATCAAAACAACATCTCAGGCACTCACCAATTCCCCAGCAGAAATTTTTTTTCCTTTTCTCTTTTTCTTTGAGGAAGTTATCACTGACCTGAAACCAACTTTTAAATATGAGCCAAGAACTAATGCTAATTGGAGACAGTTGTTTCTAAAACACTTGCAAAGTTTCACAGGACTGTTCTAAGGTGTTCAGGAATCTGCATAGCACAAAACATCTGGCTACCATTGCCTGCTTTTCTCCTTACAACCCACTCTTGTACAGAACAGCTCTCAGCATGTGATGTTGGATGCATTTTTTTTTCTGAAGTCTGTATAGTCCTATGTCCAAAGATATACATTTAATTTAAACTATGAACACAGATAATCAGGTTTCCTTGGGACTTAATAAGGCAAAAAGTCTAACCTTTTTTTTTCTCCAAGAGCTTCTGTCATGCAACAAACCCCATTCCAGTATTTTTAAATTCAGTCCCCATCCTGACATCCTGATTGGGAAAGGAGAATATAAACAGCAGAGAATTTGGCTTGCTTTAACGCCTCTGCACTTCTTCTAGAAGTGTGACATCTCATCTGATGTGCATTACCTCCAGCAGCACACAATCCCTTGGTAAAATGAACGTGTCCAGATTTCTTAGCCAATCTATTACCTTCAGACCCAGAAGCAACAGAGCTGCTGACTGACACCTTTACAGCACCCGCATTGAAATTCATTGTTTAGTGCAGATCTGCAAATGGCCGTGCTGAAAGGGATGCAAATCTGTATATTTATATATATATACGTATATTTATAGAGAGATTCTCATGTGAAAATCTGTATGTTTCCTCTGACAAATGAACTTGTAATAAGAACAGCATTGCTGATGATGGCCCTTTGTTTGTTTGCTCATTTATTGTTTTTCCACAGAAAAAAATATCAAGCCATTAGTAGCCTGAGAAGACGATTCCTCCCCAAAGGATACAGGGGGCATGAACAATTCTAAGTGGATCTTTACCAGCAAAGAACCTTGTTTAGAATAATAACAATAACTTGCAATTCCTCCTGAGAGGCTGATAGTATGCTGAAGGTGGGTTATCTTCATTCTCCCCAAAAGCACACCTGAAAAAACAGAGGCATGTGACTCACTAAAGGTAATGCATGAAAATGAAGGAAAAAAAATCAAATTCTTCTGATCATTCATTCAGCATGCTACACCAAGGACTTCTTACAATCCAGTATGTGAAACTTAAGTAATAGGCGGAATGCAATAATTTGAGGGACTGGACAAAAACACTAAGGTAGAAATAGCTTGTGGTGGGTGCAGCAAGATTAATGTGGTGTTCATACTGGGGGGGGGGGGAATACATTATAGTATTTGGATTTAAAAGTTTAGAGCAGCAAATCTTCCCAAGGTTCTTTCAAATAACATTTTAGTAGCTGATTTGGTCAATGTCAAGAAAAGCACCATGTACAATTTAATTGCATTCAAAATTTCAGAGCATGTAGTTAGTATCTTACATGCATGATTCTTTCTTCATTGTCTCTACCATCTCTCAGAGAGATTTCAGTATTCATGCTCCAGCCCAGGAATGTGGGTGGAGGTCTCTGCCATGGGGCGATCTTCCTCTTGCCGCTGGTGCAAGGTCTGTGCTCCCACAGAAGCCATGCGGACGCGGCACTGTGCCCACATCCCCCCCGCCACCGCTCTGCAGCTGGCTTTCCCGGCACGGGTGCTCTGCAGCCCTGTGGGACAGTTGCCTGGCTTTCCCCCCTGTTCAATGCCAAGCAAGCAGGGAGAGGAAGCTGGGGAGCACCTGAGCCTCATCCCACTGTGCAACTGGGGACATTGCAGAGCCCCAAGGCAACCAGCCCCTGGGAACACCCCAAGCGCTGGAATATCCTCGCCACCGCTTCTCCACCTTCTCCCGCAGCACTGCTCAGTGTGCAGAGAGTGGGGTGGTGCAGCTGCTCTGCATCATGACCACTGCTTGGCGTCAGGGGCTCACACTGTTTGGGAACACTCGTGGGGTGCCCCAGGGCTGTGCTGTGAACCACCTCAGATGCTGAGCTCCCCTCCTCCTGACTCCTGGAGGCCCCACGCACCTCCTGGGGATTCCACGTTCACCTGCAATCCTGATGCTGGTTTGAGCCCTAGCACCACTGATGGTCGCACCGGAGCTCTGAGGACCCTGTGGGCTCGTTAACACTTGCACCACAGACAACAGGGCGACATATGCTTTGCTGAGTTATTCCTCTTGCTAAGATGATGGTTGCTTGCAGGAAGGAGAGCAACTCTATGTGGTGATGGTAGAGTTAAAAAAAAAGCAAAGTATTTAGATCATGATTTTTAGAGATTTTAATCTGATCTCTTTCAAAGGAATTAATAATTTGAAGAATTTATTGAGTAATTAGGGTATCAAAAACAGAAAATGTGATTGACTTATAGCCCTCACTTAGTGTTCAGGTATCTGCCTACCCTCTGTTATTCCCAAAAGTAAATGCTCCTGGTGGTTTCCCCCAGGAGCAAACTGTGATGCAAAAGAAAGTCTCTGTTTTCTCTTTGTTTTGTTTTTTGAATCAAACTATCAGGCCCAGATTCTCAAGGATATCTAAGAGTGACTAGCTCCTTTAGAATAAATGGAGTCTAAATGTCTCTATACCTTTGTACAGCTGGGCCTTGGAATTTTATGAGCCGTCTAAGTTCCTGAGCCATATTAATTTAAAATGGCCCCTTCCCTTCCCTTCCCTTCCCTTCCCTTCCCTTCCCTTCCCTTCCCTTCCCTTCCCTTCCCTTCCCTTCCCTTCCCTTCCCTTCCCTTTTTCTGAAGCTTCAGAGTTTCCTAAAATACAAAGCTATTGGAAAATACAAAGCTGTTGATCCAATTATTTCCCTTTTCCAGAACAACACCTGCCTATATACTATCTGGGTGCATTTCCAGACAGTTAAGCCACAAAGAAAATTCTTCCTTTACATGTTTTTGAAAAAGGAAGGGAGCTTAGGAAGAAATTAGCAATGAAAGGTATCAAGTGTACCAAAGCTGTAGAAATCTGCTATCAGAACTCTGATGAAATACCTCTATTGCCATGTGTCAACAGTTTTACAGGAGTCTGTAAATTAAGGTGGTGTAGCTGTAATTACTGAAGAACTGTTCCTGTCTTCTTAAAATGTTCATTCAAATTGGTACAAACTCATCTGGAAATAACATTATTCAGCAACAAGACACTGCAACTTTCAGGGGCTGCTATGCTCAGAGGTTTGTTTGGGGTCTTTTTTAAAAACCCACCTTCTTCTCAGGTGGCAAGGATGAGGGTTTAGTGCAGATTTCTGCTGTGATTCTTGAACAATTTCAAGCATCCAAGCAAGACTGCAAGGTGTTGTTATGACTCCATTTGTTGGACACTGATGGAAAGATGGCATTAGCATGTGAACTCATTCATTCTCTGTGCGACTGATGAACAGAGCACCTGTTGGTATCCATACTAATAGACTGGTTCAGCTTGATATTGGCAGTCTATTTTCTGAATTTGTGACTTGGGTCACCTGAAATCCTTGGCTGATTTTGTTTAAAAAATAAACACAATACTCAGCTTTTCTCCAGAGAATGCAAGAGCATTTCTGAATGGTTTGTTCATTACAGCCCTAAAACCTACTATAGCTATTTGTTGCACCTAACTTGTTGCATACATTTTGTAGGTGGGAAAACTAAGGCAAGCATCAAGTGAATGTCAGAATGCATGGGTTTCTCTTTTTTGCACAGTTACCTTGAGTCCTTATCTTGGTTTATTCAAACAATAACACTAGCTCTACAGAGAAATAACTGGCATGAAGCTGAAACTAATTTCCATGACTGGTGTGGGTTAATGCTGGGGTGAAGCTGAGAATGCAAGCATAGCATCTCAAATGCTGATAGTGCTCCCATGTCCTTTCCGTAACTCCCTGCCTACCTTCCTGCACGGCCTATGGACAAGGAAGTTCTGCGTTTGTCTGGGAAAGAGCTCTGCACAGAGAATCACAAGGGCAGAGAAAAGCAATCAGGGTTAGGAAAGACACTATAAATGGAAGATTTGGGCTTGTGGTATGCTGACATCATCTGCATTGATTGCATGCTAAAAACAACTTTTCCACCCACCAGGTAATATTCCCTCCTGGAGAATATATGCTTTATATCTTAACCTGAAATATGGTATGATGACCCTGACTTCAGCCTAACTTTGATTAGATTGTCCTATTTTCTGCATCTCCCATTCAAACCATTTATTTATATGAGCAGGTATTTGTCGGCCGAGTGTCTATAAAAGGCATAATTTGCATCCGATGGTTATTTGGACAGAGAAATTGCAGGTTCTTTTTGGAAAACTACCCTAGTCTGCCTATCTCCGCCTCAGTGGGGCTGATTTAATTTAATAACTGGATTTTGTACTTCTAGAACTCCGGTAGGGAAATCAGTGCCCTTTTAATATGTTCATAAAACAAGGTTAACAGTATCTCTGTCTAATAGACAAATGGCAGCATCCCCATCTCTGCACAAAGAAACTGGGGCATCAAGAGAGCCAAAGAGCTAAACATTAGGTTTTATAGAGAGTTAAAGGTTCTCCCAAATAAAGAATCAGTTATGCTCCAGGAGTGTATTTTTCTTTTCCTTCACTGACTTCTTTCATAAAGAAGATCAGGAAATTCTTAATTTAGATCCAGGAGTTCTTTTGGATCCCAGGAGATTCCATGGAAGGGATGCACCATCCACTCAGGTGCAACTTTCCACAGAATGGTTTTCTGTTTTTAAGAGCACTGAAGCTTTAATTAAAAATAAAATGGGCTCAGTTAGTGTGACTTCATGAACAAGTAAAGAACAGATTTCCCAGTGACTGACTGTGTACCTAACTAGCCTTTTTGCATGCCCATCTGCTTGATGCCTGTGTCTGAATTGGGGAGTTTCAAAAAATAATCAGACTGCTGCAAAAGCAAATGGGTTCCTAATGCTTTCACTCGTTGATTCATAGAGATTAAGTCCTTTGGGGAACAGCAGATTCCCTCATCTAACATCGTGTACGACAGCTATTACATTACACTCTGGCATTCCTTCCTGAGCTGAGCAATTTGTGTTTGGCCAGAATTGAAGAGTGTCTTCTAGAAAGGTGTCATCCTGTGGTTGGGAAATATCAGAAGGTGGACAGCCTACTCCTTCCCCAACAACCTGTTGCAATAGTTAGTAATGCAACATTAGAATTAGTGCCTCACATTATTTTGCCTCACTCAAATTTTCTGTCTTCAGCATCCAGCAACTGGATCTCATTATACTTTCCTCTACCCTGAGCTTAATGAGCCATTTGCTAACTGATATTTTCTTCTTGTCAAGGCTTTAGGGGTCACAATCAAATGGTGTTTCAGTTTTATTTCTGACAGTCTGAACAAAATTAACTCTTTAAGACTTCTACCATTCATCATTTCCTTTAACCGTTACTGTTAGCATCATTTGTCTTTTCTGTGTATTCACCAGTCTTTCAACATCCTTTAAAGAATATGCACAATCTGGATGGGATCTACCTGACACATCTACAGTGCAATGTCTGCATGTGTGGCCCTGGGTTCCCCATAGTCAGTGGGAGAAATGGACACTTCCAGAGCATATTTCTTTTGATCTACTTCATAGCCCACATTGGGGCACAATGTGTCAGTTCCTAAAAGCACCTCTGCTGACTAAAAGAAAGCCAGGAGTGCCTAGCTCAGATGCCCACAGTTAGGAGTGCCCTAGCTCAGATATCCACATTTATTTAGCTGAACTCCTCCTCTGAACCCTACCTAGTTCTTCAGTGTGGTCTTCCCAATGCCATGCATTTAGCAATAAAATCATCTGCCCATGCTAACTTGTTAGTCCTCTCTTGATGCATGCAGGGAAAACATATTTTTCAAAGTGTCATAGAGAGGACTGATATTGGGTCTCTGTGGGACCTTAGTCCTTTTCTGAGTGTCTGCTTCCTAGGCTGCAGTCCCCCACCTTGAGGTCTGGTGTGAAAGCCTTAGCCCTGTTCAGCTGGCTAACTGTAGAAATACTCCAAAACAGCAGCACCCCCTTCCGTATTTCCTTCATGGACGACCTGAACTGGGATTAAACACAGGCTGCCTGCAAATCCTCTCTGCTCCTACAACAGCTTAGCAAAGGTTTCTTCCAGGTGGCATCTTGAGGTCTGGTGTAGGAAAGACCCCAGGCCATCTTGCCTGCTTGACACTGTTGATATGACATTGCCCTTCAGCATGCTCCAGTGTCCAGAAGATACATAAAATTCCCCACATGGCAAATACCACCCAGGTATTGCTCCAGGTCAGCAGGCTCCAAGTGCATGCAGCTAAGTCAGAAATGCAGACTGACAGTGCTTTTGGCCTCACAGCCAGCCTCAAAGGCTGCTCCTGCACAGGAGCGATGGAAAATGATTTTTTCTGAACAGGACCAAATGATCCAGATTGTTCTTAATGGCTGCCCAGCTCTTATCACTATTTACTGCGGTGCCAGTCTCATCTGCAACCTTTTATTAGCACTGATTTTAGATTTTCTCCCAGAATACAAACAAAAATGTTGCAGAGCATCTGGCATAGCAGTGATCCATGGAGAATCCCATTAGGCACAGTCCCATTCCATGACCATTTCCCATTCACTGCTACCTTTTGTGGCCTGCTGGTTAGCCAGCTCTTTATAAATACTGTTTATCCTTCTTGTTGCAGACAGCATATGACAGGGCCCTGAAACAAATTGCTTATTAGAGTTTGTTATATCCATGCAGTTAACTTTTTATGAGCCAAATTTTTAATTCAAAACAAGATGAACATGTTTGTTTACCAAGACAAATTAAAGATTGAGCTGATACAGTAGCTGCATAAGTAGATGATTTTACAATCTGTGGTCAGGTTAATGGCTGGTAAAATACTTGCAACTCAGGGGCAAAGCTGTAAAACACAGGCAGAGAATAACAGAATATATTGGTTGCTACACGTCTTCATCTTTGATATGGAGGCCTTGACATCTGATTGATGGCAGGGATTTTTCTGTTGACCTTGATGTATAGGAAGGTCTGGGTAAAGCAGGCTGCACTAGTCCTGTCATGTAGACAAAGAGCAGCATTCATCCAGATCTGTGCAGTGAGGCAGGAGAGATGCTTCATCGCATCTCCAAATGCAGCAGGTGTGAGTATTGTATCCTCAGCGCTGCAGCCAGAGCCTGCTGGAGGAGAAAGAGGGAGGCACAGGCCTGCTTTTACACTCAGTGGAGACTGACTGCAGATACCAACTATTATTGCAGACCTCCCTTGCTAGCATTTTCCCTTGGAATGACCATAGGGAACTGGACCTTTCTTCAAAGGGGGAAAGGGCCAAGAAACAAAGCACAGAGCAGAGCTCTGTGCATACAAATGAGCAGTAAGTGACAGTGAGAGGGATGCACAGCATAGGAGAAGCCAGCGCTCCACCAGGATGGCAATTCTGCTCCCTCCAAGGAAACAGCAAAGCACTGGCTGTGCCTGAGATCCCCCCCTGCCTGAGCTGGAGAAACCTCAAGGTCAAGGGGGAGCCGGAGAAGCATGGGGAGATGAAGTGATTTACTTCATCTGTGGCACACTGCAGGCAGAGCTGAGCATAATCTATAAATCCTAGCTCAGTGATTATTAGGCCCATCACGTCCAAATCAGGCATTTTCATACAATCTGCATTCCTTTGACCTTTTTCCTCCAGTCTTATCTTACAGAGTCATTTCACTTCAGCATAATTCTGCAGAAGAGCTCGGCAAAAGTAGCAAGACAGGGATAGCAGTGATGTGCAGCACATCGTCACCGATCAGAAGCAATTGGTGACTTGTATTGATGGTTTCATCTATTGATGTCCTGATCTTTCACCCTAGACAGCTCCATCCTGCAGATGTTCACCTTTATTATCATGTCTTATTGTTGTTACTGCTTTTAGTGGCACTGAAACTTCCTGCCAGGAGGGGGTTGACATGACTAAAACTCCGCCATCACTCTTAGATACCGTGTAAAGGACATGAGGCTACACAAATAGAAACATAAAGCAGTTGTTTGTTTTCATCCAATACAATAAACCTAAGTAGAATCCAAAAAGAAATAGGACTTCAAGGGACATATTTCCTGAGAAGGCGGGCAACATGCCCAGAGTTACTAGATCATACCCTAAGCCTGGCTTTTAGAAGCAACGGAGTCTCCCAGTCCCCTAAATATAGACCAGAGAAATGACCTTGCAACTAGCAGTGATAGAAAGCTCATTTGTGGCCAATATACAGGAGAAATGGTTACAATACTTTCTTAGGTATTGTTTAACTGGTAAATCTGGCAGGATCATTGTTTGCAGTGGTTACGTCATATAAATTGCCAGTGTCTATTGCGTGCTTCGTGCTATCAGATAAAACGATTTCAAGTCAGGCTAGGGATTTCAAAGCACCCTTTGTCTGTACACTGTGTTTGTACATCCTCTTTGGGATCCCCAGCCCCAGCTGGAGTCACCATGAGTGGAAACTCACTCTGAGCTGGGAAGTTGGACACTTGCTGCTTATCTCCCGTCAATGTAAGCAGCCAGCATTTTATGTATTGACAAGTCAGCTCATAGATCGCAAATGTGCTCCAGTAGTCAGTCACTGCTGACAAATGAATCAGTGAACAATGAGACAGCTCTTGGCACTGACGATCTGCTGCTCCTCTTTTCAAATGGCAGTGGGGGGGCAGGGAGTGGGGACAACAACCTAGCAGAGTCAACACCTCACAGAGATGCTCCTGCAGGTTAGACTGATTTCCATGAGCTTTCTTCTCCTTCCCAGCAACACATTTGAATGACCTAGAAGGGTTTACAGGGAATAAGAGAAAAGGAAGAAATATCCAAAACTGGGTAATTCTACACTTAAAAGGCAGAAATGCAGAGTGGATGGAGAGTACTATGGAGCTCTAGAGATCTTTACCTTCACCTCAGCTCTCCCACTGATCTATAATTCACCTTAGCCAAACCACTGTGCTGCATTTTAGCTTTACCTATTGATAGTAAGATCTTCAAGACAGCAGCTATCTGTGCATCTACACTGTACCAGGCAATGGGACAGAGATCTTATTCACATTTCTAGACATTAGTTAGTAACAAGAAATACTGATTATCTAGTTAGTCTAGCTAACGTGCTAAAGAAGTTTTTTTTTTTTTTTCCAAGCTGCCACTCTCATTGACTGCAATGGTACCAGCACTAAAAATGTTTGTTCAAACTTTTAAAAGGGAAAGTGATAACAGTGCTGAAGGTGTCCATTAAAATCATAAACACACAAAATGCAGCAGGAGGAGAAAACCTATTATCACCTTTTATAGAGACAAGCCAAAACAAAAAACAAAAAAACCAAGTAGCTGAAACCTGAGATGTGATTAACACATCTACTTCCCTACTACTTGGAAAAAGCAAGTGTAAGAGCAGGAAACATCTGAAACCAGGTCCTCTGTAGAAAAAGTTAGCCATATACTAGGCAGGCAGCAAGAAACTAGTCTGCACTGCAATGGATTTTGAATTGGATTAGCTGGTCTCCCAGGCAACTAATCTTGAATTTAGTTGGGATCCTTCCAGAACAGAAATCTGCAAAGATGAACTTAGCTATCAAACCACTGCTGAGAGTCTACAAATAAAGAGGCGTATAATGCACTTATTAAGGAACACAAATTTCCAATTCTTGTACTGAATGAGAAAAATGCTGGAACTAACAAATACAAAGCTTCTGGATAACCTGTAAGGTCAAGGGAGAAAAGATTCAGAGGTTACTGCAACTCATCTGCTCTAACAAAAGTGAAGTCTGCAGACCGAAATTCTGATATGTGCCAACCACATCTCAGCAGTCATCATCTCAGGCAAACACATCCCATTCATGCAGCAGCTCAAGAACTCCATTACTTTAATCATCCAGCCCAGAATTCACACAGATACAGAAGAGTCTGTGTTTTCTCTGAAGATCCCATTTGTCTTGGTCAGGCAGGAGGAAGAGGATGGTCATGCATGCAGGCTCCACTTTTGAGCTGATCAATATAATGTGTTATACCAGATACTGAGGTTCAGAAAAATCATGAATTTCAGTTAAAAAGAGAAAGAGAGAGAGAAATTTCTATCTATCATGGTTGTAAAGAAATCATAACAAGTGTAACCTGACTTCCAGATTGCCTATCAAAATCTTCAAATAACTCTGAGGGATATGACCCATCTCACTTGTTTGTATTCATTACACTAAAGCATTAGTTTTAAAGGTCAGTCCTGACAATGCATTGCCAGTAATTAACTACTTTAGTGTTAGTCATGCTACCAGCTGGAAAAGAAAGGGAGCAGGAGTGACATGTTCAGAGAAGCTGGAGCTGGGAGTTGCTGCAGTGAAGAACAGGGGAAATCAGATCTGGCTGATAATACAAAAGTTTTGCCATCAAAACTGGCCTTTGATGGTCAGGCCATAAACAGTTTTGATCATCACTACTGATAGTCTGAAAATTGTCATCAGCAAATTTAAGGCAATTAGCTCAGTGACACCAACCCTCTGTCAAGACACACTCTCTTCCCTGACCACCCCATGCCTGCATGGATGCAGAAATCCTTGTTCTGGCAAAAACAACCCTTAGGTTTTCCAAGACAGAGATGGACAAAAGCACAGCAAACTGACACATTAATGTTCCTGGAGCACCTGAGCACCTTCTCCATCACACTTCAGTCAATGAAAGGTAGGCACCTAAATGTTATCAAGGGCCTGAGTCAGTCATTAGCACTCAACTATATAGCAAGTCATAGCAGAAACTGTTGTACTCCAAGGTCCATGCTGATGCATTAGGTATTACATCACCCTGTCACTCATGATATCTTTCCAACATCTTTCTTTAGGCCAAACTCTCATTGCTATCTTGGCAAAGGACAAAAAGGATCTTCCTTTCCTTTATGTTCAGTGGAGTCAAGAGTTAGGTTTCTTAAAAAGCAAGTCTTTTATTAATTAATTACACAGGAAACTTTGGAGAAAATGCAGCCACAGAAACCTCCATACCAGGAAGAAAGAACAAGAATTTGCCATTTTTAATACAGCTATAAGTGAGCTGTCAACACTACAATCACTCTCATTCTTGACATAATAAAAATTAATGCATTTTCTGCCTCCATTTGTCCTTGAAGGAATAATTATGGAATGAAGATAGGCTACCAGAAACAGACACCTTCAAGTATCAGTACTGCAGTATAAAATTCTCTTTGCATAGGAATAAAATCCAGCTACAAAATAATCATTAGAATTGCCTCAGTCTCACTGACAAGACAAATAAGTGCACACAGGTGAAATGCTCATAGAAAAACATTGTCCCATAATGTGTGTGCTGAGTCAACCTCCACTGCACAATGGCAGCTTCTTATCTATTGAGATCGTGTTCAGAGTAGTTAATTTATGTGATTATTCAAAATGTCATTGACAATTAGAAATCCTGATGTTAGATCAGAATTTGACAAACAACTCACCCAGTGAAAGCACTGTTTTGGCTTGGGAGCCAAGCTGCCGTACATATACCAATGTTACTGATTTGTATCAGAATTGGAGTAGCACCTGGAAGCTCCAAAGAAATCAGAACACCACTATCTGCTGAATATTGTATCCACAGAGAACTGAATTTTTCTCAGCCATCTGTAGGCACCTGAAAGCTGGGTGAACAGTCTGAGCTCCTTTCTGTAGGCATAGGAAAGACAGGCACCTCCAGATGACAGTGCAAAAAGTAGTGGGATTGAATCATCTTCTGGAGGCAACAATATCTCCATTAGGGGGAGAGAAACCTAGACACCTAGCTTTGACTCAGCACCTAAATTGCAGGTGGCTATGGTTAGGTGAAGTAATCACATAGCCAGGCTTGTTTCTGGTTTACCCCAACTAGTTGCTGACATGCTAAATATTCTAGCAGTCAATATTCTCACTGCAGTGGCTTGGCATGGACTGGACACCCAAGTACATGCCCAGCTTTGGAGGTGGGCTTCTGAGGGAAGCATGTCTGAGGTGGCATGGGCTTCTGAAGCGGTAGCTGTCACTTCTGATGAGCTTCCTGCTGCTATTGCTCTGCTCCTAGTAGCATTTGATTTAACTAGTTCAAAGCTAACCTGGATACATCTCCATGAGCTGCAGGTACTTCAAAGGCACCATTGCACATGCACCCACTGTGAGAAACCATCCTGATGTCAAATAGCCTAGAGTCTGTACAGGAGAAACATGGGCAGACAATGAGGAGAAAGTGAGGTAATTTGTCTAATGACATCCAGCAAATCAGTGGAAGAAATTATGTCATGAAAAGCTGTATGCCCTTGCAAGCGAAACAGGAATGGATGGGCAATTATAGTTTACCCTGCATGGTTACCCATGATCTTCCCAAGGAAAGCATGAGTTCATTTCCCATCGGTCTTTACAGCATGTAATTTGTATTACAATTCTCCTTTAGGGAACTAAATTTCATGAGAAGAATAAAGAACAGTAATACAATGATGTAATTAATTCTAGAGTAGATTTGATATAAGACTATGATAAGTGTCTTATCTCCGTCAGCCCTGGAAGCTATGTGCTTGATTTCAACAGTGGCAGTGATGCTGCAGCAGCAACAAACCAGCAGTGATATGGAGAGTTAGGATCTTTGCTGTATTGGGAGAAAAAGCTTGGTGAAACTGCTGCCTGCCAGCATCCCGTCTCAGTGCAGGTAAATGGAGGCCACAGTCAGGGACTCTGACAGCTTTGTGAGCTGTCAGATGAAGAGCTTTTCTCAGAGATACAGCCTTATGAGTGTTCCCCCAGTTTCCTCCAGGCAGCATTAAATAAGAGGAGCCACTGTCACATGGTGTAAATAGCAAGATTGAACAAGGAACAGACCACAGGCAGAAAGAAAGTGCCTCTTTAGCATTACTGCAAGGACATGTCACCTCCTGGATGTGAGAGAAAGGAAAAAGCATCAAAAATTTGCATAATTAGGAGCTAAATTCTTACTAGTTAAAGACCAGAGGCACACAGGCCAAGACCCAAATGCTGCTGACTCTCTCCCTGATTTTAGAGCCACCTCCTAGGGAAAAACTATTAAACAGGGTAAACTGCAAGCAGGAAGGGTGGTGATGACCAGAAAAGTAGAGAGCAAGCTGCCATTGTAGGATGGGACTGAGGGATTCCCTTTCTGATCATCAGATTTGGGGGAAAGAAGACTAAATTCCCAGGACTAGGGCCTACTGTATCGTGTCACTTTTGTGTCTCTTTTGCTCCATCATGACATCATTTGCTTCCTTCTCTTGGAGACTGTTACAGGGACAAAATTCTATTATTCTCAGTCACAGCCTTTCCTTCATTATTATCTCACAAGCTCTTTCTCCTTCAATCAGCCTGAATGGAGTCAGATAACGCAGAAGAGCTCCAAATTATACCCTTTTAAGTGCATTCCACTATATTGCCTGTTTATGCTACCATTACATGGGAAAGCTAGTCATTATATGAAATAACAAAAAGCCAGTCATCTTATGAAACCTGGTGCTTTGGCTATTCTGTTTCACAGTCACTGAGAAAAGTGGAATCCTCCAGGGGAAATTCTCTGGGATTCAGTTTGACTAACCCCACCCCACCCCACCCCACCCCACCCCCCCCGCACAATATTTTATCCACCAGATCTCACCCTTCCACTGACCCAAACAGTCATAACTGGATAACACTTCATCTCACCTGGAGATCAGGCTCTGTCACTAGCTACCCCAGTCAGAGGACTTCAGGGACTTTGGGGATATTTAAGATCTGCTGAAAAGAGTTGTTCAAGGTCTTCAGGTGTGAAAAGAGTGGAGCAACAAGGGAAATTCTCGATTCAACTTAGAAAAGAAGATCACTATCCCTACTACTGAGATCATAACAACCCCCTCACCTTCTGTGATAGCTCCAGCTTTCTTAAAACTCCTTGCCATTGGAGCAGACAAAACATATCAAGTACCTCCAGACCAGTGCAGAATGTGTACTTTCCTTGTTGGTAGCAACCACAATTAGCAAAAAAGACCAAGCTCTGCTTATATTAAAAGACAAAGAGCCTCAAAAATCAAACACCTTGGGTAAGATGCACTCAGAGCTATATGCCAGCAGTTCCAGATTACTATTTACCATGTCCTTGTGGCTTCAAGTGAACACTGCTTTTATGACCAACTTTTGATTCACTACTGAGTATCTTTCTGTTGGTTGCCTTTAAACTGAGGGCCAGCTTCTGGTTAGAACTTGGTTTCAGGATGCTTTAAAGAGTGGACTCTTTCTCCATCTCCATGACCAGAGCTGTCACTCTGTGACATAGATTGAGGCTACATCAATCATGTCTCCCTGCGATATGTTTCAAAGGCAACTGAACTTTTTAACTGAAGCGGGAGGAGGTCCTTTGCATGCATCAATATCCTGCACTGATAAGCAGCTAAATATTGGTAATCCAGGAAAAGGCTGACCTACAGGTTGCATGTATTGGACCAAAGTAAGTCCCTTTCCAGAGCTCATACATAATCAGCTTCAGGATCACAAGCAAAAAGAGATTGGAGCTTTCCTAGACAGTCTCTCCATGCATAAAACCTCTCCTCACAAATCTCACTCTCCAAACATCCTGAAAGGTGTAAATGACGTCATTGTTCTGACCTTCCTTCTCTCTTTTCCCGTCAAAAACAAGCCTTCCTCCTTCTGCCCAGACTATTCTATGTCATGACCAACGGCACCATCCCTGACCAGCAGTCAGGGAACCCTCCAGCAGATTTCAAGAAGTTCATCTAAGAAAGCCTCAGTTCTGGACATCTATTAAGCAGCCTCCTTGAGCTCTTTCTGTCAGTCACCATGAGGGCACCCAGTGCTGTACCAAATTCTGCAGAGCTGTCCTATAGCACTTTTCTCCTGAAGACCCTGATAGTCACCTGCAGGTAAACTACAAAAGAGGCTCCACTTAATATATCCCCATCCTTTCAAACACTCACAGTATAAAAGGAATCATTTACCCCTCACTGGGGTTTGAGGTGTGCTATCCATGTGCACATTCACTCTACAGTCTCTTTACTCTCTCCCTGAGAGACCCGAGTCATTAATATGATAGGTGTGTGCTGACACAGGCAACAGTCCAACCTTAGGTCACTGTGTGGACTATGAGGGCAGTAGGCTACCATGCGCACACACTCAGGTACTGTAAAAGGCAAAAAGTTTGCAAGCTTTCTGCAAGTTATTGAATGTTTTAAGGTATAAGCCTTATTTTAAAATGATTTTAAGCATTTCAGGTAAAGTCTACCTACTATTTTCAGCCCTTTCACTTCCCACAGAATGTTACAACTGTAACAGGGAGTTCACTGCAATTGACTCTGGCTGAGTGTTGGGGGCAGAGGAACAAACTGGGAACACAGCAGTTTTTACCAGTGCTAGCAGGCAGCTCTGGGAAGAGTTGTGCCTACTTGCACTGCCCTTGCATCTGTGCACCCTGCATTATCCCAAACAACTGGCTGTGCCCAAGGTCAACATTTAGTCCTAAGTGAATACATTTATGGATGCCATTTAGGCTGAGCACAATCACAGCCCTTTACTGTTACTGCTATTAGTGTTGCCAGACTCAAGATATGAGGAATCATGAGGCAGTCCTAGAAAACAGTGTGAATTTCTCCAAAATTATTGTTAAAAATGTGAAAGAATTTTGTCATGATTTGGAGCCGGCTTATCTTTGGAAATCTCTCCTTCCGTTGCCTATCTCAGGGGGTGTTTCTCATAAAAAGTATTGCAGGTTATCACAGTTTCAAAGGCAACCCTGTGTTTTAGTCCCTCTCCCTCCCTCTTGCCCTGCTGCCCATCAAAGAAACATTTGGTCACCTGTGCATTAATAAATTCCCAAACATTCACAGACTCATATAATAATTCAGGCTGGAGGTACCTCTGTAGGTCAGCTGGTGCAACCCTCACACACAGAGCAAAGCCAACTTCAAAGTTATAACAGGTTGCTCAAGATCTTGTCCTGATCAAACCCTGGACATATCTGAGGACAGAGATTTCACATCTCCTCTTGGCTCCTGTTCCTGTGCTTTCCACCTTCACTCTGAAGAATTCTTCCTCATGTCTAATAAAGATCTCCCTGGCTGCAACATGTGACTCTTTCCTATAGTCCTTTCTCCATGCATTTCCAAGAGACCAGCTCTGCCTTCTCTACATGCTCCCATTAGGTGGTTTTAGACAGCAATAAGATCCACCTCAGCTTTCTCTTCTTCAGCCTGAACAAACCCAGCTGTCAACCTCTTATTGTGCGCCATGTGCTCCAGCCCCTGACTATCCCGGTGGCCCTCCCATTGACTCATCACAGTGTATCAATGTCTTGTACTGGAGAGCCCAAAGCCAGACACAGCACTCCAGAGGAAACCTCTAAGTACTGAATAATCATTTACCTTGACCTGCTGGCAATACACATATTGATGTAGCCCAGAATGCAGACAGCCTTCATTGCCTTAAAGGCACACTGCTGACTCTTGTTCAGCCAGGTCAGCCAGGTCTTTAACTGCAACAATGCTTTCTAGCCAGTCAGCCACCAGCCACACTGTTACTTGGGGTGATTCCATCCACAGGCAGGATGTTGTATTCATCTTTGCTAAACATGATGAGGTTTCTGTCAGACCATTTCTTCAGCCTGACAGGATTCTTGTGAGTAGCAACCCTGCTGACTAGCATATTGATCACTCCTCCCAATTTGGTTTCATCCATGAACT
The DNA here is from genome assembly GCF_036417845.1 of Apteryx mantelli. Classification (NCBI taxonomy): domain Eukaryota; kingdom Metazoa; phylum Chordata; class Aves; order Apterygiformes; family Apterygidae; genus Apteryx; species Apteryx mantelli. The sequence goes on from NC_089978.1 coordinate 18,894,564, forward strand.
TCTAAGAGAGCACTCTGTCCCATAGTTTTTCACCCACCTAGTGATCCATCCTTCCATTATGTATTTCTCCAGTTTGGTTTTAAGGACTCTATGAGAGACCATGTCAAAGGCCTTGCTGAAGTCAAGGTAAACAACATCCATTGCTCTCCTCCAACTCACTGAGACAGTCATCACATCACAGAAGTCAGTCAGATTGGTCAGGCACAATTCAACCTTGGTAAATCCATGCTGGTGGATCTCAAGCATCTTCTTGTGCTTCTTGTGCTCATAAATGACTTCCAGGAGGATTTGCTCCACCATCTTCCCAGGGACAGAGGTGAAGCTGACTGGCCTGTAGTACTCTGGATCCTCCTGCTTGCCCTTCTTGAAGCTAGATGTGACATTTGCTTTCCGTCAGTCACTATGAACCTCCCCTGATTGCCATAACCTTTTGAAGATGACAGAGAGAGGCTTCACAGTGACATCAGCCAGCTTCCTCAGCACTCTCTGATGCAGTCTATCAGGTCCCATGGATTTTTGCATGCCCATTTTACCTGCTTAAGCACCCTGCCATGTTGTTCTGCCAGCAGATGTGAGGATGGTTCCAACTGTTCAGGTTTAGCCAGATCATGCACCCACACAGCACACCCTGTAGACCCAAAATCACCTGGTTGCTGGGTGAGTCGCAAGGAATCTGTTTCCTGGATAGTGGGGACCCCTATTCGCTCACATATCAGTCGCGCTATTTGATCTCCCTGTGTACATCACAGGGGTTGGGATCCAGCATAGTGGATTGCTGCCTTAACCTGCTCAAGGTAGTTTGAGTCAATGACTCCTGCCTCGATGCCCTCCCCGCCCCCCCCAGAGAGCCAAACTATTACAGGGCACCACGCAACCATAATACCCTTGAGGTATGGTGATGGCCAACCCCATACTCACAAGAATATGGCCCTCCAGTTCTAGAGTTATTTCTTTGCGTGGCAATCGCAGATCCAACCCTGTACTCCCAGACATGGCTCGCCTGGGGAGGCAGGCTTGGAGGTGCAGCCGTTGCACTCTAAGCACATGCAGCCACTCGATGGATTCCCCTTTGAAACAAGCCTATGGGGTAGAGCCATGCAGTGGGTGGTCATTGAGGCAGGCAGTTGCCTGATGAATGTTTTTGCTCCAACTCATGATGGTACCAGCAGAGGACAGTTTGCACAGCTGCTCTTTGAGCAGCCCATTCATTCACTCTATCAATCCTGCCCTTTGCAATGGTAGGGTACGTGATACATCCAGGCTATTCCTCACTCTCTGGCCCAATTTTGAATGTCATTCCCTGTGAAATGAGTGCCCTGATCACTTTGGACTTCCACTGGGGAACCACATAACCCAATCAAGTTTTCTAATGCCTTAATGGTGTGAGCCTGGGTAGCTGCAGCACAGGAGTGGGTGTACAATAGACCGGAGCAGATATCTACAGTGGACAGGACATATCTGTGCCACTGGCTCTCTGGTAAGGGTCCAATATAATCAATTTGCTGCACCTCCCCAGGCTTTTGCCCTCTGCAGATATAACGCTTTTTGGTCCACAACTGCTGTGGGGCTGAGCGGGTACAACAGGGGCAACTCTGCCTGGCTTGTTTTTGTGCCACTGGCAGCTGTCCCTCTGTGCACGCTGACGGTAGGGCAGTGGGTGTTGCAGGTCCCTCCCTGCGCTTTCCAGGCTGCTCACCTTGCTCCCCCACCCCTAGGGGCTGCGTGCGCTGCTCCGGCTGGAGCTGCAGCCACCGCTCGAGCAGCCCTGCGCTGGATTTACCATCCACCTCCCGCCATGGCATGCTGGCTGGCAGCAGGTCTCGGGACATAGTGCCGCAACTCACTCTTTTTCTTTTTCACGTTTACCGTCCTATTATTTCCTGACTTCCTATCTCTTCTAACAGAGGATGCCTCTGCTAACCAAGATAGCAGCGCTGCAATTTCCCCCACTGTACCTGCCTCTCCCCCGATCATAGGTAGCACCATTGCTTTAATACGGGGGCGGGGAGGGGCGGTTCGCAGCTTTACTCATGGGAATCTGACCCGGTCCCGTAAACTCGGGGGACTAAATTCCAGAAACATTCCTAATTGCCGCAGCTGGTTTATCCCTGCTGCAATAGTAGTCCACCCGGTGAGCCCGTCATTGATGTCCGCGGCGGTCGACCAGGTTAACCACGCCGTGCCCAGCACCCACTCCATTACGGAGAGGTAAACGTTTCGGTTCTGCTGCTGCCAGGTGTGGAGGGTATTGCGCAGCCTGGGATCCTGGGGCAGAGCCCCATTCTACCGAGCCCCTCTCTAGTAAAATAAACTGCCTCTGCCCCATCACCCCACAACCTTAACAGCCACTCTAATAACTCTTCCCAGGGCTGCTGCCTGAAATGGCCCTGCATATCCTGCAGCTCTGATGCTTTAAAAATCACAAATAGTTGTGGTCCCTTGCAGATGGGCTGCATTCGGTCCAGTGAGCCTCTGCTGTACCACCGGCCAGGCAGCTGCCTCCCCCTCATGCTCTGTGTCTGACTCTGAGCTGGGGGACTCGTCGCGGTCCCAGACATTGCCATCCCAAGTTTCTGGATCCCAATCTGCTTTTCGCACCAGTGTCTGCAGCGCCAGGGGATGGACCTCTCATTGCCCTCCATGTCACCACTGGTGATTTGTAATGCTAGCAGCCAAAGCAGCACACTGGTGCTCCAGCTTCTCTGCTCGATCCGTGGCTGTAGTTGCAACCTCTCAGGACTGTTGGCAAACCTCCTTAGTGGCTTTGAGATCACTTTCCAACTGCCCATTTCACTGGCACTGCGTCAGCAATGCCTCGTCCAGGGTGCAGAGCGCAGCCAGTAGGATCGCCCCAGATCCCCCGCTGCCTTTCACGCCACCAGCCCTGCTTTTTCCAGCCAGAGCTTGGAAATCAGTTCCACAAGCCACTCTGGGGTTACCCCTGGCTCACTCTCCAGCTCCGGCTGTGCTGCAGGGGCGACCCACCCCGCCAGCTTGCAAGCCATGGGTGCCCACTGACCTGCAGCGGGCCGCCTGGGAACACAGCTCCCCACCTCCTCCTTGTCCTTTCGCTCCCAAAGAGGCATCTCCACACTGGTATCCTGCCGACTACGCCAAATGTGACCACAAGGTGGGCAAGAGAGGGTCGGATACTGGCAGAGAGAGACACTCAAGGTTCGTAAGGGGTTAAACAGGACAGATTTAATAAAGGACTTTTACATTACAGACTGAACAGGGAGCCCCAGGAACTGCAAGGAGGGGTCATCAATGGGAGGCTGCTGAAGGTATGGGTCAGATGCACAGGTAGGATGCACAGGTTGGACACATGGGGGACTTGACTTGCTGTTTGTAAGGGCCCCTTAAATCTACTAGAACTATTTCCTCATCTCAGCTGTGCTAACCTTGAGAAACTATTGTCTGGGAGGCAACTAGACGTTGTTGACAAAACGGAATATGAATGCCTGGCCCTGATGGTCAGTGTGTAGTTTCACACACTGGGGCTGCTACCATGTGTTCTGCCAGTCACTGACTCCTTGTCAGGTCTTCCGCAGGTGTTCTTGCTACATCCTGTCTCAGGAGCTCTTGACTGGCCCACCACATGGTCCTTAACAAAATGACATGGATGTGAGCTGTTCTGCATAAAGCACAATTCTCCTTCTCATTTCCTAGTCTGTCCTTCCCAAAGAGGCTTCATTCATCCATCACAGCACTCCAGTCATGTGAGGTATTCCATCATGTCCCTGAATCCCAATGTGCAACTGTACATGAACTTCTGATTATTCTCATTTATTTCCCATGCTGCATGTGTTTGGATAAAGGTACTTCAAATGGGTCCCCAATTGCACACCTTTCTCAGGAAAAGTGTGAGAGCCTGGGCTCATCTTTCCTGCTCTCAGCTCCTCCACCTCTTTTGGGGCTTTGGTCACCATCCCCTGACAATCCTAGTTTAAAGCCCTACTTATTAGGTTAACAAGAATTCTGGCAAAGTTGGTCTTGCCCCACTTTATGAGATGGATCCTGTCTTTTCCTGGCTGTCCCTATTCCTGAAAGAAGGTCCCACAGTTGTAAGAGCTGAAGCCCTGCCTGCAATACCAGCTGCACAAACAGAAATTGACCCACAGGATGCATCCACTTTGACCTGAGCCTTTCCAGTCCACCAGCCTGATTGAGGAGAAGCCCTCCTGGGCTGCCATGCCATTGGTTGTTGCCCACAGGGCCCTGTAGCCAGTCTTGATATGATCATGCTCTCCCCTGGAAGACTTGTTGGTGCCCACATGGGTGAGCAAGTAAGGGGTAGCAGTTGGAGGGCTTGATGAGCCTTGGCAGTCTCTCCAGTACATCCCAGATCACAGCCCCTGGGCAAGCAGCAAACCTCCTGGTTGGCAGAGAGGTGCCTCCATGCCCCGCAGGAAGGAGGTCCCACCACTGCCATCCACAGCTTCCTGACTCTAGAGCAAGGATCAGGTTTGGTTTTCTCAGATATCTTCCCTGACACAACCTTTTGGGCCTCACATGTTGCCAGGACCCTATACCTACTGGGCACTTTCACCTATGCCTGTGGTGAAGGAGCTGTCCTCCTGCTGTAGGTCTCAAGCATGCAGCCATCATGGGACTCCCCATCCTCCACCTGCTTGAGTATAGCCCCTAGCAATCCCTCTTTCCATGCAACAGGGGGCAATCTTCTGCTCAGCTTCCCTGATGCTGTGTAGCGGGCTCACCTCTTCTCTCCCTCAACTCCTTCACCTGGTGGTTCAGGACCTTGGCTGGTGGATGACACCTACTGCGAGGTGGAGCTCATCCCTGTGGAGATCCCTACCAGTGCTGTGGAGAACCCTGCCAGATCTAGGGGAACCCTGGCCTTGCCAGAGCAAACCAGTATCAACTTGCAGCCTGCTTGAAACCACTCTTAACATTAAGGTATCGAAGGCTACAATTAAAACAAGTTCGTTCAAGTAAAAAATAAAGTTTAAAGAAATAACTTTATACTTGGAGACAAACATGGAGACATGAAACAATAATTCTTCTCACATCCGCTTCTCCGTCTGCTTTAGCTTCAAGATAGTGTCTGTATCCCATCTCAAGCCCGGCTAATTCCCCCAATGATTTCTGCAGTTTTTGCAGATCCACAGAGCTGGAGTTTGGGCCTCCTGACAGGCGGGGTTGCCACCCTGTACCTGAAGGAAGGCAGCTCGAACAAGGAGCACTTGCTCCTCTGCTGGTCTCAGGATAGTTTCAGAGTACTGAGGGGTGCATATGGGACAGCGCTGCCTCCCCTTCCCCTCTGCTCTACTCCCAAGGAAAGCGTGTGGCACAGCCAGCTAACCAGAGAGGGATTTTCCCCTGTGGATGCTGTAATTCATCTGAGTGGCTGCAGTTCCTCAAGTCCCTGCCAGACAGTCTGGCTTCAGCCCCAGCTGGGAAAGTAGCAAGTTCACTCATGGGAACATAACAAGAGCTGACAACTGTGCCATGCTCCCATATAAAGCAGAGCAGTATGCAGATAGTCTGGAAGATTTCTGTGTCCAACTCCGAATCCCACCTGGCTCTCTCACTGAGAATTAGACCATCTGCTTTGCAACGGGGACTTTATGCTCAGTAAGTACCCAATATCTGGAGGGCTGCGACCAAGCCATCAATTCCCATCAACACTGACTGGTCATCCGCAGCCAGTAACCCAGAATAAGCTCTCCAGGCAATTCACTCCCTCTCTCTCTCTCTCTCTGTCTCTTTGACTGGAATACTTCACCTAAACACAAAGCTGGAAGAGCTGCATTTTTCCCCCTTAAAAAAAAAGAAGGAAGAGGATTATCTTATTACTAAATCTCAGATGCTGTCCCAATAACAGAAGCAAAAATCAGCTACCAAGGGGCATGGCCACTCATGAGCAGCTGGACTATGTATTACAGGTGCCAATATTTAGTCAGGTATATTCCACCTGAAGGCACTGTAGTTCAAATACCTGTCATTCATAACAAATAATTTTAGCAAAAAAATTTAGCCCCATTCTAACAAATCAACTGCTCGTGTTTAATTTTAAATGTTGAAAGTTACAGGAATATTCATGAACCCATACTAAGCCTATGCTTAGTTACCTAATTGGACTGTGGTAATATTATATATTAAAAACTTCAGAGAAAAGAACTTTACACAGTGCTAATTAGATGAATCATAATAGTTTTGTCTGGATTTTATAGCATTTCAGCTCTCTCTCTGCTCACATTTCTGAATAGAGCAAAATAGGAGGCTGAGTCAAATTCGGATTCTTGATAATCCCTCCTCATATCAACCTGGTTTCTGTATTTTCTCGGAAGTCCCATGATGACTGGTCAGTCTGTCCTACATTCCAACAGGAACGGCTTATTCCCAGGCTCAAATTTTATGAGCCAGTCTATTCAGATCATAAACAATTTCTGAATTCACAGGATTGTATTTCCAGCTTGTCTAGATAAGTACAAGCAGAAGAGTTGAGAAGGCAACCTGACGTCCTAATGCATTATTTCTATTTTCCTTCCAACAGACTTCCGTATTCTTTGTAATGGCTTATGAAGGTTTTATATGACTCTTGCAGTTCAGAATATATTTCCAGGTATTGACAAATTTATGCATGCAACGAACTGGTTAAGTTTGTGTGCTTTATATTGCTTACAATCTTATTTAAAATATTATAGCTACTTTTAAAATTCAAAGTCAAAAGAAACCATCTCCCCATAGTTCTTCTGGCTTTATAAAGGGAATAATATACCATATAGAGACTGAAGGAGTTTATTTACATTGAGAAGAAAAGGAAAGATAATCACAGACTATATATACCTATATTACTACTTATTTTACTGCAAGGTAACAGTATACATAGAAAACAATATACATAGTCTCAGTAGCAAAAGAATGATTCAGAGCCTCAAGATAAGAAGTAGTAGCTGAAAGCTAAAAAAGTAAAAGTTGAGGTTAAATATGAGGGTGAATAGCCATATCCTGATCCTGTCTTAATTAAATGCTCTTCTGACTGCAGTGAATAAAAAAGCCTAATTTCAAATAAATAGATGCTCACATCTTCTTATCACTGACCTCTAGCAGGCCTCAGTGCCTGGCCAAAGTAGCACTTTGCTCAAAGGTGAAAATATCTTAAACTTCTAGGCTAACAATCATACACTGATACACATAAGATACCAAAGAAAACCAAGCTGTTCCCTGCAGTCAATTGCTCCAGCAGACTAATGTGCAGATCTGGTGACTGAACTAGAGACCAAGTCAGGAGGCACCAACTGCAATCTGAACTCAAAGAGAAGAGTCTGAAATCAGTGTGGCAGAAGAAGGTCCATGGCAGAAGCTACTCCCTCAGAATACCAGAAATCAGCAATGTATTTGACCAAAAGTCAAAAGATATTTCCTTCCCCTTGAATAAAATTGGAGAGCAGAGAAGATGGCAGTTCACTGCATAGCAAATAATCCCTGGATTGGGAACACAGGCCACTCAAATGGAGAGGCGGTCTAAGCTGAAAGGTAATGATTTGTCCCTAATACCTACCCCAGTACATGTCAGAAGGAGCTTCAAGCATCTGCTGTGGCTATGCTTGTACCAGTAGTCTCAGGAGCCCAGCTGTACCAAACAGCACTTCGTTGCATGTGGGGACCTTCACTTCCAGTACCATCTTTCCCCATAATACCATCAAACCATGGTGACATGAAGAAACAGCAGTATGGACTGAAAACACACCTGCATGAGTGCAGCTTCTACAGGAACACAGCCCCTTCCACCTCCTCTCCATTTTGTGTTTTCATTACTTATCATTGCACCCTGCTCAGGCTTTGCTCTTGCTCTTGCAGGACCAGGCCATATTCCCCCACCACACATTCACCAGTCTCCACTCCCTGCTGCCCATGCTCCCCATGGGTCTCTACAACATGCTTGGCATTTCTGCTTCAGCGTCCCCATCTTCCTCCTTCCTGATAGTGGAGCCACTGGCTCTGAATGTGGTCACAGGTCTATTTATGCCAATGCAACACCCAGCAGAGATGATCATAAAGTAGCTATGCAATATGCTGGAGATGGCTGGAAAGGGTTGGTATACTATGGAGGCTGGGAGAATCAAAGCTGGCTTCACCAAAGAAAGAATCCTACAATTCTAGCAGACTGAGTTACAGCTGGTATCTCTGAATATTGCCAGAACTTCTCCACTTGACAGGAGTGCCTGAATATATCTCCTGTGAGAAACACAGCCCAGCTGAGTACGAGTGGACTCTTAAAATAGCATACCATTCGTTTCTTCTAATTATGTCTTACTGGAATGGAATTTCTCCCTCCAGGAGCCTCCCATGAGCCTCCCAAAGGGTGTGTGAAGGATGAGGCAGTCACCAGTGAAGATGTTCTTGGGTCTGAGAGCAGAATCCCAGAAAGACAGTATTTCCAGAGCTTCTTTCAGTGTGATGCAGATCTGCAGTCCACCAGACTAGGAGTTTGTGCTGTCACAACACCTTGACCACTGTGGGAAACTGAGAGCCAGATTAGGCATCACACTGCACAGCCTGTTCTGTTTTCCAGAATCCATTATTTTTATACACAGTACTTAATAGTTTTTGAGTATTTTTTACTGTGAACTTTCCCTATTTTTAACCAAGGTATTTCACAGAATCACAGAATCACAGAATCGCTGAGGTTGGAAGGGACCTCCGGAGATCATCTCGTCCAACCCCCCTGCTCAAGCAGGGTCACCTAGAGCACGTTGCACAGGATCGTGTCCAGGCGCGTTTTGAATATCTCCATAGAAGGAGACTCCACAACCTCTCTGGGCAACCTGTTCCAGTGCTCTGTCACCCTCACAGTGAAGAAGTTTTTCCTCATGTTCAGATGGAATTGTCTGCGTTTCAGTTTGCGCCCCTTGCCTTGCGTCCTGTCACTGGGCACCACTGAAAAGAGTCTGGTCCCATCCTCTCGACACCCTCCCTTCAGGTACTTGTACACATTGATAAGATCTCCTCTCAGCCTTCTCTTCTCCAGGCTAAACAGGCCCAGCTCTCTCAGCCTTTCCTCATAAGAGAGATGCTCCAGTCCCCTAATCATCTTTGTAGCCCTTCGCTGGACTTGCTCCAGTAGTGCCACATCCCTCTTGTACTGGGGAGCCCAGAACTGGACGCAGTACTCCAGATGGGGCCTCACCAGGGCTGAGTAGAGGGAGAGAATCACCTCCCTCCATTTCCCATAGAATGAGTTTTGCCTGCGTAAGGAATGGTGCTACCTGCTTCATGCTAGAGAACATCAAGCTCAACATTTCTTGGCCTTATGTAGCTGTAAATTTGCAGACCATCTGTGTAAAATCTATTGGGTATGAACTCTGCATTTGAAGCCCTTTCTTGATAAATTAGTTATTGAATATGGGGGGCTCAATAAAAAACATGCAGAAGTACAAGGAGAGCAGGAAGGCTTCATGACAAAAGGCTCAGGGATCTCAAAGTTCAGACAAATTGCCTTGCTAAATCAACCTTGAAATGCAAATTTCTTGTTAAAACATCCAAAAATAGTAACTCAGCTGATCTTACCCTCAAAATGAATTCAAATCAGTTTAGAGGAAATCACTACTGGTTTTGTGCTCTGATGGCAAAAAGCAAATGTGTTAAATGTTTCCATTCACCCACCAGAATCAGTTTTTTGCTTGCTGTATTAACAATGACAGGAAAAATGATGTAATAATTTTCTTTAACTTTATAGTGATACGGAGCAGGAGAGAGAAAAGCCAAGGAGAGAGAAAAACAGGTGGGGAACAGTCTACAAAGCACCTCTCCCAATACCTTGATATCATATAGATTCAAAAACAGCTACAGGAATACAAAGATAATAAAGGCATAAGGTATGAACAGGATAAAGTTTGTGGGAAAAGCTTGGTGGAAAAGCTTACACTTGTATGAAGTGTCATGATTTCAGGTCAACCTATATTCTACTCTTTCTCTGGTGTCTCTGCATGACTCCCTAATTATGTGCTTCTTCAGGACACAAAGTCACACAGATATCTCTCTCAAACTGGGCCAGAGCTCAATATGCTGTATATTGGTTGTGCTAGCCCAGCTGGTCCAATGTTTTGCAGCTTGGCTGTTCTTGCCTTCAGCAGTCTGTGACCAGTGGTGAACAGTTGACCCTGACTATGCCAAAATATTTTCTAATGTCCCCCAGCAGGATGGAAGAAACCAGGGAATTTTAACACAGTGAACAGTCCAGACATGCCCACACTGCAGCCCTCGCTCATTCAGGCTTTCCAGAAGTTGCCCCTTCCATTCTGAACGGCTCCTTGCAGCAACCTCGCCAGCATGGCAAAGCATCACTTCTTGTCCAGCCAGTTTCCATCCAGGTTCATCCATTCCCATGTTTTTTTCCCTTCAGTATCACCATAGACTTAATCTGGAGATGATAGTTCAGGTATCATCTCTTAACATCACCTTCGGATTTACCTTGAACATCATTGTTTTTCTTTCTGTTGGGTGTTCAGCTGGAATGAAGACATCATACCTCAGCACTGAAATAAAGCATTTCAGACTAGAAACATTCCAAAAACTCTTTTATATAGTCCATGCCTTTTTTGCTAAGAAAAAAAAAAAAACATGACTGGGGACACACACCCTGGCCTGAGACCAAGTGGCCCCCTGCACAATGCTGAGAATTGCCACCCCATGTAACAGATTTGTCTTGTAAAGGACTGTTTGGAACAGGCCAAAACAGACAAGGAGGAGCTAACAGTGTGCAGTCTGGATCCACTGTTCAAGCTTACTCCTTGGCTCTCCTTTAGTTGAAAGTATTAAAATGCCCACAAACTATTAATCAGTTATTACAGATCAGCTCCATTTCTGCTGTAGGACAGTATTAATAAATATCTTCATTCGTGACCAAGAAAAGAGAACATGGCCCTAAACAACTAGGAGAACAGGGATGGAATTACACAAAAGAAACTGTAGACTGAATGTCCGGGGAAAGCTCTCTGTCTGCCAAAGCCATTGTTTTGTAGATTGACCTCCCTGTTACGTGATGGGAGGTCCAACATTTAAGGGGAGCATTTAAAACTAGGCATGAAGAACACATGCCCAATCAGAAACAACATAGCCCTGGGAAAGAGATCATCAGCATAATTATTGTTTCTGTTCTAATGTATTTTGCACTCACCAATATGCTTTATGAAGATAAACGAATAAGGTCTTTCCCATCTATAACTTATGTGAGTCTGTAAGCTTTCATAAGACGTTTATAAAACCAAATCTGCAAGGAAATGGGATAGCAAAAAATGTCTGAATGTTGCAGGGCAATTCTGCAATGTGGGATTTAAATTTATTTTGCCACAGGTGAGACACTTGACTGGGTGACAACTGTAGCATTCTTTGTGTCAGCATAAAAAATGATTTGACTATTTACAGCATATTTTTCAGGTCTGTGAAAGCCTCTGGGATTATGCTGGAGAAAAGATTTAGTTATGTTTCTATGGAAACCATAACCATTATATGAAAGTCTGTTTAACAAGCAAGACTGTGACACAGTATCTCATTCAAGGTGAGCCACTTCCAAGATATCTCATTGATAAATTTCCAGCTGAGTTTTAAAGTCTAGCAGGAAACCAGTGGATTTCTTACACCTCTAATAAGAGTGAGAGTCAGTGGGTACTACTGGCTAACTACTTAGCACTGTAGCATAAGTGTTATAAATTCACATGGAAAGTTGCAGTCATTTTGCCAGACTTGAAAGGAAATTTTTCAAGAGGTAGATCATACAGTAATTATTTCCTAAATTAATGTCTTGTTCCTTTCTCACTTATGCCCTATTTTATACATATGCAACAACACTGACTCCAATGTGATCCTGAAGAGAAACACAGTTATGTTTTTTCTTGAAATATTCAAGTGCTCCCAGCTGTTTGTTTGCAAACACTTAGAAACAGAAATGGTATTTTCTTCGGTTAGTTACTACTCATCCTCAGACGAAAGTCTCCTTTGAAGTTAAGAACTTTATCCCCTTGATACTGCTCTTCCTGGGGAGTGCACTGAGGTTGCTACTTATAGTAGAACACAAACCCAGCAGAGGGCAGTTGTCAGAATTTATTTTCATCCCCAGAAAGGCAAATGTTCAAATAAACTTTTAGAATATATTTAATGTTTTCCCATTGGCAGCAGTTCCCTGCCATGCTGCAGATGTCATTGCAATAAACTAGAAATAATAAAGCTCACCATATTTGATAATCACAGTATTGACAAAAGCTGAGAAGGAAAGTTGCTTTATAAATTACCTCTGGTTATCTCACCATAAAAAGTTCACTGACATAAAAAAAATTGCTGGTGGGAGGAGCAAGGATTGAAAGGCTTTCTATGCATTGTATCAGATTAGGGGATATCAGATAAATTCTTCAATCAACTTCTACTACTTGTAAAAAGGGCAAGAATTTAAGATATTTTTGAATAGTGTGGAAGGAGATTGTCATTTAAGGAGTGAATGGCACTTTATGAATTTTAACAAAGCTATTCATGTACATTTTGGTCAATGCACTTCTAAGTCACTCACAAAACAGATACAGATTGCTCCCCAATGAAAGAGGGCTTAGATCACTAAAGATCTCAGATCCACTCAGGACTTGATCCTGCAAAGACTCATGGATGAACTTAACTTTTCATACTGTTACGTTCCCTTTGAAAAAGTGGTTATTTACCACAGACTGATTTAAGCACATCCATTTATCCTTACAACAGTGCAGCCTCAGTTTTCTCCACTACACAGCCACTAAGGCTATTTGATGTTCATTCTGGTGATTTATGTTCATTAAGAAATGGACCAAACTACCACTATAGCTCTCCACTATTGCCATTGACCTGGTTTTGACTGATCAAAAATAAATAGTTGTTACCCTTTGCTGGAGGGGTTTGTTTGTTCTTGCAGCCAAATCTCTTTGAACTAGTTGAATTGCTGCAGTAGCCATCAAACCTTACCACGCTATAGAGGGTCGGCCTTATGTTGTGAGGTGATTTAGGCCTACCAAGTTTTGATCTGATGAGATATGGAAGTGTAGGAAACGTACCAAAAAAGAAACAGTCTATAAGAAATGTTCCACTTTATCTGCTCAAGAGAAATGTGGTTTCTGTATACCTGGTGTTGCCACTTTGCTGTTAATTCTGCTTCTGAGCTGCTAGGCAGGACTTTCCCTGGGACCTCTTGACTCACACAGTCTCCCCAGCTTTTACTGAGCCAAGCAGGTACCTTCTACCCCCATTCCTGCTGGCACAATAGTTTCTGACTTCACTTGCTAAAGCCTGGACTGCCTTGGATAGGCTCTATTTCTGCAGAGATGAAGACAAACCAGCCAGGTACAAACCACGCAAGAATTTCTTAGACAAAAGTTAGGATTCAAGAGCACTACCACAAATACAGAGTACTGAGAGCCTTGGCATTGTGGGGGAGAATGAAGGCCAGAATTCAATCCTTCATGAATGCCTTCTTCTACAGGTCCCTGTTACTCTTCTGTTCAGGACACACAGATTAACATTCTCCGAGGCTCATATTCTGCAGCAAAATTTCTGAATAATTATCCTCCTAAAATTCTAAAACAGATGTTTTCAGTTGTTTCGTCACTGATAATCATGCTAGTTAATTAGAATTGGCTCTAAGGGCTAGCAAAGGTAACTATGACAGATTTAGTAAAAACTGCATGGTGCACACCTCCATCCTGCACAACATTAACAATTTCATGTAGCTAAAACATCTTCAGATGTTTTCTTTGCATCTCACAGAAACAAATAATTTAAGCATCAGAACACCTCTGTGATGGAGGGAATATTTATTTTCCTTATGCAGAGGGGGCAACCCATACATAAAGACTAAGGTCAAGTTTCTAGAAACTTGTATCAAAGCATCAAAGCTTGGTTCATTTGAGCACCGCTACCAGCAGGTTTATTCTGAGCCTTATTTAGTCTTATTAAATAGAACTGACTTTTAAAAATCACTTCTGGAAAGCTCTGCACCTGCTGCTGCTGCCACCTGCCTTCCTGAGAGCTGTGCCACATATATGTGGACAGGTGGAAAACTTCTCCTTCCCTTCCCCAAGCCTGCTCAAACTCCAGTCCAAAAATCCCCACATTACTGGTGGTGCTGGAATAATGTTTGCTTGTTCCTCAGTCTTGTCCCTGGCCCTACTGTCAGGAACAGACTGGCAGTTCTTTGGCAACGTGTTCCTGAATCCTAGGTGCACCAGGGACACACAGTGACTTTTGAAAGTAATGTAGCTATCGCTACTCACAGTTTCTAGCTAGCCACAGTTGCAGTTCCAGTGCACTTTGCTGGTGCATTTAGTCCTTCATTTTAGTTGAAAGAGTTTGATTCTTCTACCTGAAATGCTTCTTGAACTAGTGCAGTAAAATAGCTGAGATCTACTCAGCTTGAACTTCTAAATTCAAATTCCACTCTATTTTTCTGTATATGCTCCGTGTTATGCAAGTAGACTATTAGAGGAGGTCTGGCTGAAAGTATTACATCAGTTTTCAGAAGACAAAAAGCATCCATTTGATTTTGAAATTGCTGTTAAAAACATGATAAAGTCAGTGAAGAGGAGACTGTGCTCTCTTTTTCCAAACATTTCTTGGAATAGCACTCGTTTGGAGTGTCTGTTCACACATTGATATGAGGCTGTGTTACACCTGGCATAATAGGGAAGCGTAAAAGGTCAGTTTAGTTGATGGTGTGATTAATCCTTCCCTCAGTACAACCTCAAAATTTAACTGAATCATCCTCTGCAGAGAAGCAGCAGATGTTCAGAGCCTTCCAGCTTGGCCTACCCGCTGGAGAAGAAACATGCAATATGAAGTCCAGGCTAGTTCAATTATCTGCACACACATAAGCAAGCAAGCTTGCACCAGTTCTTGAACAAATCTTTCAAAAAAAAGTAATTCCTTCTTTCAGACAGTTCAGCTCAACACTAATGGCTGTTCCAAGATTTAACTCTTTTAGAAACCAACTCTAACTGGAGAACACAGCAACTACCAAACCTTCTTTCTCCACACGTAACTGTTTCTTTGGGAAACCAGCTGCACACACAATTAGGTTCAAACAGCATGTTTTTCCAAGACACAGAACTTGCTCACATACTGAGAAAAAGCACCTGAAATACAATGTTTCCTTATTTCCTGGTGACACTGAAGGTAAGATGCTATAACATAAAATGCATGATAATTTTTGCTTGTCCTACTCACTCTGATGAAAGCTGACCAGTAGCTGGCCTTGCAAGACTTCTCTGCAATGTATATAGCTGCCTTTGCCTGAGCAAATGGTTTCCACAAACTTTGCAAGACCATGCAGACAATGTCACTGTGACTACTGTTCACCTTCACTAAGTGACACCCAATTTGTTTAGGCAAGTGCAGCTGTTCTTGTTCTTACTTCCTCAAATCTCACCTCACTAAATGCGCTGGATGGTGAGTTTGCAAGCTGAAACAACCCTTATCTCACAATAAAATGGAAGTCAAGCAACCAGGTGCAACTTAAGATATGTCCATGTGTGAGGACTGAAAACACTATTTTAGATGCTGAGTTTATATTTGGTCTATAAATAAAGGGACAAGTGAATCAAAAACCCCAGTTAACTGTGATAGCAATAGACTATAGTTTCAGCTCAGTTCAGTTTAGATTGTTAGAAAAAGGTTGCTCTCTCTGTTGGTTATAAAGTTAAAAAATGCTTCCCTGAAGCCATGAATCCCTTGTATTTCAAATGCTGACTAGGCCAATTAAACCAAATAGGCATTTCTATAACAAAAGAATAGCACTCATAAAATGTCTTCAGTCAAGAGTGGGAAAGAAGGTCAGTTAGAGAAATATCTAAAAATACAAAATTTAAAGCTTAATAAGTTATGAAATAAACCAGATCCTAAGACTGAATAAAGCAGAGTTATGCAAATTTGCACCAGAGGGTCTGGTTAGAAAGTTTCATATTAATTTTTAAAAACAATAACATCATTCAAATCCAAGAATCTTTTAAAGGTTGCATTGCTGAGGCCTTGGGAAGTTCTTCACTTGAGGTACCTTTGCGTAGTGTCTGTGCTCCTGAACACAACACTCCCACAGCCCAGCTAGTCAACAAAATCATGGCAACACCAGGCCCTTGGCTTGTTTTGAGTACAGAGAGATGCATAATGCACTGCTTTGAGTAAATAGCAACAGTGACACTTCCTAAAAGGTTCTCAGAAAGGCACTAAATCTCCTTGAACTCTTGTTAGAGTTCAGACATTGCTCAGACTTTAGGGCAGGATCATGTTCTCCAAGCACAAGTTTTCCCTAAATCCAAAAAGTACATTCTTTACATCTAGCACACCAGGACAAGCTGACTCCAAACTTAGCAAATTGGAGCATAAAAAATGGATCAATGAGAAAGACAAAGTTTATTTTTAGTTTGTATTCCCCTTAATTCTATTTAGAGCATGAAGCCTGAAAACAACAAACAAGAAAACAAGTCCTGTGAAAAACAGTCTTGTGTTAACAGCTAGGTGAGCCAGTGGAGCATGCTGATGCTTCAGTACAGAGATATCACAAGCAAAGAGCAAAGGGAGAATGCACAGTAAGCCAGAGTCTGCTCTCGCTTTTGTAACCTGTTGGAGATGGTTCCTCAAAGGTTTTTAAGTACTTCCCTGATAAGGAAATCCAAAGCAATAAAAAGGGAGGTTTTGTGTAGCTACAGACCACCCAGCTGGCACCATAGCCACACTTATGTGCAGGTACACTTTCTAGCCATGCTCCCTAAGGCAGAAACTCAAACATGACCTAACAGACTACTTGTAAAAAATATGTACAAGACTTCGAGCAATTAAAGACAAAGTCAGGAGTGGGCAATGATGCCAAATCTTTGCTGCTGCACACAGTCCACCCAAACTTCGATTTCCCCCAGTTTAGTCCTCAGCATTTTGGTCAGAGACCTCAAGTAGACCCAAACTAATAACCCTTCTTCCCTGTCTGTCATGTTACCAGGTCAAATACTGTTTCAAACAAAGGGACAAATGGGCAGAGCATATCTGAAAGAAACCAACCAGTCAGAGAAGAAAAAGGTGAGAAGACTAATCCATTCTAAGCAATTGTCAGAAATTAGGTATTTTCACAGTGATATACTACCAGTTACATAACATGATAATTGTTTTAAGCACAATAACGCCCTGGAAACCATAAGAAGATACACTAAGGTAGTGATAGCTGTAAGAGGTACCATCATCTAAGGCATGCAGACACAGGCAGGCATATGCAAGCAGAAGCTAAACCACAAAAGCCTGGGACTTTCCTTGCAGACCGACTGCAAATGCAAAGGTATTGCTTGGTTACCACTTTAAGTGTCTGGGAACACCACATGCAGAGGTGGAAAAGAATGCCTAGCCAAATGAAAAATGTGGGCATGAGGCTACAGCCTGGAAGTAAGCCTAGAGAGAGAGCTCTTCCACGCTCTGCTGGAAGGGCACCATTTCACTGCAGACCTGTTGCCTCCAATTATTTGTTTCTGCCACGTTCAGAGAAATAAGATTTTCTATATATTGTTTGGAAATAAGCAGGACTGTATAATCCAAAAGGGTCAGGAGGCAGGTGTCCCTTTTGAAAGCCTGTCTAGGCTAAGGGAAGCTATGATATAGTGCTATTTGGACTGCTTCCCTGTACTATCCCTTAGTACATGGCAGAGACACTGTCTTTCACTCACCCCTTCCATCTCACTGACTCGACTAGGACAGACTCTTCCACCTCTTTCCCTCTTGCTGCTTTTCTTCATGGTTCTCTTTCTTGCCCTTCTACTGCATATATGGAGGCAATCCATGTTCATAAGGTTGGGCTTAGTCAAAAAATCACAGGCATTTTTCAGCATAATGTTACAGCCAAGCTTTACTGATGTTTCATTTGTTATGGGATGTGTAAGGCAATGAGGAACATGGAGAAAGCGCTCAGCTACAGCAGAAGAACTTCCCATTGTTGAGTGATGTGTCATCCTGAAGCCCCTGTGGGGGCTCCACCTTTGTCTGGAGACCACATATGTTGCAACTGTTGCTCCATGGGCCAAAACTACCCCATGAAAGTCCATCACCTACTAGCACAGTTGCATCTGAGCATCTGAACCGGATGTTGTTGGCTGCTGTGTCATCACCTCCTCCTTGAGATTTCTCTGTTCTCAGTGAGAAGGAGATCAAGTGGCCTCTAGGACAAACCTGGAAGCTGGTCCAGGTTCCCCATCTGTCAAAAAAGCAGACAGAGTGATGTCTAGGCTCTGCAAACCACTAGGGAGTGCCCCTTCTCCTTGCCTTGCTGCCCTCAAGCTTAACACTTCCTTTGCTCACAGCAGTGACCAGTGCAACATCCTGTTGAAGTCAGGGGCCCCTTACTTTCTCCATTTCCCCCCCCCCCTTTCATGGGTGTCCTTTTCTCTTTGTTTGTATCTCATCAGAAAAACACCAGGAAGTCCCAGACTGGATTGTCGTGGTCCTGGTGGAAACTCCCAGGATAGCCTGAGCATGTTTTATGATGAATCTCCAACCTTTTGCACACGTACACATCAGACAGCAGTCAGAATAGATACCCTGCAGTCCTGTAGTGCAGTGCTATTCATATCAACAGGGTCAGGACCTCACCCAAAGAGTTTCTAAATGTATGGCTAAAAGTCTCTTTCCTCACATTTGCCCCATGTGTTTCAGATTTCCAACAAGAACTGTAGCCCTGGGATTATACTTCTGGTGTTCATAGTACTCTGCAGAAATTTCAAGAGACAACAGAAGACAGCAATGTGAAATAAACATGTTCATCTACAAAATAAAAACCCCAGACACCTGTTTTAGCTTACTTTATGCTCCAGCACTGTGCAAACGAAACAATCAGAAGAGTCCCCTGCAAAGGGTGACGCCTATGGTTATTTTGTGAGCCAGTGCATGACAAACAAGAGAAACTACAATGGTACTTACTTCCCCACCAAAGACTCAATGATTGAGTTATCTTCACAACGCAAGCGTATGCCATTCAGAGCTGTGTCGTCTCTTCCAAACTGGGAGGGCTCCACCTGCAGTGGAAGACACACAGGGATAGAGGTAAAGGCAAGGTGGAGAAAGGCCAGGAAATGTCCTTTAACTGCTTGTCATTAGCAGTTGCAATTCCTTTCTGTAATGAGAAGCATACCTGGGGAATTTCTTCATTAGGTTTGCCAACTCCTGACCCAATGTGTAAGGCAGAGACTCTTAATCCCAGCTGAGAAGTTAGACACAACTGCCTCTCTCCTAACTCCAGCAGTGCATTTCAGCACTGATGTGGCTTCTCCCAGCAGCATCAGCCAAATGTGCATGATGCATTTGCCAGCACATCTCTTTCCAGTTTGAGAGCAAAACAATTCTGGCATCGACCTGTTTTTTGCTGTATTTGATAGGAAACTTCCTGTCCTAAAAAGATCATATTTTTCCTTACTGGTGTAACTATGGTGGCAGCATTTTCTAGGCTAAGTTTACCCAAAGTCTCAGAATTTTATGTACAGGTTAACAGTCAGGAGGGGCAAAAACTCTGCAACAGGTCCTTAAACTTTGGAGAAGACCTTCCTTGGAGGTGGAGAGGTGGGGAGGAAGTGAGACACAGGGACAGGAGATGGCAGGAAATAGGGAGAATTTTACCTTCAGCGCAAATCCACTGGCATAGCCATAGCGGCAAAATTGCCGACTCCCCCAGTGGCCCCAGTGGCCTCCATTAGGCACAGCGAGGACAGAGATGTATTTGCGTGCCCCTGTGTCCTGGAGGCAAAGAGAGAGGAACAGAATGAGTGTGGTTGGTGTGAGGAGCTTCATGTTTTCGAATCCTGATCTGCTGAAGGAGAGCTAGTGTAACAACAGGGGAATTTATACTCTGTCAGGGCAGGTTGGATTTTCCCATCAGCTCATAGACAAACACTGTGGGAACAATAGCTTTTCTCTGGGGAGCGACAGAGCACTTGCTGACCTGCTCTTGGTGCCAGCGACGAGCTCCCTTGGAAGCCCAGAGAGTTCGACGGCAAACATATGGCAGATGCTGTGGCTACAAGGCTATTCATCATCACTGAAGGACTACACAGAGGTCTTTGCGGCCCTTTCTGTGTTCGTGGATACCTGTGGAACAACTTCACAGAGGTTTAATGTGGATTCCCACTATTGGCTATGCAAATCCTTGGCCCAGGGAATGTTTATCCTTTGAGGGAAACTGTAATAACTGCTTTAGCTGTTTCTGGATGTCTGACAAGGCAGATCAAACTATACAAAAAAAGTAACAAACATGACTTAACTGGGGACACAGTCTAGAAAAAAGAATGGGTAAGCTCACATCCTGTGTCTCCCAGCATTCCCTAATGAATGGGATTCCTGGTAAGCTTGACATATGTACTAGGAATTTAATTTTTTCAATATCAGTTATTTCCCACTGTCTCTTTGATCTCAATAAAAAACATTGTGCTTTGTGACAAGCTTAACTGACTCAGTCATGCTAGGATACCTGCAGTGATTCTCAGGGAGACTGCAAAATAAATGCTACTGGGACAGCATGGGGGGGAAACAGGTTTTCCAGAAAGGTGAGGTTGAACTTGAGTGCTCTGTCTTTCAGGAGGCCACAATGCAGGGAGAGGCAAATTTAAAATCCTGCATTTGAGAGACTCTTTTGACATACAAACAACTTGTGCTCACTGTGGCCTGTATTCAGATTAGCTGGCCCTGATAGAAGCTATTTCTCAATTTAGGAAGCCAGGAGGGGAAAAAAGGAATGTGTCTCGAGGCTCAGGATCCCATAGCAGGACTTGGTACCAAGTCTTGAAAGGGAGGAAGGCAAAGAGTTTCTCTCTTCTAGTTTTCTTTTAATCTCAGATCTATTCCCTCTATTCCTGTCCCATTAAAAGGTAATGTTGCCTTTCCCACCCTTCACTCTGTACTCCCCATCTCCTTGTCAGTACTTCTGGGCTCCAGCTCATGCTAGTTCCAGTTTTCTTAAACTCAGCATTCTTAGACTTCAGCCTTTTGGTTCCTGTCTGCCCGCCTGAGCCCTGCTGTATGGAAACATGATTCTTGTTCTGTGGCTCTATGGAACAGCATAAGATGAAGACAAAACATTCCTCATTATCTACTAAGATCTGATCTACAAGATGAAGATGACATGGGCAATTTCTGCTTCCTTAGAGGAAATGAATCCTGTTATACAGACTACTGTATCAGAAAAAGAAATCAGGGGCTACAAATAAGAGTCTTGAAATAAGGAACCAGCTTCAGCCTCATAATGGCTAGGTCAAATTAAGCTTCCACAGATAATGTCCTGAAAAAAAAGAACAGAGCTTGCAGGGAAAGAGGTTGCAAAGGGAAAACACTGGCACAAGTTGGCATCCAGACAGGGACAGGAAGACTCAGCACTGCTTGGTAGATCAGAGTGCAGACATGGCAGGAAGGGCTCTGCCCATGGCACTACATGCCATAAATTCTCATTGATAAGGAATTTGTACAAGAGACAGCAGGAGACTTTGCTGAGAAGCTCCTGGCTGAAATTGGAGGGCTCAGTTGCTAGGGTGACTAGATCTTGGGGAGGACTTCCTGGACAAATATGGCTAACATCACTGTAGCATACAGAGATGATGAAGCCTTCAAACCAGAAAACGCACTGTTCCCCTCAAGACTGGAGAATGGCTGCTGCTGCATTCCTGGATTACAGCTTCCCATGACTACCAAATGTGAGTGGGATGTATCAGAGGTGGGCGGGAGAATACACAAAGAGACATATTAGACAAACAGCTGTTTACTCCATAATCATCCCAATGACTGAAAAAGGAGGTTCAAGAGCTAGTGTCCAAAGTATCTTCTTCTTGCAGGTGAGAGTGAGTTTTACCCACAATTCTTTCTCAAAAAGATGCACAAGGCACCTTATTTTCATTTTTTTCTTTGACACTCTGGGGATATACTGCCTTTTCCAAAAATGTGAGTTTTCAAAGGTCTAATTCTGGACCTGAACACACATCCAAATACATATCCTTTCATTGTTTTTTTCTTTACTTTTCAAACCTGATAGGTGGTGAATATTTTGGCCAATTTCAACAAAGCCTACATACAGAGACAGAAATCTGACAAAGATTCAGACAGAACTCACAAATGAAACGGAGGCAAAAGATAGTAACTGGAAAAATTAGTGCTTCCTGTGAACCAGGGAATCAACAGGGTTTCCTAACTATGGAGGTGACACACTATAACAGGGTAACAGTGTCAGCACTCAAGATTAAAAAATGCAAGAACGATCATAACGTACATAACTTCCTATTCCTTCAGTTTCAGGTGTCATGTATGTTATTCATTTAACCAAGTAGACAACAAAGAGTCAGCAGAGTGACGCAGAACTGGAGGGGAAGTGGGATGGCTTTTAAATGGGTGAACGAGAACATGAGAGCCTGGGCTCTCCAAGGGGAGAGACTGAAATATCTGGAAACAGAGATGACAGGAATCTGGATGAAGGCACTGAAAGACCACAGTAAGTGACGGAGGCACAGACTGTTTTCCTTCATAAACCAGAATATTCATCCTTCTTCTCCAAGTGGGATGTCAGAGCCTAGAGGAAAGGTGATCTCCTCAGCAGGGACCGTGCAACCACTGCTGGTGAGCCAGGTGTGTTTGCTCAGCCGAGGTCACACAGGGCAACCGGGGACATGCAGACCTGCCCTTGGCTGTAGCTCACAAAGTCTAAAAGGCACCGAGAGGAGTCACTGAGAAAGGGCTGGGACCTGGAGGTAACACCATAAAATAAAAAGCAGAATTCCCACATTCATTTCTTCTTTCCCAGCTGAAAACCACCTCCAGCCACAGTGATTTAGACCCATGGCCTGGCCAGCAAGTGCACTCCCCACCTCCGCCTCAGACTCTGCTCAGATTAGGAGATTTCCAACTCTTCCCAGCTCCCAGGGGAGGCATCCCAGGGCTCTGTGAGCCCACTGTGTGCAAGGGGAGTGTGGGGAGGAGAAGAATGGAGAGGAGCAGGGAGGCCAGCTTCAGGCATGCGGACATGAGAAATGACTCTTGCATGCACTTCAGAAGCCCCTAAGAAAATTCAAACCCCAGACTAGTACAGTTACTCTGGTGCTTGGAAAGTATCATTTCCCCACTTTAAAGGAACTGAGGGTCAAAGGCTATGGAAGAAACTACATGGTAATCTGAGGTGTCAGATATGAGATGTCTCAGACTTGATTTCCAAGTACATACCTTATGTAGCACCTAATATGTGCAAAGCAGAGCTGCTGTTGATTTCTGTTACAATGTAATGGCGCATTTTTTCTTGGGCTCCTCTAAAATTTTTCTAAGATCAGCTTACCTAGAATACTAAAATAAAAATATCCCATAATGGTAAGTTCCAGGCATCTTACTGACACTTGACCACTATATTTCTTAACCTTAAAATAATAACTGTAAAATAATTCCTGTAATTGTAAAATAATGGCAGAACACAGCTTTAAAGAAAACTGGCAAGCCCATTAGTTTGATTAATAAAGCAGGACTATGCAAAAGTGATGATGATACAGGGTATTTCAGGCCTTCATCATTCATCCAGCTGAATACAACTATTTTTACAAGCAGAGGAGCATAAAAATTAGGCCAATATTTTTCAACTTTTGTAAATACTTCTAAAATGCTTAATACAAGCAGATAAATATAATATTAAGTATTATATTAATTATATAAAATTAATATATTGAAGTTATGAAATAGTTTATATTTATATGGAACATGCAAAATAAATATGCATGTATAACATATAAAAATACATTTCACACACAATTTGCTTTATTTTATGATGCTATGAAAAAACTATATATTACTAGCTTTTGGAAAGTAGTTCTCTTCTGACTTTGACCCTCAAAAATGCCATCATAGTTAGGAATACAAACTTTATTTGACACTATTGGGTGTTGTCTTTCTCACACTCTCAATTTCTTGTATTCATATATACCTACTGCTGCAGAAAAGACAATGATCATTTGAGGGATTTACCAGACTGCCCAGCCTCATAGTAGAGCTTTTGAAAAGCAAGGCAATAGGCTGCAAAGTCATTCAAGACCACATCTGCTCCAGCTTTTTGTCTGCCATTTCAGTCTCCAGTGCCTCTTTTCTCCATTCACAGCCCTTGTATCTCCACCCTGCTCCTGAGGGTGTTAAGAATACTGCTGTCCTGTGAAGATCATGCAGTGTTTCAGCAAGATTTTCTCTGCCTGTGTTGTGAAGAAGACCATGCACTAGGGTCCTTTCGACTTTTCAGTTCTCTTAAATTATAAGAATCTGGCATTTTAAAATCCTAGTCATTAGTCGTATTTCTCTGGCAGGCAGAGAAACAGTGAAGATTCATATTCCTGTTTCTCTTCTGTTCTTACCACCTTCTCTACTCTGTCTTGTTGCAGATTTCCATATGAAAGATTAATATACTAATCTAGAAGAAGTTTAAAGCTTCTTTTTTGGCAACAAGTAGAAATAAACTTTTCACCATAACTTCCAGCTGTCCATGTTAGCCTCCATCTTTGAGCATTCTTGCTCCCTCTTTTGCAGGATCCATCTTACACTGTACGTTTCCAGGAGCAGGGAAGCATAACAGTTTTCTAAGAGACATAAAGAAAGGACAAGCATTGTACACTAACATCCCTAACTCAGAATCACAAATAAATCAGCCTGTGAGAAAGAAGGAAGAAATTCTCCATTCTAGTCTGCGAAATGAAAAAGGTTTCTTCTGACATGAAATCTTCTCTATGAGGTAACACAAAAGAGTTCACATCTTAGGATGGGTCCAGGGTCTAAAGCTTCTCTTAGCTCATTTTTTTCATAGCAAAGAAGTACTTGAGCTCCCAGCAGGCCCTCTGGCCTATGGAGGCAAAAGCAACTTGTGCTGAATTCATTTCCTGAAGAAGTGAATAAAACCTTCAGGAAACTGGAAGAGAGATGTCAACAGGAATGACACTGCATGATAAATGTCCACGAAAATAATCATAGCGATACTTTCTGAGTGAGCTGTAGGAAAGGCTGATGCAAGTGTGTGGGAACTCAGGGAAGAAGAGAAGATAGATAGCATCAACCAAAGAAGAGATCAGTAAGTAAGAACTGAGGGGCAGTTTCAGCTTTATGAATGTGTGGTTCTGTAAGCTGCAGGCCATTTCGTACCCCTCCCGCTGTCTCTTGCCAAGGTCCTGGTTGACACTCACCAACGCAGACAGCTCTCAATAGCCATGTCTGTCATTAGCGCCAACGCACAAATTGGCCATTACAATTAAATATGAATCGTTTGTAAATCACATGTCCTGGCTCTGACAAACCTTCCTCACCTCCACCTTGGGATGAAGATGAGACACTCCAAAAGTACCTTCCTGCAAAAGAACTCACTGTTTCATGGAAGTAGGATATTCGCAAACACAGAAACTACACCTATTACCAGAGAAACATGAAAGGGCACTAAACAGTCTATTTTACTCTGTGAAAATATGCATAAGCAAAGGGCTGTACTATTTAGGAAAAAGGGGTGGGATTCTGACTGAACAAACCCGTCTACACCGGAGATGTCTCCATCTGAAATAATCACCATGGCCGCCTTTTAACACAGCTGAGAAAGAAATATGACAACAATAGAGAGAAACAGACACCTTCACGTGTCTATTTCAGATGAACCTCTCCCTAAAAATACCTGTTTATCCCCATTGACTACAGGGAGGCAGATTCCCCATCTGGACTAGTCTTACATCTTCAGTCTCTTTTTTAAGCTTTACTAGACTAAAAACAGTAGTGCTGGATTAGAAATAGTTTAACTAGCATGGGCTAACATTGAAGAGAACATGAGTAATCAATTCAGGTGCTATTTGATCCTCATTTTCTCATTCATTAAGCTGACTCAGATTAATAGAAAATAGAATAGCAGGAAAAATGCAAGCAAGAGACATTAGAAGTGAGGCAAGAGCCAGGATTTTCTAGATTCATGAGCAGGGAAAGAAGTTTACAGCAAACAACAGACTAAGTATAGCTATTTCTTTCATTTAGGATGAGGCAGTTTTACAATAGTGATAGGGTATAAAGAAGATTTCCACCTCAAGGTGGTGCTCCTCTTCCGAGTTTGTCTTCAGGCAGAGTTTCCTACCTGCCCATGACCCCAGATTTTTATACAAAATTGTCTCTGAAACCTAGACATTTTAGTTGTCTTCCCTAGTAGGCTGAGCACCCATTAGTGATTTCTAACATACATAACAGAATCTTCACAGTTTCTCACATTTTTTATTTCTGTATTATCAATGGAACTTGCCTTCCTCCATATATGAATTTTTATGCCTTATTTCTATAGTCTATTGTTTATTTGCTCATTTTAATTTTTGTTTACAACTTTAAGTGACATTATTTTAATACATTGTTGTGAAAGCCTAGTTCCTCTGCAGTGGGGAACCTCAATTACTTTTGGTTCCCAATTCCCATCTGGGAGACAGCACACCATAACTGCTTCTTATTTTTGCCATAAAGTGCCACTGAACAATCCTCTACAAAATCATTCTACAGATAGAGAACCTGAAGGAACTTAACAAGACAACCAGTCCATGCCTGCAGCCCCAAGGCAGAATCAGTCTACACCCAAATATTCCTGAAGGATGAAAGATGTTTGTTCAACCTGTTCTTAGAAACTTTCAGTAATAAACACTCCACAGATCCCTTAAGCAATATAGTCTAATGCTCAGCTGTCCTTATTGTTGGAATGGTTCTCCTAATGTCTACTGAAATTTAAGACTAGTCTGCTTTTTTTTATTCACATTAGTACTGTTTATTCTTTTCCTCCCTCAACAGCCATTTGAACACATGAAGACTGTTGTCACATCCATCTTCAAGAGTTGGATCCTGTTGTCTTATGCTCAACTTATGCTCCACTACACTTGGAGTTGCTACTGAGGCTCCCTGCATTTTTCTTTCATACTAAATTAATTTCAGTACAAGTTATTCTCTGCCATGCACATACAAGAACTGAAACATGTAAAGGGTCAACTTGTCATTGCAATCTCATCGTGATTTCCACCTGCATATGACGGACAGCAAGCAAACCGAGCTTCCATAAGAATTCCATTGAGTTCAAAAAAAGCAGAGCCCACATCATGGCCGGTAACCAGGAGATTGCCTTTGCTCCTGTCTCGTGGTTGTTTACACTCTCTACACTGGGACATTCACATCTTTTCCTCTAGGTATTGACAGGGGCCAGAATCAGTGGGAAAGGATGTTTACAAATAAGGACCAGAGAATAGCAGCTAGAAAAGCAGGATGATGCTGCGGCAGCCTGCAGTGGAGAGAGCTGCTGGCTGGTGGCAGCCCAGATGCACTGAAAGGAGGCTGAGGGAAGCTGCTTAGAGCACAGCTGGGTCCCAAGATAAGGCCATGGCAGGGAAACAAGTCCGTCTTTGCTCATGGCACAGGCAACCATGAAGTGACAACAGAGCCCAAGGAACCAGCTCTTCAGGCTCTGCCACCTGATACTTTCTGCATGTTTAATCCCCACATGTCATTTTACCATCTCCCCCCACATGACCCTTCTCATTCTGACAGCTCATCTGAGTCAAGGTTTTATCTGGCTTTGATTCCTTCATTCCTAACTCTTTAGGCAACTCTCAGTGAGTGCATAAACAGCTACGATTTCAACAAGAAGGTGGGTAGATGGCCCAGACAATAGTGGTAATACAAAGGGTTGAAAGATTTGCCAGCAAAAATAGATTTCAGGGCCTGCATTTGTTCTTGGCAGGACATTTCTGTTCCAGCAGAAACATGCTATGACATAAATGTAGGGACAAATTGCAAATGAGTTTACACCAGAGAAGCAAAGGACTGCAAGTAGATGAGCAAATCATTCACAATGGAGACCTATTTACAATTGTACATGCAAGATAGCACATCTTCTTGGTGTTGCTGTTTGAGATGCACTCTCTGTCATGTCAGCACTGTCATCAGTTCCCTAGTCCAAGGCCCCGTTTCTTTGATCATCCTACATAGGCTGTTCTGAAGACCTCTCATCATTTTCACCCCTCTTCTGGACTCTACACAACTGGTGACATCTTTTTTGAAAAGTAGTGCCTAGAATTTAAGAGCATTTCAACTGAGACATTACCAGTGCAGCATGGTACTGGAAAGGTGGAAGCTTTCTACTCGTTTACTTAACATGGTTGTTTAGCTAGATAGGGTAGAACAGGCACCTCCTTTCCTGTAGAACTACTGCCTAGCCAGTCATTCTCACTCACATCTTTGTGAAGCTGATTATTCTCACGTTAGCATAATACTTTGCACCTGTGTTTATCTTGAGTTCTATCCCCATCCTCTAATGTTCTTCAGCTTCTCACAGGTTGGTGTCATCTATAAATTTAATAAGCAAACTCTCTATTCTACCATGCAAGTCATTAGTAAAAATATTGAATAATTCCAGAACCAGAACAGTCTCCTGCGGAACATGGCTCGATATATCTTTTCACAGTAGGATTAGGCTTTTGACAATTTTTACCATTGATTGAAATTGCTAATTAAAAAAAAAATGGGCCAGACCCTCCTGTAGTGCAGCTTTACTGACAGCCAGAGACCAATGTCAATTTGCACCCACTGCAGATCTACCACTATATCTTTAACTAAAGATCACTTTATATAAGAAAACTCCAGCAACATATTCTGAAAACACTTGAGAAAAGTTCTCAGAATCTGCTATAACCTCAGCCATAAGGCTATTCAGTCCCCTAAACAGTAGTTTGGGGGTGTATCGCATATGGCCAAACTGATTCATCTCCCTGTTCCATAACAGGGTCCTAGTTCCCTGAGTGTCTACTGTATACAGGCTAGTCCATACCTGGGCTTTTTTTCCCAGTAAATCAAGTTGTTCTCTTGATGGTGACATGCTAGCACTAACTACAAGATGTTCTGCATTGGGATCCAGATCCATCTTCAGTATGGAGTCAAGCCAATCCTCACCACTTGGCCTGGGGACAATACAATACTGCCTGGTGCTAACAGCAAAGACAGAGTGGAAATAATCTCCGGGCACTTCAGTCCCAGAGTGTCCACTGCACCCACAGTGAAACAGACGGCTCAGACCCCACAACTGCCCTTCTCATTGATATCACCTTACCCTGGTTCCCAGCAGTGGGCCTCGACCATCCTCCTCTGTTCCCACCCTTGTCCCTTAACTGCAGCATGGAGAAAAGGCAGCATGTGGTGCAGCTGGTTTTCAGCCATGTGCGCACTGGCTGGTGGCTATGTTTCCTGCTGGGTAATGCCAAGCCAAGCAGAGCAGATCCAGGTCTGCTCAGGGAGAGAAGGAGGGAGGAGGGAAGGAAAGAAAGAAACAGTGTACAAAGTGCTGAAAAAAAAAGATTACTTTTAGATTATTTTGATAAGTATCAGATTATTTCAAGTATTTCTTTGTTTTAAGAAAGGACTTTATTAGCAGATCCTGAGCACAGGTGAAGAGGAGGATGAAAAGATAGAAGTGCACATATCTTGGGCGTCAAAATGTCTAAGTGCTTAATATTTGTAAAGTTCTTTTTACTCAGCAAAATTTTCCATCTCCTAAAGTGTCTCAGATGTTGGTTGAAAATACTTTAGCCACCACTGTGAGAAGCAGGTTTATAAACAGAGCAAATTGCACCCTGGCCTATGCCCAGGGCCAGGCAGTGTGACAATCTCTGCTATACTGCATGTTTTAATAAAGTATTTCGAAACCATCACCCTAATATGAAGACTCATGGGACAGAGTCACTATTCTCATAGGAAAACCACATGTGGAATTACAATCACTTTCAGCAACAGAGCAGAGCAGAAATGAGTGATGTCGTCACGTGTCATTGTGAATTACCTCTGACCTCTGCAGCCTGAACATTTGCACTGATGGGATGACTCAGGCAAAAATCCTCTCTCACTTGAGCTCTCTTCACAGTCAGTCATGCTGATCCAGAGGATTTACTGTGAAACAGGCCTTGCCACCTATAGTCAGCCATCTGCCTCTGGAATTGATCCTTTGTACTGATCCAACAAACCTTTAAGGACAGAATTACTCTCCGGACTTCACAAATACATTTGAAGTTCAGCAAGTGCTAAAGGGCTTTGCTGGACTGGGACCAAAGCACACAGCACCTTAAAAGCTCAGACCCTCAATGAGCAGTCCTCAAACCACGGTTTGCCCTCCCTGTTGACCAGCAGGCCTCTGAGGCAGCCCTGATCCTGACACTGCTTTAGTGTGACACTCTTGTCACCAAATGGCAAGAACTACGAAGGTCTGGACCATGCAACTGTGCTTGGGCGTCTGGACTCACACCACAAGGGAAGCTCTGGACTAAACAGAAGATAAATCATCAGCTGGATGTTGAAGCAGCTAAGGGAACAAGAGACCCTAACTACAGAGCAGCGGAAGCAGTGGGCACGTTGGTCATCCTTCTGCAGGCAAGTGGTAAATAATCACTAGCTCCTGCCTTCATAGCTCCCACAACACTGAAACCTCCTCTCAGAGAAGGTGTTTTACCTCTCATCTTGTTAGGTAGGGAAATGCTGGTTAGACATAGATTAATCCAAGATTTCCCGTAAAAGGAAAAATCTTGTCTTTCCCAGGTGTAGCTGTTCCTTCTGAGTTGTGAATATATATTTGTTCTGTGATTCTGAACCTGCTATCTGCTTGGCTTCAACTCCTGCAAATGCATTGATCCACACCTCCACATATTGCCTCACCTCTGTCACAAACCATCCAGAGCAAGAATTGGTCACCATCTGCTAACAGTGGTAGCTGTTTCAGGCATGATCTGTTTATTCTATATGCTGATCTGGAAAAGTCTAGTTATTTGTTTCAGGGGTTTCCATAGTGTTGTTCACTGAGGTATCCCGTGGTTCCACAAACACTCATTTCTCTTACGAAATGAAGGAGTGGCATTTCTCCATTTTATAGACCAGGCACCAACATGCATGGATTAAAGACAAAAGGACCCATTAATTCTGAGTCACAGATTTCCAGGACTAGATTTCAGGATTTCAGGTATTATACAGGATATAATAAATTCAAGGCAAAGCTACAGCCGCTTGTAGAAAACTCAGTTCTTCTGCAGTTCAGAACTGATCATCTCAGGGCAAGCACTCAGAAAATAATAGATGATTAGCAAACCATCTGTGGACAACCAAAGTGATTTACTTAAAAACACCCGAGGAGGCATGACAGAGGTGCCCTAGGCAACCTTCACACTCTTTTGACAGGAGTTCAGGCTCTAGCCCCCAGGCCCTGTCTTGCTGCCCAGTCAGCCCAGACCACCCACATCCAGACCCTGGCGCACTGTGCCGTGCCCTGGTGCCAAGATTCAGCCCTCCTTGCAACAGTTTCTGTGCTGCCCCTTGTCCAGAGCCTTACAAAGGACAGGGAAAGAGGAGCAGCAGCCCTTGCACTGTTAAAAGAGAAGTGCTAAATGGGGGCAAATCTGCCAGACCCCACTGGTTCCTGCTGTCATGGGTGATGCTGGCAGCTGTAGGGGGCAGGAAAGTCCCAAGGGGGTAGAAAGTGTAGGGGAAGGGCAAGCAGAGATGGTGGATGCCCCTCTCCTTGCATCTAGGTACTACCTATTGACATGGACAGAAGCAAGGGATGTGCAGCGCATCCACAGGGAGAAAACACAGAAGCCACCACCAGCCCAGGAGAGGATAGCATCCACGTGTCTACTGAGCTCTGACATCCACAGGGCCTTCTCCCACCTTCTCCCCCATCCATGCACATTCATTCAAGACCACCTGGAGAAAGGGATGCTGGCTGGGGCAGGGGGGCCAAAGCTCTTGTCGGCAAAAGAAAGCTTCTCTCCCAATGGCTTGCAGTAGCACCCAGATGTGTCCTAATCAGGGTGCCCACTTGCAGCCAAGTGGTTGGGGAGGGAAGAGGAATTGCTATGGAAGAAATGTTGGATGTGAAGGAATCCTGCATCCTAGGAAACACAGTGCCATTTCCTCATCCTAGCTCCTACCTCCTCAGTGGCTTCCAGTGCCAATCCATTTCTGTTTTCTCCCTCCTTTCCCGCAGCTGGTTTCTGGCCCCTCTTTATTTAATCTGGGAACTTCTTACCCTATGCTGTATGCTATCAACACAAGTAACTCTTGAGGAAGAGGGGAGGCAGCATCTCTCCTTTCAGCCCAGCACCAAAATAGGTGAGGGCCTGCAGCAGGCCACAGCTGCTATTGCAGCAATAATCCTGCTCAGCTCTGAGTTGAAGTATACCCAAGAGAGATGAAATAATTGGTCCACTTAGTACAACTGCTGACAAGGCTCATCTGGATAGGTGCAAAATGCATTTTTTGTTTACACTTAATGTTCAGACTAATTAAGGAAGATGGGGAGATGTGGAAGGGGAATGCACATGATGAATATGCTGTCAAACTTCACATTGTTCCAACACTACACATTCCTAAGTCTTGGATTTTTAATATGGGACAAAATAATATACCTTTCCCTCCTTCTCAGAAATTCCTGAACCTGAAATTTTACAGACAAATACACAGCACAAGACGTTTCACCACAAGCGGTTATGATTTGGCAAAGCTACAACCAGCCAAGAATCATAGGAAAGGAAGACTTGGGCAACTTAGGCCAGCTGCCTCCTCTGAGTCCTCTGTTGCTTCTGTACATCTCAGATGATCTTTTTTCCAGCAGAAGCCACTTAGCTACATATATTCCCCAGACAAGTGGGCCTAAATTGGTGTTAGCTTGTATCACACTGCTCCTGGCTGAAGCAAAACAACCTTTCCAATACCCCAAGCTCTGGAGCTACTGTACAGCAGCAGTATGTTCCACACTAATGGGACCTACCAGTCTCTGAACAGACTTAAACTTTCCATGTAGATATAAACAAAAATCACCTGCCCTGAGATTTTCTCACAGAGTGGGTGGGTGAATTTTTCTGACATCTCATCTTTATATATACTTGTAAAGTTCTGGGCATGCATTTAAAAATGGATTAAATGCACCAGCAAGTGTAAATTTGTTTAGTCTCCATCAAAGCCTGCTACTCTAGCTGCTAGCGAGTATTAACAGCCATCTGCATTGCCCTAGGTGATTTGAATAGAGTTCTGTCCACGGCATGTCTCCTACTGCAGCCCTACAGGAAGCATGTTTAACTCTTTCTATACACTGCCACATACAGATTTTTGGACATTCCCAAGAGTTTCTTTTCGTGAAAGACTCATCACAGCTATGCTAGTCTCTGACTATTTATCTCAATGATCTAACATGAGTCTGCCTCTATGCACTTGCCAGTCATGCTGCCCTTGGCACATCCTTGAAAACAGACCCTTGACACTGCTGGCTTCATTTCTCCCCCAGCATCAACCTCACCGTTACGTGCTCAGGCTAGCACTGGGGAAAACTTCATGCTCAGTGTGGGGACAAAGGCGAGAACAGGGCAAGTGCCTGAAGGTCAGTCTGTGGGTCCCTGTCACCCCCGCTATGGGTGCAGAAGCAGCAGGATAGGGGTAAGGAGAAAGGTGTCAGGTACATCAGGGAGAGAGGTGAAAGGGGATACCTTCCTTTTTCTCCTCATGGTGCCACCTCCAGGTCCCAGGCCTTTCTCAGTGACTCCCCTCCTCTCTTTTCAGTTTGTGTGAGCTGCAGCCAAAGAGCAGGTCTGTGTGTCCTCAGCTGCCACTGTTACTCTGCCTGAGCAAACACACCTGGCTCTTCAGCTACTACCCTGTGGTTTTTGGTTACTTTCTTATTTCAGGGAAACAAAACAAATGCCTTGGCTTAGGGAGCACAGTGAAACCATGGGCTGTGGAAAACCTCTCTTTCTCAGCTACTTCCTATGTTGCCATCCCTCCTTTTTTTGCACTCAGCTATAACTCCCACCAGCTCTTACCAGCTCCATTTACAGTAGGTCTTTCTTTGTGTTCCAGTTCTGCCACCCTTGGTCCCTTCAAAAAACATCTTCCTGGACCACTCTGCTGAGGCTGTCTTGTCCACAGCATTAAATTAATTACATAAAATGACTAAACTAAATGAATAATTGGGTTACTCATGTTACACTAATTCCTTAGTTTCCTATTTACTCCTTAGAGTGTGTAATCTTCTAAGTAATTTTGAAAAGGAATTAAAACCCCTCAAATGATGCGTGCTGTGGCATCACGCAGTTCATCAGTTGAACGGAAATTTGCAAATTCACTACACAGATCTCCACCATTGGAGAGGGCATAGTTATTGTAGGAGAATGAAATTGTCATTCTTAGCATGTACAGCCATGAGAGGCAAACATGACACATGCTTTAGCAAGCTACTTGGCATATTTCCTGGTGTCATAGGAATGGCCACTCAGGAATCACAGGTTTCTTTTCATACTCTGGTGTTAGAAATATGGATGTATGTTCTCCTGTCCATTTCCCTAAAGCTGTAGCCTTATCATCCTGCCATCACTGTTCATCTGAGCCCAGCCTTCCTTAAACCCACTCTTCACAATTCAGGCTTTTCATTCCAGACTCCTTAGCTTTACCAAGACAGTTCTGCTCAAATAGTTCAGGCTCCTCTTTCCTATTACAAATATCCCCTATGTTTCCAGATCCCTTCCCAAGACATTCTGAGTTTCCTTTACTACCCTAATTCCTTGTACTCATTTCCCACTCTCTAACTACTCTGTCCCTTAGAAACTTCCCCATCTGGATTCAGCATTCCCATCACCTGCATTTCTCCTCCTTGGATTCCTTGTCTGACCTGAGTGCCTTCCTAATCAAATGTTCAGAGATGGCTGAAATGTTCTACCTGAAACTTTCCAGATAAAGTTCTGCCTTGAGTCAGACTCTGCAACTGCAAATGGAAAATTTCAGCACAAATGGTTATAGACTGAAAAAGCTAGCAGCAACAGAAATCAGTCTTAGAGAAGCAAGTGGTGGGAAATCTCAATAGGCATTACTAGCAAGCCTGTACACAGCAGCAATGCCTATAACTCTTCCTAGCAGAAATTGCCAGCATCAAGCTGGGTCCAAATATCTAGCAGTTCCTCTTAAGAATTTAAATTTATTTTAGGTGGAGGCACAAAGGAGAACTTTGGGGGAAAACAAAAAAATGCTTTCAATGAGGCCTTTAACAGGCCTTAATATATACACAAACACTTAGGCTGTGTGTGCAAAAAGCAAAGAACATGGTTAAAGTTAAGAAAGACAAGAATACTCTGTAAATGAATAATGAGTAAAACCCCTTACTCTTACTGTACCTTTGGGCAGCACCAGCCTTCAGCCCCATGGAAGAGTCAGAGTGAGATTAGGATTAGGGTCAGCATCCCAAGGGTCCACAGGGCTGGAAGTGCCCCCGAGTCCTGCTCCATCCCAAGGGCCAGGAATGCTGATGGCCAGGACAAAGCTGCAGTCCAGTGAGGAAAAGGATCTCCTTTGCTGACTTGACCAGTGATACAAGGTTTCTGAGTCAAATAAAGTGGGTGAGGCAGAGAATAGTTGCTAATCCAGACCTGGAAGAGTTTAAAAGAGATAAAAACTCTATGGTCCATATAACTGATGCCTAGAGAGGAGATGGAATAACTGTCTGCAAAGATCAGAATGACATTAGCATTGGGGAACAATTAGAAGCAATTTTAGAATGGAAGGTTTGAAATCAAGAAAAGATTTGCCTGGAACTAACCCTAAGTGTAGGGCTAGACTAGAAAATTTAGATATCACCTGTCCACTGCCAAAGGCAAGAGATGTACTTCTGTGCTTGCAAAAGTCCAGGTAGTTACAATTTTAACAGGCAAAAAGTTGCTATTGCAAGGACTGTTTGTTTCCTCAAAGTGAGAAAAAATATGACTATACAATGCTTGCTATAAAACTGTCTGTCTTGCAAGCCGTGTCACCAGAGTGCTTCTATCAGCACTCTGCCTGATCACACTTCCCGGGGGTTCGCAGTCATCAAAGGGTTTCTCAGCAGAAGGTTTCACACACGAGCAGAAGTCCTTAGTTCTCAGCCCATTTCAGTGCCCTCTGGCTCTCGCTCCTCTCTTCAGATCTGCTTCCCTGGGAAACCCACCCAACAGCGCTCCACAGGGGCTGGGGGCAGCATCGGCCCCTCACTCCCCTCCCCAGCTGCAGCCGGGGTTTCTGATCTTTGATCGGATGGAAACAAGTCAGCCAACAGGCAGGCAAATCCCTGTGAAAGACGCTGACCCATCCTCCCTCTTCCTCGGGCAACCGCTGTAACTTGTGTGAAGACTCTCCTGAGAGGTACTTCTGTGGGGTTTTACTTCTTAAAAAAAGTTCTGGATAATCTAATAAGAAGTAGTAGAGACTGTTGTTGACTTGGGGAGTGCTCACAGTGGCTGGATGCCTTCTCTGTTTAGAGGTGGCCTGCAAAATATAGGGCTGGTTTCTCACATTTGCCTCTCTAAGGTGACAGCTTCACATTAGTAAATATGCTTCTGTGAGCTCTGGAAGATTTTGTTGGAAAAGCAGTGATATGAGTCACAGTGTCCATTTGTAAAATTTGAATTTAACACAGTATTTTTGGTCTATCCAGGAGGTATACCTGGTCATCATGAAGGTGGTTTCTTATTCTGAAACTGCATCTCTGACTGACTGTGTTTTCTTTCAGGAACTGGAAATTGCCCAGGTTATTATCTCCTTATAAATGTTGCTTTCATTTGTCTTATTCTGCAGGCAAGCCACATCCTCACTGAGCCAGAATTACCTCCCCTAGGGCAGAAAGGGCAAACACAGCAGGGGAGGATCCTGCGGATGAGTAGGATTGAACAAAAGGTGTGTTTGCTCAAACAAATATCAACAATTTGCAATGATCATGTAAGACAGTGACCCTGTTGAGATGGACCAAACTGCTGCTAGCCAGAGGCCAGACTACTTCTGTGAGAGGGCAGGAGAAGATATCTGTCTGTGCAGTGGGGTGAACAGAGGGAGGCTGCTGGTGGAAAATATTTCTCTGTCTCTGTTCTTGCCCCTAAATTTGGTGCCTGCCCAATCCAATGGTCATCCTCCTGGTTTATTCTGTCATTCAGAATAGCTTTGTCTCATTTGCCCTACGCCTGAGCAAGGGCTTCCTTTAGGCCCTGCAGCTCCACAGAGCAACCACACATGGAAGATGAGCTCTGCATGCACAGAGTCCTCCAGCTCTGGGGGGTTAATTACCTCTCTGTATGTCTTCCTCATGGTCACCTCCCAAGCAACTCACTAAGGGCTCCAGCATTTCGCTGCAGCTCTGCCTTTGCACAGGGACAAGGAGAGATACCTGCCAACCAGTGGCATCCATAGGGGTGTTTTGATCAGTTTAAAAACACTACAGTGAAGATATACCAGAAATAACATTCTACATATTTGTCACCTGGACAAGTGCCATGGATCTTCACGTGATATGTTACACACATTAGAGCGCATTTTTCTTTCCAGTTGTTCAAAACAGGTGGAACTATTTCCCACAGGATGTAAAGCTCCCAAAAGCCAGATATCAGCTTGCTCAGTGCTAGAAATCAGAATTAATCAAGCTCTTGGTGGATCCACAGAAACTTCAGGGCCAGGGAGCAAACCCAGATACTCACTAGGGCTTTCACCCAGATGCTTGGTCTGCTTTGCTCAAAAACACATTTTTGTCCTCCCTTGTACCTAAGGGGGAGGTTCTTGGGACAACCAGAAGAATCCCCAATATTGCTTTAGTGGGTATACTGCTGAATTTGCATCAAAGGTAAAAGAAGTCTTCTCCTTCTCCTCTCCCCAGGGTGTCCTCTTCCAGCTACCCACGTGTCATCCAATCTCCCTGAAAACCCCTCTTGGTTTCACAACATGCTTGTTTCCACAAGTACCACCATCTGCAATGAGAGCAGCAAGTCACAGTTTCCTAGGTAATATGATGAAATCTACCTCATATCTGGATTTCCCGATGTATGTCCTGTTGTGGGTTTTTTTTCTGTAATTTTATGCAGCTAGAAAGTAGATTTTCTCAATTTCGTGGAATCTTTTCCAGAAAGTTCCAGAAAGTCACATTAATGGGGCATGAACCCTCCAGACTTCCCACTCAAATACCCCAGCTGCAGGCTTCTTAAGTGATTGTTCCCCCCATCTTTATCATATGCTCTACTCACTAAAGTAGAATTGCACCTGGTCTTTGAAGTGCTTCAAACACAGCAAATGGTATCTGCACACTGCCCTTTGGGAATATCTGCTCTGGGAATTACTTCAGTGCTTTGATCCTTTTGTCCCTTCCTCCCCCATGACCAGATGTAGAAGGGCAAATCCCCTGAGTTTCTTGAAACGCAGGTCCAAGCAGCTTGACCATAATAGCTTCACCATTGAGGCTGAGATGTTGTTTCATTTTAACCATATGTCTACATGACATGCAGTTATACAAGCCAAATAAGGAAAGACAGTTTAATTTTCTCCCCATACTGAGACAAGCCACTGTGGAAAAATATTCTATTATCAGCATGTATCACTTCCACGGCCACATCTGCACAATTTTCTAGTGTAATTAGACCTAGGTTCCTGCCAATGAGGGATCTATTAGCAGAAAGCTCTTCAGACAAAGGGAAGCCTCCGTGCATAAATTAATGTAAATCAAGCCTGGGGCTCTCCTGTCCCATGCTGCTTGGAATTGTTATGATCTCCGTGTTGTTGCAAGAAATGAATGCACTGCTGCAGTCTGGGGACAACGAGCTGTTGGGTCAGGAGACAAGGGCAAAGCACCCCCCTCATTTTTTCATGCTAGGTCCAGGACCTCGGCTTTATGGACTGAATGAGAAGGAAATATGCAAGAAAGAATTTGCCTTGTGGACCTGTATTTAAACCATATGGTGCGTCAACTTCAATTTTAATGGATTTTTTTTTAAAGAGACTTATTTAAATCAAAGGAGGTTCAGAATGTTATTCATCCCCTGAATAAAACTGAGGTGATTTTTTTTCAGGTCTTCCTGTGGGATTGCTGAGGAAGAAAGGTGAAAAACTGGTAGGTACAGAAGGAAAGTTTGAGCCTTCAGGGACAACCAGAGTGAGCTCTTGGTATCCGTGCAGCGTTGAAAAGTACACTTGTTTTCTCCAAATGAACATACAGTTTCATTTGGAGGTAACACAGAATCCAGGTGTCTGCCACTGAAAAATACCGTCTTCAGATATGTCAGGAATAAAGAAAAATGGGTGAAGGGGGAAAGAAAGAAAGGGCAAGCGTGCCCACAGACAAACTCCAAATGCTGTGAGATTTGGTCTGATATGTTAAAGAACTTGGTTTTGGAAATCTTCCCCCAGATGCTGGATGCATCTTTTCTAGGCGTGTTGTGATACTTACCTGGTGTTCTTTATTATGGGTAGTAATAATAACAATCCTTAGCTCTTATGCTTTTTCGAGAAATGATTATATACCAACAGAACAAGTCAGGGCTGGCTCAAGTCTCCCCAGCAGTGTAGCAAAATACAATGAATCGGGTGTGCTATTTTTGCTGATGCCAGGGGAGGCGGTTGCTTGGAAGCAGTGACTAGAGCCACTCTTCTCCTCCCTCCAGTTATAGTCACTTCCCCACACCCTGCTTCTGGGAAAGAGGTGGCAATATGGGACGAGCATAGACAGAGGAGATGGGAAAAGCATAGGTGATGGCTGTGGAAAGGCCTTCCCCCAGCAATAGCCACCATCCCACAGTGATCCCACTCTTCCCTCTGCAACAGTTGTAGTGTCCCCTGCTACGATATCTGGCACAGGCAAGGTAGGCTGGGGCCACAGTTATTTTGTCCATCGTGGCTCTCAGTAATGGCTTATCTGCCTATGCCTGATACCAGTCATGCAACAATTCCAGTGTAGGCAGCTGTGGATGTCCAGCTATCCTGCAAGAATCCGGAGTACTAACAGACCCCTTGTTCTCCCCTTCAAGGCCTGAAGAAGCTTTCCCCCTGTAGCTCTGTGGGTCAAGAGCCACTTCACAAAACATACAAGAAACCCTTCGCAGTCAGTGTCAGGGGAAGGATTCGAGAAACTCCAGAAGGCTCATTATCACTTAGCACTTGTCTCACAAAGTCCTAATCTGAAAATACTCAACCTCTTTAGAGAAGAGTAGTGGCAATCAGTCAACCAGCCACTGCTGGGACACTGGATACTATCTAATGCATCAGAAATAACTGTCATCTTTTCTGTTTCCCAGGCTCTGCTAGTCTCATGAGTAAAGCAGACTCTAGTCCCTCAGCTAAAGGAGAGGAGATAGCCCATCCATTGCCGTGCTTGCTTCTCGCACTCCCACATTGTGTTTTCACTGCTGCTCACCGCCTAGGACCAGGGGAAGAGAGCAGCTTTCCAGTCCCACATACACAAGAGCGAACATTTTCCATGACACACAAGCAGTGAGAGACTTGGTCCATCACTTAGAGAGTTACTCAAAGCCTTACAGCAGCAGGGAAACTCAGGCTGAGTAAAGCACTGGTTCTACTTTCTTTCTTTACTTTCTTTTGCTCTCTGTTTGACCCAAAATACCCTTTCACCTCCCATCCCTACCTTAGAAAAGAGATGAATGCCAATCTGAAAGGATGTTTCCTAATTCCAGCCCAAACCAGCTTTGGCAGGCTCACATGTGCTTACTCAGCTCAGTGAAGAATACTGTAGGTAGAAGGAAGCGTGGAGTAACCCTAGAAAACTGGCTCTATGATGTTTCTTGGATGTCGGTGCTAGGCAGGATCTTGTTTGTTTTCTACACTGGTGCTTGGCAAATATTTGCCCCTTGCTAGGCTCACATTATTGGTAGGGAAAAGGCTCCCCAAGCAACAGAAATGTGATGCCCAGCAGTTTCTTACCTGTAACCCTAATTCACCTTGTGTTAACAAAGGTCCAAAATTATTTAGTACTTTATTCTGTTTGCCAGTTGTAGAGGAGGTGAAAAATTCAGTACAAACTTATGGTCACAGTAAAACAGCTCATAATCCATGTAATAATATGTGAGCTAATAAATATTTTCAATATAATTAATCTAACAAATGGAACATATGCTGCAATGTATATATGATCCTACTTGCTTACATTGTCCATCAACAATTTGTGTAAACAGACCCCAGCTTGTCCAGCTGGCCTTGCTCACATTCTCAGTTTTTGCCGGCATTACCCTGCAAATACAAAGAAAATAATCACATTATAATGATGCCTTTGGCAGCAGCCTTCACTGATTTCCTGGTGTGACACTCCAATAAACAACAATCACGTATCATTTCACACTCCCCCACTTACTGCACCTGATGGAGGCTTTGCTCTCTTGGAGCGAAACCGTGCGAGGGTCTAGGCAGGCATTCAGGCAAGGCCCGAGGGAAAAGCTGCTCAGAGGCATTGTCCCTTCAGCTAGCTTCCAAAGAAACATAACATTATTGCAGGTAGCTAAGGGGGAGAAGTGACATCTCCCCTCCCACTTTAGTTCATTCACCCCCACTGCAGCTTCAGCCTCTCAGTACAAAACCACGTCTTGTCCCAAAGTCCTTAGTAGTGAGGACTGACAGCAGACAGGGCCCAGGAGCAGAGCCATGACTGTGATAACTGCACTCCTGACCGAGAGCTGTTTGCTCATGGTGTTCCCATCACAGTCCCTACCAAAGCCAAGTTCAGCTGTGTGCCTAGCAAGTCTCCAGAGGACAAAGTAGCTCTTGGCCACCCTGCCCCTGCTCACCAACTGAAGGTCAGGGTGAGCTCTTTATTTCAAGCCCCTTGACTTGCATAGAGAATCACTCAGAGCAAACAAGGCTGGAAAGATGTTTGGGAGGTCTTCTAGTCTGCTCCTGCCCCAAGGCAGTCATTGCACACAAACCACTCCTGACCCATGCCTGTTCAAACTTTGTTTAAAATCCTCCAGCAATGGAGCTGTCCCAACCTCCCTAGGTTTAACTATTCTTATAAAGCATATCTTA
This sequence comes from Apteryx mantelli, assembly GCF_036417845.1. Lineage (NCBI taxonomy): Eukaryota > Metazoa > Chordata > Aves > Apterygiformes > Apterygidae > Apteryx > Apteryx mantelli. The sequence goes on from NC_089978.1 coordinate 18,936,387, forward strand.
ATGTCCAATCTCAGTCTACCTGCTGTAATGCCAGGCTGTTACTTTTTGTCTCAGTCACCACAGAGACCAGGTTATTCCCTTTCTCTTTGCCGCAGTTTTGTACAGTTGCAGGCTGTTATCCTGCTGCCTCCCCCAGGGGCAGCGAGCACTTCAGTAACGTGGGCATGGGGGCTTGGCTGTCCTCTCATTCCTTGCAGACCCCAGGTGACACCACCCCTATCACGCCATGGTTTTTAGCCCCTCAAGCAATACCCTCCCAAGGCTAGGTCTCCACCTTAAACTGGAGTTCCCATACAGCCACCAGGCAACCCCCACTCTGACTCTCCTCGCAGCCCACCACGGCCCCCTACTGCTGCCACCCAGCTGTGCTCTATGTGGCCTGGAGGCAGCCCGATGACAGGAAAACCTGGGATATGTTTTTCCCCCTGTGGTGCTCTCTACATTGCCCTCCCACATCCACCCACGGCAACACTTGAAAAGAAAAACCCTCACTGAACTGCTCTTCCCATGACTCCTTCTTCCCCATCATCACTTCTCTCAATTTTACAGTCCCAGCTCTCACACTCACTCCTCACAGGTCATGTTTTCCAGGCCGCTGACAATTTTTGTTGTTTTCCATTGGATTCTGTTCAGCTGGGCCACATCATTCTGGAAGTTCAGTACCCTAAATTGAACAGAGCACTCCTGCTTGGGACTTACACATGCCGAAAAGAAAAAATCACTCCATTTTTCTTATAGGCTATAATTTGGTTCATATATCTCACTATGGAGATGCCATGACAATGCTGACTCGTGCTTAGCCTTTGATCCATTATGACCCCCAGATCCTTCTCTTCAGCGGGACATTAATGCAGGCATTTTTCCTCATGCAGCTGCTTATTTCTGTGTAAGGTGGGAACTTGCACTTGTCCCTGTAGAATTGCATCCTATTTTTCTCAGACTATTTCTCCAATTGACAAGACCATTTGTCAAGCTCAAGCTGTGTCCTCCAAAGTACTTGCAGCCTCTTCCAGCTTGCTGTGGTCTGCAAACTTAATAAGCTTATTATTTATTTTATAGACAACCATTAATAATGACCCAAAACGACATTTTCCTGTTACTGACTCTTGTTCATTCTTCATGAATGAAGAAGCCACCTTGTTCATTCTTCATGAAGCTTTTCTGTGGAAATTGGATTTGGTCAAGGCAAAAGGATTCATAATGAGAATGGGATATAAAAGGCCTAATAAAAAACAAGACAAAGTAAGAAATATGAGGAAACAAAGCTAACTTAGCTTTTTATTACCAGTTTCCCATCTGAGAACAAAAAATAATACATAATGCGTGTCATCTTTATCTTAGAGGTCCTAGCCAGTGGCAAAATAGAAGCAGGCATCCTTATCCCATGGGCATGCCATATAGCGACTGAGCCAAAACCACCTTCCATATGGCTGCAAGTCCCAGAAAGGAGCTGAAAGATGGAAGAGGTCAGTGCATGCTGTTATGCAATCTGGTGGACACACTGCCCGCAGCTGGGGCACAGACTTACTGTCAGGAAGGGTGGGGGGCCCAGATGAAAGGGGAAAACCCCAACAGTCAAAGAGCCATCAGCCCTGCAAATGGAGCTGTGAGAAGAGCTCTCTGGCTGCACCTGTGCTTTGGTCAGCTGAGGACCTATTTTACATTCAATCTAACAGCCAGTTCTCATTCACTGAAACTTCAGCAGTTGCCCAACTGTCCAAGCTCATTCTCAGGAAATATAGCCTGTCTTCCTACCACTTGCTGTTGTACTGAACAGTGGCTCCCCTCACCCTGACGGCTACTCTCAGAGGACACAGGAGGAGACAACAGCTGTAGTTACAAACACTGGATCACACTGTGTTGCTGGAGTTTAAATTCCCACCATTTCCTGAGGCTGGGAACTACCCTGCAACTTCTCTTTTAGTAGGCTCAGGACATATGCTCCTCATGTAACGCTCTATTGCAGCTATCCTCTGCCTGCTCTTCTCCCACTGCATTCAGGACAGCAGAGCTCAACAGCTCAGCTCTGTCCCGCTGCACCCCATGGAGGCTTGCAGGGTAACAAAGGGATTACACACTTTCCTCCTGAGGATACAGCAAGAGCTTTGCACTGACCTTATAAAGCTTTTCTTTTTCATGATCCTTCTGCCCTTGCACTTTCAACATCCAGTCTCACAAGGAAAATTTCTTTGTACTCAAGTTTTTTTTCATTGTTCTCCTTCTTCCCCTTGGGTAGCAATCAGCAAACAGGCCCTTGGTGTTAATTGGCTTAAAGAACACCTGAAACTCAGATTTGAGACTGAAGGGGTGTTTTTATAGAAGAATATAGAGTCTTTGCAGCCAGTATTTACAGGGGATTAACTCTTCAAATATCCAAAGGTCCCAGAAAACACAGACAATATCAGAAGGAGATGCAAAGGAAGTGCTCAGAAGGTTCATTCTCTGTGGCTTGGGTAAGTGATGCTTCAGGAAGGCGATGAGATAACGTCTGTAAAAGCCTCTAAATTGTTGAAAAGTAGAAAAGAAACTCAGCATGTAAGGAAGAGATTAAATCAGGAAGGAATTTATTAAGTTTTAGGACAAGCCTAGAGAAGAGTTTTGCCTTCGCAATTTTTTCAGTAACACTGTGATATATCTAGTTTTATACCAGTTCATTTCCAGACAACATCTATGTAGCTGCAGCTGTTTTACAGAATCAGAGAACAATTCAGCTTAGAGGGGCCTCTACATGTCATTTGGTCCAAGCCCCTGCTCAAAGCAGGGCCGACTTCAAAGTAAGATCAAGTTGCTCAGGGCAAGTTTTGAATATCTCCAAGGTTTTTTTCACAGGAAAAGTTCTTGTGCTAAATTCATTTATTTTCATTCTTCAAAGTGAACATTGTCCCAGGATAGCTATAACTTTGCTTGGTATGAAATAACAGCAAAACTCTGCTAGTTAGTTAGTGCGGAGGGCTCACCACCTGCAAGTAATTTCTCAGCAGAAGGTTTCACACACGAGCAGAAGTCCTTAGTTCTCAGCCCATTTCAGTGCCCTCTGGCTCTCGCTCCTCTCTTCAGATCTGCTTCCCTGGGAAACCCACCCAACAGCGCTCCACAGGGGCTGGGGGCAGCATCGGCCCCTCACTCCCCTCCCCAGCTGCAGCTGGGGTTTCTGATCTTTGATCGGATGGAAACAAGTCAGCCAACAGGCAGGCAAATCCCTGTGAAAGACGCTGACCCATCCTCCCTCTTCCTCGGGCAACCGCTGTAACTTGTGTGAAGACTCTCCTGAGAGGTACTTCTGTGGGGTTTTACTTCTTAAAAAAAGTTCTGGATAATCTAATAAGAAGTAGTAGAGACTGTTGTTGACTTGGGGAGTGCTCACAGCAGCTGGATGCTTTCTCTGTCCATTTGCCATCTCAGGGCTGAAGCAGTGCTGCCGGTCTCTACAGTGCGCTGCACAGATGGCACTGTCACCGAGCCCCCAGGAGCTCCCCTCCCCTGCTCACAGCCATACCATTAACACAGGCACTTGCAGGGGGTCTTTCTCTATTCTTTCTGCTCAAAGGCGGTCTGCAAAGGAAAGCCTAGAGCTTGCACACTGACTGACAGCTGGAGTGGTCTAAAGGTTATGGCATTGGAAGTACTGGATCAGTTGCATTCAGCTTAGTAAGGTTAAGGGAGGTTTTGATAAACAACACAAAGTAAAGCTGTGGACAAATGAAGAAAATAAACTTAACCTATACAGTGGCAGATTATATTTAGAAACAGCAGATCAAAACAGGAGTTTGAGGAACAAATGGCAAAGGGAATTAATACTAATAATCTTTCTTCACATCAAGATCCGGGAGACCTGTCAGAGAATCTGTAGGACCATCTGTAGGATGGTATAAAAGAGGAACATAGCAGATAAGGCCATTTTTAAATGATTTTCTGCATTAGCGCTCACAGTGGAAGAAGCCTGGTGTTCCAGTAGTTCCTGCTGTTCTTTTCAGGGGACATAGGACAGATTTGACTGAAATTAAAATGACTTTAGAAAGGTATGAAAAAATTCACAAGGCGAAAAGCAACAGATCTCTAGAACCAGATAATAACCACTCAGAAGGTCTAAGATCTCTCTAAATTGGAAAACTAAAGTCCTAGCAGTGGTGGGTAACCTGTCATTAAAAATAACTGGAAGGCTAGACAGTGACAAACATGATATCAGTTTTTTTAAATTGTTCCAGGGGTGACCTGGGAAACTACAGGCCTCTTATGCTAGCATATGTGCTATAGCGTGATCTGCCAATGTAATAAGCTAACATCTATTTCACATGCAACTTTTAATAATGACCAAAAATAATAATATAATATATAATATACATAATAATGACCATTGCCAACATTTCCCTATTACCTACTCTCTCCAGAAATGACCTTGCTCTTTCCTTATGAAAATTCTCTGTGGAAACTGGATTTGACTAAGACAAAAGAATCTACATCACTTGTATATCAGGAAATATGAAAGACCTAATCACAGAGAAAAAAATAGAAGGAAATGTAATGTGATTCTCCCCCTCTACTCAGCCCTGGTGAGGCCACATCTGGAGTACTGTGTCCGGTTCTGGGCTCCCCAGTACAAGAGGGATGTGGCACTACTGGAGCAAGTCCAGCGAAGGGCCACAAAGATGATTAGGGGACTGGAGCATCTCTCTTATGAGGAAAGGCTGAGAGAGCTGGGCCTGTTTAGCTTGGAGAAGAGAAGGCTGAGAGGAGATCTTATCAACGTGTACAAGTATCTGAAGGGAGGGTGTCGAGAGGATGGGACCAGACTCTTTTCAGTGGTGCCCAGTGACAGGACGCGAGGCAACGGGCACAAACTGAAACACAGACAATTCCATCTGAACATGAGGAAAAACTTCTTCACTGTGAGGGTGACAGAGCACTGGACCAGGTTGCCCAGAGAGGTTGTGGAGTCTCCTTCTCTGGAGATATTCAAAACCCGCCTGGATGCAATCCTATTCAACATGCTCTAGGTGACCCTGCTTGAGCAGGGGGGTTGGACTAGATGATCTCCAGAGGTCCCTTCCAACCTCAGCGATTCTGTGATTCTGTAATGTTGGCCCCAGTCACTTATTACCAGGCCTACAGCAAACTTGCACCTTCTAACTTGGCAAACAGAGGCTAGATGGGATCCTCTGTGAAGCTTCTGATGGCACTAGACACCTGTCCTCGGGCAGCTGAATCAGTGGAAGCAATTTCTAGACTTCACTGAGCATGAACATCCCCTCTGACTGCAGCAGCAGCAGCTCAGACACAAAGGTCACAGGTTGACTCCTGTACAGACAACTAAGTGGGGGAGTCATAATTTAGGTGAACCTGAACCATGGCTCTGGTGGCCTCACAAGTCAATAGAAAAGAGCAAAAAGTAGCAGAAATGAAAAAGAAAGAGACTGTGAAGGGGAAAGCTGCCTTTGTCTCAGAGAGAGCTAATTCTCGGTATTAGCTGCTCTGCACTGAAAGCAGTGAGAGGCCATGGATTCTGTCTCAGTTTAATGACTTTTTGTCATTAGGGAGCGATCTCACAGGAAACACCACTTTTCTCATATAGGCAGTTATAGCAATCGCATCTCATCACTGTTATGTTGCAGGCAAGAAGGTGGTATCTCTCACACAGCTGGGAATGACCCTGTGAATCTGGTCTAGGTGTACCAATAGAGCTAGCAAGTGCCTTTCTCCTGACCCTCAAAGAACACAGTAGCTTAGAAAGTTTTGATCCTCTGCTAATATGTTTTTTGAACATGGTGGCACCAGTAGTGCTATGTGCTTCAAAGACTGCCTGGACCCTTGCTGGCACTGAAGAACACCTCAAACTAGGTCTTATATCAGAGTTATCTTTAGTTTCCAGATGTAGGGACAGTTTAACTGGCCTTATCTCTGATGACATTATGAAGGTCATTGCAAGAATCCTTTGAGTCCACATACAGTTTAAGTAACTTTCTCACCATCACCTAAGAAGGTTTATGTCGCTAGAGAACAAGGCCAGTTTAGAACACAGTTCTTGTGTCCTCTCTGGCAAATCTTGTACATGGGCAGTAAACAGCAAAATACCTGCTAGTCCATGGAAAGTGAGATTCATCTCACCTTCATTTAGATGTCTACAATGTAAATATATATATGCAACATCAACAAGGGTATTGCAGACACTTCACTCTTTCACCCTGATATCTTGGCTCTGTGAGTACCATTTTCTGTTCTGCTGATTCCTGAGTGTTTTGAGAACAGAGTAATCTGCACTGTATTCAGGTATTTTGGTTTCATTGCAACTCTAGATTATTTTTTTACCATAAGGAGAAGGACTTAAATCTAGGTATTAAGAAGCCCAAAAGTTGGACAAGGAAAAAGAGATATCTCTTTTTGTTTTATATATTTGCAAAATACAGGACTGGTCTTTGTTCTACGCCGGCCATCATGTCTTTATGTGTTTTGTTCAGTCTAATGTCATCCTGCCTTCCAACAATTAAACTAAAAGAAAAAATTATGTCACATAATTTGACCCTATAACTAACCGCCAAAGCTAACCTCCAAAGCAGCTAGTAACTAGCAGAGAGCAAAAGGAGGACTAGCAAGTTATGTGGTAATTACAAATCCAACTAACAGGGATGCTGATAAGAAGCTGCTTAGCCAAAAAGCTATTTATGTCATTGAAGACATATAAAAACACGCTTAGACAAGCTGTGGTTTCCCACTCCCATTATTGCTAATGCTGTGGGTCACAGCTCCAGCCCAGCCTCTGAGGTGCCATGCCCTGATGCCAGGTTTGACTGCGAGCACAGACACCTCCCATTCACCACCTGAGAGAAATGGGGCTATGCTGGGCAACAGAGACTGGGAACTGCCCACTGGGTTCCCCAGGGAAGAGCAAGAAGGGGGGCACCACTACAGCATTGTCTCCCATCAGTGTGAGCAGACTTTAAAGGGAAGAATTGTTCCCATCCTCAACCCACCCGGGACTGGAAAGGCTGGCGCAAGAGAAAGTGACTCTGAGCCCTTCAGGAGTGAAGCCTTACACAATATTCACAGTATTTGCCCAGTGTTTATATATATATTTAAATATCAAAGCTAAGCTCAACACAGGAAACATAGTATTTAATTTTTTTTCAGACAAATTCCCCAAGACTAGCTCAGGGGGATGGTGAGAAGGAGGGGATATATGAGGGAGAGAGTAGGAGGATGCCAAACTCTTCAATGGAAACTTCAAACTCCAGCTTTCCAAGCTAGTATAATGAATAATCCTTTTATCCTCGGTTTGTAACTTGGTACTTTCCCTACCTCACTGGGGTAATGAGGATTGACAGAAAAGAAAAAGAAGCAGGTGGTGAAGAGAAAGAGTCTGCCAGCCAAGAAAATATTCATTAGCAGGGATGTGGGAGTGCATCACTGGATACCCAGGGAAGTTCACTGTATAAGCAGAATTATCCAAATGACGCCACAACATTGTCCTCCTGCACCCAGGCAGGCATTTGAAATGAACAGCTTCCTCCCCGCCTTCACTCCCATGTAAAGGGCACATGCCTCAGCCTCTGGTACTTTCACAGATGGAGTTTGCCAAAGGAGCAATTTCCAAAAGTGGACCCCTCAGCAAAGCGACTCCTTGATAAGACCAGCTGCATGCAGGGTGGGGAGGCAAGACAGGATTCCTGCTTCTGAAACCCAGCCTAACAGTGGAGATATCAGAAACGTCTAAGCAGAGGTCACACATTCTCTGAGAGTGCCAGCTCGCCTTGGAGCAGGCTGAAATAAATCGAGAAGGGGATGAAGTCGTCAGTGAAGAAGGAGGCAAATTTGCAAAGATATTGTGTCTGAACTTGCCCTGAGATCTCCACTCCACTAAGGGAGCCATCTTGTCTTAGGCACCTGAACCCAGTGTCTCCTTTCCCCAGGGAATATCCATAGCAATAATATACCACAAGCAGGAGGGTAGCTCTCTTCTCAGCTAGGTCCCATTGCCCACCAGTTCAGAACCTATCTGCTGATGCCCCTAGGAGGACATAATTGGAGCTTTCCTTCCCTGTTTCCAAAGAGCAACTGTAGTGACTTCCTCCCTACCTCAGTGTTTCAGGTCACAAAGCTCACAAACGCTGCTAGCGACCCCATCTCTTATCAGCATTTCCCTTCGGCAGCCTCCATTCCAGTCCATGCCATATTCACGCAGCAGGGAGGGTTTCCAGTAGAAAGTGGATTTGACTCAAGAAGGAGGTTCATTACCCTGAGAGGGTTAAAAATTAATGAGCGGCAAGAAAGGGAAGCATAAAACTGAGGTTAGTTCCTTGTTTGTTTTCTAGCTCCCTGTTCTGAAGTTAAAAAAAATAACTGCTTTCTTCAATAGGCAAAGTTAATTACTAGTATGAATTGTTTTCACTTCTTCCTGTTGGAATATCACAGAATCACTGACCCGGTGTCACTCGCTTATACCTGGGAAGGAGGCAGCCAAAAGGGAGTAATAATAAATCAGCAAAGATACTGAGCAGGGTCTTCTCTCACTCAGGACTGCATAGCTCCTACCTGAGGTGACAGGACAGCCACAGGCTGGAGCTCAGACTGACAGAGGGGAAATGGAGAGAGCTGGGTAAAACTGAAAGACAAAGAAAACAGTCCCTGTCAATAAGAGGGACTTGAAAGGAGCAAGATTCAGTTCTAGGGACATGACTGCAAACTGTAAAACATTTCTCCCTTTTTAGTTTTGGCCATTTCAAGGCCTTCTCTCCCACATAGGTCCTCTTTACTTCTCCTTAAGATCCTTTTCTCAGTCCTAATTCTTCCACCACCACTGCACCCAAAAGCAGTAACTTTCCACATATCCTGAAAGCCTCACCATGCACCTTTCATGGCTAATGTAAAGGGCTGATCATATCACTGAATCACAGGTCATTAGTGAATATGGTACCAGGTACTGACCCATTGCTTTCACTGTGGTTGCTGCCAGTCTTCTGAGGAAATCCAGCGGACTCCCCCAGCCTACAAATTCCTTCCTTGTCTGGAGAGACTAACTATCCATTAGTTATCCATTAAGCAGAACAGGACCCTGACCACACAGCCCTTCATCCCTACTGTCTCCTTCCTGCTGGGCTCCTGATGCCTTTGAGATATAAAGGCCAAAAAAATACATCTTCCTTCTCATTGTGTCCTGTGGAGTGCCACAGGTAACTGGGGATCTGGCAATTTTAACCAAAGGGGTACACCAGAGGATTTCAACTGAAAGCTTAATTTCTTCCTTTTCCAACAGAAAGTGACTATTACAAAATTAGTATCTTCCATTCTTTAATAAATGAAGCTTGGAATAACTCTTATTCCCTTGATAACTGTGTTTTTAGTGTAGGATATGTTGCTAATATGGACCTCACAAGAAAGCTCTCCAGATGGCATCATCACTGACTCTTCATTGGAACTGTGAACAGCTCTTTGGTTTCTTGTCCTCCTGTTCTGCAACTGCCCACAGGAGACCTATGAGTGTTGCTCAGAGGTCTCTTCTCTGTCTAGTCCCTCTGGACAAACAAGGCTTGCTCATCTGAGAGTGAAACAACAGCAGAAGTACAGGTCTGCTTTGACTGAAAACTCTTGCCTGATCTATATGCTGGCAGCTCCAGAAGATACACCAGAGCAGCTGGGAGCTGTATCTGTATAAGGATAACTGTGTGTTTCTTCTTTACAAAGCCAAAGTCATGGAAATCCCAAACTGAAGGAGAAATAAGAGGCAGGAGTATGAGAGAGGAGGAAGGTGAAGAAGTGAAAGCCTTAGCTTAGAAAAGGCTCCCAAGGGAAGGAGGGACAGGCCTTAGCTGAGACTTTTTTGAGCTTTTTCTTCACAACGGCCCTTATCAGCTGGTCTTGAACACCCAGCTAAACTCTTAGAAGTGGGGGAGTGAAGTCAGGGTCCTGACGTGTCCTCTATCTGGAGACCAGTTACATATGGAGTTCCTCAAGGTCTGTCCTGAGCCGTATTCTGTGTAATATCTTTATCAAGGACGTGGAGGAGGCAGTGGAGTGCACTCTCAGGTTTCTCAATTATGTCAAACTGGGAGACCTTTCAATACACTCAAGGACAGGGCAGCCATCCAGAGGGACCTGGACAGGCTAGATGAATCAGTCAGCAGGAACCTCGTGAAATTAAACAAGGAGAAAAAACAAGCCTTGTCCCTGGGGAGGAAGCACCCCTGCAACAACACACCTGGGGTCTGACTGCTTGGGGAGCAGCTCTGCGAAAAAGGCCCTGGGGCATCCCGGTGGGCAGCAAAGCTGGACATGAGCCAGCAGCATGCCCTGACAGCAACAGCACCCTAGGCTGTATGAACAGGAACAGAATAAGAGATCAAGGGAAGTGATTGTTCCCTTTTACTTGTCACTTGTTAGACTATGTATGGAGTACTGCATATAGTTTTGGGCACCCCAATACAAGAAAACATCAATGAATGGAAGCAAGTTCAGTGAACAGCCACCAAGATGGTTGGAGGCTGGAGCACTTGCCTTGTGAGGAGATGTTTACAGACTTTGCATAGTCACCTACACTTATGCATGTCTCAAAGCAAAATGCAGTGGTTTCCAGTGCAGACACTTTCCTTAACCCCAGCAGGACAGAGAGGAGAGAGAGAAAGTGAGAGAGAGAGAGAGAGAGAGAAAGCAAGTGAGAACTTCCAGAGCAAAGATCCCTAAGACCCACGTGCCTCCGTTTTGCCTCAGCCTTGTTAGAGGTTTCCTTCCCGGCCAGTCCCTCACTTCTTCTCCCACCTTGCTTTCTCCCCCACCCTCTCCTCCACATTCCCAGGACCATCCTCAAAGCCACAGCACGCCCTCAGGAGACAGTCTCAGCTCTGCCCCCTTCACTTCCCTCACAACAATTATTTTCCATGGGCCCTGCAAGCTTCATACGGCCACTGTGCACTGGTGACACCCCTTCTGTTTGGCAAGGGTGGCCCCACTATTGAGTGATAGACAGTTAACAGGAGCAGTACATAGCAACAACCAGCAGTGCCCATGGGGTTTGTTGACCTTCTCCCAAGGACTCCCACCCACTTTCCTGGCTCATAAATTCCCTCCATGCCAGCTGTCGGCCCATCACCTCTATGCAGCAAGACGCAGAGCAGATCCCCACTATGCATCCTCTCATCCCTGCCTTCTTCTTCCTGCTGGGCTCCTGCTGCCTTCAAGACACAGAGGCACGACAATATGATTCCAACCTCACTGTGCCCAATGGAGGCCCCTGGGGTACTTGGGGGAAGCCACATTTTTGCCCCAAAGGCTACGCTAAGGGATTTGAACTGAAGGTAAGGTTTCACTCCTTCTCCAAGGGGGAAAAAGAAAAAAACTCACTATGAAATTATATTCTTTCATTCTGGTTTCAGTAGGGCTGGCAACAACACTTTGTCCCATTGCAGCAGTGTTTGCATTGTATCTTTATTGTTCATGCAGGCTTATCAGCAAGAAATCTCTAGTGTAGACTAGCTCTCCAGGCTCCCTGCCAGTGAGTGATTTCTTACCAGGGGAGTCCACAGGATACAAATAGGCCTGGGATCTGTACTCTGCAGCTCGTGCCCAAGGGACTTGCACCTCTCAAGACTCCAGTTCTTGGGGTCAGTGCACCCAACGAGAGTGTAGGCATGCCCTCAGGGCAGCAGCCACCAAATGTTCCTCTGTGTCCAGAACCTCTGCTCTGCAGTTTGGATAAAGAACAGAGGTAAGCAACAGCAAAATGGGCTCACTAGAAGAGGCTGTGAAGCTGCCTTACAGCCCCTTTTCTCAGCAGCACTAAGATGTCTCTGGCTGCGTCTCACAGAGCCTCCTAACACCTCTCCCAAGGCTCATCTTATCTCTTCTTTTTAATGGGACAGGGAGTTGGCCATTCACTGGTGACGTTCACTTGTTTGTCCACTCTTCTAAGGTGGAGTCCTACCAGGGATTCTGGCTATTTGGTGATGACACAGCTCTGAATGGCATCCGCCTGCTCTGCACAGATGGCACAACCATTGAGTCCTCAGTGGGGCCGTGAGTAGCCTTTGCTTTCTCATTCTTCCTTCAGGACAGCAGCTTTCGTGAAACAACAAGGGAAAGCAGTGCAATGTTTTTGCTATAACCATCCCAAAACCCTTGTGAAGGTGGCTCCCCTGCCCCACTTGGTCCCTCTAGCCACGAAGTGTGAATATCTTAGGGTAAATATCTTGTCCCAGAGAAGGGAATAAATTTTGAAAGGATCTTGAACCCAGGAAAGGGAATTGCAAATATCCAATCCTGATCATTTACTTTCTCCTTTTCCTCAAATGCTTACTTGGAAAAAGACATTGATGCTAAATAATAGGGACAATGCAAGCAGCTGAACTCCCCAAGGAGTCATGTAGCAACAGGCTACAGGCCTGATGATAGCTGGGTACCTAGGGGGAAAGACAAAAACACCCAAGTGAAGTAGAGTGAAACAGATGCTCTTAGAAATATACTGTCCTTCTGTAGATACCCTTTCCTAGGACCACAAGGGTCCCAGTTGAGGTGCAGGGTTGCTTTCAGGTGAGCAGAGGCTGAACACACATCAGGGAGTTGTTTTTCCTCTCTGGCAGGTGGGGAACCTGGACTAAGGCCCAGCTCTGCTCCAGTAGCAAGATGGTTTCCTTCTCGCTGCGTGTGGAACCACAGCAGCATCTGCTTGATGACACGGCAGCCGACAACGTGATGTTCCTCTGCTCTGATGGAACACAACTGGTGGGCCAGGGACTTTCAGAGGGTCAGTTTGGCCCATGGAGTGGAAAATGCAACTCTAAAGCCATCTGTGGGCTCCAGACGAAGGTGGAAGAACCCCAGGGAAAGGGGGATGACACAGCTCTCAACGATATGAAACTCTACTGCTGTGACTAAGTCCAAGCCTTCTACCCCAGCATTTACAAAGTGATCTACCATTAAACCTTGAATTTGTCCTTGCACAAGGGGCAGTGTGCAATTTTCTCAATCATGTTGTTGGGAGGTAGCCAGATGCAGGGACTGCCAGAACGAGGGGGTTTCTTCCAGCCCCAGCCCGATGGATGTGATGCTACTGCAGCTCCCTGTTCCCAGGTCCTGTCAGTATCAAGGCTTAGCATGTAAGTCCAGTAAGTGCACAAGTGCACACAAGCATGTGGACACACACACACACACAACCCCTACAGTCAGCCATAGACGAACACAGACAGACAGCAGTGCCTTTGGTGGCACCCATGTATACACACACACAGCGCCCTCCTTCTCTGGAGATATTCAAAACGTGCCTGGACGTGATCCTGTGCAACGTGCTCTAGGTGACCCTGCTTGAGCAGGGGGTTGGACTAGATGATCTCCAGAGGTCCCTTCCAACCTCAACCTTTCTGTGATTCTGTGATATGAACAGCACAGATGGCCCAAACCTCTTCCTCTCCAGCTAATCAGGATTGATGTGCACTACTGAAATATATACTCACTCACACAGAATTGGTCTCCTCAGTAGCTGGCCTCAGCTACCCAGTCTTTTCAATATCTGGCCTCAGACCCCAGTTTACCCAGGTGCTGGCTCCTGGACCCTTGAGCACCTGATGTTCATGGTCACTTCAGGCACCTGAGGTTTACTCGCTGCAGTCACTGGCACTTGGCTCTCTTATCCTGGTCACTGACAAGTCTGGCATGAAGTTTGCTAGTGCTCTCACACACAGGCTCAAACCAGAGTGCACCCACACGTAAGATAGTTAGAAAGAATGTTGCTGTTGTTGTTGTTGTTGTTGTTGTTGTTGTTAAACAGTTATGGTTATTAACTAAGAATATTTAGTAAGCCTAATAGGACAGGCTGCAGTGGTCAAGTGCAGGGCTTGGTCAGAGAAGCACGCTGACTAGTCAGCTGTTTACCCACAACCAGCCCCTTTTATCCCTTTTTCCCTTTATTTTCTCACACTTGTTCCTCTCCAGTCCACCTTGATCCCTCTCTTTCTCTGCCTTTGGTCTATCCCTTAAACATCCCATGATCAGTCATTGTGGGAATGATCCCACAATTCCATGATGATCTCCCCACCTGTAGGTAAGGCAGGAAGCAGGACCGTAAGGGCTGGGCAGTGAAGGAGGAAGAGAAGAGGGCTTTCCTGCCCTAGCAGAAACCATGGATTTTATTAGGGGTAAATCTCTTGTTTTCAAATGAGGAGAAGGGTATATCTTCACCCTCTCTCCATTGTAATGATTAGGATGTGGAGAGCTGACCATCATACAACCGCGAATAGGTCCATATCCACCATCCAACTCCTGGCCCCCACTGTGTGCCTCACCTCCAGCCTGCTCAACCCAGCATCTCAACATCACCTCCAGTTGCCTTGTCCAAAGGAAGCACCAAGATTCTTGAAGATTTTTGTTTCCTGGTTTTCCAGAGTTAATTTGCAGTAAAGTCAGAAATCTACTACCTATAGATACCTCTCCTGAACCCACCATCACCTCCTTCAGCACCAAGAACTCCTGCTCAGGTCTTCTCTGGAGTTCTTACCTTGTCCTGCTTTCCTGTTCATTAGGCAAGACTATGCATACAAGGACTCTGATCAGGATAACAAGTATGGGACAGGAAATAGCCACAAACCCACATCTCATAGGGTACTATGCAGGAACATTTTCTACTTTACAAGTAGTCTGGAGAGTCTGTGCATGTCAGAGAGGTTCACAAGCACAAGGAGAACTCAGGGTGGAAAGGAAGAAACTGGAAGAACAAGGTGAATTCCGAAGTGAATTGCAAAGATTTCAAAAATAAACAATTTCCTCAGTAACAAGAGTATAGAGAGGAGGCAGAAATTTGAGGAAGATGTAGGAGTGAGGGAGAACCTCCATAGCTCTATAAAGTTCATCACTATTTTATACACTCATATATTTGAAATTTGCTTGCTTTGATATTCTCTTTGAAAGTAACTCCTCCATAGGAGGATTGTGAATAGTCCTTAGTAGTAGTTGTGAGCACCAATTTCTATGCACATAATGAATATCTGAACATACAATCATGACTAATTCAGTGTTATGTTTATTTAATCACTGCTGGGAGGCCAGATGTTCCAGTGGTTTTCAAAGCATTAATAGTGCCAACATTTGCCTTTACACATCCAAATGGACTGCCTGCCATTTTGCATGCAGCCAAGAGAAGCTTCACAATAAGTATATTTGCAAGTATATTTAACCCTTTCCACTTGGCCTCTGAGAATAGGGTTTTGCAGTTCCGAGAGATTATACTTTTATTACCCATTCAGTCAGTCACCAAGTACTCACCTTGTTCCATAACTATATTCTTAAGCCCCAGAGAGCCATTACTGTGTTAACTCAGCAGAGCACAACTGTAATACAAGAGAGAACCATTGTGTATATGAACTGGCAGCCAGGTCACATATCCTCATGGGTGGGATACCCAATTGTAAGAGATCAAGGCCTTCTTGAAGTAGTTCTGTTTTATGGGATTGTGAATCTCTGTCTACAATTAGATATACTAGGAAAATTCACAACTCGTCATTTCTCCTGGAAAAAAGGCTCCCCCAATACGGTCTGAAATACATTGAGATAAAAATGATGGGATGCTTGTCATGAATATCTCAGGAGGCTTTATATTACTTTTGTATGATTATATCATTTTAATGTTACTCATTCAGTTAAGAGAGTTACTGTACACAGCACATTCCTTTACATGACATGAAACATAAAACAGACATTGTGTCTACACAGACAGATTTCTGCAAGAGTACTAGTTATTGGAGACTTTATTTGATCTTCCTATTCAATTCTTAGCCTTTCCCATTAATCAGGAAAAATCTTGGCTGAGGTGAATACAAACACAACGGAAGGTCCTCCAGAATAATATATTTCTAGGTGGGAAGATCTAACAATGAAATGCTGGAAGAAAAATCCTTGCCCATTACTGCTTCAAATTTATTATTTGATTAATGCAGGATTTTGTGTATGCCACTGATCTATAACAGTAAGTCCTAGGCCTTGCCATGGTCCATCACAAAGTGACAAGACTTACGTCAGTTGTTCACTTTCTGTCTGTTCACACACTGGAGCTTCAAAGAACAGCTGTAATTTACAGTGGCATACGACTCCTCTGATCAGAGGAAAACCTGAATGAAATACCACATGGAAACTCGAGACTTTTTCAATAATGGCCCTGATTCTTGTGCAGTCATTTACCCTGATGCACAGTGAGGGCTGCTTGAAATGTCTGATCTTACCCTTCTGATTTCATGCCTATTTTGTCATTGGGGCATCTTTGATGTAAAAAAGCTAGCCATGTCTAATCATTCCCCATTTACTGAAAAGAGTATGCATGTTGCTCAGACTTTTATGGGAAGAGTTTCACAGCAGCGCTTCCACAAAATATGCAGTGTGTCAGGCAACCTCAGCCAAATAAATACAGAAATGCATGTCTAGTGGAGTTTTTTCCTTGGTTCTGGGAGTCTTTGCATTTCCAGTGTTGCACCCTCTTGCTTAAAACATGCAATTGTGTTGCAAGCCCTATTAAAGTAGAAATGTCATTTATTCATATGTATGTCTTTGAGCCTCTGGAGGGCAGGGCCTAGATCTAAAATAAGACCCAAGGTCCACCTCTGTAAACACAGTTTGTTGTAGCCACAGAGGGCTGATGACCTTGTTCTACCCAAGCAATCAGCTTTCCCTTTCAGAAGTTCGCAGTTACCTGACCAATAAGGATTGATGCAATCAGAGCAATGCCAAAGGAGTTACACTACAATAAAGAAGTGCCACAGGAGATACCCTCAAGCTAAAATCTTTGTTAAAAGAGCAGGTAGTAAATACAATGCAGTATCATTTACATGTAAAAGTACATGTAAAATCAGAGAGCTTAGATATACACCCAACGGGAACATTTCCTTGGGTGTACCTGCAGGTTGTCCACAGACAGCTGTGAGCTATTTCCGCCTACCAGAAGCTGTGCAGTTGTGGTTCACGTGACATTGAGCCTGAAGCCATAACCATCACTTCTCAGCAATGTTTCCCAGACCAGCGCTATGCTCATCATAGCTATTCAGTTTCCAGTTCAAGCACAGGTAGAAGCAAGTTCATACTTGCTCAGAGCAAGTCTGCTAAGAGATAGACCTACCTTTGTCCTCAGTCCCCTTTTGCCCCAGCTCAGTCCTGCTGTCCCACACTTGCTTCTATGCCAGATTTTTGGACAGAACTTTCTGCTCCATCCTCTTTCCGTGCTAGATGCAGGATGACACATCTGCTTTCTCTCAAAACTCTTTACTCATGCACAAATGGCTTCACAGGTCTGTGCAGAGACCTGGAGCTTTGATGTGAGGGTTCTTTAGAGCAGCATTTTATCCTTTTTGTCTGAGTTCATGCACTATTGAAGGAACTCTGTCTCATATTAACTGCTGATTGTTGTGACAGAGTTAATGCATAAAAAGTCCAGTAATGGACCAGGACCCCAGTGGCACTAGACACCGTGCAGACAAGGAACAGAAGGATGACCCATGCTCTAATTTTTGTTGTAATTTGAGCACACACATTTGCACGCTTACTCTCCTTGTTCTAAGTAAGGAGATAGTGCACTTCAGAGAAGTCATGGGCCTGTTCTCCTGCTGATGTGACACCTAGAACCATCTTCCCAGAGTAAAAGTATGAGTAATAAAAATAGAGCAGGGCGGAAAGCATTTAGGAAACTTTTCTAGTGTTTCTCCTGGGAGTACTGAAGAAAGACACAGAACCATTTGATCTTCCCCATTTTCGATCACAAGCTGATACAAGCAGAGACTTTGGTCCCCCACCACATAAATAGCCTTTGGAACACATTGTCACTGGATACAATCAGTCTCAGCCATTTAGCAAACACCTAAAGAAGTGGATTTAGACCTGCCTACAGATCACAAAGGTAAGTAAGTACAATAATGTGAGCTGAAATAACAAATATTAAGACTGGAAAACAGCCACATTCAAAGTCTTTCAAAATGCTCATGGCCCACATAAGCTTGCCTCTAAGCACTGGGCATGTCAAGCAAACTACCTTCATGATTGCAACAGAAAGTTTCTTCTTTCTTGCTTAAAAACAGCAAGTGTTGGACTCTGATCTGAACAGGAAAATAAACTGCATTGGTACCAGTTTGGGAGACATTGCCATCTAGAAGCACTCTTACACTTACCAGCATTCTCATCTTCTGATCCCATCACATTCCCTTTAGAAAAAATAAATAAAATACATCTCTAGTATTGCAAAGTTTGAACTCAGCTCTCCACTAAGCAAATGCCCCCAAAGGTCAGAGCTCTTCCAAGCCAGCTTGTTTCCTCTGAGAACATCTTTAATGAGGCATTTATTTATATTTTCTCCAAAGAAGAAATTCTTCATCTGATGTTATCTGATATTTTTTATTTTAGTAGGAGATTTGGATTTGCTTCCACAAGTGTGTCTTTGACCTGTAATAAAATCCATACTGAAGTAATGGCTAATTCTGAACAACCAAGTAATTTTTCCAGTAAATCCAAAGGAGGGTATGAACAGCTACATCTCTTTGACCTTTCTGTGCCCCTTTTCAGAAATGAGCCCACACTTTGAGCAACAGAACAAAATTTCTTGTGTTGTGGTTCTGCAGGGTCATAAGAGAGTGCTGCCTATGTCCACACAATTAGAAAGGAGGTTAATGAATTGCTAAAATGCATATTTCCAGTGGGTAAAGCAGACAGAAAGCATATTTAAGTGGGCTGAACAGTTTATTAAATGAGATTATAATAGATACTTTGCACCTTGTCAAGTGTCATTTAAGATGAATTGCAGTAAATTCTTACATCAGGAAAGTCCATTAGTTAAAAAAAGGGCTGTACTCTCTGCTGATGCAAATCAGTATCATCCCTCATTACTTCTGGTGTGAATATTTTTTCTTTTTTTTTCTTTTTTATTGTTTAACCTTTTACAGTTTCCCTTTGATTTTTCCAGCAAAAGTGGAGATCAACTTGAACCGTGACTTCATGTATGTACTTTCTAGTGCTCATTGCTGTGTCTGAGATGTCCTTGTTTTATCCAGCTGCACCACAATGTTTACGTGGATATTTCCATGGAGTGCAGATGTATCCCCTAAGCAGGTTTCAGAAGTTGTTTGAGGAATAATCATTCATTAGATTGCTTACAAAGGTTGCTATCCCATAGCAAAGGAGAGAAAAGGCACATCATGACAGCCATGTCAATTTGCCAATACATATGAATAGGTTCCTTCATACATTTATGAAGGAGATGATTGATCTCTTGCCAAAGCCTAGAGGTAGCCTTGCTGAAGAGGAGGAAAGGACACTTTTCCTAGTTGTACTACAGGCTCCCTAGTCTTTGAACGGGTCTTTCCCAATGTATTTCCCACCTGCAGAAAAGCCATTCCCCTTTCCTGTCAGAAATCTCTCACAGAGGTTCAAAACTTCCATATTTCTTTTAAGCCTGAAATCCTGTCAACCAGCACAGTCAGTGGCCAAAGCTTAATTGTCTTTAATGAAGCAATGTTTCTGTGCTATCCGATCCCTGACAGCTCTGTAAACTTTATAGTCACAAGAGCATCACCCATAATATTGGCAGATACCTGTAGTCAGACTGCATAACACAGCATCCCCGTTACATTGCTACTTTTTGCATCCACATGGAGCTTTCACAACCATTTCAACAACAGACATTTATTCAAACTTTACCAGGACATTTTAGCAATGGTGATCAGCATTTCTCTGTCTAAGCTATGATGTCAATGTACTTGGTGGTATTTGGGGAGGAAGGAGTTTCTCTTCCCATTACAGGAAATAAAGATATTCTTTGAAAGCTTGCCAGTACCAAGCTGCAATGGTGATACTGTTGCAGAAGAGTCTTAGAGGGAAGAAAAAAACCCTAAACCTCACATTCTTCTTCTCTCTGGCATGATTTTGATGTATATTAGGAAGGGTGGTGTGGGGAAATCTAGCAAGAAAACTGTTATTCGTTACGTAAACTATTCACTGCTTCTCACAATGCTTCCAAGCCTCAAAGTTGTAGAATTATCATCTTGTTTTAAAAGAACAAGACTCCAAGAAGGTGCTACAATTTTAATGCTGTGGTAAAATCTGTCTTGATTACAGTTGCAAGACATATTCCAGAGGTTCATTATGCAGCTATTTTTTCCTGATTCATCACAAAGGCCTGACAGGAAACAACTACTGTCTAAGCACCTGATTCCCCTTCTTCTCTTAATATTGCTTGTCTGCTTCTATAGATTTGTCTAAATGTATCTCTGTCATTTGTAATAAGGTAATAGGCCTAAAAATTACTTAGTGTCATCTTGCGTCTTCCACTTAGGTACAGAAGATGTTTTAAACCTAAATTGATGTCTTTATTATACCTCTTTCTTTTTGTTATTTGTAGAACTCTCAGATATCTGCTCCAAAGAATTACAAGGCGAAGAAAGAGCACAAAGCATTTCTGACATTGGTGTTATTTTCTTGCGCTGGAAAAAATCCCCATACAGATTTCAGGTTTACTATTTCAGTATAATCTGCCATTTGTATTTGCTGTGTTAATTAAGCAATCTATAGAAATTTCACATGCTGCAGTTTGGTAGAATCTGGTTTCCAGGCTAGATTATCAGAAACCTACAGAATGAAACAGCCCTGTTGGCATTACATGCTCATTAATAGCTTGCATTCTAAAGCTAAGCAATAATAAAAAAAAACGTCATGGTCTGGCGGGAAAGAAAGGCAAGACAAATTACCAGTATCTGTGTTATTAATGCAGTCCATTGCCCTGAGCGAGACAGACAAGGTATCTTGTGCTGGTCTAGTAGGAGGTTACCAGCTAGCGAGGGTCTTCTCTCAGCTGCCCCAAGCTGGCATGCCTCTCTGGGTGCTATTCCTCCAGCACTGCTTTGGTCTTACATGTATGAATATGATATACCTGGAGTCATTTCCTTTTCCTTACCTAGAGCAACTTCCTATCAAATTGTAAGGTTTCTAATCCCAGTGTGCTTACCATCTATCTCACCTTACAGTGCACTGCTAGGGTATGTTGTGTGTGTAAATGGACTTTGATTTACTTATGTCAGTTTTACATACATACTAAAAGATCCAGAACACGTATTTATTTTGCTGTCCAATAAACATGAAATCCCACATCATCTTACTGAGCAAATTTCTTAAGAAAAACACCTATTTGTTATTCACTTACATCAAACTATGCTATACTTCCTGCTTAAAACTCTTAGTACCACTTATACTAAACCTTGTAATGGGCATTTATGACCATTAGTTCACTATTTGTATAACTGCAGAATAATGGCAAGAGATAGTAGTACCTAAAATTGCTCCTGGTAATCAAGAAAGATTCTGCAGCTGGACAGGGAAGGTTTCGTCTGGTACTTGGAGCACTCAATTTTTTCCTTCCTCTTTCATCTCTCTGCACCTCCTTTTCTTTGGATTGTAAGCTCGTTAGGTAATGCACAATGTTATTATGTATAAAGTGGGTCTAATGTAGGAGGAGAGGTCTTAACTGGAGTCTCAGACTACATCTAACTGTGGGGTTTCTGCTCTTGCTTTCCTCTCCACGACTTTCCAGAAGACAGAGCTGTTGGGGAAGGCATCTTCATGTAAAATCCAAAAGCTCTGAAAAGATATTATGTCTCAGAAAAACTTATCTTTGACTAAAGCTATAAACTATATAAAACTGAATTCTTTTTTAACTCCTGGATAATTTTTCTAACCAACATCCTGAATGTTGAACTTTAGGTTGATGCAATTTTCAGTGAGTTAGAAATACCTAGAAAATATAAGATTTATACCAGGAGTGATCCAAGGACCACAAAACGGCTACAAACACAGTGGCCATTACAGAATCATATGTCTCCAGCAATTCTTTTCACTAAAAGTGAACAATAAAATTTACTAAGGAGCTAAAAGAACCTGAGTCATTCCTTTGCACAGGAAGGATAAATTATGTTAGGGATCAAAATGTGCTGAAGCTTCTTAATTTAAAAATGTAATTGATAGATTAACATAAGCCCTTGTTAGGTGACTTTGCCCTGAACAGCACAGAAAAAGCAACCTGAGGGCACAGGTGATGTCTATTGACTTGCCAGGAAATCCTTAGTGCTAGGACGCAGCCTATGAGTCGGGCAACTCATGCTTTGTTGATAAAAAGGCTGGTAGAAAAGAGAAGTCTCCAGTTCCTAGGGTGGAATGCACAGGAGTCAGTTATTTCTTTCTACAATCTCTACTTAAGTGTTTAAGAAAACTCCTCATTCAGTTCAGTTTCACAAAAAAATGATTGTCCATATGAAGATTAAAAAAAGAAAATGAGATTTGATTTTCTTTTGGAAAATCACATTAAAAGAAGATAGAGCATATCCTGTGCCAGAGAAAGGCAGACTATGTTGTACCTAACCATACTGTTTAAAACACTAATTAACCGAGAAAAAGCATTTCAGAGCCACTGTGATCTATAGGTCCAGATTAATTAGCACAAAACTTTAATTAGTCAGTGGTAAGATGTGCCACCTTTGGAACTAAGATCATCAAAAGTGGGCGTTCACAAGCTCACCAGCTACTCCAAACACAACATTCCCTGTTGGCTGTCCTAAGGCAGCAAGTAGACTAACGCAGTTGTAATTCTCTCTGCGAAGCCTAAAGCCACCTTAGTTGCAAAGAATATCTCCCGGACCCAGAGACATACCCTGAATGAACGTGGGAGAAAAGACTCTGCAGAAGCATAACTCACCTCCACTTAAGAAGAGGTGACTCAGACCTATTCATAACTCTTTCCAGTGGTTCCTAATCTTCGTGCTCCACAAGGGTGAAATAAAGAGGGGAAAGTGTTAGTTCTCAGCCTCTTTTCTCAATTGCTCTTCCAACTTCCCCCTCTTCTTCTCATCCTCAGATGGCATTTTTGCTCTTTATCTGACCAGCCTCAGCAGGTTACCCAGCATATTTTCAAGGCTGCCAGAGCTGCTCCGTCACCCCCTCTGACCAGCCTTCCCAACACTACTGCTAGAGCACCTTCACTTTTTGTGCCATGACTCTCTTTAGGTCACTGCTGGGATTAGCTTCTCCTCTCATTGGCAGGATCTTGTACCACAGAAGCAATATCATGACCAAAAACTTTAATCATGGCTTTGTCACAGGTAGGAGCACATGTTAGACTGCAATCAGAGGCAGTCAGAAAAATGAGGTTATTTCATTAGCAAATTTCATCTGAAGGCTGGGCATCACTAGATTGGATGATTTGACAATTGTCTCTACCTTTCAACTTATTCAGAGTAAAATAACATTATTTTCAATAAGCTGAATCCCTCAGCACTCTGAGAAGCACATGATGATGTAATATACACCTGAAAGTGACCTTTTGTGTTATGTAGTTCTGTCTCTACAATAACATACATTACCTAGCTCTATCTTAAAACTTTAAGTTTTATAATGTAATTGTTTCTCTTGCTTGGCACGTCCAGCAGTTTCCTCTGATTTTTCCACCCATTTTCTCCTCTGCCATGAGTCAGCAGCTGCTGGAGCTGTGGATGCCTAAGATTTCCACCACTGGAAACCTCAAGAGACATTTCACCCACTGCCTAATCCCATGCTTGGACCTAAACATGCCATGGAACAGTCACTATGAAAGCGATGCCAGTGAGATATGTTGTCATAAATTTAAGACAGCCACATAGGAGGTTTATAATTAAGGGATAAGTAGAGGCAATGAGTCATTACATTCAGTGCTGTGGGAGTTTTAGAAAAAGATATTTTCTGCAACTCATGGGAATAACACTTGACCTTTGACATGTCTAGATTTTTTTTTCTTTTATTGTTAGCAGATGTTGCTGCAGTCAAGAGAAGCAAGATACCACATGGCCAGTGTTTTAAGAGAGTCATTTAATTAAGTCCATGTCTTTGATACCATATACTTAGAGCCTTCAGGAATACCAATCAACTATAAAGTAGTCTTCAGATATCTCAGATATACATAAAATTCCCAGATTAGCTCAGCCTTACTAAACATATTTAGCATAGCTTATTATGATCTTTCACTTAATAAGATCCCATCAGCAAAAATAGGATTGACCCTGCTTTGCTTATTGGCTTGAACAATCTGCAGAAAATCACAGGGGCAGCCAGCTGTGGGACTGGAGATTTAGTCTCTGCTCTTCTCTGAGTCAATAGTCTTGTATGATTCATCTGATTGAAGTTTAGCCATCCAGGGCACCCTGCAGTTAATGAAGAGAGGTGATACTTCCTCAGGGCAGTTTCTCCAGCTAACCTTGGTGGCTCTCAG
Organism: Apteryx mantelli; assembly: GCF_036417845.1. Lineage (NCBI taxonomy): Eukaryota > Metazoa > Chordata > Aves > Apterygiformes > Apterygidae > Apteryx > Apteryx mantelli. Next base: position 18,960,613 of record NC_089978.1, read on the forward strand.
GATGGACTGAATCAACCCTGTTAAGGATGCTACCAGAGGTGCCAAATCCAGCACCGCTACAGCCCCTAAACCTGCCTTTGAGCTGGAAGGGAAGTACATGCCCCCAAAAAGGAGAATCCCAGCACTTATTTGGGCAACATATCTCCTCACCCCATTCCAGGGGAACATAGACTCTGCAGATGTCTTGGTTCACAGTGCAATTAATGTCTCACTAGACACAGTCAGAAGAAATCTAGTTCTTTCTACCGAAGTCTGCCACACTGCGCAACCAAGTTACAAAAGGAAAACAAAGGCATTCATTGCTTGGAGTACCTAAAAACATCCTGTTTCTCCTCACTGTCAGCTCAGTTCTTCCCCAGGGTTACAAAGCTGCTCCTGCTGCTGGCAAACCTGTCACAGCACCTCCCTTGACAAGATGCTGCTTCTTGGAGAGCCAACCTTTTGATTTGGGAGCAACCAGAGCACCCTTGAGAAATTCATAGCTCTTCCTGAATCTTTTTAAAATATATCCCAAGGAGATCCATAGGGTCTCACTAATTTAAGAGACCTCATCACACAGAAGTTTTGACATGAGCTTTCTGGTGCATGAGGCAATAATAAGATACTATTTAGCTTATGCAAGATGAGAGCTTTTTGTTGAGTGACTCTGAAGTTCCACATACCCCACCTTTGTCTGTGCATTCTCTTAAGAAGTTAATTGCATTTTAGTCATAATCTTGCAAAATAACTTTGTGTAGACTTCACATTAAAACAGCGGTCTGGATTTGAACAGCAATCAATGATTTACTTGACATTATATAGAGAATATGCCCAACACTTGAATACATACATTGTTATTGTTATACTGATTTGTTTTATCATGAGATCTTTTCTCACATTCTTCCCTCCACTTTTTTTTTTTTTTTTTTTAGTTAAGCTGTAGTATGAAATTCAATAAAGGGCACTTGCACTTCTTCTCCTTTCATTTCTCTGTGTTTATAAACCTATTGTGTTCTTTAACCAATTCTTTCCTTTCTACCAAAATTACCTCCTTGTTCTTCACAATTTCAAGGTTATGCTAAGGCTTTACAAATCACATATCCTAAACCTAATATCCCCATGACATTTAATGGCATCATAGGAATCAGCTGGGCCCTAGCACTACATGAGACCAAACATAATAAGAGATGGATTGAATAGTGGGATGTACCAAAATTTCCAAGATTTCATTATCCTCTTAGGTTGCTTATGGAAACATCATGCAGGAGCTACAGAATCATTAAAATTCCACCTATATTATATATCATTTCTACTTCTTTCACTGTAGGCCCCTCAAAGAAGAAAAATATATTTGAGAAACTTTCAAAATCCATGCTGGTTTTTTTTTCCTTATCTGTGTATCATCCCTTAGATGTTTACACTTTCCAGTTCCAAACTAAGGGTTAGTAGAGTGCAAGTCCCCAAGTCTGCTTTTTGAAAAATGTTTTTCTTCTACAAGTCCTCTGGGATGTTGCCCAACTCCCATGACTTCTGAAGTATAAACACTAGTTTATACGAACACTTATCCTTAATTTTCTGGGGCAAGCCTCAGTTAAGTTCCTGTGCTTTTGGAAAGAAGTGCCCTTGGTTCTCCCCACAGTCTTGTGTATTAACAAACATTAAATATTTAGTATGTGAAACATGTTGAACATTTCCTATCCTTAATAAGATACAATTCAGCTAGTATCTTAGAGCAAGCAAGTTAAATACTATTCTGAAGGCTGCTGCAAGATTCACACTAGAAAAGTTATATTCTACAGGATAACTCCTACATAGGAGAAAAAAGTTCATGAATACAATTTTCTGCATATGAATACAGGTAGGATCCAGCATTCCTGAATTTGAGTTTCTACAGGCGTCTACTTGTGAGCCAGGTATCCAAATTCCCATTACAGTCCATGGAGAGCTGGTCAGGACATTGCTTGGAGTTCACTGGCTCATCCCAAAGATGACACCCACCCTCGATCAGCTGAATCATCCCCCAACTCCACTTACTGGACTGACTAGCTCTCTGTTAATTCTAACAGGAGTTTAGACACCTTCTACATGTTAAATCTAAATAACACTCCTAAATTTAAGGTGAGATATTTTCTTTTCCTTATATCTAACCACTGTGTAGTGACAATCGTACACATTTTGCTACATTTCTCCATGAAACTCCAGAATTCATTTCTAAGCAAGTTCTGAAGGTTACTGAAGAAACAAAAGCTGTTTGGGTTACTTGCCAACAAGGGTAACACTGTCTCTGGTGGCTCCCTAAGAAGAGAATAGGTAAGTTGCCCAATGTAAAAACTGTACTCGAGAGGCATAGTGGGTAAACTGGGTCTTGGTTGGAACACTTCTGCAATCCATAATTGCACAAAGAAGTCTCTGCCAGAGGATGCTGATGGACATTTGAAAAGAAGTTTCCTTCCATGTTTGTACAGTACACATACAAAAATTCAAGCAGTTCGATGATTTGGTTTGGAACAAATACAGACAAGTACTGAGGTATTCAAATATTCACCACGCCTCATTGATGCCTGATCTGGAAAGAACATTTAAATTGTTTCAGTATTGAAATAATTCGTCCTCTGAGAGGACTTGTCCCAACAAGAATAACAAAGTCGTTTGAAGATGCAGTCAGAATACCAGCTTGATTTTTCTCATTCTCAAGGGGCATTTTTCTATGATGCTCAAAAGCTTGTCAGAAGTGATGAAAAAGTACTGTAGGACTCCTGTCTGCCTATGGTAGTTCTTAAGCATAAACTAACTGTCACAGGAGACGAGCTTTTTTTTTTTTTTGGGGGGGGAGGTGTGTTTGTTTTTTTAAATCATTCCTGCAGTGGTTGAGGACTGAAAGGGAAAAGAAAGATTTCATAACAATGCAGAGGTTTTTGAATGTATTCTTTTTGACATAGATGTGGGTTATTTGATTATAGGAGGAGGTCACACAGGTGACTTTCAGGATTTGAATATTTTGCTTCTTACTGTGATGAGTTAATCTACTTCAGGGAATTTGGGACTGAAAAGACAGCATCGTGGCCACAAGAGGGTGCAAAATAACCCAGCACACGGAGAAAGCTTTGTGCACTTCAGAACCACCTTTGTGCTGCACGAATCATCAAGAGGATAGTGATAATTACACTCTCTTTCTTGGGAAGTAATACTCTGTCTGAAAGAGCTTTATCACAGATGAATTTTATTTGGACTGCAAAATAAAAGAAAACTCACAGTAGAAACATTGAAAGCTTTGCTCAGAGGGAAAGGTAGCTTCTTAAGGAAGTGTGAGGATTCCATGGAGAGCACTTTTTGAAAAAAGCAATCAGACAGTCTTGAAAAAAGGATCACATGTATGAAAAAGGTCTTTGACAAACAGAACAAACCTATGGGCTATAGGTCCAGGCAACTCTACATATACTGTAACGTTACAATGTACTTGAAGGTGTCTCTGTAAATATTTGTCTTTGCTCCCCAAAATACTCCATGACATACAGATATTTTCTTACTGATGTTTCTGTGATTGACCCAGATGATTTGGCTGCATGCAAGTTATCTAACTTTTTTTTCTCCCTCTTCTTTCCCTCTTCCCAACCTGACTACTCTCTCCTTGGTAAACTTAATTGTATTAAGTATCTGGTCAAAGCTAATCTTGTTTGCAAAGCTGGAAGAAAAAATTACTTCATCTTTCTTTCGCACCAGCACTTATTTGTTGTCCTCCTTCCCTCAGTAATAATCTTATGCTTTCTTTGGTCTTCCTTTTAGTGTATATGTAGAAACCCTTCTTATTATCTTTTCTGACACTTACTAGTTATGATCCACTTAGCATCTTAGCTCTTCTCATTATATCCCTGCACATTCCTATTATTCCAGTATATAGACCTCTAATCATTTTTGCTTCCATAAATTGGAAGTGGATTATCATCCTTCCCATTAAATGCTGTACTGTGCTAACCATATCTGTGTGGGAGGGACTGCACGGTGTTAAGAGGCAACACACAAAAGCTCTAATCTTTTTGTGACCTTCCTCATTAGCAAAATGGGAGTGAAAAGTAAGACTTTTCCCCTGGTCTTTGAGTCTTTTGGCTGGATCTTGAACTCTTTATGACATGGGAGGTCTAGTTATGTGATTAAGTAATAGGTAACAGGTAGCACAACAGTTGATTTTGTCTGCAGGGTGCCAATAACAATGCAATGCTTACGAATTCTAAATCACAGAATAATGTATTTTTATGTTTGAGAAACAGTTTCAAAATACCAATGCTAGTATCACTCCTTTCCCATTTTAATGAACAGAAGAATGTATCAAACACATACCTATGACAGTAATTTTCTTTTAACAGTTGTCACTCTTCACTAGAGGCTGCAGATACCCAACTCTAAGGAACCAGCAATTCAGAAGTTCAATCAGTACTAAATACTTGCTAACTTCAATAAGAGCTTGTTCAAATCTACAAGATTCCTTCCCTTCTCCAAGTTTTGTCTCTATATAGCTCTGGATTCCCTTGCTTGAATAATATCCATCAGGAAGACCTCCTCTGTAGAGATGAACCTCCTCTCCACAACTACTTGTGGCATTGGCCATTCATGGTTGCTAGAGAGAAATACAGTCAACTTCTGGCCAACAAAAGCAACAAGCTCCAAGTAAATCTTCAACCCCAGGGAGAGCTGAGGTCTGCACACCAGCATGGCAGTAGGGAGGACTTTGCCCAGAAGGGTGACTGCCCACTACCTTTACCACAAGAGAGATCTCTCCAGCTTCAGAGGACTGGGGAGAGAACGAATCCCACCAGTGACTGTCTATGGGGATTGTGCATATAATTCCCTGTGAATCAGAGGGAGAGTCAGATCTTGATATCTCTAACAAAATAAAACTGAATTAATTTCTTTAATCAAAGAATGGAAAGCAATCAAAATTTTCTGCCAGGCATGCTGTCAAACTGACAAAGTGACTCAGCAAGCAAAATAATTGGTCTGTAATATATCTGAGGATTTGGGTTGGGGTTTAGACTTGCTATTAAAGACTAAACAGAAATCGCAGATTTAACACAAGGTTGTCATGATTGCAGTTTTAAAGGGTCCTGCTGTCTGCCTTAAAACAAGCAGGAGCTCACTGCAAAAAAAAATTGGCTGCTTTGTCACTAAACTAAGTCCTTGTTAGTAAATATCTTTAATAAGCTGAGCCAGATGCGGAACACACTCCCTGAGAAGGTGAGAGTGATCATATTTTGATTATTTCCCAAAACCAGTCCTCTTGCATAATGCTCATCCTTTAAACCAAGATAACAATAAATAGTCGCCCACACCCTGTCTCCAATAAACACACACTGCCCCCAGTTGAACTGTCTATTAGGAAAGGAAAAAACACAAGTCTCCATGAACCACCCAGGACCAGTCTACTTAACTGAGAGGAATTCAGATGTAGACATGCTGAGCGTGATACGAAGCGAAAAATTCTTTCTTGTTGACACCCTCAAGTTAACAAACAAACTGCATTTTCCTGTAAGGAAAAGTAAGAAAATGCACAGTGAAAATGATATACTTAGAAATATTCAACGAGTCAAAAACACATTAACCAGAAGTTGTACAAAGATGATTGGGTAAAGACTCAAGTAACACATATAGACTAATTAAAAAAAAAGAAACATCAGATTTTTATTGCCTTAATTAATGCAGCTTCATGTGCAAAACACCACAGAACTGGTAGCAACAGAACATTGTTTTACTTCACTGAAGAACCATGGGAATATAAAAACAAAGGAAACTACATGAGCAACAAAGAAACTAAGATTTCTTTTAACAATGAAGAAATGCTGTAATATTATTTACAAAATATTCTGTTAAAAGAATGGTCTTTAATGTGGGGGGCCTTAAGCTAGAGTTTGTTCAGTTCAAATTCATCACTGGATTTGTAAGGAAATAGGTTCCTGGCAATTTTTTCCCCCAAAGTAATCACCACTGAATTTGGCTTTGCCAGCTGTAGTTCATGACAGTTATACAATATTTCTACTATATTGAATGTAATCCTCCATTTCAGTCCTTCCACTGTCCCAGATGTCAGGGAGAAATATTGTTTTCCCTGAAGTAAAACTGATTTCTGGATTATTTCTTCACTTTCTTGTGAAACACAGAGCATGGCTACAGGGAGAGATGGGATGTTCTGTGTCTATAAGTGACACAAAAACCTTATGGGTGCTTACTTTCTTGCCCCACATTCATTGCTAAGTTTTGCAAGATTTCTTGCCTCTGTACCATGAGTCATACTCTGTTCCCAAGCAGCATCAGTTCCTGCTACTGCAGGCAAAAAAGAAATACTGATAACACTTATTTACTCTTGTTCATTTCCTGTGATGTTGCAATTATTATAGCTTTTATGGATCTCTGCTAATCATGTCTGGTTGGTCTTACACATCTGGGAGCGTTCTGTGGTTTGTAATATGGACAACTCTGGATTAAATATCTGTTGTGAGTTACCCTGGAGCTGGTGACAAAAATGTCCCTTCCCTACACTCCTGTGAGAAAATAATTACATTGTTAAGCAAAGGAGGCATGCCAATTCCCTAGAAGCCACAGGCAATGGGCAAGAAGGGATTTCAAGGGTGATCTAGTGTGCTGCACTGCTCTGAACCAAAGTCACCTACCCATGCCATTCCCAACAAGTGCTGTTCAGCCTGATCTCAAAACCTCTAGATCCTAGAGCTGTGGTGCCCAGAACTGGCCACGTTACTCCAACTTCAGCACTGCTACCACTGTCTAGAGCAGATATGTCACACGCACACATTAGACTGGTAAAATAAACAACTTGTACTTGATCAGATCCTTATCTGCACTCAGATCCTTAATTACAGATTACAGCCAACACAACCATTTCCATTTCACATTGGTGCAAATGGTGAATCTCACGTACGGTACAAAATTTGCACCTTATCCTACCAAATCCATACTCTTTCTTCAGGCCACTTTTCTCATTTGCCAAGAACATTCAGAAATCTAATGCTGTTCTCCACAACACTAGCAGCCATCTGCCCCATCTCCTGCCTGAGGGTCAGCTGCAACTTTAAAAATCACATACTCTTCTACTTATCCAGTTCATTAATGAAACACTGAACAGTGCTGGATCCAGAGCAGATACTAGCAGAAGCCCATTTGAAACATCTACCCAGTTTGAAAGCGAAGCAGAGATTAACAGAAAGTATTTGCAAGTTTTTCAAAAATTTTGTCCCAATGTAGTAATAGTTTTACCAAAATTGTATTTCCTATGAGTATATCATAGGAGACATAGTGCCTTTTAGTTAAATACTTAAGTCAAAATAAGAGACAACCTTCTTTATTCTTCATTCACAAGGCCCATTAACTTGTTAGAGGGGAAAAAAGCAGATTGTTTTGATAAGATTTTTTCTTAGAGAAGATAAGATGTCAAGCATTGGAAGGGGGTCAAGGAACTAGATAAGGGAAGACAGCAAAGGATGATGTTGCAAGTGGAAATATCAAGAGGTTACAAGATGAGTTTAATCATTATGTGAGGATTGGTACAAAATGTAGACCTGCACTATGAGCACTGCTTATGAGTCAGATTTGGGAGGCATTGTCAGCACAGTAATAGACGAGGATATCACAGCAACCAAAAGATGACACAGAAGACTGGAGTAACTGAAAAGAAATGGAAGGCAGCATTAGCTAGGGATTAGTATCAGGCACGTCTTCTCTATCCTACCAGTTACAGTGACACAGGTAGAAAAAAGACTGGCTGACTGCAAGACACACTTGTGATGCGGTTATGGAAAAAGCAAGTACAATCTTAAGATGTGTCAGGAAAAGTTATTTCCTTTAAAAGGTAATATTAATGCCATTGTAAAAATGGAATTGTGTCCGAAACACAGTTCAGGACATTCATGTTCAAAAAAAGTAATTTAACTCAAAAACAATACACAAAGCTGCAAAGATGATCAGTAATAAATATTTGGCTGGAAATCCAAAGAAGATTTTTGACTGTCAGAGAAGTGAGTTTCTAAGCAAATGAAAGAGCTATTGGCAGTGTAACCTACTCAGATTATAAGAGGCTATGTATTTACAACATGGATATATATCTTTGGTTGCATCTTTCAAGTTGTGTACCACCTGGCCTCCAGCTCCTGCTCCAGAAGGGCATGAGTCTCCCACAGGCACTCTCGTTTATCTTCCAGTCCCATGCAGAGCTCTCAAATATCCTTGGGTATTTCAAATTATACAAGATAGCTTATACTTACCAGCAGAGCTATATCTGAGGTATATGTGGGGTAGTACTTCAGGAATATGCTTAATATGGTGTTAGGGACACACAGACAATCCAGTGGTCATCAGCAAAAGCTATCAATCAGTACAGGCATACCTCGTTTTATTGTGCTTCACTTTATCACGCTTCGCAGATATTGCATTTTTTACAAATTGAAGGTTTGTGGCAACCCTGCATCAAGTGTCTATTGGCACCATTTTTCCAACAGAGTGTGCTCACTTTGTGTCTCTGTGTCACATTTTGGCAATTCTCGTAATATTTCAAACTTTTTCATTATTATTATATCTGTTATGGTGATCTGTGATCTTTCATGTTACTATTGTAATTGTTTTGGGGCGCCACAAACCACACCCATAGAAGACGGTGAACTTAATCGATCAGTGTTGTGTGTGTTCTGACTGCTCCACCGACCGGCCATTCCCCCATCTCTCTCCTCTCCTCAGGCCTCCCTATTCCCTGAGACACAACAATATTGAAATCAGGGCAATTAATAACCCTACAATGGCCTCTAAGTGTTCAAGTGAAAGGAAGAGTCACACGTCTCTCACTTTAAATCAAAAGCTAGAAATGAAGAAGCTTAGTGAGGAAGTGAGAAATTCTGTGAAGGCTGAGAGAGGTGAGGAAGCTGCAGAAGAAAAGTTTGAAGCTAGCAGAGGTTGGTTCATGAGGTCTCAGGAAAGAAGCCATCTCCATAACATAAAAGTGCAAGGTGAAGCAGCAAGCGCTGATGTAGAAGCTGCAGCAAATTATCCAGAAGATCTAGCTAAGAGAATTGACAAAGGCGGCTACACTAAACGACAGATTTTCAATGTAGACCAAACAGCCTTATACTGGAAGAAGAGGCCATCTAGGACTTTCACAGCTAGAGAGGAGAAGTCAATGCCTGGCTTCAAAGCTTCAAAGGACAGGCTGACTCTCTTGTTAGGGGCTAATGCACCTGGTGACTTTAAGCTGAAGCCAATGCTCATTTACCATTCCGAAAATCCTAGGGCCCTTAAGAATTATGCTAAATCTACTCTGTCTGTGCTCTATAAATGGAACAACAAAGCCTGGATGACAGCACATCTCTTTACAACATGGTTTACTGAATATTTTAAGCCCACTGTTGAGACCTACTGCTCAGAAAAAAAGATTCCTTTCAAAATATTACTGCTCATTGACAATGCACCTGGTCACCCAAGAGCTCTGATGGAGATGTACAATGAGATTCATGTTGTTTTCATGCCTGCTAACACAACATCCATTCTGCAGCCCATGGATCAAGGAGTAATTTCAACTTTCAAATCTTATTATCTAAGAAATACATTTTGTAAGGCTATAGCTGCCATAGATAGTGATTCCCCTGATGGATCTGGGCAAAGTAAATTGAAAACCTTCTGGAAAGGATTCACCATTCTAGATGCCATTAAGAACATTTATGATTCACGGGAAGAGGTCAAAATAACATTAACAGGAGCTTGGAAGAAGCTGATTCCAACCCTCATGGATGACTTTGAGGGGTTCAAGACTTCACTGGAGGAAGTAACTGCAGATGTGGTGGAAATAGCAAGAGAACTAGAATTAGAAGTGTAGCCTGAAGATGTGACTGAATTGCTGCAATCTCATGCTAAAACTTTAATGGATGAGGACTTGCTTCTCATGGATGAAGAAAGAAAGTGATTTCTTGAGATGGCATATACTCCTGGTGAAGATGCTGTGAACATAGTTGAAATGACAACACAGGATTTAGAATATTAATAAACTTAGTTGATAAAGCATCAGCAGGGTTTGAGAGGACTGACTCCAATTTTGAAATAAGTTCCATTGTGGGTAAAATGCTATCAAACAGCATCACATGCTACACAGAAATCCTTCATGAAAGGCAGAGTCAATCGATGCGGCAAACTTCATTGCTGTCTTATTTTAAGAAATTGCCACAGCCACCCCAGCCTTCAGCAACCACTACCCTCATCAGTCAGCAGTCATCAACATCAAGGCAAGACCCTCCACCAGCAAAAAAAATTATGACTTGCTGAAGGCTCAGATGATGGTTAGCACTCTTTTTTAGCAATAAAGTATTTTTTAATTAAGATATGTACATTGGGGTTTTTTTAAGACATAATGCTATTGCATACTTAATAGACTACAGTATAGTGTAAACATAACTTTTATATGCACTGGGAAACCAAAAATTCATGTGACTCACTTTATTGCACTGGTCTGGAACCAAACCTGCAATATCTCCAAGGTATGCCTGTATATTCATAGTCACAAGCCCAGAGAGATAAGTAAGAAAGAGGCACCTGCTTGCATCTCTCTAAGGAGACCAATGGTCTCAAACTCAGCAGCCTTTTCCAGCCTCATGGAAAGCACAGAATTTTAGAGCACCAAAAATTGCTGTTGCTGTAGACACCCTAAGAATATGTCAGTCAGGTCAATAAACATGTGGCTATCCCCACAGGAAAACACTGTGTAATCTACACACTTACTAGACAAGATTGAGGAAAAGAATAAGCTATGTTTATTGCAGCCAAGTACCAAGTTAAAGAATTTATGAAAGAATTGGAAGTGCAGGTACAGAAAGAAAATAAATGAAACCTATTATCAATTAGGACCTGAAATTTTAGCTCTGGTTCTGACTCATTACTTGCCAGCTGACTCAATCCTTGCCAGCCAGGGCATTTAGGTGGCAAGTAGGTTCCAGCAAGCACTGGCCTCCAGTGTGCTCCTTTGGAGAACCAGCTATTTCCTTTGATTACTGTCCTTCTCTAATATTCAGCATTAAGTTAAATCTCCAATGACTGCAAATGGCCTTCAGGGTAGCTTCCAACCCCTGAGTTATCTTCTCAAAGAAAAAAATACTCTTTTCTTCTTCAGAGTCTTCAGAGTCCTTGAATGTAAAGGTGTCAAACACCAATTTCTTTCTGTTTCTGACCATTCTGCTGCTCCATGTAGAGCCCTTGCACACTAAGGCTGCATGTGCCAGTGGAAATGCAAAGGAAGCAAACCTGGCAATGATTTATTTCTTCCGCAGTTTTATTTCCACTGATGCCTGATCTCTAATGCAAATAAAGCCAGGATTCTGCCACCAGATGGCCAAACACTTCACAAACTAGACCCTTCTTTTTAGTTTAGAAAAAAACTATGTCTTCTTACATTTTCATATCTCTGATACCTTAAAAATAAGTATTAATATATTTAAATCACAGCAATTCACAGAAACCAAACATGATAAATAAACAAGCCAGAAGATGGATTGGAGAAATGGCATCCTCACTGGACATATGGATGTAGAGAGATAACACAGTGAACTGGATTCCTTACAACCACACCCACCCTCGCTTCTCCTCATTCAAGGACAGTCCAGGCTTTCTAGCACTGCTGTTGTGTGTGTTAGAGACTCACTCACATACACCTTTTTATTGCTAAGTATTTAATATGTCAGAATCATACTACTGTTCTCATCAACCTGTATTCCTCTGTTTGATTTGTATAAATATATACTAAGGAAAAGACAGTATTTCAGTTTAATTGCAAGACTGAACATGTACTGGAGAGGAAGACAACATAACTATCACAGAAAGTTTACACAGCAACAGTGGCTTATGTCCCACAAGCTTTCATTTGGAATCTTTGCACAGAAGCTAAAAATAAGAACTGTGCATTCATAAATCATTTTAAAAAGTGTTTACAGACGAAGAACACAAAGGAGGTATGTGATCAGCTGAAGCAAATAGGATCTTGGGAATGCATAAGGAGTCAGAAGTTTGCCCAGTGAAGACTGTTTCTACCTATGAAAAGTAATAACAGTAGGTACTGGTCCCTAACCAATACAGGCTCTAGACTCTAGCGAATGATTCAACTAACCAATCAGGCCACCTACATAAGGGTAAGAAGAAAGACTCTCTAAGGCCCCACTAACTTTATTGACTAGGTCAACACCGATCACTATGGGAACTTAGACATGCTACTCACACGTGGACACATAAAACAGAGTGTTTTAATATGGAGCTAAATCTCACCTGTAGTGTGTACAAAAGTCTTCTACCTATTTCAAGAATAGTATGCACTGTTTGTTCAAGAACAGCAACTGGGGGAACGAAAAAGGTGTTGTTTTTCAATGAAGGTGCATATGCCTCATCTGAGATGGACTCTAGAAGATACTAAACCTGCTGAAATGTAGTGACAGTCTTTACTAGGAGAAATAAAGCTATGTCACCTCAACTTTTGATCTTGTAAAATTCCAGCTAGTGAAATTATTTACAAGTCTGATTAGAACCTCATCTTCAGCCTCTCTAGAGCTCTAGGAAAAAAAAAAGAAAAAAAAAAATCACACTGAACTTGCAGATGAGGTGGACCTTTGTTCTCATATGAATGCCTAATTTTCAGCCCAATATTCCCCATGGAAATTCAGAACACAATCACGGAGTTCATCTCTCCCTCACCCTTTCCTGATGCTATCTGCTTCTGGCTCCTTTAAAGTCCTATTGCTTTTGCTACTTGTGCTGCCCACAGCACCCACACAGCCACAACAAGAGCAGTGGTATCAGAAGTTGCAGCAGGTTTGCCAACAACAGAAGTGATAGCAGGGGAAGCTGTCTACACAAGTGCCATGGGTGAACACAGATGCAGCATCAATTTCTAGGTGGCACAATGTAGTATGCTGCTTAATTTTTCAGATCATTCAAGGTACTGTAAAAACTCATTTAAGAGCAGGACTAGAAGTCAAAATGATCTCAGCAAAATGGAAAAATGGTCTAGAAAAGTCAGTCAAAAAAGACAAGAACTTACACCTGGGCAAAAACATCCAGCTGTGAGAGGAAACAGCGGACTAGGAGCAGGAGAGGATCTGAACATTGCAGGAGGCCATGAGTCTCAGTACAGGGCCTGCTCTTGTGAAATGGGGAAACACTGCATTGGGGAGAATAAATAGGAGGCTATCCTACCAGGAATGGCAATAACCCTTTCACACAAGATACCCTGATAATACCTCAGTGAGATGCCATATCCACTCTGGATACTTTCATTACATCAAATTCTTCTTGAATTAGAGAGAATCCAGAGCACAAAAGAATGATCTGAAGTTTAGAAAACCTAATCTGCAAGAAAAGATTGAAAGAATATGGATAGTTTAACCTGAAGAATAGAATTTATAAAGACGACTTAATTGCAGTCTTCAAATATGTAACAGGATGCTCCAAAGAACAAAGGGAATTATGTTTTCCAAATTTGTAGTAGATAGGATAATTAACACTGGACTTGATTCAAGGAAAACTCAAACTAAACATTACGAAGACAAATACCTAATGATGAAAACAGCAAATCACTGAAATAGACTGCCTGGGAAGGTTGTGGATTTTTCATCATTAGAGATCTTAAGGAAGGAAAAAGATCTTCTAGGAATGCCACAAATGTAGCTTATCTCGTCTTGGGACCAACTAGATAAAGTTATCTCCTCCCCAGGCCTTCTTTTCTGATTCTACAGGTGTTGCACACAAATTATGAAAGGCTCCAGGTTTACTTAATATACTTCATAAATTCAGTGTTACTAGATTAAGAACCTGAACAAGTAAAGCACATGCAAGGAATTACAAATTAAAACTACATCCTCCCCATGATAATGGACAGATTCTGATTTTTTTTTAATAGCATAAAACCCAATGCAACTCTAGTAAAATTAGAGAAATCTCTCAGCAGTTTTCTCTAAGTTTAATCAATATATGGCATAAAAGGCACAGTCACATGGAGAACAGGAGTGCTAGTCCTACTGTAATGAACAGTTTTTGTATCTTTTTGTATCTTTTTACTACGTGGTAGTAGCAAACCTCCATTGTCAACCATGGGAGAGGTTGGCCTAGGGAAAGTCCCAGTAATCCAGTACAAACTGGCCAAACTGGCCTAAGTAAATACTTCTTAAGTCTTAGCAAGTACTGCTAAGTACTTTTACAGGCATTTACAGCTAGGATCTTGAATAAAATACTTCCAAAAAAGCTATGCTTAAAGTAAGAGTATCAGTCTATAGAGCTCGGCATCTTTTCATCCAGCAGCATAGCTGGGATGAGAAGGAGAAAACATACTTTAAATATTAAAATACAGATACAGAAGACAGGAAATTGCTGAAGAAATGCAGACCAATGGCAGAACCTTAAGAGACACATCAAAATGCTTCTTATTTCATAGATCGCAAGAGATTTTTATCTCTTGTCCTGAGAAGTACTAATTTTAACATGCTATTTTCCAACAAGGACTTGTATGAAACTTATAACAAGTAGGTTGAACTCAGTGTATTACTTCCCACTAAATTACATTCGAGTATTATTGTCGGTGTAACTCATTCTTTGGAGTCATAAACAAAAAGAAAAAAAATCAGTCCAAACAGACCTAATATTGAATGCTGCTATATTCATTTCCTTGCAAAGCAATAAAAATCCACGTTGTACCTTTTCAGGTATTTTAACAAGTACAAAGCAACAGTCTGCCACTGTTACACCAAAACTGCACTAAATGCAGCATCTTACAGTCTTAGTCCAATGCAAAACACAAGAGAAGAAGGGAGAGACAAGTGAAATATGAACATATATGAGAACTACCTATCTGGAAGAACACTGGTAACTAGAAAAAAAACCTTGCTTTCCTTTTTAACTGAGTTTACCCACAGTTTCTGTCACTGGATGATTTAAGGCAATCAACTTGCCATCAACCAACTATTATGGTTATACAGAAGGATAATGATACCAAGGCAGCTTTTGAGCTCCATGTTGTGAGCTAATGGTTTGCTACAAATTCACGGTGAGGTAAACACTCAAGGTTCCTTACCTTCAACTTGAGCAAAAGGAATAATCTCAAAAGGTGGGTCCTTAATATGAAGACAATTGCCTCAGGCTACAGGCAGCACTCTAGAGCAACCATCCAGGCCTGGGAAATAGCTGAATAGTACAGCCTAAGTTGAATAGTGCAGCCTAAGAAAACGAAGGAAGTGAATATCTCACAGGAGCCTGTTTAGCTTGCTTTCTCCAAGACAAACCCAGGCTGGAAATCTTCAAAGCACCAAAGTCAGAGCCAGATGATCTGCCTGACTATATCATCCATCCTCTGTAGAGAGCCTAGTAACAAACATAACTGAGCACAGAGCTCTGGTGTTTGAACTCTTGGTCAGATCTCAGTCAGTGCTTGATCAAGCAGTGGTAATGGTGCTGTGCTGGTGCAGCACTGCCCTCCCTCAAGCTGCTGAAAAAACTGGAATGCAGGTGAGAGGATGCAATCTCTTCTGTGTAGCAAGAAAATACAAAGCAGGGGAGTAACCTTACTTGGAAAAAAAAAAAAAAAAAAGACATGGTTGCCTGATATGAAATACAGTGTGTGCCTGCTCTGAGCAGAAAGGGAGTAGTGTGTATCACTAGTAAGAAGAACCTTTCTGTCTTACAGCGCAGGACATGAATATATTCTAACATCTGTTACAATATACATGTAGATTTACTTGAAGGGGCAAGTTCCCTTTTTTCCCCAGTTGTACTCAAGAGTAAATAGGAACACATTTATAGCAATGTAAGAAACCCAGGTTCAGATCCCTGTTCTCCCTAAAGAGACCAGAATTTACATATTCCATCTCTTACTGCCCAAACCGCTCAGCTATTGGGTATCCTTCCTGATGAAAAAGGTCTATTTAAAATATTTTAATATTTATAGGAGCAAGAACTGAACTTTAAGTGTCCCATGCCTTCCACATAAGTGCCCTAACAAGCTTTGTTCACCCTTATGGCCTCATGAATATTTAGAGCTATTATTTATGAAGAGGAACAGCTTAACTTGAAGATATGAATGTGACCAATTAGAACAGGATACTATTCCTGGTGTATATGGTAAGCACACTCTCTCCTATTCTGAAAACTATTAGCTTAAGACACTTCACTCAGATATCTAAGAGCCTTTTCTTGCCCAAAGAAGATCAGCAGTTTTGCTGAACTGGAATAATAAAATATGCAAAGACCATGAGTCAAGAAGGAAGACTTTTCTATGTACAGGTTAGCTATCCTTTGTGAAACACTCATCTTCCCTTGAGAAAGGCAGATTTAGGGCAGAAGAGATATTACTTAGAAAAAACGTACTTCCAGTACAGCAGTAGGAAAAGATTTTTCCATGGCCTTAAAGACAATCACCTCTGCCACTACACATCACGTAGTGACCATCCTTCAAGGGAGTGGATGAGACCACAGGCAACACAGGCTTTCAGAGGAAATGCAATCTTTAGTCATGCTTTATAGCAACAAACGTTGCACTTGACCTAAATTTGTTTTGGCTTTACCACATTCTAAGCAATACAGCTACTATTTCATGTCCTATTTGCTATCTCCTCAGTAGCTTAAGGAAGATCAAAATCAACTGGAGAATAGTGGAACCGGTCCTTTTATCTGTGGCTTGCACATGAATCAGACGTTAAGTCACTAAAATGATCATGACAGCTTAATTTAAGATATTTCCCAAGCAGTGAGACAGATTTACAATGATCCAATAGAAAATAATCCACAACACAGTAGATTTCTACCTGCACTAGACCTGTTGGGCAGAATGGAGGGGGGAAAAAAAAAAAAAAAAGCTTCAGGTATGACAAAAAAACGGTCTAGCTCTTCAAGGAAGTTGCAGAGCCCTAAGGGACTAGATATTAACACTTTATCAAACCTATATTTAGTGATCCATTTCTTAATATGAGTTCACAATTGGCAGAACTGTACAGGCAGATAGTTCAGTAAGAAAAGAGCTGGAAGCTTGTTGTGACACTGTTGTACAGTGCCTTAAACCTTGCAAAATACAAGGGCCTTCCATGTGCTGTTCTGAAGCCTTTTCCCTGTAACACTGCAGTCTTTTGCTTGCAAGTTTGGAGCCTTTCCCCAATGCACCAGGAGGACACTGTGGATATGTTTCTGCCCTTGTCCTTCTTCTGATCCTGTACTCCCAGTCTTGCACCTGCAAAGCATGAGACATTGCTTTGTCAAATTTCCCATGGGAAGTGACTGCCTCTGGTACAAGAACCATCCTTTCTTCCCCTCACCCTTTCCTACTGTCTCTTTTGTAGCTTCTACACAAGAGGAAGAACAAGACCTTGTGAATAACATGGTAGATAACAGTCACTCAAATAGCTGACAAGCATTTCCCAGTGATATCCATGCACAAAGCTTAACAACCAACTAGCCTGAAACACCTGCCCCTGGTCAAAGTGTGTTCCCATCAGCACCGTTGGTACCAGAAGCAGGAGCAACCATGAGGGAGTTTGAGTGGATCCCAATGACATCTATATATTTACTATCATAAAAGTATTATGGGGGACCACCTCCTGCACTGGAGAGGACACCAGGGGAGAACACTCATCTAGGGAGATCCCTGTGATGATTCTCTTCCTGGATGGCTACTAGGGAGTGTTTTTCCTTTAAATTCCCCCTGCCCTGCCCCCCCCGCCCTTTCCTTTTTTTTTCCCCCCCCTCTTCTTTCACCAAAAGTAACTTTCCCTGTTAAAGTTGACGTTTGCCATCAGCTATGGACCTTGTGAAAAAATCTTTGTGCATATGAGTCTGTCTCATCATCCTTTGTGCAACAACTCAGTTTGAAAATACAACGTCATATTAAAAGAAAGTATAGAAAACAACATCAAATCTTGTGCAGGGGGCCAGCAGATTTATCAACCACATCATATTTGAAGGTTTGTATTACTGCAATGACCTCAACTAAAAAAAACACAAGAACTCAAAAACAGAAAATGATTTTCTAGAAAAGCTTCCTTCTGCAACAATAATTAAAATGTTCTTAAAATTTACACCATTTTCTACAAAATGTCATTGGAGTAATTAAGCACTGACTCTATACTAAATACAAGAAAAAACTCATTAGCTTCAAAGATTATAAAAATTCCAAAAGCAGAATGGCGTTTTAAAGAATTTCAGTAACCAAATGGACACTGGTCTTTTGGCTCAGGTAAAAATAAAACACAAAAGCTGTACACTTCTGATTTGTCAGGCTTGCAGAAACCAGAAACAGATAATCAGCAATTAAACAATATTCCTGGCTTTTAAAATACTTATTAGCAATAAATAACACACTGGTGTTATACTTAACATAGGAAATATCCTTTAAAATAATGTATGGCTTATAAAGTCCTTGATAGCTTTTGCTTTCAGTCCTCACCCAGTCAAGTACTGGATGTATTCATTCTTTACTTTTGGTAAAGTCATATGGTTTCCACCACTGTGCAAACTGCAACACTTTCTTCCTCTGATCCTCAAAGTTCTGCCTGATTCCTTTTCTCCAGAGCCTCGGTTCCAAGTCCAGCATGCCACCAATGATTTCCTTTGCAAGTAGAACAAAGATAAAAAAAGATAAATGCCAAATTACCATATTACTTAATGCTATTTTTCCATAAAAACATAGGAATATATATTTTCAAATCATGGGATTATTTTGTTACTGTTTTAAATGCTAGTCATTAAAATTGGAAATTCTGAAAAATATACCAAAAACGAGAACTATAGAAAGAAAATATCTTGTTAGATAGATGCTTCAGCAAAATTCTAAGTACAGCATAACAATGCACTGCATAAATATCCTAACATTGCAAGACTGTTGTTATATTACTACATTTGTGACTAAAAAGAGAAAAGGTCACAAAAAACAAGCGCTGCTCACTTTGCTCTTAACTCTACTTAGAATAAATTTTATTACTCCCCAATCCTTCCTACCATTTTTGCAATACTGACTCTTTCAATAAATTATTGCCGTGACATAATAAAGAAATGAAGATTTTATTGCAGTTCATCCTTTATATATTACATTCTGTATACAACACACAGTGATTTAACCACACATACATTGTACTAGGAGTTGTTTGCAAGTTGCATGTGTATGCATCCTAATTTATACAATCAGGATTAAGTATGCCTATAGATAAAGTGTTTCTCTTCTATCAGACTGTATGTTAAACACATGGAATTCCTCTAGAATCACATTCTGAATATCACCTATGCAAAAAAAATAGAATGAACATACAACAGTTCCCTTATTCACAGGTTAAGTTATAATGACTCATCAAGAAAAGCCATCTAATACACTGTGATAAGGCACAAAGTGACTCCATTCTGGCAGCATCTGGTTTAATTACTTGAATTTTACAAAACAGAGAATAATTGGTAAATTGATCTTTCATACCACAATACCTTTCCAAAATAATGAGGGAACTTGTGTTGATCTTCAATGACATGAGCAAACCCTCCTTGAAGGCCAAAGTCCACTGAAAAGTACGGTAATCCTTTAGGAACCTATATGCACAAAAAATGTATTTTCAGATGTTTATCAGACTGTAGACATTCAACGAACCTCCCCACAACTTACCGAGTTTGAAAGTGGTTTTACAGTTGATAGCATTACATTTAGCTTTAAAGCATTTCTCACACCAACTGTGTGTAGTATAATAATGCTGCACAGTTGCAGTAAAACAAACAGGTAAGTCTGAGGAAGACTTGACTACATCATCAGGGACAAAACATGGACAGAACAGATCATGCCAAAATCCAACCCAAAAGGGAATTTTTGCATTGTCTACTTAGAGTGTATTTTGGACAAGAATACATTCTTAATGCTGAAGATTTTCCCCTTCATAATTCATGACACTCAGAGGAAAAACAAAACAAACAAACAAAAGGTTCTCTGTCAAAATTGTATTTAAAGAAAATTTGTTCAGATTTGTAAAAGATCTGACAAGAAATCTATGTTGCATGCAACTTTTACCTGCCTGTCTCTTACATTAAAAGAAAAACAAACAAACAGGAGAAACAAAAGAAACACTCCAAGAACTCCTGGAAATACTAAACCCACTCCAGTAAGGATGCCAAAATTCTAAGTCAGCATTTTCTCTGCTTTCACACTAGGTTCCAGTGGATTTTAAAGTTTTCCTACAAAACGTCATTCAAATTACGTAATGTAGCGTAAGTATTCATTTTAACATTCCACATCTTAAAACAAGGAATGTATGTCTTGCATGTTGCCCCCATTTTCCCTGAATCATATTTTATAGTCTGCACAAGAGCATACACATCTCTTGTTTTTCTGTAGTCTTGCAGCTTATTTTTAGCTAAAAGCAAACACATGGCTTTTTAGCAAGCTCTTAAAACTTCACTTGAGTTGTCAATAATAAAGCATAAAAATGTTTCCACTGCTCTGTTGATTTATGGATTTTGCCTCGAGTTCTACAAAACTTAACAGATTGGACAATCCCAGCCCCACTAAATCCCAATAGGGATTTAGCCACTGACTCTAGTAGTGCCAGGACTTCATTTAAGTGCAGAGCTTGCTTTGCACTGTTGATTAGATACACATGGTACGCAGAGACAGACAAAATGTGACTAAAGCAGGTGAGAAAAACAAATACACTGCTCAGCACACCATCTGCATAAACACAGGCAGGATAAAGTTAATACGCCACTGTAGGATCCTTCTTAGATTGTACACTGTTAAATACAGTTTTCTAAAGCACTGTATCTCCAAAATGACACACAATGTCAATAATCAAGGTAAAGAACTGAAAAACAGCCAGAGAGTTGAAAACAAACACCCACTGAAAACTAAACCCACCAACTGCAACACACCTTCTTGTAGGAAGATGTGTCAGTAAGATCACTAGTCAAAAGCCTTCATCACAACCTAGTTCACAAAATATGCAGAAGGAACTTCCCCAACTATCAGTCAAAAGACACTTAAAAAAAAAATTATAACATTTATATAAAAGCATTATTTAATTTCCTTAGTCTACTTCTATTACACAATCAGTAATTATTTAGGTTCTTCCGCGCCAAAATTAATACACAATCCTAAAGTCTCTGTTTGAAGAGTGTTTTCAGTGGACATCCTATGCTATCCCAATTACACGAGATAGGTAAATTCACAAAAACATCTCAATTTTTAGTGAAATAAGCCCCATCATCCAGGCCATTAATGAAGATATTAAACAGTACTGGCCCCAGGATGAAGCCCTGGGGGACACCACGAGTGACTGGCCTCCAGCTACACTTCATGCCACTGATTACAACCCTCTAAGTCCAGTCGTTTAGACAGTTTTCAATCCACCTCACTGCCCACTTCTCTAGCCTGCACTTCATCAGCTTGTCTATAAAGATGTTAGCGGAGACAGTATCAAAAGACTTACTGAAGTCAAGATAGACAACATCCACTGCTCTCCTCTCATCCACTAAGCCAGTCATCTCATCACAGAAGGCTATCGTCTTGGTTAGGCACCATTTCCCCTCAGAAATCCATGCTGACTACTCCTGATCACCTTCCTGTCCTTCACATGCCTGCAAATGGTATCCAGGATTAGTTCCTCCATCACCTTCCCACGGATCAAGGTGAGCCTGAGCGGCCCGTAGTTTCCTACATCCTCCTTCCTGCCCTTCCTAAAGATAGGAGCAACACTTCCTCTTTTCCAGGCCTCGGGAACCTATCCCAGTTGCCATGGCCTTTCAAGGATAATCAAGATTGGCCTCACAATGTCATCTGCCAGCTCCCTCAGCACTCACAGATGCATCCCATCATGGCCCATGCACTTGTGCATGTCCAGTTTGTTTAAAAGTGGTCCCTAACCTGATCCTCCTCTCCTAAGTCCTCCTTTCTCCAGACCTTCCCTCTGGTCTCAGAGGCCTCAGATTCCCAAAGGCCAGTCTTACCAGAAAAGACTGAGGTGAAGAAGGCATTCAGTCTTTTCTGTGTCCTTTGTCACCAGGGCCCCTGCCCCATTCAGCAGCAGGCCCACACTTCCCCTAGCCTTTCTCTTGCTGCTTAAGTACTTGGGAGAAGCCTTTCTTGTTGTCTTTCACATCCCTCATCAGATTCAACTCCAGATGTGCTTTGGCTCTCCTCACCCCATCCCTGCGTGCTCAGACATCATCTCTATATTCCTCCCATGTCACCTGTCTCTACTTCTGCCTCTTGTACACCTCTTTGTTATGTTTGAGTTTTGTCAGGAACTCCTTGTTCATCCACGCAGACCTTTGTTTGATTTTCTGCTTCTTGGGATGGACCATTCTTAAGCTTGGAGGAAGAGATCCATGAATATCAACCAGCTCTCGTGGACCCTCTTTTCTCCAGAAGCATAGCCCACCAGAATCTGTTAAGCAGGTCCCTGAACAGCCCCAAGTCTGATCTCCTGAAGTCCAGGGGTGCGATTCTGCTTTTGACCCTGCTCCCTCCTCTCACAATCCTCCTGAACTCCTCCACCTCATGGTCACTGTAGCCAACACTGCTTCTGACTGTCACATCCCTAACCAGTCCTTCCTTGTTTGTAAGCATGGGGTCCAGCAGAGCATCTCTCCTCTTCAGCTCCTCAACCATCTGTGTTAGGAAGTTGTCACTGATGCACTCCAGAAACCTCCTGGCTTGCTGGTGGCCTGCTGTGTCATCCTCCAGCAGATACCAGGATGGTTAAAGTTATCCATGAAGATCAGGGCCTGCAAACCTCATCCAGTCGTCTCATGAAAGCCTCATCGACTTTTTCCTGATCAGGCAGTCTGCAGCAGACAGCTACCACAATATCACCAATATTGGTCTGCCCACTAGTCCTGACCCACAAGCTCTCAGCTCGTCCCCCACCTGTCCCTAGGCAGAGCTCCATGCATTTCTGCTGCTCTCTCACATAAATGGTAATTCCTTCTCCTCACTTTCCCAGCTCATCCTTCCCAAAGAGTCTATATCTATCCATTGCAGCACTCCAATCATGTGAACTATCCCACCATGTCCCAGCGATCCCATTGAGAACGTAGCCCAGCAACTGCACGCAGACCTCTAATTCCACCTATTTGTTCCCCATCTTGCATGTGTTAAGTGTACAGGTATTTCAGAGAGGCGCCAGTCATGCTGATTTCGCAGAAAAAGCATGAGAGCTTACCCCATCATACTGTCCTCTCAGCACTTCTTTATTTTTGTGCATATGCTTGAGGTCTCTTGCCCATATCACCCCGCACACTTTGCTTGCCAACACAATTCACCGCATCCTCACTTGATTGTGGGTTGTCATCTCTCTCCCTCATCATTTAGAAGTTCTTCTGAACATTTATCAGGGAGAACTTTGGAAAACATACTGAGCATGCATCAATTGGTTCAAGCAAAAGATTTTTAGCAAAATGTAGAAACTTTTCAGCAAACCCATTTAGGGAAAAATCTGCATTATGCAGTTGGATTCTTACTATAATCCTTCATGCCAAGGAAGTGCAGTTACTGAGGTTTTCACCGAAAATTCTAACAGGAAACAGGTTGCCATATGCTGAAAAGGACTACTCCCCTTTTAGACAGACTAAAATTCCATGGGTGGAGAGTCTTTCATAGACAAAGAATTAAAAAAACAAAAAACAACCCAGACAAACCTGAAGAATATTCAAGAA
The DNA here is from genome assembly GCF_036417845.1 of Apteryx mantelli. Classification (NCBI taxonomy): domain Eukaryota; kingdom Metazoa; phylum Chordata; class Aves; order Apterygiformes; family Apterygidae; genus Apteryx; species Apteryx mantelli. The sequence goes on from NC_089978.1 coordinate 18,984,271, forward strand.
TTCAACCAGGGCACAACATGAAAAAAAAATTGTATGACCTTCAATACAAGCTGATATGCAGAAGCAGGTGCCAAAAGTATTACGCAAGTTAATGGCCAAACCTTGCAATAAAAATGAATCACCTAAATAAACGGGAACAGAATTGTTTCTCTGAACCCAGCTTCTCACCCCTGCACATATCACAGAATCACAGAATCGCTGAGGTTGGAAGGGACCTCTGGAGATCATCTAGTCCAACTCCCCTGCTCAAGCAGGGTCACCTAGAGCACATTGCACAGGATTGCATCCAGGCGCGTTTTGAATATCTCCAGAGAAGGAGACTCCACAGCCTCTCTGGGCAACCTGGTCCAGTGCTCTGTCACCCTCACAGTGAAGAAGTTTTTCCTCATGTTCAGATGGAATTGTCTGTGTTTCAGTTTGTGCCCATTGCCTCGCGTCCTGTCACTGGGCACCACTGAAAAGAGTCTGGTCCCATCCTCTCGACACCCTCCCTTAAGATACTTGTACACATTGATAAGATCTCCTCTCAGCCTTCTCTTCTCCAAGCTAAACAGGCCCAGCTCTCTCAGCCTTTCCTCATAAGAGAGATGCTCCAGTCCCCTAATCATCTTTGTAGCCCTTCGCTGGACTTGCTCCAGTAGTGCCATATCCCTCTTGTACTGGGGAGCCAAGAACTGGACGCAGTACTCCAGATGTGGCCTCACCAGGGCTGAGGAGAGGGGGAGAATCACCTCCCTCGACCTGCTGGCAACACTCTTCCTCATGCACCCCAGGATACCATTGGCCTTCTTGGCCACAAGGGCACATTGCTGCCTCATGCTTAACTTGGTGTCCACCAGCACTCCCAGGTCCTTCTCTGAAGAGCTGCTTTCCAGCAGGTCAACCCCCAACCTGTCCTGGTGCTTGGGGTTATTCCTCCCCAGGTGCAGGACCCTGCACTTGCCTTTGTTGAACTTCAGGAGGTTCCTCTCCGCCCACCTCTCCAGCCTGTCCAGGTCTCTCTGAATGGCAGCACAGCCCTCTGGGGTATCAGCCACTCCTCCCAGTTTGGTATTGTCAGCAAACTTGCTGAGTGTGCACTCTGTCCCCTCATCCAGGTCATTGATGAAGAAGTTGAACAAGACTGGACCCAGTCCTGACCCCTGGGGGACACCGCTAGCTACAGGCCTCCAACTAGACTCTGCACTGCTGATCACAACCCTCTGAGCTCTGCCATTCAGCCAGTTCTCAATCCACATCACTGTCCACTCATCCAGCCCATACTTCCTGAGCTTGTCTATGAGGATGTTATGGGAGACAGTGTCAAAAGCCTTGCTGAAGTCAAGGCAGACAACATCCACTGCTCTCCCCTCATCTACCCAGCCAGTCATTCCATCAGAGAAGGCTATGAGGTTGGTTAGGCATGATTTCCCCTTGGTGAAGCCATGCTGACTACTCCTTATATATATACATACACACTTACTGAGTTTGTCTAAGAAATTGTTCTTACTATGGATTAATATATTTTTGGTGCTTACAGAGCATAATCCATGTCTGATATTAAATTAGAAGACAAGAACAGTATATTCTTTTTGGCTCTAGACAACAGTTAAAGCAGAAAGGGTAGAGTCTTAAGGAAACAAACTGAAAACAACAACTCCAAGCCAATGGCTCAGTAAGAGCAGGAGTGACAACCCTGGCCACCTTCTGCCTGACCCTCTTGAGTCCTAGTGGCAAAAAAACGTAAGCATGTAGCAGTCCTGGCAATCAACAAAGCACGAAAAGGATCCAGGACTTTCAACGCAGCACGAGGTAAGATATTTACTGTTTTTTTCTGTCAAAGAAATCTAGATAGATAACCCTACTCCCTGTGGATGCTACATATTACTCAGTTCTTGATTTCTCAGTCATGATCTAGCAAAAAAAGTTCTACTCACATTACCTGCTAAAGCATCCAGCTGACTAGGGAGATGAATAGGAAAGATCTCTGGTGGCAGATTCACTACTGCCACAACTGATTGTCGTAACAGGGATGATCTTGCTTGTCCTTACCTATCTGTTGGTGTAGCTGTCAAACTGACAGTCATCATTTGAACTGAATGATTATGGAATGTAGCAGTAAACATGGTCCTCTAAGTTTGAACATAGTTATAATGTTAAATAAACTCATTAAGGTTTCTAATCTCTCTCTTTTTTTTTTCTTTTTTTTTTTTAAGGTTCACCAGCACATGTAAAAATTCTTCTCTCTTCTTCACAGGAGTTTGGGGAAGTTCAGGTTTTAGAAAATTTCTGAAGTCAACAGGATGAGCAAAAGGAATAGAAAGGCTTCTGACATTTCCTCAGAATGACAGAATCCAATAGCTAAAAAGCAGGACTATGAAAGTGAAAGGTGAGGCAAACTTCACAGTATAGCATGGTATGTGGTAGGATATACTGATCAATAGAGATCCATAAGTCTCTCCTGGGCTTCTTTTGAGTAAGGATCTGAATTCATGAGACACAAAAACCTTGTAATATAATAGTTGAGTGAACACCTGACTTTTTTTTCCTCATTTATAACATTTAATAAAAGGAAAGTTTGTGGAATAGAAAATGTTCCCTACATATCCTGCTGAGGACTAATCCAGTGACACAAATTCAACATAAAGCACAAGTCCAGAAGTCATAAGGCCAAAAAATAACCTGCGTTTCAAATACTGACTTCCCTCAGCACAGAGGTAATGCTAACAAACACAGACAGCAGAGGAGAATTCAGCCTTCTTTAATGCTTGTCCAACTTCACGCTTTGCTTGAACTGAGCTACAGTATGTCAGGTTGACACAGTATACTTAAAGCTAGTGTTGATGGGAGTGTTAGCAATGACATTGATGCAAGTTTCCAAAGTTGGGGTGCCACGGTTGCTACAGTCAGGACGCTTGGCACCAAAATAAGCCATTTTTACTATCTTAACATGGTGCTCACAAACTGCTAAGTCATCCTCACTTCAGAATTCCTACAGGAAATGATTCAGACCATGGAAACTCATTGAAAAGGGAAGAACGAGGAAATTTTTTTCCATGCAATTTCCATAAAATCTACCTTCTATTTTTCTCCCAGAATATGTTTTCCCTGAAGATCTCTTGTCAAGCTGGAGTCTCAGACGATGGACTATGGAACACATTCTGATTTTAGTAAAGCATTTCTGGATAATGGTGAGTGCTGGCTGGGAATTCAAAACTAGGCACTCAGAACAGTCCAGGAAGCATCTGCAACAATGTTTCAGTGATCTTTCCTAAAGAAGGTGCACTTGTATATTTGCCAGGGGCGCAAAAATTCCCCAAAGTAAAACTATCAGTCCCAGTCACGCTCTGCTTGAACATAGAGACACTCATTCCTACACAACTCTTATAAATCTCTTGTCAGAAAGAGAGTCCCAAGAGACTAATGACCAAGCAGTGAGCTGTCCTAGCCAAAGCTCTATCTGCCCCCTGTACAAGACAATTCCACAACTTATTTTTGTCCACTTGGCATCTAGAACTGCAGCCATGCTCTAAATTCTTCTTTCAGCTCCCATTCTTACGGTACCTGGTCCTTGTTATTTTTGTCTGCCATAGTGTTGGTTCCCCTTTCTTATCCCTCCAGTTTCTCACCTGGCTTGGCCCTGGTTCTGGTTCCTAATCCTGATTTTTGATCTCACCTGCTTAGACTCGATCACTAAGGTTCTGCCTCTGGACACCATTGTCCCTCTTTTTGCATACAATGAGCCCATTAGATGACGTGCCAGACATGTCTGCTCCTCATCCCAGACACCACGATCTCATAAAACAACTCTCTGATATGCCAGCCCTCAGCTCAGCCTCTATACTGTATTCTAATCTTTTCCTGAAGACTGCGGGCATTTCTCACTTCTTTTATATTAACCTCTAACCACACTTTCGTATCTCTCAAGCAGAACAGTCTTGGCTCAGTCTAAGTCCTAACATCCTGTTATCTTGGGTTCTCCCTCCACCCTTAACTCCAGCCCAGCCATGTGTACTCCAGTTATGACCTCTGACAAGCAGTCCCTGGCCACTCACTCAAATACCATTTTCTTCCACTCCTCAGTTTCTATTCATGCTTTAGCCCTCCCTTTGGTAACTTTTCTCATAGCCGTAGCAAAAGAGCTGTGCCCTGAGCACTGGGGTCTAACTTAGCTTTTCCAGGATTTCTTGCCCATTATCTGTCTCTTTGCATACAACTTCCTTGACAGGCAACCCATCAGACACAAATGATGGCACAACATTCCTCAAAACTGAAAAATACCTTCACTACCTCAGTTATGCTAAGAGTTTAGTTAGGAAATAAAACACCAAATCTACATTTCCATAATGAGTGAATATATAGTATCATAAACCTCTAAAGGTAATGGCATCAGCACGACATTGTTGAAATACAAACACAGAATTGCAGTAACTTTTGACTAGAGGAAAGGTATCTTTATTAAAAGAAAAAATACTCTTGGATGCATGCATTCAGTTAGGCATAGCAAAGCTAACAAATAAAGCAGAGTACCCTACGGAACAAAAACAGATACACATGCAAGACCATGAGAATTGATGACAGAAATGAAAATAACATTAAAATAACACAACTGTGTAACAATTTACACTTAGATACACTTCAGTCATTTAAAGGGGTATCTTGACTTAGTCTGAAAACTGGCTTGCCTTCAAATGGGTATATAAAACAATCACAGAAATGTATGGCTAAGAATAATCTTAAAGAAACCAAATACTCTGATGCCCTGCCATGAGATGAGATCAATTATACTTCATTCATCCGTGAGCAAGGTTGTTTTTCTCTGTTCTGAAACACCAATAAGCAAAAGAAATTCAAAACATAACCAGTCTGTTTTCTGGTTACATACACCTTAAAGTTGAAAGCCTTCCCTAAGTCTTTGCTACAAATTAATTGAATTCCTTCTTGTCTGCACCTAAAGGCCCTAGTGAACAACTGAGCAGTATCTTATTTAAAGCAATCTTTTAAATACTGAAAATTATCATCACATCCCTTTTCAGTCTTTTCCTTCCTAGGCTGCACAAATCCTAAACCTATTCCTAATCTATGCTCTCCTCTTCTGTACATATCTTAAAATGTAGTGTTGAAAAAAATGGACCTGAAATATTCCAGCTGAGGCCTCACTAGTATGAACAGGGTGGCCCATAACTGACTACAATTACATTTATATGACATTCCTGCTTATATGGCAGAATAGTTTGCCTTTTTGTTAAAGCACCATTGTTCATTTAGTTTGAGTCATCACAATATACAAAACCTCTCATACTATCCAGTCACCAACCCCTTTACTCCTTTGCATTTAATTTCTCCCTCTTTGACATAGCATTCTTCACTTATTATTAAAATGCATCTCCTCCTCTCTCCCCTAAACCAGTATTTTTATTGCAAATATATTTACTAAAAGACATTTTCATAAATTAAGTATTAGTACTACCTAGTAATAAATTACACATGACTTAAAGTCTATATACCATGCATTTTACTCAAATATTAAAACGATGGAACAATCTTTAAACCTAACAATCCCAGCACTGTTCTTTTAGTAGCTCTGTATACAAAGATGTTTCAGTTTAGTATCCAGGAGACAGAGTACTGCTCCCTTGTTTTAGAAAAAAGATTTACATTACTATTCATATCTTCTCTTCGTAAACTTAGCAACACAGAAGACTATTCTAGGTCAATGCAGAAGTTATATGATACTTTTCCAGCAAAGTAATTTACAAACCTTTGATCTATCTTAATTCTTAAAATTAATCAAGAAAATTATGCTGGTACATGTCCTCAAAATGCCAGCTTTGTTCTCAACCAATGCTTGCAGCTCAGCCCATCTGCTGTTGAAATAAATGGGAATCTTTTCATTGACGCCTATTAGGAGTTCACTCAGACTCTTAATTCTCATCATGTCTATGCCATCTCCTGGTCAGCTAATCTAATTGTGTTCCCTTTCTTCTCTCTTTGAAACAGTTAATAACTGAAAAAGATGAGAAGAATTTGCAGAGAAATTCAGTGTTCAATATACATTTTATTACTTACAGATTTCCGAACATCTTTTGAAGAAAGATCAACTAACTTCTTGTTCATGGACCACTCTTCATCAGATTCCATTATAGCTTTCTGCAAAATTATTTTATTTAAATGTGAAAATAGCCCTTCACACAGCAAGTAAAGAGTGAACTAACTTTTCGATGTAATAAAGTGAATTATAAGAAATATTTTGCACTGCAAATACCAATTAATTCTTAACAAAGTAACCTTATTTCCAGAACTTACTTACATTATAGAGGCATTGTATTATAAACTCACTTAATTCTGTTTCTCTTTTTTTCTGAAATTTAACTTTTGCTTGACACAAATTATCTCTAACAAGAAACTTTCAAATTATTAAAGACTGAAGTCATACAAAACCCTTTATTAATTCATTGCACCATACTAGCTCCTCCCTCCCCCCCTTTTTCTTTTTTTTTTTTTTTTTAACTAAGAGGAAAATTGTGCTCAGCTGATTGTGCTCAAAGACTTCTCAAGCTATCTCTATATCCTCCACAGTATGGAAGTAGGTATAGTGAGGTATAGTGCAGGTACCTTTTAAATTTTATTTGCTGTGTACTTTAATGGTGGAAGCTTCTGAATGAAAGTTTTATGCAAATGACATTACATTAAATTTTGTACTTCATCTTTCTTTTACAGAAAATACAAGATTTACTAGCACTTGAAGCACATTCAACAGTGAATGAAATCAACCAAGTGGACAATTTTGAATGTGGTAAAAGTTACTGCATTGCTGTTTGTCAGACTGACTGTTCCACTTCATCAAAAACAAATCAAAATGATTTATTTCCAGAAAACAAAAATGAGTTTAAGGAACAAATAAAATAAGTTAATTATAAATATGATGTATGTGTGCACACAGCCAAATTTACCCTACAAAAGGTGTGTGTGGGGGGGGGGTTTCCGATCCTATATCATTAAAAGGCAAATCATGATCCAATCTCTGAAAAGTTTAATGGCCGTACATACTTTCTCAGTTCTGTGCAGAAGAATCAATGAGCCTTTCCTTATAGGGTCAGTGGAAAGAGAATAGAAAAGCTATTAAAGAGAGATCTATCATGCTGCTAATGTTAATCAGAGACCCAAGACACAAGTAGAGTTTGGGCATTCTGAAACAAAACGGGGATGAAACAGAGCAGCTTAGCTGGTACACTGTGGCATGAAATAAGGAAGCAATATTGTGTTAACTCCTGCCCAGCTGGGCTGTCCAATGCTACAGGAGTTGTGTGTTGGGTACGTTTGACTTTACTGGGGAGACAGCTATTTCTCAAGATAACATGTTGGTATTTATTAGAACAGTTGACACTATTTCCTAATTTTATGCTTGCTAAGGCCCATGTATGGAGTTTTAAATTTATGCTGAAGGACGTAAGTGAGGAGTACTGCAAATCCTTACAGCTCTTGAAGAAAAAGAAGCATAGTTTCTTGAAGTATTTGTCAATGCAATCAGACTCAAGACAACTGCACAGTGACATACAGCTCTTCCACTGACTACTTCAAAAACAGAATTACCTCATCACAGGACTTGTTTCAAGATCAAGGAATACTTCTTCATGGAGAAAAAAAGAATCTATTTTTTTTCAAAAATAGTACCTGAATATTAAAAAGTTTTCCATAAAAAGATGGATTATGATAAAGCCAAATATTAAGACAAAACATTTTCATATACCTTAAAATAGATTGGAGCCATATCTCCTACTTCTCTTGGAAGAGGAATGCATTCATATACCATGTGATACCGTTTCTTCATACTCATGTTTGTTTCTAGGAAGACACAGTCCAGTTCCTTCGCTTCAAACATCTTCACCAAAGCCTTTCTGAACATCTGTTTAAAGAAAAAGGTATCATTTGAATTTGCTTCTGAAAGTTTTCAGACTTGTTTTATACTATATTCATAATAAAATGGATAACAACAACAATCATACTAGAAACATCCTATATTTCAACAGTTTAATGTGAATGACATTTCCCCATGATATAAACATAGGAAGTCTAGAAAACTATTGTGAAATACACACCAATTAGTACACCAATGCACGCAGCATGGGGAACAAACAGGAAGAACTAGAGATCTGTGTGCGGTCGCAGGGCCATGATCTCATTGCCATTACAGAGACATGGTGGGATAGTTCGCATGACTGGAGTGCTGTCATGGATGGCTACATGCTTTTTAGGAAAGACAGGCCAGGAAAGTGAGGTGGTGGAGTTGCTCTTTATGTGAGAGAGCACCTGGAATGTATTGAGCTGTGCCTAGGGGTGGATGAAGAGCGAGTCAAGAGCTTATGGGTAAGGATTAAAGGGCAGGCTAGCATGGGTGACACTGTTGTGGGTGTTTACTACAGGCCACCTGATCAGGAAGAGGAAGTTGATGAGGCCTTCTACAGACAGCTGGAAGTAGCCTCACAATCCCAGGCCCTGGTTCTCATGGGGGACTTCAACCACCCCGATATCTGCTGGAAAGACAACACAGCTAGGCACAAACAGAGCATTGGTGACAACTTCTTGACACAGGTGGTGGAGGAGCCAACAAGGAGAGGTGTGCTGCTGGACCTCGTACTAACAAACAAAGAAGGACTGGTGGAAGATGTGAAGGTTGGGGGCTGCCTTGGCTGCAGTGACCATGAGATGGTGGAGTTCAGGATCCTGCGAGGAGGCAGCAGGGCACCAAGTAGGATCGCAGCCCTGGACTTGAGGAGAGCAAACTTTGGCCTCTTCAGGGACCTACTTGGAGGAATCCCATGGGTTAGGGCCCTAGGAGGAAGGGGCGTTCAAGAGAGCTGGTTAATATTCAAACATCACTTCCTCCAGGCTCAAGAGCGGTGCATCCCTATGAGTAGGAAGTCAAGCAAAGGAGGCAGGAGACCTGCATGGATGAGCAAGGAGCTCCTGGCAAAACTCAACCAGAAGAAGGAAGTCTACAGAAAGTGGAAAGGGGGACAGGCCACTTGGGAGGAATATAGGAACGTTGTCAGAGTATGCAGGGATGCAACGAGGAAGGCTAAGGCCCGTTTGGAATTAAATCTGGCGAGAGATGTCAAGGACAGCAAGAAGGGCTTCTTCAAATACGTCAGTAGCAAGAGGAAGACTAGGGAAAATGTGGGGCCTTTGCTGGATGGGGTGGGTGCCCTGGTGACAAAGGATGCAGAGAAGGCAGAGTTACTGAATGCCTTCTTTGCTTCAGTCTTTACTGCTCAGGCCAGCCCTCAAGAATCCCAGACCCTGGAGGCAAGAAAGAAAGCCTGGAGAAAGGAAGACTTTCCCTTGGTCGAGGAGGATCGGGTTAGAGATCATTTAAGCAAACTTGACACCCACAAATCCATGGGCCCTGATGGGATGCACCCACGAGTGCTGAGCGAGCTGGCGGATGTCATTGCTAAGCCACTCTCCATCATCTTTGAAAGGTCATGGAGGACAGGAGAGGTGCCTGAAGGCTGGAAGAAGGCTAATGTCACCCCAGTCTTCAAAAAGGGCAAGAAGGAGGACCCAGGGAACTACAGGCCAGTCAGCCTCACCTCTATCCCTGGAAAAATGATGGAGCAGCTCATCCTGGAGGCCATCTCCAAGCATGTGGAGGAAAAGAAGGTTATGAGGAGTAGTCAGCATGGCTTCACCAAGGGGAAATCATGCCTAACCAATCTGATAGCCTTCTCTGATGGAATGACTGGCTGGGTAGATGAGGGGAGAGCAGTGGATGTTGTCTACCTTGACTTCAGCAAGGCTTTTGACACTGTCTCCCATAACATCCTCATAGACAAGCTCAGGAAGTATGGGCTGGATGAGTGGACAGTGATGTGGATTGAGAACTGGCTGAATGGCAGAGCTCAGAGAGTTGTGATCAGCAGTGCAGAGTCTAGTTGGAGGCCTGTAGCTAGCGGTGTCCCCCAGGGGTCAGGACTGGGTCCAGTCTTGTTCAACTTCTTCATCAATGACCTGGATGAGGGGACAGAGTGCACACTCAGCAAGTTTGCTGACAATACCAAACTGGGAGGAGTGGCTGATACCCCAGAGGGCTGTGCTGCCATTCAGAGAGACCTGGACAGGCTGGAGAGGTGGGCAGAGAGGAACCTCCTGAAGTTCAACAAAGGCAAGTGCAGGGTCCTGCACCTGGGGAGGAATAACCCCAAGCACCAGGACAGGTTGGGGGTTGACCTGCTGGAAAGCAGCTCTGCGGAGAAGGACCTGGGAGTGCTGGTGGACACCAAGTTAAGCATGAGGCAGCAATGTGCCCTTGTGGCCAAGAAGGCCAATGGTATCCTGGGGTGCATGAGGAAGAGTGTTGCCAGCAGGTCGAGGGAGGTGATTCTCCCCCTCTCCTCAGCCCTGGTGAGGCCACATCTGGAGTACTGCGTCCAGTTCTGGGCTCCCCAGTACAAGAGGGATGTGGCACTACTGGAGCAAGTCCAGCGAAAGTCTACAAAGATGATTAGGGGACTGGAACATCTCTCTTATGAGGAAAGGCTGAGAGAGCTGGGCCTGTTTAGCTTGGAGAAGAGAAGGCTGAGAGGAGATCTTATCAATGTGTACAAGGATCTTAAGGGAGGGTGTCTAGAGGATGGGACCAGACTCTTTTCAGTGGTGCCCAGTGACAGGATGCGAGGCAACGGGCACAAACTGAAACACAGACAACTCCATCTGAACATGAGGAAAAACTTCTTCACTGTGAGGGTGACAGAGCACTGGACCAGGTTGCCCAGAGAGGCTGTGGAGTCTCCTTCTCTGGAGATATTCAAAAGCTGTCTGGACACAATCCTGTGCAATGTGCTCTAGGTGACCCTGCTTGAGCAGGGGAGTTGGACTAGATGATCTCCAGAGGTCCCTTCCAACCTCAGCGATTCTGTGATTCTGTGATTATAATTAACCATACAGACTCATTTTGAATAAATACCACATCTTTTCTACAGCTGAAATTAAAACTATGTTGAACTTCGTAACTGTGATGTTCCATAAAACTACATGGCTTTAGCAGGAGGTCACAAGCTTACAATTTCTGAGAAGTTAATGTCTGGGCTTGTATTGACTCCAAATACCATTATCCTTCCTCTATTCCTTCCAATTACACAATTTATCAAAAAATGACATTTCCATCAGGCATGCTTGACCTTTAAGGCATGTATTAACCTTGCCTAAAAGAAAGCCATGGCTCTAAGTATCATCTTCGCTATACAGAAGGTAACCAAATGCAATACTGTAATGTATCTGGCCTCAGCGTATGCTTAACAGTTCCCCTTCATGGGATAGTGGCACTGCACTTAAAAGTATATTCGTAATTCTACTAGCCATTGGTTTCAGGGTCCTGCATGTTCCCAACAGGTTCCGTGACCTCTTCTCCCTGCCAGGGCTCTGGAAGGGAGAGGAGCTGGGAGAGCAGGGCCTGGTCCGCAGGGCCTGGCCGCCTGCCCCCAGGAGCTGTGCACAAGTCCCAGCCCTCAGCCCCGGCCCTTGCCTGAGCTATGTTGCAGGGATGCTCGCGCCCAGCCGTTAACTGGCTGATCCCGACCCCGACTTGTTGACTTGACCCTGGACCAGCCTCGTCACTGCAGACTTGTCTGGCAACCCCTGAGCTGTGGCTGACCCTGGCAACCATTGCGGGACCTGGTCTGCTCACCCTGCCTGGGCGCTGTGGGGCTGCACCCCTGGGGTGAGGTGATTTCCCCTGCCTGCCTTGCTGTCACCCTTCATTCCTGGAACATCTGCCCTAGGGAGCATCCTGCTTTTGCTGCTCCCCTACTCCTGGCAGCTGGCATTAGCAACTAAGAGATGGAAGAGCATCACTCTCTAGCTCACAATGCAAATGCTGAACCAGATTTTCAAACACAGCAGATGATTCCAGAGACACATTCAGAGACTCATTCTGAAAGGCACAGAAGATCTGATTTTGTGACAGGATGAATGTTTCCGAAAGTGTCTCAAATTAAGATCTTGAAAAGTGCTTTTCTAAAATGAAGACCCTTATTAGAAGATTATACCTGCTCCCTATAGCATTTCCATACTGTAAACCTAGAAATCACTGGTACTGTATGAGTCTCATAGCGCATAGGTTCCGTAGGTCTATGAGACATCACTCACTGGTTATACTTTTTCCATTGATTTTTCTTTTCCATTATTGTCAAGCAAACATACTCGGAAGTACACACAACAGAAATAAAAGGCTAATCCCATCTAAAAGTTTAAAGTTTCCAATCTTAATGCAAATGGAAAGCTGATGAATAAAACAAGCAAAACAGAGCTATTCATAGATGTATCAGCAGGTACTAAAGTAAAGGAGGTGGAAAACAAACCACCATTTTTTTCAGTGCAACAGGACCAGGAATTGAACTCTCTTCTTCCCATCCTTTTGTCATCTTGCATAATGTAAATCAAACCAAAGGTTTAAAGAAGCTTGGCCAAACCGTACATTTTAACTAAGTATTTAAGCCCTCCAAAGCAGGCCCTTGAGTCCTGAATCCATCCTCACAAACAAGCTGCCCTTGCTGTGGCAAGATGACACTACTTGTTACTTGCTGTGGCAAGATAACCCCAACCCCAAAACAGCCAATGAACTGTAGCTAGGAAATATTGCCCAGTAAATACATCACTGTACCATGACTGATATGGGACTTTATTGGGCACAGTGACAGATGTGACAAGTTTGTCGTCTTTTTTTTTTTCCTTTGGACCCCTACTTTTGAAATACACCAAAAGAAGCAACCACGGTGAGATAAGTGACAAGCTGTCATTCTCAGCCCAAGCATATTGCTTTACCTCTTCTCCTACAATTAAAGAAACCTTAGTTTTTAAAAAGAGCATCAAAACTTGCTATAAACAGTAAAATGGTTTAATTTCCTCTGTTCTTCCCCATCCCCCCCAAAACTCATAAAATAAATTACTACTATTCATTAGATAGCATAAATTACTGCATGAAAATTATTTTCAACTCTGATAATTTAGAAAAAGCTGGACTCTGTGCAGCCACACTGCTGTCTTTCTCCTCTTCATTAATACCCCATTCTCATAGCAGGAGCAAAGAGGAACATTAAACCAAAGACCAAGAAAGAATATTACTTACAGTTCCTACCCTGCAATACCAATTGAAATACAAATCCATTAAAAGGCCTGCAGATGTTAGCTAACATTTCCCAGATTGCAATTTCTTGTTTTTAAATACATTGCACTTTTCCTCCAAATTCTGAGTGGGCAAAAATATCAAGAATAATTAGCACTGAAAACTACAAAACTGTTCACAAGAGCAAATAAGGGGCACAGCTTATGCTCATGTGCAGAGGAGATTAATGCATGCCACAGTCCAGGCAATACAGAATGTGCAAAGATTTTTATCTTGTCATTTTTAATAATTACATGCACATTTATTTCGGCAAGTGAGCACATAAGTATAAAATAAGGAACACACTGAATTCAAGTGCCTGAAAGCATAAAGTATAAACCAACCCTTCTTGTTTTATTCCAACATATCATAAGAAAAACAACATAACAAAAATAGTTAGCTAAAACATGTGCTTTGCACAGTAAGTGAACATCAATATAGAATTTTATAAATATTTAAAGTGCAATAAAAATGTCTTTTTCCCCTATAGCAATATAAAACATGGCTCTGGCATTAGTTTAGTCACTGTGTAAGGGTATGCTTATACTCTTGCTGAAGCCTACAAGACTCCTTCTACTGAATCACACAGGAGCTGAGAAAACCTGTGTCCATCATTCCTGAAGTACTATGCCATAACAAAATGTTTAAACTGGCAATAAATATATCCACAGAACCAATGGATAATCATTTTACCAACTAGTTAAAAAGACATTTTACGTTTTCTAGCAAGGAAAGGACTAGCATTGAATACAGAAACTGCATTTGTTTATCTTTTCTTTATTCTATTTGCCTTCTCATACACATTTAGAAAAGTGATCATCTTTTACTCAGGACCATTCTTTCTATACCCCTATTTAGTTAAAAATTTACAGGTTAAATATATTTATCACTTTTCCCCATGCTCTGTTGCTCCTCCAGTTTCTACTTGTCACACTTGTTTGCTTCTTATTCAACTTTCTAAAGAATTTCTATAGTATGCAAAAGTACTCCTTTCCCTTCTTGCTTGGCAAGGGCATAATTCACTGGGAGACACTGTATAAAAATTACATCAGTGATGAGGATCAAAGTCGGGAGCAACTTTGGGAAGTCTGAGAATCCATCTGCCAGCACTGAGGCAAGACCAAGGTTACTCAGACCATTTCAAGCACATGGATTAACCTGCTTTTAAACTTAAGTAACTGTGCAAGCAATGAACCCTTTCTACAGTCTGGAATAGTCTCCCAAAATTTTGATGTAAAACACTGGTTGCAAGTTGTTTTTATCCTTGTATTAATCCCAATGGCAGGGGAAAAAGCTGATCACTGTCAATCTCTTAGGTAGAAGCCTGTTACATCTCCCCCTTGGTTTTCCCTTTTCAAAGAAAAGGAAACTCCAAACCTTAAAAATGTCTTCATAAGAGAGTTGGAAAGCCTGACCCATCATGCTTTGCACTTTCTTTTAATAATTATTCTTTTTAAAGGTAGGAAACTGGACCCTATGCTCTAAATAAGACCTCACTTATCTCAAGAAGAATGAAATAGTCCTCTCCTCTCTCATGACATCCAACCCAAAATCAGATCAGCCAAAAAAACCCCAAACAAACAAAAAATCTGGTGCATAGTGGTGCAGAGGTTCTGCAGTGTTCCTAGGCAACTTTTTCTAGTCCTCATAATGGCAACTTTTCTTCAATGTTTACACCATATCTCCCTTTTTTCAATTTTTGACCACTAATTTTCATCCATGAAGTGAGAATGTTCTGCCCCATAGTGGAATCACAGAAGAGCTGCCACGCCAGAGATTATGAAAACAGATATTTATGACAAGTATCAAAGCAATTTTTTTTTTTTAAACAAATGGTTAGAACACAAGACCATTTCTCAGCTGTAGTAAACAGGATTGTTCTGCTGACCTGGATTTCTTCCCAGATGTCTTCATCCAAAAGAGTGGCTGCAGTATGGTGCTGTAAAGGGGCTATGAGGCAGTGGCCTTCAGTGAGGGGTTGATTGCTTGGTAGAGACAAGTATACCTATAAAGAGGAGACAAAAACTGAAGTGCCTATTTTTCTAGTGTTAGAAACCCTTCCATTGTTAAGGCTAAGAAATGCATTGTTTTGATAACATCCAAACTAAAGCCATCGTCCTCTAATTACAGCAAGGTAATAGTAATCTTAGTGTTTTTAAAAAGACTTAAAAGCTATTTAGCTTGCTTTCTGTTCTTTGCCTGGACACTTTAATTGCTAGAGAACTTCATTAGAAATGTGAGTAGAACCCTAAACAGAGCAACTACTGAACCACATCCAGTAAAAACCCTGAGCAATCTTAGCTCCAAAGGTACATGGAAATTTTCCATGGAGTATGGAAAATCCTAAGCACTCTGTGTGGACATTTGGTACTATCCATCAGTAGCTCCAGTGAAGCAGTAGTATCCACACAGGAGATCCACTGACAAGGCAGTAGCAAGGCTTTTAGACCAACCAGTAACCTAACCATTACAAAATCACACTGTTTAGTCCATTAGAACAGGCTCGCATTAAAATACGTATATATTTATGTATTTAATTCCTTGGCATATAAAATGTTTTTAAATCAAGTGAAAAACATCAAAAATGAGTGACAACATTGGAGAAAGAATGATAAAAAGAAAAGTCTATATTAAAGCATTTAGATGTTATGAATCCAAATATGTATATATATTTTAAAAGGACGAACAGAAACAAGTAGGTTCCCTGTACAAAACATTGCCCTTTTCAAAGGACTTCAGGCTTAAAAATGGAATTCTCTACTTAACTTTCTTTGGTATCACTGAGGTACATTTCTTAACCAGTTTAAATTTCCTCCTATGCAGTGTGATTTAGTTTTCCACAAATCCACCTACACACTAATCTCTGCGCTCAGATCTTTCATCATTGCTTCTGTGCCTTCCACAAATCCAAAGTTCTAATAACAAAGATCAGCTTTATCTTTCAGGGCAGATTCATATCTTTTTCTCCCTCACCCTTTAGGAAATTCTGAAATTAATTGACCGCATCCTATTTTCCTTGCCCTTCCAATAAATCATTTCAAAGAAGTGATTTTATTCATAATCGTAGGCACTTCAGCTTTAACACTGCCTTCCTTCATTTCTTTTTTATTTTTACTTTTGTGCTGAACTGCCATTTTCTTACCTTGGTGCCAATTGCAATAATAAGATGTTTAGAAAGTTCATTGCTATCAAAACAATATGGGCACTTTTCCATGGATGCAGCAAGCTGTTGGTGCTCATGTATTGCTTTTCTTCTTTGTCTTTCTTCCTCTTCCCCACTACGCTCTCCTTTTGCTGCTTTGGAAACAAACATGTCATCCAGAGTGTAATACTCTCTGTCAGTTTTTTCCATAAGCTGAAAAGATACAGAGGAAAATTGCACATATATATAAATATAAGCATGAAGAATTACTTAGCTCTTTCTAGTATCCTTCCCTGATAGAAGTGTAAAGTATGTAATAGTACCATTACTTCTTTCCACAAGCCATCTGCAAGATGTGTAATTATGAGGTACATGTCTTGACAGCAGTTTTAACACCTGTACTGTCTAAGATTTTATATAAGTATAGATGCATGACAGTAGTGAGCAGAATATATTACTACATTCCATCTCAAGTTAGGTTCCCTCCAGGACTATATATTCCAAAATTAGCTTCAGCTTTAAACAGATGCACTTCTTTTTTTTCCAGTTTGATTAAGAAAACATTCTCATTAATAGTTTATCATACATTTTATTTTAGTCTTTCCCCTCCTTCTCCTCTCCTATTATGACTATCAGTGTCCATAAAAATCATCTGCTGTGAAATAACTAGACCATGACTCTGCACCGCATGTTCATATTCTGTGAAAACATGCCTACAATTGTTCTTTCCAAATGAACAGCACTAAGTTCACTTTGGGCAAAAATATAGTTATTTTCAATATTTAGTCTTCCTTGAATGCAACTATTGCAAGATATGGATTCACTAAATAACCAACCCAACTAATAAGATACATAGTTAAAAACAGATACACTTGTATACACATAATCAGAAACAAGGCAGAATGTTTTAGAGGTCTTTTGTTTGCTCAGCCCCTTTAGTTAAATGCCCCAGCTACAAAAGGAAGCTCCGAAAATACTGAATTTCTTACAAATGCATGCCTGAAAGTTGGTGGTATCTTACAGGAACCAACATAAACTGGGTATTTCTCACCTAGACAGTATTTAAGAGGGATGGAGTCCATAGGTAGGAACTGGAGATGCTAAAGGTGATAGGAGGTCATAAGGGATGTGATAAGAAGGTGGAATCACAACAGCAGAAGCAAGAGAAAGTGAATGGAAAGAAGGAGAGAAGTATACATAGGTGATGGGATCAAAATCCATACAACAAAACTTCACTAAGCTTCACCACTCACAGATTTTTTTTTAAATATAGCATTAGTCTCTATTAATCTTTCCTGATGACAATGGAACCTAAAGTCATCTTGCCTAAATCCTGCCTAAATCAAGACTTCAAGTCTTGACTGCAAAGATTAATTTTTTGAAGGACTTTAGAAAGTACCTCTCTACTTACTGCCTTGGCTACTCTACACAGCTTTAAAAATTATGTGCCATTAATACCCTAACACTCAACATATATATCTAAAGCAAATGTAAAAAGCATTCAAAATAATTTTTCTTTTTTTTTTCTTTAAATGAAGTTCTAGTGCTGCAATACTTTTATGCTATACTCAACTGTAATTTTACCTTGAATCATTTCAGTAATTTCCTTATCAAAATAACAAGAAAAAGACAGTACACCATAGAGATTTCTTGATACTGGGTGTGCTGGACCTTCAGAGTCTTGGCAGATTTATGCATCAGCAGTTTTGCTCCAAGAATTGCTAAGGAAATGGCAAAAGTGTCTTCACAGCAAATCCTAAAACATTTTAGAACACTGACTGGGGTAGCTCTAACAAAGGACTAATATTAACTGAAGGGATTTTACTCAGTAGGTGGATTACTTTGACTGAATTATACGTCTTTATCAACATAATGAAAAGATCCTCCTGAAAATTTTCTTGAAATCATTAGAAATATCTGTCAAGGGAATAACTTAAGACCCGCATATCTGTCTTCCATTCCTTTGCAGGACCTGAAGTCCTGGTCTTCCATGGAAAGCAACATCATAATCAGTGATGAAGAATGTGAGCGCTGAAGCTGACATTCTGCCCACAAAGACAACAAAGCTGTATTTCCTCACAGAATGAACAGTTTTGCAACTTACACTCTTAATATTTTATTTTATAGTATTAAATGTAAACACCTGAGTATAAAAACAAATTCATTTTCTAGTCAATTTGCTAAACATCTCCTTCCTCTGACTACACAGGGCTCCTAAACTTAAAGAGACATTTTGTAAAAATTCATAGCAAAATAATCAGAGCTTTAGTGTCAAGGGTGTCAATACAGAATTATTACTTGCTGAAGTCTGATCAAAGAGGCTTCTTTTCCAAGATGAATACTCTCGACTATTTTGGTTAGGGACCTAATTATATGCATGACTTATTCCACATCATGTGACTGTTTCATTCACTTTTCTTATAAATTCAAAGCATATATGCGCTTTGGAATGGTCTCCCTTCCTGACATGTTCAGAGCTAGCCATTATTTAAGATAACAGTAATATTTCATACAACTGATATCTCTTGTTATTGAAACAAAGTCTCCAATACAAGAAAATCTTCTCAGTATCCCAGGAACAGTTTGTTTAGATAACCTGATTAAAAAAAAAAAAAAAAAAAAAGACTTCTTTCTGCAGGGTAGATAAGCAACTTTCCCCCACAAAATTAGACAACAGTTCTTACTTTCCCTGAATACTCCAAAACTCTAACACAGACCAATAGCTTCTTATGAATATGCTCAGTATTTCCATTTGCAAACAACTGGAGACCAACCTCTTTGATATCATTTATTTAGCTATAACAAATTTAACTGCTTGCATGCATTTCCCACTGGAAGCCACTGCAAACTAAAATCAATAGTTTAATAATTCAAGTCTGTTCTTTTTCTGTTTTACTACAATTTTGTAATTCTATATTTAAAATAAACAAGAGATTCTTGGGTTGTAGAAACAACATTTAGTGGTTTGGGTGTCAAAAATCAAATCTCTGTTTGCCTCTCATAATAGACTAAGAAGGGTAAAACCAGAGCTCCAGTAAAGAAACACCAATAAAGACTACTCCAGAATAATGCCACTTTGCAATTACCAAAGTAAAGGGGTTTGTGTCTTATCACATTCTTTAGATGACTTTAAAAGAGTGTTAAAATGGGATATATCTTCACCTCTAAATACAACTGTCAACAAAAAGGAGCAAGAATTTCTTTGCAGCTCCCCTATTACCCCAGTGTCCCTCCAGCATGCCTCAAAATAATTCAATAAGTCCAAAAACCTAGAAACAGATAAAAATATCATTCAGTAAGAACTGTGTATTCTACTAAAATAAAATAAACCACAAATATAAAAGCTGGCAAATTAATTCAGCAACATTTTTGCTGCCTTTTATAAAAAAGCAATGACAGAGTCTGCAATACTGAGAGACTAGCAATGAACATCATTAACACATTCTTTGCCAGTAGCAGTGAAAAAAAATCATCCTTTTTAAGAGCATAATTTCTTAAATATGATTTTCCCTTAAATATTACAAATGCCATAAAACGTGTCAGCATGGAAATGCAATAAACCACAGCGGCTACGAAGGCAGTTTAGGTAGTACTCTTCATTTATTGTTCTAGATATTGGCCTTTTTGATAACTCATTCTGGAAGAAAATGGTAATTCTCTTTCCAAACATTTATACTCTTTCCTTTATAATAAGGAGTCCAGTGTGTTATGCCAATTGCGTTATTTGGCTGTAACAAAGTCTCTCCAAACAAGTTACACGGCAATTGAAAGAACAACAATAGTGTTTGCCAAAATGCCAGAAGGGAACCAAGTAATCATTTAAGAAATGATTTATTTCACACAGAAGATAGTCAGAATTAGTACAAGTCTAAAAGAAAAAAAATTATGCTCCATATATTAAGAGTTGCTGTATAGCTGCTATGCTGCACCAGCTAAAATATCACACCTGCTAAACGGGAAAGTCAATGCATTCCATAAGTTGTGAACTTAGTTCTCTCACTGCTGCTCGATTCTGTACTCACTGCATTTCAGGTGTTGCACAGGGAAAGAAGCAGGCAGGCACCTTCATATATCAATTTTAAATTAGTATGTCCTAAAAGAGTTAAAATAAGAAATTCAAGCACCTATAAAGACAATGCACCTAAAGTCCCTGTGTCTACCAGACACTGACAAAAAACAAGAGTTGACCTAAACTGACTCACTTGAAGGTGGGTCATCTTTACAGTCTCTGTCTTCTCTTTCCCACTTTGCTTTTTTGGTCCGAGTTTATCTGCCATGTTCATTCTTCATATACACCCTCTATTTTCCAACTTTTCCTTCTCTTTTTGCAAGCATGGATTTACCAGAGAATACACAGGCAGTTTCAGTGCTCTCAGCACCAGGCAAAATGGCATAGCATCCTACACCCTGTGGCATGATTGCGCGACTGTGAAATTTCTACCACACATCTAATGGAGGATCCATTTTCCATAACCCATATACTGTTTTGATTTAACCTACAGAGGTAGCAGCACAGTTTTGCTTCCCATTGCCAAAGGCCCACAGCCCACAAACACTTAAACAACAGTCAGAGGAGGCATCCAAAGCTCTCTCAGGAGCAGAAAAGATTCTTTGGGCTCTCATTTGGACAGCTCTGATACAGTATAAATGTGGCAGAAACCTCAAAAAAGGGAGAGAGATCTCTATGCACCCAGCACAGGAATTCAAAGATCAGCATCTGGCTATACATAGAAGAGAATGATATGAGAGAGGAAAAAACTACAATGCTGTATTCGCTGATAAAATCCTTAACAGGATAAAATCCTTAATGATAATTAACATGAAAAATATGAATATATTACATGAATAATTACATAATATACCATTCATTTTGTAACATGAATAATTTCATGCAAATTGGAAGAAAAGCTTCTTTCCTGAGCTAAATGAGGTCTCCAAAACAATATTAGTCCCCCTGCTGCTTGCAGAATTGAGATACTGTTTCATTCTGCACATTCCTGAAGCCACTGGCATGGGGCTCTCTCTGAAAGTATCTGTTCTAGATCTTGCTCGGCACACTCCAGGGTCAGCCTCATTCTTCTGCCAACACACATTCAGGTCACCAGAACTGTATATCATAGTTTAATTTTATACTGATCCTGTGGTTTTTATTGCTGCAGAAAAACCCTTAAAGCCTTATACGCTGCTGGCAGCTGACACATTCAATCTGAACTGTGCTACGTGTTGTGTCTCTTATCTCTCCCTCCGCTGACATTAACATGCTCTTTGGGTATACCCTTTGGAAAGAAAGCCCTACTCAAGAATTCAATATCATTGTTATACTGAAAGTAAACCTCAAGAGACAATACTCTCAATCAACAGTAGATTATTCTTACATAATACACCTTGAAGGGACATTTTTTCTTTAAATTCCCTCTGAATATTTAGAGACAAAACAGAAAATCCCAGTAAATACAATTTAACAAAAATGCAATGGTAACAAAATATACCTGCATTTTTCTATTATGGGTTATTTTCAGCTTTTTTGTATACATATTCTACATATTGATTTTCTTGTTCTATTTTGTATGCAACTATTGAACTTTCACTTTTCCTGTTTTCTAACACAATCTTATTTAAAGTTACTTCCATATAGGTTAATAAAAGTGCATCTGCTTGGAAAATTTGTGAGAAAAGTCTATAGATTGTATAAAATGCATCAGTTTGATTTTAAATTGTCATGGCAACACTGACGTCTTCAATTTTAAATGACAGAGTTAATATTTGTGGAATGTTGTACTCATATTTTGGGAAGCCGCATAAAAGATGAATAAGCTATTATTTTAGAATGTAAACCTGAGTGACATATGAATACATCTCATTACATTTAAATTTAGTCAGCATTTAGCACCTATTGTTCAAGACAAAAATCACTTTAGAAAACAGTCTTTCTATTCTCAAATAGCATTTGCCTAAGTCAAATTACTGACAAAACTTTATGTTAATTTTGTTATTACAAGTCCAATCTCTCTACAGCCAGAGACATATACATTTGTATGTTTAATTCAACACCTGGGTAGCATTTTCCAAACATATCTCCCAGTGAAATAAATAATGTGCTAAACATACCATAATAGTACTAAAGGATTTTAACAGCCTGTCAATGCCACCGACAGGAAAACATTACAAATAATGTTTATGAGGAAGGTAGTGCAGGTCTGCCTTGGGGTAGCAGAGGTCGAGCAAGAAATAACCAACAACAGAGTACTGTTCAATATAGGGATTATGATTCCTTGTTTTAGTTATTTTAAACAAAAACTGTATGTTCTGCTATAATTAGTTACTAGGACAGATAAAACTTTATATGCAAGTCAATGAAATAGAATATAAACCAAACACAAAATATCTTTTAACCACAAAATTCTGCTTTTAAAAGTGGAAATGATTAGCATTTAACTTTACAATTATCTCTGGCCATGACTTTAATGCATAAAAAAGGCAGTTCTCCAAAAGTCTTCATTTACAACGTATGTTGTAATTTTAACACAATTCATAAAGAATGGCAAATGCTTACACAGTCATTTAAATGTAGGCTGCATCCACACAGTTCCCCTTTTTCATCATTTTCTTTCCTAACCTAGCTTTTACTGCTGTTGATTTGTTTCCACATATAAGAACAGTTTTTACTTTGTTTCCCTACAATATACATAGGAAGTTGTTTATTGCACTGAATTGTAGTGGAGAGCAGAGCAAGGTGTTAAAATCTTTGCATCTTTTTTGAATTTTTTTTACAGCAGACCATGCACATATTTAGATCTTTAAGAAAAAAATGTAAAAAGCAACAGTGCACAAGAGCTTTTTAAGAGTATTATCATGTCTATTAAATATTGTGCCACTAGGGCTTCAGCATGTGAGCTGAAGAAATAGGTTTATTATACAATAGTAACAGCAACAGTGTTCTCTATTTTTATAGTCTAGCTTTTAAAGTGTTTGTAGACTATGATTTTGTTTTATGGTGATGGAAATACAAAGATGTGCAACAGGCAAGTTTGCACAGCAAGTAAAAATGGTAAGGCTGAAAGCACTTTTCCATTTACAGACTTCAGAACCAAGGAAAGGCAATATGCAAATTTCTTTTTTTTGCAAATCTATAATACCAGCACACTTCTTTACTAAATCCATAAACAAAGGTCAACATTAACAGTATAGTCTTGTACTTTTAAAAAAAAAAGTCTTAAATGCTTAGATTCATGTTAGAGATCACTATAAAGAGTTTTAAATAAAATGACTTTATAACTACAACTGAAATGGTCTGATGAACATCCCTAAAATTAACCTGTCTCATCCTCACTTTCTTTTAGCGAAATTTAATCCAAAAAAATTGCCTTAACAGAATTCTTGCATACAAATAAAAGGTAATATCTACTGAGGCAATGTTCTGGAAATTGGTTTCTTACATACACCACAAGCATCTGTTGATTTAAATGAAAGGATTACATAAGTTATACCAGAGTGGATTTGGGAAAGTCGGACTACTCCTAACAGTCAAAGGCAGAAGGAACTAAAGACAGGTTATTTGAAACAGCAGTGAAAATTTAACTCTTCACATGTACTTTGTACTATAAATCTGGCAAAAAAATCAGTTTTCAAATATTTTGTGGGGGTTTTTTTTTGGTTTTTTTTTTGTATCCTGTGAAGTCAGGCTTCTTAGCAGTGTGAATCCAATCTGCTTTTCAAGCAGAAGAAAGTAAAAACTAGACATATTGTTATTTCAAACAGTTTTTTCTTTAGACATCAAAGAAAAAAAATATGAATCAGATTTTTTAAGGCCTGTTCTTTCCATCTAACAAAAAGATTGGTGTTTTAGTTCTTTATTTTTGTTTAAAAAAAGATTTTTTTTCACCACTGCAAATGAAACATTTTAGGCTTTTTCAAGATGTTCATAAATTTGACATAATGGGTAGCATTCACAGGACAGCTGTTGCAGAGGCTTTTTTTGAACTATTTGAGATAACTGAGTCCACATCAACCTGTTGTG
The DNA here is from genome assembly GCF_036417845.1 of Apteryx mantelli. NCBI lineage: Eukaryota > Metazoa > Chordata > Aves > Apterygiformes > Apterygidae > Apteryx > Apteryx mantelli. Next base: position 19,008,571 of record NC_089978.1, read on the forward strand.
AACAAAAGCCAAAGAGTAAGAGGACAGAAAATCCTCAAATACAACAGGATTGTATTAGAATCACATCTAGCAAAGAGGAATGGGCAAATGGAAACTGGTAAATCAGAGTTCACTTTGACCTACGTTTAAAACATACGCTCAGCTGACAAACAAATAATGAGGAGATGGTATTTCCCCCATCAGATCTCAGAGTTCCTAAGAAAGGAAACTTCATGGGTGGGGACAAGACTTAAGAGGACAAGCATGACTTCAACACCACATCTCAGACTTTCTGGCAGGAACATGGCTACAAAAATGTTTAGTCTGTGAATCTGACTGGGAGTCAGGCGTGAGATAAGGACATAAAGACCTTCAGTTGCCCATGGGATTAGATAGAGGTTTCACAGATAGTGTTTTCAGGTCCAGGTACTGACATTCCTTCCAAGTCCCATTTAAGAAGGCAAGTCCTTTTATAAATGACACCTTTTTTATTTCAAAATCCCTATTATATTTCAGCATCCCCATCTCCATTTACAAAACTGCAGTTATATCATTATCTTCAAAGATGCACAATAATTAGCCTGCATATCATTTGAAATACCATTAAATCACTAAGCATTGTGAAAGTAACATTTATCTCAAGCAGAGCACTCAGCAGTGCAAAAGCAGAACAATGTGCTGGTCTCATCTCTCCCTCACTCAGGTCCCACCTGCGATAGTATGGGGATAACATTCCTTCTTGCGCCACAACAGCCACGTGGTTGAAATTTTCTAACTGTGACACAGTCTGCTAAAGTGATGGAAACACTGGGAAAATCCATGAGGGGAATAATAGCTTTGTATTCTGGATAGGGTCTAAATGCTTGGCAGTAACCAAGAATGGTCATAGCCACAACTGAATGGGCATTTACACCGCTGGCATGACTACCATGTCACGTCAGTAGAAGTGAACATGCTGCACAAGACAATGGTGATGGTGACAGGGAGAGTTCAGGCCCTTTAGTTCACTTTGGTAAACTCGCACTGGAATAAAGTAGGCAATACGGGCAATCAACACTGCACCAAATAGTTTTAAGGACTGTACAGCCATCTTGCTGCCAAACACTGAACATCCAGTCGACTGAACACGATGGAGACAACATGGAAAAGTACAACCTGATTATAAACTAAAAGCCCTAAATTAAAAAAAAAAAAAAAAAAAAAACCACCACACAGGTACACTTGGCTATATTATGGTAGTGGAGGCTCTAAGTTTGTAGTTTAGCTTTTCTTCTTCCTTGACTGAACAGCCAGCAATTTTAAGTTATTAAGTTTAGCCAGCTAACAAAGGCAACAGACAAATTACCAAATTGCTTTTTGTTAATTCAAACAATTCTTGGTTGGTTTTCCACACAGACAAAAAGAGGCATCCAACTAACCTAAGGATGGAGCCATTTTCCTGAAACAGGAAACAGCTGTTTTCCTGAAAATCACATTGGTATCGGACTTGATGTTAGAACTTACAAAAAAACATTGTAATGAGAAGCGATCGCGCAGTAGAGATCTTTATAGGAAGGCCGTCATATAAAAACACCCTACCTTTCATTTTTTAAAAGCAATTGTCTTCTTTGCAATGGATAGCTTCTTCTATACCAACAGCCACACCTAAGAAATCATACCCACTCAACAAAAGTGGTTCAGATTAATAAGATGAATGAAATCACTCGACCAAATTTGAGAGAGGTCTTCTCTCATCCTAGGTAGGATATCATTTATAGACTTCCAGCAGTTTCCTCCTACTGCTCTTCTGAAAAACGACAGACTCATTTTTGTGGATATGTTTTTCACATCTCAAATGAAGGCACAAAGAGAAAGTAATTGGTGAGTGTCAAATCCCTGTACTATGTTATCAAACTGTGACGGTGCGCTCCTTCCCGCCCTGATGTGCTCTTGCCTCCCCCAACCTGACCTCCCTGTAAACAGCACATAGGCAAGGGCTAACTGAGCTTGTGCCAACTAAAATCCATCTAGTATGCAAATATGACTATGAGTCAATCATCTTACCCCATAAATAGGGGGCAGCCCAGAGCCCATGGAGCTCTCCTGCATGGCAGTGGGCTGCACTGCAGAACCTCCTCTTGAGCATGGACACCTCTCAAGGTTACTCCTTGAGGTTGAGAGATTCCTTACCCATAACAGATCCTTGGTAAGTGACTAATAGCATGCTGAAACTTTGCAAACTTTGCTAAATTACATCTCTGATAGATTGTGCACATAATCCTTTAGACACAAACCATTGACCAAGTCTGGGACTAAGATTGGACCAGCCGCACCCAGGCTCCTCTGAGAAGGCGTTTGGAAAGCAAGGGGGTCCACTCTGAACCTTGTGACTCAATGGGAGGGTCTCCTTGACACTTTCATCTGACCCTGCCCTCCACACAGTAAATAACTGAGTGAACCTTGCCATCGACCCTTGTTAAATCACTGTCTTATTTACGATGGAATTTTATTAAATCGCTATCTTACCTCTATAAAACATATTGCTGCTTCTCTCTTACGAGTGAAGTTCATCACTCCTCACTCATCCGCAAAACAAACTAAAACTAGAAAGAGGTATGGCTGCTAAAATTCCTACTGGACATAAAAACACTGTGCTGAATGCACTTGCAAGATTTTTTCAGACTACTGCCAACATGTTAGCACTAACACTAACCTTGTAATGCTGTGAACAAGAACACATTCTACCTAAAGACATGGAAAACTCAGGATGCCAAGGGACAAGTTCCTTAATTTACAGTCAAAGAAAAGAAATCACCATCTTTATGAGGAAAACCATCACATTTTGTGGTAACAAGAAGAATGGGGTATCACCTGTGTGGAAACTACCAGCATTTCAGATTTAACAGAGGAGAAGAATTGGCATCTATGATGCTTCTTTTTATGAAAATCAAACAAAAATATCTTCAAAAACTAAATATGAGACTGCATAAGCCTGGAGGACTTTGGCATTATGAATTAAAATTTCGACAACTAAAATTTCATTCCAACAGATTCTTTATACACACAAAAGAAGAGAACAAACATCTACTTTTGAGCATATGCTCCAGCACACTTATCTAATTAATAAATAATAGGGCTCAAAATATTTTGTCAAGAATGAGCTATGTTTTCAAGAAACCTGTTCTAATCTCCATCTAGTAGCAAAAAAAAAAAAAAAAAAACCCACAGCACATAGCATCTGACCCAAAGCTTATTAAAGAAATTTTATCCTTAAAAAAAGACCTTGAATAAAGCATACTAAACTCTGATTTTGCAACATAAAATGGTCACACTGTGTCAGAGCAAAAACTTCTCTCCAACAGTAACTAATACGTATGGGGAAAAGTATAATAACCAGAGCACCTAGAAGTGACGCTACTGCTACATACTTGCAGCCCTCCGCAATTCACTGGGGAAATCCTGAGCCAAAATTGTATCTAGATCTCTGTATTTAACGATCACCAATTAAATTATACTTTACAAAGTTGCTGTATCCCTTTTCCTCCTGTTCACAATTCTAGTCTTCACAGCATCTTGTGCTCTACAGCATAAGTTCTACACTCTCCCTTTGTACTTTTTTGGGGGAGAAAAAAAAAAAAAAGGTCGTTTCTTTTTCTTCATGTTAAATTCTGCTCAATGATCATTTCACCACAATATTATGAAAAACAAAAATTGTTTTCCATTAAAATTTTATGATAATTGGGATTTCTATTCTATCAGTTGCCTTTTTTTCCCCAGGCTGAAGAAACTTTAGATTTTCTTCAAAGAGCTACCATTCTATGCCTCTGACCATCCTCCTCTGCACAGCTCTGCAGGTGGATCCTTGAGCTGAAGTAACATTCAAGGTAAGGATTCATCATGGATTGACCAGATGCCTATGGCGGGAACTCCTCCTCCTAATTTTAGGTAACTATAGCATTACCTCCCATGTCTGAGCTAGTCATCTTAATTCCTTTTATAGCCATCACAGTCTTTCAGCAGACATTCAAAACAGGACAGATGACTCGCACCATTCAAATGCATAAAGTAAATTTCAAGAATCAGTTCAGATACAAGGTTCATGAGGTTAGAAAAATCCCAGCTTTGTATTGCAGGTTCTAAAATTCTTTATGGAGACCTCCGGCTTTGACTATCCTGAATAATTATATAACAATAACAAAATGCCAGCTCACAAAATATCCCTTCTTTCAGATTGTTCATGAATGTCTTGAACAGAAGAGATTCCTGAGGAACCCACTCATAAACTCTTTATAATAAAAACTGACCATTCACTCCTGCCCTTTAGCTTCTTTTAAAAGATTTCCAATATTTGCCATCTTATATTCCTCAGGACCAAGGATAAATAAGTTAATAGCTTACACTCAGCAGTTCATAGCTCAGCTGTCACACCTGACTTTTCAGACCTCTAAGTGAGGATCATTTGGTTTTAATGATTTGTTATTACTCATCTTTAATTGAAGTTTGTTTTAAAAATGACTGATTTTAATAAATTTGTTCTAAAACTCATTTTACTGACACTGTTAATTTGAAACAGCTCATCAGTTATTCCCTGTAAATAACAGTCCATGCATAGGAATCTCTCTGACCTCATTTATAGTAAATATTAACACAAATAATTCATTACTACTTTTGATATGCACTTAGCTTTCTTAAATACTCTATTTATACTTTGATCAGGTACTTATGCTTATTACCCTATGGTGAGGATAGTATAAAGTTGTATTGTGTCTTTACATTTTCATTCACTTGTAAATGTTTGCATGCTACAGACAGACATGCTAGGTAACTATAGTTTAGAGTTTGCACTGTCAGATGAGTTTTGAAGCAAAGTTCTATGTTCGGATCTTTGTTTGTTTGTTTGGGTTTTTTTTGGAAGGGGGCATATAGAGAAGGAAATCAGACAGTGTTACTCTGGCAGCAAGACATGTATTTATTTAACCAGATCCCAAGGACTTCATTTTTTGAGTATGCCAGTGAGAGAGAAGAATTAGAACTTCTGTCAGAAGAACCTCAATGAGAAGATGCATAAACAACACTGCTTTCTCATGTTCTAATAATGTCTCCAGAAGAGCTTCCTGTCAGATGATCTATAGAGTCAGGTTAACTACTTTCTGCTGGACACTATCACAGCTTTCCTGATTTTTTTCAGGTACCACCTGAAGGAGGATTAAAAAAACATCACTTCTATGGTACTCTCCAGGATGTTGTCTGTCTTCTAGATAAATGAAAAAAAAATTTTTTGTATGTGATGAAGCTAATTCCATGCTTACAAGCATTTTCAAAACCTGCTCAGTGGTGCACAAAATAGTGGAGCAGTTACTTAGTAGAATTTGAAGCGTGCTAGAGACACTACATGTCCTGGCTATTGAAAGACCTCTCTGTCAAAGACTTCCATAACAGGCACAGAAAGCATCCTTCATTACTCAGTTTGGATGACAGAAATTAGTCGTTCATTTTGCACTGCAATATGCTGTCTATGGGCTGGCCCCTCTTTCAGGTGCAATCAATCATTGAACCATAATGTATAAATTTGTGTGTGGGCTGTGAGCATAAATTATCTCATTACTCAGCATGCCTTGATGGAATTTCAGGTAGTTTACTTCAAATCTCATTGATTCTAGTAACTACGAGATGGAAGAGAGAAATTCTAAAACACAAAGAAAATGCTGCTCTTATTAATCACAATTTGGGAAAAGTATGCTTTGTTGGGCACTAGCAACCTACTAACATACAACACACTCTATAAGCATTCACCTCAAAAGTGTCAAAATCTGGCAGAGGACTAGCACAATCAACTCTATGAAGGAACTGAATGCACCATACTTCCTGCAAGCATGCAGGTTTCCATCACTTTGAGAACATCTACCAAGATCATCTCTGAACAGTCTCAATTTTATTCAAGATTTAATCAGAATTCTCACCCAAAAGCAAAGTACCTAGTGTTCTGAGGTTCCATGTCCTCCCTGATATTTCTAATTATAAAATGCTTAATAAAAAGCCATACACACCACACCTTACCTTCGATGCCATACGCATGAATAGTGTGTTTTGATCCTCTGCTGTTCTCATCTTCTCATTTTTGACTAAATCCTTCAGGCTCATACGATCATCATCCTGAAAATATCTGACTCTTTCTTTATCTATATGAGTAGTGACCTGGAAAGGAACAGATTGAAAGTGAATAGTAACCTGTTGAGACAGATCAAGTATGAAATTCAGATCTTGATAATTTCAACATGTCTAAAAAAACAAACAAACAAAACAAAAAACAAAAAAACAAAAACAAAAAAAAAACAAGCCACAAGAACTAAGCTAAGCACTAAGCTAAGCCTGAAACAGTTGGGCTTGTTGCTTCATCTGACCTAAGGAAAGGAACATACTTCCACTTTCTCTGATTATATCAGTAAGTTTAAATAAAAATATTAGCTCTCCCCACCATCACTATATCCCTTACATCATTAGACTATCAGAGCTATAATATTACTACATAGGAAAGAAATACAGCAATTCACTGAAACAGTGAATCAGTTCACACAGATGGAACATTCCAAAAAGAGCCATTATTTACAAAATTTTTTGAATTCCCAAGGTACTCATGACAGCTAAGCCAGAAAAAAAGTAACCACAGATACTAATGAAAACTTGTATAAAGTTGATACCCTGCCATCTTAGATAGAGTACACAAGAGAATAGAGTTTATCCTTCAGGACAGCACTACAACTAAATACTGAAGGAGCATATGGAAAGTGGTCATTAATATAACAGAAACAACATTTTTCCAAAATAGAAACAACAGGAGGATGACAAACAAATTTCTTATCTCTTGTCCCTTTCATTCCTCCATGGCAATATTACAAACTGATCTGCCCTACTAATCAAGAACATACTTGCTAGAAATATGAGTTCTGCTCAGCTCCTATTGCCCCAAGAAGTTCAAAATATTAGTTTATGTACTTTCTGTGGCAAGCAAATATGCTAAAAGTAAAATGCTCATCCAGCCTCCTTGCTTGTCCCTTGTCCCCCCAGAACAAGATATTTTTCAAATGCATTAAGATAAAATCTTATTTGCGACAAGCACAAGCTAAAGACAGCAAGCCACACACAAACACACCCAACCAACACGTCATATAGTGACCACAGACCTGCTCCTAGAATATATGGAGACCAACACATTATCACTTTGCTGTAAAGATTAAATGATAATTTTTAGCATTATCACTATTATTTTTGATCAGGAGAAAATAAAAGAAGTAACTTCTGAGACCTGACTATCTCAATAAAAAACTTTCTTATTTTGCAAATATTCAGCTCTGCTAATGTTCATTATTTACAGGCTTTACCAAATATAAACTATTTACCTAAGAGATTATGGTCATTTGAAAAAGACTCATATTCTTTGAACGCACATTTAAGTAAGCCCTAAAGTGGTCTCTAGGGAAACAAAAGTCTGAAAATAAATGTAATATGTGCTTAATAAATATGTCCTCTAACACTTAATTACAATCATCATCTGAAGGGAACCTACTGACATTCTTATAAGACACATTAATTATGGCATCATAAAAGTAAATCTATAAAATCATTTAAGAATTATACTCACTCACATTTGTAAAACTTACCATCTGTCGCTTCTTTCTTCCTCCTTTTGGCTCCAGTGGTTCAGTTGGTGCTGTCACAGGCCATGCCCTTCCAGTTTGATCTGTTCTGACAAGGGTCACTTGTTCATCTTCCCGAAGGCTTGAAACCTATATCAGGTTTTAAGACAGAGTTTTAAGAACATGATACAGACAAAAATCAAAGAAACACCTAATCCCACACCAAATAAACATCTGAAATCCTAATTACTTAAATCACAGATCCTTTACATGCTGCATGTTCATTATAATTCAAAGCAGGTAGTAATAGTTTACTTTACTTTAGGAGTTCCTCTTTTCCACATTCAGAAAATAAGAAATATCAAAAATACATCCAGCTAGTAAAATCCAGGGTAAAGAAACACTTTCCAAAAAGAACCAAGTTTGTATTCTTGATTTCTTTCTCATAATGCCTCATCCCCACAAGAAATATAATGCGTCTGAATACTTCAGTAGATAATACTGAATTTATATACAGCACACAGAGAAGTTTGCTTAGCTTAAGAGTAAAGCTACATTTTTCCTCCAAGCTTACTAACCTCACAAAACCAAGAGATGTATGTAGGATTGTATTTTCCATCTTATATATTATACAAAGTAATGAAAAAATCTACAGGCCAAAATGCTACACTTAATCTTGCACGTGCAATTTATTACCCCAATTTACTACCCACAGAAGAATTGCAAAAAATCATTTTCAAATTATGCCATAAACTAGTGAGATTACATAGGGAAAGGGGCAAATGAAACAAGAGTAAAAAATTCATTCTCCCAGAGCTCTGGACAGAAGACAGTAGGAAAACATACTGAAACAAATATTTTTTACTGGTATAAGCATGTAGCTTTTAGTGTACAAAGAGAACCAACTTCTCAAATGTGCCCATATATACTGTTGACCATCGCTTCAAGGACCTTTTTTTTCAGATACTCAGATATTTCAGCAAGTTGTTGCCTAAATGCTTTTTCTGCCAATTAAATCAAGCTTCCTCTTGTTATCATTAATGTCAGTATGCCAGAAGAGCTATGGATAGTGGTGAATGCAAGCTGAACAACCACACTGAAGACAGATTTAAAAAAAAAAAAAATCAGTATCATTTGGCCTTGGAACATTATGGTTGAGTGAAATTTTAAGCTCTGTCAAATACTTAAAAAAAACAAACAACAACAACAAAAAAACACGTTTTTCTTCCTCCATATCACTACACAAAGATGATTTTCTTGTAAATGCATGTTCAGACGAACATCCTTTGTATTATCAGTTAACAGCTTTATAGCAATTTTCTACTCTATAATTTTTTCAATATTTAACAGTTACAGATACAAAACAGTCTTTAAGAAGATTTCATATCTTGTTTATGTAGAGCATAACACAACTCCTAATTTAAAATGGATGCAAAATCCCCTGTACAGCTGTTCAAGTCTCTACACTGCCTTTGCTTTCCTTGTGATCATCAGGTATCAGCAAGGAACCTTTTATTCTCAGTAAAAAGTTTGTTTACTCTAATTGTTGTGGTCTGCAAGTTCTACACTACCCTCTTTAATGAGGCAAACAGAGATAGGTGCATAATCTTGCCAGCTATTTCATAATTATTATTACCTGACAGAGCATGGAGACCTCTCCATGACCTCTAAGCAGGAAAAAGATAACTTTGTGCATTTCCTTTTAATTTGTCTCTTATATGCCTATTATAGGTGGTGTACAAGTTCAAAACTTACAAACAGGAGTTACCTGATCAGGAAATAGCACAGTCAGTCAACTGAATCCTCTGTCTGAAATATATCCTTTATTTAAACTGAATAAAAAGACTAATAAAAAGACTAAAAGGAAACTCAGAATAGGCAGCGTCCTTTTCCTTTCATTGTCTCTGTTAGAACTGGGAACATAACTTGTTTTACAATACTACAGTACACAAAGCAACATGTCACAAACTAGTAGGAAACAGGACCTGAAATTGGTACTCTGGGATGTCTGGGGTTTTTTGGTTTTGTTTGTTTTTTTAACTTTCAGCTCAGACTTGGAGAGGCAGATTACTACTGATCTGAAGAGGTATCACTTGATCTATGTCACAACTTACATAGGGAGGCTATCAAAGAAAAGTGCATGTCCGTTCTCCATTATCCTCCTAATCTCTGCTTCAGCTGAAGGAAAAAAAACACCAGAAAACCCACAAGCCATGACTTGATACTTCTTCTGAGACTATCTTACAAAGAGGAAAACCGGAGGAGCTGTGAACACATTAAATGTTGTGCACCAGAAAGAAAGAAATTTACAGAGTGGTCCCCACCATCTGATGTAGACAGAAGGTTAATATCAAAACCACTGGTGGTATTGTTCTTGATCAGAAGCCAGGAAGCAAGCTCTCAGTTGCCTGGCTTCAGTTCGGTCAGTCAGTGACAGGTGAATGGATAGTAAAATCAGTCATGCATACAAACACAAAGGAGACCCCAGAATTTCCTTGTACAACGGGAACACTTTGCCAGATATTGCAAGTCCTTATAGCGGGTTTCTTCAGAACTGCAAGGCCAGAAGCAAACACCCAGCTCTAGGAATTACCTACAAGTGACGTCATTTTAGTTTGGGCAGAAAAGCGTAATCCCCAAACTCCTAGTTTGCCCTTCAGCACCTAAAATCCCATGGGCACCAACGTTTTTATCAGTAGAGTTCTAGGGTCATACATAGTTATGCTTCAGAGCATGCCCAAAACTGCTCTCATTTCACCAGAGATGGATGGTTTAACATCTATTCCATATCAAACACAGTCAAAGTCCCTGGACTATGCATCTTTATCTCTAAATTTAATCCCTGGTTTGCTCAGTTCATGTCCAGCACTAACACTTTTGAGTTCATGAAAAAGCTGTGGCCACAACTTTCATTCAGAAAAACATATTCTTTTGTAAAAAAAATATCCTGGAGGAAAAGCATTCAGCCCAGTGTAGGAGATTTAATTTCAACGCAGCTAGAGACAATTACAAATCCACCTCCCAGGACTGCTCTACCCGCCAAGGTTTGGCTGGGGGGGGGGGGGGGGGGGAGGGGGCTGAAATATCTGTACAGCAAGAGCGAAGAAAAGACACGGAGGACTAAAGCCAGACAGAAGGTATCAGCAAGTACGAAAACAAAGCATTTTCAAATAGCTCAGTGATGAAGGCGCTCCCACAGATTGCAGTCCTTCATACAAAAGGGGAGCAGAATCAATATATCCACCTCTCAAATGAGTGCTTAAAAACTTGACTACAGATATTGTAAAGCCCATTTTTAGGCACTTAAGTTTGACGCTTACACGCCTGTGGCGAGCTGCCTAAAGGTAAAGGACGATGGTGCTAAGTACTGCCCCACCTCACTCTCTTTATGCACCCAGTCTTCTCATACCTTCACCAACTACTGGAACTGCAAAAATTGCTTTGGCAATTTAAGAAGTTACTTCCTACTGACTAGCTCCCTGTTTGAAGTAGAAGTTACTACCTTTTCAGCTGAGTTATGTATGATGAATGTCCCGTCAAGAGCCAGGTCAGCTCAACTCCCTTCAAAACAGACAACAGGACTTTCCCACTTAATAGGGTTGTTCTCAGAATTAAATAAAGATTTATATAAAAGAAGAGGGGGAAGCAGATTATAAAAATATGAAAGAGAAAAGGCAAAAATTCTTCACAGGAAAAATAAGTATTTAATTTTCTGAAAAGATAAAAAAAGATATAAGATTGTAAGCTTCTTGATTGCACTGGAAAAGATATTTAGGTAAGTTAATTGATTAAATTAGAGCAAATAATGGGGACATCACTAAGTTTGGTGATATTAGGACAGCCTTTGTCAAGTTTTACAAATAACTTTATTAATCTCAATTGGAAGCTATTTTCTAAACAACTGATGTGTCTGCTTTACATCTGCCATCCTTGCCTAATGAAAGCTGGTCCCGGAAAGCCCCAATAAAGTCTGAAAATTCTGTAGATATTAAAGCATGCTAGCTCCAATAGCTTAATTACATTATTCAAGAAAAGTCACACAAAGGTAGAAGTTATGGAAGAAAAAACTGTGTCTAGCTATGTGGAGGAATGGTTAAGCGAGAGAGGGCATGATCTGATTGGGATGAGCAATCCCGTTCTCAGGGTAAGGGAAGGAATGCAGGCCAAGGCGAGGGAGCCTTGCAGCGGCCGAGCGAGCCTTGCAGCAGCCGAGCAAGCCTTGCAGCGGCCTTGAGCACTACAAAAGAAGGTATTCACAAAACTGGTAAACAAGTCTGGACGGAACTAGGTTCCATAAATGTCGATGGAGCGCGGACAGCAACCTTGCACCAATCATATATCCGCTTTATGCGCGTGGACAGAAACTGTAACCAATCATGTAACTATTGCTAGCGCATGCGTATTGCTTGTCGATATATATACTTTGTGTAAGCTCCAATAAAGAGAGAACGACCATACTCATATTGAGACTCCGTCGTTACTCCGGGCCCGTCCCCCCACTCCGACATAGCTAAGCAAAACTTCTGCTCTTTTGTGTCACCAAAAACCAACTCTCATTTTGCAGAGCAAACCAAGATGCCTAGTGTTGGCTCAGCTCCATCAACCATTAACCAATCTGTCCCTCCCAATGTAATATAGTCAGAGAAGCACTCTGCCTAAAACACTCTACACTTATTACCAGGATCAGCTATGTATCTGCCTCAGATATTTTCTTCAAAACAGAAGGCATTTCTCTCTGTTGGGAGGCAGTAGGGGAAGAAGAGGTGATTAAGTGCAAGAGGATGAAAAGACCCTCTGCCTCCAGCTCCCGCTTGCCATATACTGAAGTTCCAACTTTGCTAGAGACAGAGGCAAACAGAGCAAGGGCACTACGCTTCATACGCCACCACTGCGCTCTTCAGACAGATGTGAGAACTACAGTTATCCGTATGGCACTAAAAGCACTATTATTTTGAAGACATAACAACAACAATAAAATGATCAGTGCTAGACGAGCAAAGACAAAGGGCAACAGGATGGAGAAAGAATACATTGTGAGGAAAAAAGAGCAGCGTGTATGCTGCACTTTTAAATGGGATATAGATGCAAATGGAATATTATGGATAGAATAATGAAGAGGTAACTAGTGAAGTTGTTAGGGTGTTGGCCATTTTTTTCTACATGTGAAAAAATAGGTAGACATTTGTGAATATTCTAATGCTTAGCCTATGACTAATCAAAGCTCAGTACTGTGATAAATAGTAAAAACAATTTTAACAGCTGAAGCAAGCGGGGAAAAGTCAAAGAAAATAAAATAGTTTTGCCTCATAAATCACTTTCTCAGCTTCCTGATAAATGTTGCCCTGTGAGTTCCTTCAAAGTTGTCTGTATATGCTAGCAATAAGCAATTCACAACTGAGCATAACATTGCAAAATTTGGATATTTGCAGTGTGATACCTTAAAACTAAAACAACCACCAAACACTGAGCTGCTATTTAAAAGTTAGTGCTCTGTACATATGACTTTTTCTCCAGATGAATGTAGTGATCCACCTCTCTATCTATGTTGGCAGATGCAGAGTGGTTCACAAACTGAGTAAGAGCCAATCTTATGCTTGTGGGGAAAAAAAAAAAAAGTATATACACACACACACACACACACAGGAACATATACACAAGATGTATACCAGTATAAGCTGACTTGTATGGGAATACTTCTGTTCTTCCCACATACATATAAGACTTCAGATGGCCTTATATCCCATTTAGCGCATTGCAGTTCAACAAGATGCAAACTAACTGGACAAAAACTGGAGAAGGGCAAGAAGAATAAGGACTGGAGACCTAGAAAAAGTCATTCTACAAAAAAAAAAAATTTTTTTTTAAGAAACAGAGAAAATTAGGGAAAAACATTCTTGCAGTTTGCAAAACCTCAAAATATTTTAGCAAACAGCGAAGTGTATGCAGGATAAAAGGAAAACAAAAACGTTTAAATTGCAGAAGAAATGCAAGTTAGATAACAGAAAGGCCTTTCTAACATTAAGAACTGTAAAACACTACTACCATTTGCCTAAGAAGAATGCGGAATCATCCCCATGTCTTTTTAGAAACAAACAAAAAAAGGCTAGGAAGTTATAAAGGACTATAGTCTTTAATTTCTTTGTACACATCTAAGTCAGTAGGGCAATAATTTCTAATGAGAGATTTCAGCAGGCTCCCATTTACACAATATAGAATGATGCAGATGACAAATGTTTAGATATGATAAATACTGAATTCTTTGAGCCAAAACCCAAAGTTGACAGGGCAATTTTTTAATGCTGAAGAGTTCACAGAGTCCTGACACAAGACACATGACAGCGACTATAATGCATTTAAATTTAATATTCCAGGAAAAAGAAAAACTTAAAAAAAAAGAAAATGCAAAAAAGTGGTCCATCAAGAGGAAATGAAAAGGAGCAGACAAAAGGGTAAAATAATAATGAACAGCATGAAGACTAATGTGAAGTCATATTGCAGGCTAGGAGCACACTTATACCATGAACCAAGAAAACCTAGTGGTTCAAATAAATCAAGCATAATTACTCAGAAGATTACAGAGGTTATTAGAGATAAAAACATCCTTCAGAAGTCAAAATCCTGTCTAAACAGAATTGAATTAAAAAACAGCATAAGCTTGGGAAGTCAAGTGTAATAACATAACAAGGCATGGCAAAAGTTTATTTTGAGGAGGATCTTACCAAAGATAAATACTAAAACAATATTTTCCAAACACATCAGAAGCAGAAAGTCTTCTGACAGAAAAATAAGAGATGATCAGGTGGTAAAAGCAGTATCAAAGGACAACATTTGAAAAATAAAAATGAATTATTTGCAGTCTGAATTTAACTTTCAACTTTTAACTTTCAACTTTAACATTCAACTTTTTTTTTTTTTAAGCAGGGAATAAAGCTTAGGAATCATCTTCAAACTGAAGAGTCACTAAAAGAGGTTTTCAAACAAGCTGCCACAAAGAGAGGGATTTTGCTACAGTTCCAGAAAAACAATTCCAATATATAACTTCCTTTACATTGTTCAGCATGCATTATATTACTTTTATAGTCCTCAGCGCAAAAATAATAGAGGGTGGCAAGTACAACATAAATCTTTAAAATGTGCCAGAGGCTACTTGTGGTAATTACAGGGCAATACATCTAACATTTGTAATAGGCAAATTCATGCAATCATAATAAAGAACAGAATTCTTATACACCTGGTAAGTGTGGTATACTGGGAAGAGTCTTTGTAGAGAGATGGCATGATGCACAAAAGCATTAGGATTCAAAGGCATGTAGATACTAATCTAACTGATACAGTCTACTTTAAAAAAAAAAAAACAGTAAAGATATGGAAAACTGCTCTAGAAACAAAAGGGAAGTTTCCTTCTTTGATTACTACTTGGCTAACAAAGGATACGAATAAATAATCAACTTTCTCAAAGGAAGTTACTTAAAAGCAAAGCTTCACAATGATCTGTATTAGGGTTTCCACTGTTTAATATATTTATAAATGGTACCTTATTCTGATAAGGTGACGAAGTTTGGTGATGATACCTGTTATTCAGGACAATCAAAACCACAGCAGACTGCAAGGACTTGCAGAAAGATTTCACAGGGCTGATTGACTGGATAGTAAAACGTAAGGTGAAGTTAAAAGGAAAGGATAATGAGGATAGTCAGAAATACAGAACAGCTTCCATACAAGGAGAAACTAAACAGTTTAGGCTTCTTCAGCTTGGAGTAGAAACAGCTGAAGGAGATATGAAAGTGGCACTCATTCCTGTAAGACATTACAGATACCAAGAAAATAAGTGAGTTCTAAAAATTAGACAAGTTTGTGAAGATGTGTCCATGTGTAGCTGCTAAACAAAATGGTCTGAATGCCACTTCCTGCTATTGAATAAAGTATTTCCAAATCACTGAATGCCAGTAGGTGGGCTTTTGTTTTAACTTGTGCTTAAATATCTAAGAGTATATTTATTTCTTCACATAGTGGCAGGCATCGCCTTCAAAAAACCTACAAAGCTTACTTTAAACCTCAAGTTTTTGAATGAATTACTTCTTTTATTAAATAAGTATTAAATATAAAACATACTAAATAATACCATACAATAATTAACATACAATAAAGTCATTTAAAATATTAATGTGTTAATGTATATTTATTATTAGATAATTATTAGATAATTCCATGTAATTATATATAATTACAATACAGACCAAACAAATTATCTTAAATATTATTACACTAGATTATATTAAATATTATACCTATCATTAAATATTAAAACTGGAACTATAGAAAAGGCTCAAACCCCACCCCGAATTGTGGTCTTGTTGTGATGACTGCTACATAGCATAATTTATATTCTAAAACGACTGTGTGAACCTCTCAAACTAGAGTGCAATTGTTTGTTGTCATTAAAGAAGGAACGTGGATTTCTAATTCAAACTGATTAAACAGGCACAGTACTCAGTAATTCTCAACAAACCTACAGAATGCTATACAGCAATTAACACAACTGAAGATAACTAAGCGGACAAGTCTGTTTTCAAATGATAAATGCTTTAAATTAAATACATAAATAAAACAAAGTTTTGAAAAAGATTTTAAGTCTCCAGAGAAGATGTCTGTTCCATAATTTAACAGGAGAAAATGAAAAAGCTCTGCCACCAGGTGTGCAGTTTAATTTGCAGAGAAGCCTCTTGAGAAGCTGAACGAACAGGGTAAGCAAGCCAATCATGTGAGACAGGTTCTATTATATTGGAACTGTTTTTCAGTGCTAATAGCTAATAATTTAACGAAAAATATGTATTTTTTTAAGAGTCAGTATATTGCAGGATAGGGAGCTAACAGAGCTGGAAAAAAAACATGAACTTTTTTTTATTTAGCCAACAAAAAGTTGCATACTGCACAAGCTGAGAGTTGTCTGCAAATCTCCACCAAGAACCACACTAAAGTAGCCCAAGCTACAAAGCTTTTGATTTTGGTTTCCTATAGCAGGAAAAAAAGTAAAAGAAAAGGGAAATATCAGCATGAGGAAATGAAAGCAAACTTCAACCTAGCTTAAAATTTTATTGTTTCAAGAAAGGCTCAGTAAATAAATAGTAATAAGCATCACTGTAACAACTTCATAAGGGATTAGGCTAATACAGAAAATAGAGGATAGAAAAATAGTTTCACAAGATCAGGCAGCTGGTGTGCCTTAATCAACACCTGGCATTTAACAGTGAGGAGATACATTATAAAATCTAATGTAGGCTGTAACACAGCAATTAACTAGCCTACAGAAGAGTAACTTCATCAGTTAATGCCAGGTTTATGATAAAGCACGAGTCTCAAAAAACATCATAGCTCCTATTCATAAATGAAAACATTCATTATTATAAAAGGATTAGATACATACATAAATACTAATTGTTTAGCCTCTTTTTTTTTTTCTTCAAGTCAGCATGTGATACAGGTTAATAACATGTTATGTAAAAATACAATTTTCATTTATTAGTATAAAATTGGTTGCCCTTTAAATCCAACAATTCTTTGTTCTTATATTAAGAGAAAGGTTATTCATCATTCTTATTCATCTCCTCCTTAAACTGAATGCCTCCAATCATCCCTGCATTCAAAAATCTTTCTATTCATTCTCAGGGCTTATTTTCTTACTGTATCTTTGAGATAGGGTGATCAGAATAATATCTTGTGAGTAGAACATACAAGGATACAAACCTCAATCTCTAAGAGCAGAACAACAAAAATTCAGTAAGAGTCATACCACTGGCTTCTGGAGGTAAGATTAGAACTAGTACCATGACTAGTAGTGAGGAAAACTAAAGAGACTGTTCAGTCTAACAAAAAAATAACACTGGGTGCAAGCAAGTCAGGTAACTTTGTAAATTGCTATTGTAGTTTGTACCTTGTAGTTTGCTATTTTAAATCGCTATCTACACTTTGAAATAGCTAGTCATTTAACATAGCATAACAAAGCCATTGAAGGCACAGGATGCAAGAAAAGAAATACAAAAAATGCAGTGATTAGATGGCATGTTTCTATGGCAAAAACATCTGAGATAAAATATGTATATTCAGACCATAAAAAGAAAAGGTATGGCAGCATGTTACTTCTTAATTTCACAAATCCCTGTTTCGTCTTATCAAAGACAGAAATGCAATATAAGACACTGAGAATATGATAAGCAAAAATTCTGCCTGCGTAAATAAAAATAACATTTGAGGGAATAAAAGCACTGCAAGAAATTTCAAAGCTGTTCAGGCCTCAGTAATCACTACATTGAAGAGAGATTTACTAAGCAACTATATGACATTTTCAAAGACTGCAGCATCAAAAAAGAGATATTCTAGGATAAGTTTATGAATGGAAAGCAACAGATTACTCCAACCAGAAAACATTCATTCAGGCATAAGAGGGAGCTTTATAATGCATTTTTACTAGAAGGACATGTTGTACAATCTCAAAAATGGCTATTTTATAAAAGGCGTATGTATAGAAAACATTTTTTGTTTTGTTTTTTTAAAGCACAAAGAGAGTGTGGACAATTAGATGTTGCAGGACAATCTGAAGTTGTTGTTTCTAATATAGTGCAATTTGGTATTCTACATGAAAAAACAACTCCAGTTTCTAGTGCAGTATCCATACCCTTAAACCATTACCACAGCTGTTATTTCTGATGATACTAAAAGAAAGGCAAAGGCTTGAAAAAGCCCGGAGTCTAAAACACCTTCTTACCTAGAAGCAATTCCTTTGTGCTCACTGGTGCAACAGAAAGGGGAAGCTAAAACAGACATTGGCATTAATGCATCCGCTCTAGACACAAGCAGAGCGCACCAGTCTCCAAGGCTGTCAATTCAATACCAGCAAAACAGCTCTGTAAAAATCCCATGCACACATACATACAGCAAACTGTGCTGCGAGCTGAAATGATCTCATTATCCAGATGCGTTGGCCAAAAGCCAAATGTCTTAATTCATTTCAGAAGTATGGGCACATCGTTTAATTACTCTTCTTAAATAGCCTATTTCATTAAAAGTTTTTGGTTTATGTTGGTAGCAATGGCTAATGACACATAATCTGTTATTACACTAAAGACCCAGTGGTCCCAACTGTCATTGGTTGATCAAGTTCTCCATTCAAGACGACATTTTTAACACACTAATTGTGTTTTATTGCTTAAACCTACAAAATACATTGTTAGTTTATGGCTTCCATTTTTAAAATAGGTTTTGAGCATAAACTATTATTACATGTTTCATGGCTTAAAATATGTATTTACTGAGGCTGTGCCAGGACCAATAGAAGTGCAGAAGCATCCAGGAGGTTCTACCTTTCTGTTTCAAATCAGAAGTATCTACTGCACCAGGAAGCCTGTCCAAGAATTTTTTTGCTTTAGGTTTGAGGGTCTTTTTTTTTTTTTGGGGGGGGGGGGGTGGAAGGGGAAAGAAAATCTGTTAAGAAAGACAGAATTCTACATTTACATTATTACTGCAGAAAAAAACCCTAATTCCAGGAAGTCTACAGTCTTACCATATTTGGAAGTATCATAGCTTTGCATCAGTAGATGTCAGGAGTCAAGTTCATTTTATAACCACTCCCCACAGTGGTTATACTACAGTATAACACACCACTGAGCCAGAATTCCAGGAAAAACAAAAGAAAAAAATAAATCCCTAAAACCTGCTCCCCAAAGGCAGCACTCCACTTCCAACCCTTAACAAGACTGCTCTGAAGCCTCACTCTTATGCTGCAACAGAAACTTGTATTAATAGTTCTATGAAGGTTGTCAAGCCAGGCCAAAAGTAAACATTTTTTTTCCCAGACAGGCAGACCAAGGACAGTGTACTGTTCCTGACACTGCAGCAGGGTACGAGACCCCAGTTCTGTTAACAGAAGGGATTTTCTAAATATCCCCTATCCAGGGCTATGGCAAAAGACAGTAGTGCTAGCTTGTGCCCACCTGCAGCAATTGGTTAAGCTGAACTACTAACCTAAAGCAAATTATGAAGCACTCACACCGACTGCAGCAAGTCTATCTTTCAGATTTAGTCGTGCTGGTGAAAAGGACACCAGCTTGTCACCTTACATATCAGCGTTCAGTATTTGTCCAGTCTTTCTAAGCCTGAGAAAACGCAGTGAAAAAGTGGACTTGCAGTGGTAGAAACATGCAGAAATTCTACACAGTATTAGGAGAAGTACTGGCAGCATCAACTACAAAAGCTGCTTAGCACTTGGAAAGGGCTTTTATGTCTAGTGGCAAAGCACACTCCAAAGCTTTTATATTATCAGCTTGAACTTTAAGTTCTCTCCACTCTGCCCTTTTAATGCTGTTACATGTACTGAAACTAGTAAGATATTTTATTTAACCCTTTATTTCTCATGTTCCTTATGAAAACTGATCATATACTCTACTACTTTAAGTAGTTTTAGTTGCTGATACAATTTCTCTAGTACTTTTTAATTACAAAAAAAATAATTTCCTATAAATTACATGCAGGAAAAGACACTTTGTCTTCATAGGTTTTTGCCTTATAAATCATTGTTTAATCATCTCTTATTGACAAGAGTCTCTACTGAACAGGAGTTTTCAAGGAAATACACTCAGAAATTGCATATACCAATTATTTTTAAAAAGCACACACTACTGCTATTAAAGCTATTCTGTGAACTTATGCCTACTTTATTATTCCCTGTTCCAGTCAGAGTTAGTTAACTGCTTGCATGGAAAATACAAAGTTTTACTGAAGAAAGAATGGCACAGACTTCTTGCAGATGAAATTCAAGTGTGATGGAACAGACAGAATTAGAAATTATGATGAACTGAAAACGTTTATAAGTAAACGGGCCAAAACCCATCTGCATGATACAGCATATTCCATCCTATTCCTGTCAATTCAGGACTATACATAACAGTATTTAATGTATAGTATTTTATCATAAATAGGATTTGAGGTATAAATGAAGTTGTTATATTCAGTTTCCTTTCTGAAAAACGGAGAATGTTAATTTAAAAAACAAACAAACAAAAAAATTAACATATGTTGAGCTAGATTCCAACAGAATTCTCTCTCAATCTTTACTTCTAATGCAGCCAGGGATTCAAAAGTGAACAAACATCTGACACGTTAAAACTTGTGTTCACCAGTCGTTCATGGGAGAAGGTGTTGGAAATCTGATCATTCTTATTAAATTTTTCTTCCTGAGTAGAAGTTACAACAAAGAAAAACCCAGCAACAACAACAGCAGAAGTATGTGAGGTACACTAAATTCTTGACGTTAAGGATATTTGCATTAAAAGATGAGCCCCGCTTATGTCATAAAACTGGCTAAATAAAGAAATAACATTTCTTTCCACTGTAACACCCTCTGTGTCTGAGATGAGATGCACAAGGACTGGACTGGAGGCTGTTACTCTTACAAAGGCAAGAGGCAGCCTAGTAAAAGCACTCTCCTTTAAAGCAGCATCACATTGATCAGATGCCTACTGTAAAGTGAAATGCATTACACGGCAAAATTTAAGAGCAGTGTTCTCCAGGAATCTTCCCTGCCCTCTTGGTATCCGAAAGGCTTTACAGAAGCATCACGCAGCCTCATTAGAAAAGTTTTAGCAGTCTGACTTTTGAGGATTTGCCATATCTTGTGGAAAAATCACACACTACTTTATTCATTAAGCTGTAGGTATATATATTACACAGATCATACTAGACTAGAGGTTGCTGCATTTTATTAGAAAATTCACTTATTCAAACAAAGACTTGTTATGACGCTGAAGTCATTCACATTTTCCTTCATTTTTATCTCAAATGCATGACAGGGGAGCCTGTATTTGTATTTCACTACTGTTTTAGAACTTCACTATCTTTTTTAAAATATTCTATAACAGTATATTCTCTACCATGTTATTTTGCTTAAAGTACCAACTTCTGTTTTACATTCAGTTTTGTATTAATTTTGTATTTTAAACACAATCCATCACTATTAAGAACTGTCTCTAGCAATCACTCAGCAGAGTCCACTTTCTGCTTCCTGCATTCTGATTAAGAGCTATGGGACACAGTAAGTTCGAGGTTGAGAAGTATATTTTTTCTTAAGCTAAACTTCACATCAGATTGAACCATTTTACAAGATGCATGAATTTATACTTTATTTGTCCACCACCATGAACTGAGTCTAGGAGATTTACTTAATTTTTTATCATGTCAGAATACTTCCTGTTAAAAAACAAAAACAATTAAGTCAGTTTTTAATAACACAAAAGCAAACTACTTTTTGCTTAGCAGATTTGACTCTATTCTTACGCATGGACCACAGCAAAGGTATTGTGAGAAAAGATGGAAAAAAATTTGAAAAAAATCAAAAGGGCAAAGCACACAAATAATGTACACCACAAGTTATTTGGAATTGTAACGAAAACCCTCTACTCACAAATTAAAACATGAAAGCAATCATACTGGGGAAGATCAAAGCCCAACTTCCCCTCTCCCACAGTGGTCAAAAGTGAATGCCTAATGAACCATTTAAGAAAAGGAAGTATACAGTATTTTTCCTGACTACTCCTAGCTTCCAAACATTTGCAACTCAGGGACTTAAGTGAGCCAGACATCATTTCTGTGCAATCTTCAAGGGGGTTGTTTTTCATGAACTTGCCCAGTCTCTCTTTGAATCTGCTTAAACTGCTAGCATCCACACTATCCTGCAGCAACAGTTCTGGGAAGAACCACCTTTTATTCATTTGTTTTCAGTCTGCGTCTTACTCATTTAACTTCTTGACTCCTAATCTTTGCACCACCAAAAACCACTGCAGAAGATCTGTATCCAAACAGTGCTAGTGTTCCAGGTATATTTTGCTAAGTAAAAGTAGAGATTAAAAGCATGAGTGACAACTCAGTTATGACTATTACTGACAATAGCAGAGATCACATCCTCATAAACAAAGCCCAAATCAAGACAGTTATGTGTAGCACTTTCAGATAACAGAAATACAAACTATACTTAAAAAGGTAAACCATGAACATGCAGAACTTATTTTTTAAATGCTGAAGTCCCCACAAATTTCTGGTGTCTCCTTACATTCAATAAGTACTCAATTTCATTGTCTTCACCTATTCTAAATGAGAAACTCTGCGGTACAGCAACCTTCTCTTATACAATATCATTAGGGCTCAACATGCAACTTTGTTTTTCCTCAAAATGCCCATGTAAATTTAGACACGAGCATCAAAGTATCTGAACATAAGCATCATTTAATTTCATCTCAAATGAAATTAAAATATTTAACTCAGGGTTCATCTCTTTATAGAGCACAAATTCCTCTTTTGCATATTTGGACAATTTTTTGATTTCCATTGACTCTGAAGGTTGCTTCCTGCTCAAATGTAAAGGCAAAACAAGCACAAACTACGCTTTCAAATCTTTATTTTTTGAAATGGTTTTTGTATATGTATTCACTGCAATTGCATCCATTTGACCCAGGTATTTCAATATGACAGCAATTAAGGTCCCAAGTTTAACATGGTACTTAAGCAGATGGCTTTGTTTAAGTATATCACTAATCCTACTAAAATGTATAGATCTACATGCTTAAGTTTACTACTTCTTCAAGCCCCTTACTGAACTGAGGAGTTTAAAGATGAAAAATGCTCAGTGGCGAGATCATGCTGACACTGAACACCACAGCGACTCCCCAGCTGGCACCTGCCCAAGCTCAGCAGTGCACACAGCGCCCAACGGCACCACATGCAAAACAACTTCAGCCTACAGACCTGCAGGGTGCTACATTCAAACAAGCGTATGTCTCGCAGGCGTGACCACAAAAAACAGTTGAGACACCTATGCGTTCTGCACCTAGAGCTTTCAGTCATAGGCTTGATATTTTCCATTTGCAATAGATATATCCACAGGATCTATTCAATGAGAGCTATTTAATCCAATGTGCCAAAAGTCAGGCTTGTCTGGTGTCTAGAGAACTTAAACTTAGGCTGTTAGGCTGTTCTAACTTCATGTTCCAAACTAGCAAAATTAGGATCAGAATGTTTATTTATTGTTACCAATACAGAAAGCAATCTGTGAGGCACTTAAGGATATCAGGTATCGACATATTTAGAGGTGTGAAGAGAAGAAAAATTAATAAAGGTACCTTTCACTACCAATTATCTTCCTTTCTAGTCTGTTCTAATTCACAAATCTGAGAAGTCTTCTTAATTTATGATAGCCTAATACACAGCTGTGTTCTCTCACAGTCTTTTCTTACTATAGAGTTGAAAACTTTTACCTTCTTAACCATGTATTCAGGTACAAAGTGTAATAATAGGGAGGCTTCTTAGCTTTCCTAGTACTGTTAAGTATGACACTACTAATGACAGCACATCAGATCAGAAGTTACTGAAAATAAATTATCTTCATTTTAGGTTCGTATAAATGCACTTTGATATTTTATCAAAAAATTAGCTATAGGAAACCAGTAGAAGAATGTGCAAATGAGAAATTAACTATTTAAGATCAAAAAGGATGTAGATGACATTAAATAATTTTAGTGGGCCAATATCCCCAAACAACAGTCTCTATTATCCTTCCTTAAGTAGCAAAAAAGCAAGATAACAGCTATTTATGCCTTCAAGAGGAATATCTGTAAAAACTAACCTCTTTAACCAGACCAATTTAGATTGAAAAATGTGCATCTCAATTTGGCCAATAGAATTTCATTTATAAAGCTACTCAAAAGCCACAAACAACTTAGGAACAACTCAACTAATAAATTTTCACCTTCTCTGTACTTTGGACATATGCAAGACTAGCAGTTCAAAACAAAGCAAACGCTAGATAGGCAAAATTAGGGCTATTAGTGAATGAAGAAGCCCCTCAATACTGCTAAAAAATGGCTTCAAATAATGTTACTATTATTTTTTCTTTCAATATCAAGATAATTTAATCTAGGATACTTTCAGGCACAGAAAACCTACCATATTACTTTGTGGTTGTTCACTGTATTTAACAGAAATGTCACACTAACAAGAAAAAAAAAATTCTTCCCCTGGATAAATCTTGGCTATAAAATTACCAAGGTGGGCTAACTCAGGGTGCAACTATGGACTAGTTCTGCCGCAGTATCTTGTAAAATTATGTTGTTATTCTAGGTTCTTAAAGATGTATATACATTAGCACAATTTTGCCTCTTCCAGATGGAAATCTCTACTTGCAAGTTGTAAATGCATTACAAACAGCAGGTCTTAAAGCTAAGAATCACTACGGCCAAAAGGAAAACCACTAACAAAATTGTCTTATCGGGACTTGTAAGCCCGGTGAAATATATATGGTATATATATACGGTGTATATATATACATAATATATACGGTGAAATACGGTAGTTAACACCAAACATCAGCATTTGCAAATTGTTTTTTAAAAACAATTCTGAGGTGGTTTGGGGTGGAATTCTTCTCCAAAACAAACAAATTATAAAAGCTAGACTTGCCTCTATTCTTACTTAAAAGAAAATGAAAAAAGCAGAATTTAAACCACCACTTCACAGTCCCTACAGCCTGTAGTTTCTTGATTACTTGAAGGCAGAATAAACCAACACTGCTGTCAAAAAAATTGATCCTACCCTCTGTACAAACCTCGGCCACCCATGGACCCCCCTTATGTCAGCACAAGTCTTCATTCAGCAACAGTGAACTGAATTGGGGAAATTGATCCATGTTCAATAAATCGGGGAGGAGGGAGAGGGGAGGAGGGAGAGGGGAGGAGGGAGAGGGGAGGAGGGAGAGGGGAGGAGGGAGAGGGGAGGAGGGAGAGGGGAGGAGGGAAGAAAAAAAGAAAAAAAACACAAGAGCCCTACCTAGGGAGACCCAGAATTACCTTCACTGCTTCCTGAGTTATGTCTCTGATTATCACAACAGAAATAAGAATAAGGCAAAGCCATGTTTCAGGACCTTTCTGGACTCTGCTGCATCAAGGAACCCGAGATAGACCAGCATTAAAACAAAATCCTTAGCATTTTTACTGGTAGCTGAGGCAAAGATACCAAACTTTGGGATCAACAGGATCCTCTTCTGGAAAACCACTTCTGTGGAAACTGTTTCAGGTATCTTTTTTGGGATACAGCTGCCTGAACTGATTGACACTATCACTGGAGCAGTCAAGGCTATAGAAAGATTGATTCAAACAGTATCAAATACACCATCTTCACAAATCAGCCTCTCTTGTATTACAAGATGGTTTCTGCAATCTTGCCTGTTTAAACACACAATGTGATACAGTTGACCCTAAATACATAGGACACACAAGACATTCTGCTTGTGCTCCAAAACTCCAAAATCAGTCTGAGCTGTAAAGACAACCCCGGCAACCATCTCAAGAAGAGTAATATGGACAGAGCAACCATCAACTTTGCTGGACTGCTCACACTCAGAAGCCATGTAATACAGACTAGAAGTAGCCATGAAACATATCACAAGCAAGGCATATCCATAAAAACAACACAGCAAGCCTCTAAAATCCATGGGAAGCTGTTCACCCTCTAGAAAGCGAGGCTTGGCAGTAATTAAATCCATAGTGATTTCAAGTAAACCCCAAAGCTTTCACAGTGGTTTGGGGAGAATTTTGCTGATTTACCTCAAGCCTAATAAGGTGAGGAACTTGGCAGCAGGTTGTAAAGAGGTTGATAATGTTTAGGCATGATAGTTCAAAAACTATCTACAGAACTATAGACATCAGCTCTGTGGCATCTGTGAAGGTCTGTTTTCATTGGCAAACAATGGAAAATCCAAAATAGCAGGACTGTCAATAGTCTTGGTTCCTGCAAACCAAAGATGGAGTCCATCTGTCTTGCAGAAATGAACATGAAAACAAGCATTTAGAAGTAGAGAGACCTAAAAACTAGGCTTGAAGTAATGTAATTATCCAAGATGTCGACCCTGGGGTACACAGGTCAATGTGAAAAGCAAAACTGTAGATACATGGCATCCACAGGCTGCTTCAGAGAGGTAGGAGCCCTGTTTTTAAAACCCTTCAATCCTTCAAAGGAGCTTACATCAATCACAACACTAAGTGATCACTGAGGGCTTAATCAAGCTCCCACAGGCCCACAACAGGAAAAAAAAGGGGGGGGGGGGGAAGCTAGAGAGTATTCACAACTTTTTTTGTTTTCCAATCAGGTTTAAGGGGAATGCAGGACATGGAGTAGACATGCCCTGTCAGTCCCCAGACTCAGCTTGGGTAAATATGCACACAACAGTGCAAAACTGAAGATGTACAAGCACACAAAAGAAAAATCATAAATATCATACGGTATATTCATGAATAGAAATGAGTGAGTCAATCCCTTTGAGGTTTTAGGGCAGCAGGCTGGTATTTCCAGTCTAGCCAAGTCTGTAATATGCCCTTCTTCTTCAGTAACACTCCTCCTGGCCTATTCATGCATTTTTTAGATGACAGTCGAGAGAGATCAGGATTTATGTCAGGCCGTAACCAGAAGGATGCAGACTCATGTTCTTCTTCATCCATTTATCCTTCTGAAACCCCAAACTCTTGCATTCCTGAACTCAGTGTTTCTACATGCTGGGAGGATAATACTCTTTGCAGAGCAGTCTATCACTTAGTAAAAGAAAAAGCTATGGGATCAAGTGTCCTCAGGATGAAGAGGGCTAGAAAGACAGGCATCATGCTAAGTAGGTTTTCACTTTTCTTTTTAATTAATGATTTCTCCTTTCTGAAATTTTGGTAGCATTTACATTTTGTACTTTTGTAATGACCATATGTTGGTATTTTTTAAAAATCCTTTTATTAAAAAATTAATCTAAAAAACAGACTACGGTTGAGACTTAGGCAGACCAAAACTGGTATTCATGATTCATTTTCAAAGGAATAGGTCTTTTCACACATTTTTTAAGACCAGCTATTAACACAGCAAGCCTTCTACTTTCTTATCTTAAAACTTGAAAGTATTTGTTCTGTGTAAATACACAACCCCAGTTGGCTTTATTCAGCTTTTTTGTTTATACACAAAAAACATGCCCAACCATGAGACTATAATGAGGCATAGTCTACCTACACAGAACTTTTGTAATCTTAAATCCATGTGAATTCAAGGACTGAGACTTAGACTTTCACATGACTGTCATGATGTACTCAGCAACAGATCACACACTAACTTCCATATTAGTCCGTCTTCTGGTGACAGGAGAAATACTGGTCAATGTAAGATGTCTGTCATCAACACTTTTCAAAAAATATTAGTGGCTCTTCAAACTGTGATGATAACCTGCAGCTGAATTTTAAGTCTGGAACTGGGGTCAGTGACACACTGGATGAAAAAATTACAGTTTTGCCGAAGTCTCCTCCCCATCATGAGCACGTAGTCCATAAAGGAAGGTATTGACCCCATTTTCTTTGTAGGTATATCAAAGTTAGTATGGAAGAAGGTTACTATGCGTTCCTGTTCCTTGAATGTTACCCTTTGAAAACAATATGTAAGGTGACAGGTTCTTTAGAGACGTCTGAGTTATACAACAGTCAGCACCAAATCCTGGAAAGGTAAGCAAGATGCAGACCACCTGCTTCGGTGCCTATGTTGGTTACTGCAGAGCTTGAAAGGCAAGACAGTCTAGGTTCCAGACACCAACGTCTAGGTTCCCTGGCCAACCCTTCACTACATCACACATTTCAGTTTTACTTTTAATGGAAGGCATAAGCATCATTCCTGAGAAAATACTACAAGAAAAAGAAATTCCTATTAAAGTTACTAGGGTACAATGGAGAAAGCTTTATCACCAAAAAGTACAATTTTAGTTGAACAATAGCTCATCTGAAGTCACGCCTTGCAATTTTCTTAAGTATATTTTATATACTGTACAATTCAACTGCTGCCTATATTACACCATTTTGCTAGCACAAAGAATAGAAGAATATTTTTCCCTTACCGCTCTGCCAGACTTTGCTGGAACCTGGTTCTGATTCTCCCTTAATTTGCGTGCATTCTCAAGCTCTGCTTGAAGTTTTGAAGCCAGCTCCTTCAAAGAAAGTGGTAGTACTGAATCAGTTTAACTGTTTAAGCTTTTAAGGACCTTTATATCACAAATAACGATTTATTTCAATTCTCCATGCTTTTTTTATATATATATATATATATATATATATATATATATATATTTAACTCTTATGACATAAAAGACTAAAGAAAACATGTCAATATCATTCACACAATTCCTTAGTGGAGATAATTTTTCAAAACAGAGGCATCTAAAGCATATCATCATAAAAACAACATAACAAAAATGATGTTTAAACATTAGTCAGTTATGCTAATATGAAAAAGTCTACAGTCATTTATGCTCTGACCACTTTGCCAGTTTCACTGGTTGGACTCCAGTCATTCCTATATTTGCCCCCAAAAAATTAAGTCATTTGATTGATGTCATGCAACAAGTCAGCAACAAATAGAGACTGAGAATTCATTTGTCCCACAGGAGCAACCTCGAGCTCCAGCCACTAAGACATACAGTTACATAATCATCTGCTCTAATATACGGGGATGACTTGGTTTAAACAAGGTACCTTTTCAATCTGGTCAGAGAAAAAGCACGAAAAATTATTTAGAGGGAAACAAGGTGAGGGTTTATTATTTGTGATTTATATTTGTATTTTAAATTGAGAGTCCATGTGTAGAAAAGCATAAATAAAAACTTAGCAGCAAAATGGTAATTTTGGCTTTTGCTACATGATTTTTGTCAGAACAAAACAAAAGGTAGAAAAAAGGCAAGAGTCATTCTCTCTGCACATACCCCCTGCATATGTTTATTCAAAATATTCTTATTCTGTTACTGTCAGGCTTAAAAATACCTGCGCCCAAACTTTACTTTTATGTGGACAATGTTATTAAAGCTGAGTAGTAGAAGAAAAACCTGTTAGAATTTTCACTGCTCTCCATGACAAAGTCCTTGAGATGCCTTTTTTTTTTTCTCTTTTTTTCAACATTTTATAGTAATTACTGTATGCTTTCAATAATTTTTACCTTAGAAACACAGAGCTATAAAATAGTATCTTATGTGACTGACACCAGTCCCTCACAATTCCAACATATAATCTCATTCATAAACACATTTTTCTCACCAGTGTATTTTCCCCCCTCAGCACATACCAACTGCAAAAGCTACAGATTAAAACAACTTTTTAAATCATTAAAACTCATTATGTCTAGTAGAAAGCAGTGCTTGAAGTTACTTTTAGTTCACTTTTGAAGTTGATAAGATTTCAAATGAACACTTCTTCTGTAAAGGCTACATTTGTTCAAATTTTGTAAAGCTACATACACGCACCTGTTCTAATGCCTGTGGAAAAAAGTATCCATAACATAAAATCAGTTTGAAAAGAAAATATTTATAAAATGGATACTATCTCATTTCAAAATTTAAATTATGTGATAGGAGCTTTGAAAATAACACCATGCACTAATCCAGCCAGTAGAACAATATTCCAATCACCCTAAAAACTCCTGCAATTCAAAAAAACAACGGCCCTCATGAAAAAGAAATTTGGCACTTGAAGTCACAACATCTCGTTTGTTATTTAATTACGCAGATTTTGGTGTTCAGATTCTGTCACAAGAGGCAGAGGTAAACAGAGGTGCACTAAAAATTATTCTTTAACAAAAAAATAGAAGGATTTACTTCTAAAATGGGTGTTTTCACAACGTTCTTCAAAAAATTCAGCAATATTTCCTTAAGAGTAGCTATTCAAAGTAAGCATTTCCAAAACACAGCTTAAATAGTAACGGACAATGACCTTTGTTATAACAGAAATCTCCAGGCAGTATTACAACATAAACTATGAATAAGATAAAATGATTAAAAAGAATAAACTTGCAAATAAGTCCAGAGGAGAATTAGGTATACAAGACGACTGCAGGAGGAGAGAGAGGAGAGAGGTTTGGTTTTGCTTTTTTAACCCCCACAACAAAAAGCTAAATCTGAATAACCCAGTATAACCATACTAATGTAATAAAAAATATATACTTCCAGAATTCAGAATGTTTCAAAACAGTGAGGTTCTTGGTCTGTCAGGTTGCTGTCTGAAACAAACCTCCTACAGCAGTGTTACATCCGCAGCTGTTCACCTCAGCTTCACGGACCCAAATTTACTCACACCAGGAAGGGTAGACATTCTGGGCAGCCTTCTACAAAGCATTATGTAGTTGTTCTCATTTTGCAGAGCTGGATACAAAGACCCACGGACATCCTTTCAACCTTATATTTCCATATCCTAATCCAATGATCTATGTTCATACAGCAGAAATATGGATCACAAGCATCTTCCTGAGACAAAGTTGACAAAATAAAAAGAACTCCAAGACACTGCCTACCTTGCAACAGACTGGGAACTTTTGTTGTTTTCACCTGCTCCCTGTCTAATAGAAAGACATTAAATCCCACCAAATAGGCAGAGAACAACTGGTTTGGGATATGTTTCCAAGCGTACAATTCTGGGGACTTGAATCATCTATTCTAGTTTACGGAGCATGGCATTTAAAGCAGAAGTTACAGGAAAAATAGTACCTTCAAATTTTGTCTGAGCACATTTTACAGAACTTAATATCCACTTGACTCAATCTCCTTTTTTAGACTAAAACACTGTGAACTTTAAAAAAAGTATTGCAGCAAATCATGACAATCTTTCAAAAACATTACCATGTTTCCCATGAGTTCTGCTTTCACAATCCTGGCTCCCAGTTTGTTCATCTCCTCTTCACTAAGGACCTGAGACACCTCATCCTTTGACGTATGCCTGTAAAACACCAGCAGCACTAAACCCACAGAAAAACAATATATTCACCTGAATAATTACATATTAGACACCCATTGTACCAGCATATACGCTCCCATTGTCAGAATAATTTATAACAACGTATTACAGGAATGAAAAACACTACCTACTGAACATTTTTTCAGCATGAAAGAACAGTCAAGAGCCAGTAGCAGGTACAAGAAAGCTACAACCAAGGAGAACAGGAAGAATAATGTGCACCCACTCTCTAATTGTCCTTTACGGATTTAGTGATCCATTCTTACCTCCCAACTCCAGCAAAATCACCCAATTCCCAGTTTTCCTCTTGTAAGCCAAACGGTCTTCTATCTCTTGGTCTAACCTATACTCCTGTGTTTATCTTTTCAGAGTTCACTCTTTGTTTATAAAGATATTATGGTTGATATGCTAGAATTTCCATGGAAAATTAAGAAGCTACAGTTAGTAATAAATAAATAGTCTTATATCATAGTTTTAAGATTAAAAAGTAGGGGCATGAGTTCTTACAATAATAGGTAAGCTCTCTAGAAATTATTGTAAAGAGGCAAACAAGTTTGTTTTTTTTCCCTCTAACCCTAGAAAAGACTAAAAAACAATCAACTCTGAAAGTAAAACAGCTGACCAAAAAGTGACATAACAGTACAGTTATGATACTGATCCCTCCTATCAAAAGGAGAAGAAAATATCCATTCACCACCTAATATGATTAAATCCTGTAGGATTTGAAGAATGGGAGAATTTTGGAGATGGTGTCATTTTTAACTGTCAAACCTCCCCAGTCCTGTGGAAATTCCCTAAGTTACTTATGTCCGTTTTGAAGATCTTCAATCCAAAAGCCAAAAAGTCAATAGAAAGATTTACATTAACTTCCTCAGAAACAGAACCTTCCAAGATGAACAACAAAAGGTTCACTCTTTATTTAAAGAAGGGGGGGAAAAAAAAATGCTGAAGTTCTTGCTCTTCCTTTACCTATACTTTTTTAAAACAATTGAAAAGAAAAGAAGGTGATCAGGAATGCTCAGCATGAATTCACAAAGGCAAAACCATGTTTAACCAACCTGATAGCCTTCTCTGATGGAATGACTGGCTGGGTAGATGAGGGGAGAGCAGTGGATGTTGTCTACCTTGACTTCAGCAAGGCTTTTGACACTGTCTCCCAGAACATCCTCATAGACAAGCTCAGGAAGTGTGGGCTAGATGAGTGGACAGTGATGTGGATTGAGAACTGGCTGAATGGCAGAGCTCAGAGGGTTGTGATCAGTGGCGCAGAGTCTAGTTGGAGGCCTGTAGCTAGCGGTGTCCCCGAAGGGTCAGTACTGGGTCCAGTCCTGCTCAACTTCTTCATCAATGACCTGGATGAAGGGACAGAGTGCACCCTCAGCAAGTTTGCTGATGACACCAAACTGGGAGGAGTGGTGGATACACCAGAGGGCTGTGCTGCCATTCAGAGAGACCTGGGCAGGCTGGAGAGGTGGGCGGAGAGGAACCTCCTGAAGTTCAACAAAGGCAAGTGCAGGGTCCTGCACCTGGGGAGGAATAACCCCATGCACCAGTACAGGTTGGGGGTCGACCCCAAGCAGCTCTGCAGAGAAAGACCTGGTGGACAAGTTGACCAAGAGATAGCAATGTGCCCTTGTGGCCAAGAAGGCCAATGGTATCCTGGGGTGCATTAGGAAGAGCATTGTCAGCAAGTCGAGGCATGTAATCTTTCCCCTCTACTCAGCTCTACTGAGGCCACATCTGGAGCGCTGGATCCAGTTCTGGGCTTCCCAGTACAAGAGAGACATGGAGATACTGGAGCAAGTCCAGCGATAGGGCTACTAAGATGATTAAGGGACTGGAGCATCTCTCTTATGAGGAATGGCTGAGAGCACTGAAGGGAGGGTGTAAAGAGGATACGGCCAGACTCTCTTCAGTGGTGTCCAGTGCCAGGGCGAAAGGCAATGGGCACAAACTGAAACACAGGAAGCTCCATCAGAACACAAGGAAAAACTTTTTTCCTGTGAGGGTGACAGAACACTGGAACAGGTTGCCCAGGCAAGTTGTGGAGTCTCCATCCTTGGAGATAATCAAAAACCATCTGGACATGGTTCTGGGCAGCCTGCTCTAGATGACCCTGCTTCAGCAGTGGGTTGGACTAGATGAATCTCCAGAGGTCCCTTCCAACCTCAACCATTCTGTGATTCCGTGATTAGGACACAGTGGGAATATTCCATTAAAGAGAGCAAGACGTGTTTATTACTTCATGTTTTTTTTAGTGGTGTTACTGCTTGAAACATTGTCTGAACTTTTTGAGACTAGTGACACTGTTTTGTTTTGGTTTTTAGCTCGTCTCTAATTAAACTCTGAAGCAGTCACATTACTGAGTGTGATTTTCAGCAAACACTAGTTGGATGGACACTTGCCTATGGGGACATCCCTTGGACATCCAATCAGCACTTTTAATTAACCTGTGTCATAACCATCAAAAACACTTTGATTTATAGGCTGAAGAAATTCTCTGTGTGTTTTAGAAGTGATAATACCCAAAAAGTACATTGTCAGTGTGAGAGATAAGGAACCGAACGAGCAACACCTATTAATCCAAGTCCTCATGTCAATGAAGATTTACTTGTGACTGACTGAACAAGATTGTAAAAAGAGTACAATATGTTTTGCAAGACTTAAAACTTTAGGAGGAAATAAAAAGAGAAGCAGCCTATAAATTATTCCCAATAAAAGAAATACACCAAACACCCAACACTGAGAAGTCCCAAGAGCCAACATTTTCTACAAAATTCTGCAAAGAACAAAAATCCTCACTGAAATAAATGGGAAGACAGGTAATATACTTCTTCAAACACAGTGATATTAAACACTGCTAAGGAGAAGACTTAACATAAAAGAACTTGGAAAAAAAGTAAGTCAATACAACCAAAAGCTATATGGTTTTCCAGACCTAAGTAATGTTCACATTATTGATAAATTACCTCAGTAACTGTACTGGCTAAGAAACAGAATTAAAATATCACAGAAGATGCATAATCAGGTTTAACAGTACTACACAGAAACAGTACTACACACTTACACAGAAAAGACATATACAAAAGGAAAGATTAGCTAAACAGTTTCTATGCTTAACTTTCTTCTGCAAGGGAAAGAGAATTGAGTTAATCAATCTTCTGTCCTAATAACTGAATTCATTGCACTTGTATCAGCAAACCATTTCCACACACAATCTAGTTTCCCAAAATTTGAAGCTTAGTAAAGCATTAGCAAGATATGAGTTTCACATTTGTTTAAAAAATGTGCACAGTGTTTCAGATGAAGGGTAAAAATCTAACTACATGTAATAGTACCTTTCTGTCTGTGCAGAAAAATAAGCTATGGATCACTTCTTAGGTTTCTGTAGTCACATACAGTTCTGAATGTATATTTTGATTTTCACACAATCTGTGCCCAAACTGCAATGCAGACGCACTCCATGTTCTTCCAGCTCACCACAGCACCCCTCCTTCCATGAATACCTAGGTGTCTTTATGGAAGCCAAAGCACAATATAAAGCAGGCAGAAGACAACTGTGGATCGTCCAGACCTCATCCCTGAATGAAGTCAGGATGAAAAAAACAGGACTAAGAGCTGAGTAAATCTCCAGCTGAGACTACAATAGGCTCCAGCTGAGATATACCATGAATCATTGTAGTCAGGAGTTTATGCACTGCATTTAATTGGTAAACCCCAGACACTTCAGAGTAATAACCATTTGGGCAACATCTGGAAAAATAAAGAGGATCACAAAGTCTAATGTCTAGAAATATCTAATGTATTGCAGGTGTAATTCTGTGAGATCTTACTCTCAGAGCAACTAAACATACTATAAAGCTATATTTCTCATTTCCCAGTAGAACAACACCTAGGCTAATACTGAGACAAACAACAAAACAAAAACATGAGAGACACTTATGATGCACATAATGCATACAAATTATTCTTGTGCCAGAATTAGGAACTACTCATGCTCCACTCTATACATTCAAATTCTTTTTTTCTAAATCAGATCTAACATCATGCAAACAATTTCTTGTCCTACGATCAAAGAAAATATGAATTTCATAAACCCCTATGAGTAGAAAATAGGGAATTTCATATAATAAGCAAAATCTGGAAAACATATCCAACTTGTACAATACAAAAACAGTGTAGACTCATCCAGTTGTTTCTGGCTAGTCCGGCAGTACTGATTTAGTATACAATTTTTCTTTGCAAATACACACTGAGGTATCTGCAAGTACTACATATAGCAAGTGTTATAAATGAAATAACTATTCTTAAACTATTTCCTTTTTGTTAGACTCCAACAATTAAGTATTAAAATCAAATTCATCACTTCTCCATAAGAAGTTCATTATGTAAATAACTGACGTGAGCACATGAGAAAAAGGGAATTCAACTTGATTATATTTCATCAAATCCTGTTTCTAACTAAATCATACCAGCCTTCTTAAATACACCACCTAAGAATATTTACTTGTCCAGTTTTCCAAAACAATAAAACTCCACGTACTTGCATAACACTATCTCAGCCCTGACTCCTAAAATATTTTTTGGCTTAACTTATTGGGAAGATCTGAAGGAAACTATTCACAGTAATAATACTACCACTCGTAGTATTTCAAATAAATACCTCCTACTATATTTCATATGCTATTACTTTAGCATACAAGTTCATCTCGCAGGTAGCAGATCTATCGCTGCTGTATTAATTACTTCAGTTTTTATTCAGCATTTTCAAGCATTTAAAGTTTCTTTTCTAAATTCAACAACAGATGAAATACTGTTCTGCAGTTTCTTTGCCTAAGAGGCCATTTATACTGCTGTGTGAGCTAACATGAGAAAGAAGGAGCAAAATAATGTCATGAGCAATTCTCAAACATGCTGAGGAGACAGGAAAACTAGGGGTTGTTCTTAGCTTCTACTTTGGTCTATTGTAGCTGCCCAGGTTGGGAGATTAGTGTCCCTCTGTAGCCCACAGAAAAAAAAGTTAGGTGTCTCTGGGGGCTGCAGGAAGAAGGGGTTCGGAGCAGAATGCAACTCATCCCCAGGAGGAGCCATGCCAGAAGCCTCCTCTCCTCCACTTGGAGCAGGTTCCTACCCTGAAACGCTTCTGCAAGAGCTGACTCTCTCCACAGTCCACACACGGAGCACGGTTACACAAGTTAGATGTTCATTATAGAGCTGTGAATTCCCCAGTGGGTGCCAAAGAAACAGGGAAAAAAATTCACCTTTTTGGCTTTCATCCTGAAATGTCTCTTCCCCTTTACCAAAGTGTTAAGATAGAAGTTGAATTCAAAAATTAAAAGCTGACTTGCACAAAAAAAAGTATTTGTTCACACAACAATTCTACATTATTTGCACTTGAATAAGCAGCATGCTAAATAACCCAGACCCATTTTAAAACTTGACATTATCTTCTAATAACCAGCAATATCTTCTAATAGTCTCTAAAATCAGAGAGAAAGTGATGGGCGAGTGAAGAGTTAACAGGACTGAAGTTTGTCAATTGATATGCAGAAGAACTGAGAGCACAAGAGCTGATGTGCACAAAGCTGCTGAACAGAGGACTTAACAGGACTAAAGTCGTCTACCAACCAATATGCGCAAGGACTGACATGCGCAAGGCTGCGGAATGGCAGCATTAACAAGACTGAAGAGGTCTGCCACCTGGAATCTGCACGGACCCCCGGGGAGGGAAGAAGCAGTACGGAGGTGTTGTGGTCTTGCCTCGCTAGCAGGGTCCCCCCAAGCAGACAAACAAACAGTCCTGTGATTGTGAAACTCGCAAAAGTCAGCAAAAGCAGTGCTTGCCCAGAGCCCCAGCCGTATAAAAAGAGACTTAGGAGCTAGGAGAGTTTGAGCAGGGACGGGAACGTGACCCGATCATCCTCTCCGGCTGGACCGTGAGTATTCCCCCCCCTCCCCTTTTCCTGGGATGCTGGGTTAAGGTAACTCCTCGAGGTTGAGAGCCCTCTCACTAGGAGAGTGAACAAGAAAGCTTTCAAGTAGGGATAAGCAGTCCTTCCCATTAATAACGCAGTAATCGATGGTTTCAGGTTATCCTTTCTAAATTAGTAACTGATGGTTTTGTGTTATCCTTCCTAAATTAGTAATCGCATTATTTTAATGGATGTTACTAATCCAAGAACTTGTGAGAGGAAATAAACATCTTTTTTACTATTATTACATTACTGTCTCAGTCGTTGCTATCGAACCTTCATAGCATGACAGCGTGACAGAAAGGCTTACAAGAAAATTTCCCTTTACGCTATCTGGACAGATATATATAACTGACTCACAATTCTGTACACACACACCACTCCCCAGCATAAACTTCTGGTTATATCTCTAAAAATAGATTGCTACACAAACATTCTCAGCTTTCTCTACTCTGCATGAGAAATAATACTATCAACTTTATTTTCATAGAATACCTTTCATCCCCCAAAACACCCAAAGAAATATTCACGTAACTGTCTTTTACTTCATTCAACACTGAAGCATAGAAGGAGCAGTAATTTAAAGAAGAGCTAACAGCACAAGTAACAGCAACATCGCACAACGAAACTGTACTGCCTCTGTTGAAGTGAAACTGCAGTGGAAAAGTCAGTAGACAGAATAAAGGTACTGAATTTTAAATTTATCAAAGTTGCTAATGTTGCATGTCTACGCTTGATGTTATCAACTAAGGATAAAAGTCAATTGCCTACACATATGTTTCTAGATGCATTTTAGATGATGGAGTAACCCTTCGCCACTCCTGAAAAGCATACTTCTCCCATAACTTTTGCATTTTATCTATCAGCCCACAGTGGATGTTTGAATCCCAACCTAACTCTTCATAATCAACAAGGTATGTTTTAATGTTTTCAGATTAATTAAAAGCCCTATCCTACCCCCACTCTCTCCCCAACACTAGAAAACTTAACTTAAAGCCAGAAGCATTAGCCTGCTAAATCATTTTCTGTACTTACATTGCTATTCAAAAATCAGCCCAATTAAAACAACTAAAGAAATCTGATATGATCAGATGTAATCTTATCACAAACACAGAAGATACACTTGCAGGTATACTTTACCGGGAACAATACGGCAAACAAGCGTCAACAAGCAAAGAGAGTTGTAAATTACCTAGAGCATGATGTTTTATTGTTTGATAAAGTTTCTTTCTTCTCAGGGGTATTTCCTGGGTCCTGCTGTTGTGATTCTTCTTTTCCATCACTTGCAGTTCTATTCCAGCTCTTATTAACTTGTTCCAGAGCACCTGCTGACTTTTGATCAGACATTAATTTCTCACTGCTATCTTTCGTGTGTGTTTTGGTCCACAGTGCAGTATCCTCACCAGGTTTCTGGAAACGGCTGCTCAAAGAGCTATGAACTGGCAGTTTTAAAGAGGACTGCTGTGACTCATAGTCCTTATGTAAACTATAAGATGATAAATCGTCTTCAGAGGGTTTCAAAAATTTGTGTTTCATGTTGCTGAGAGATGAACTCTTCTCTTGACTTCGTTTTTCCTCAGCGAGTTTTTCTGCTTTGGAGCTGTAGCTACTCAACTCTGAGTCTGGGCTACTAAGGCCAGGGCCTCGGTCTTCTCTTGACCTATCTCGTTTGCAACCTCTGTTTTCTTGCGCCCATCCCTTGCCATACTTCTCCCCAGTATATCCCCTGAACACATTCTTATTTCTATCATCTTCATCTTGCATCTCCTTCATACGCTGCTCTTTCTTCTCTTGCCCACTTTCTGAATAGCCAGACTTCCTCCATCTTCCCTGTCTATAATAATTTTCTTTTTTGAATCCAACTTTTTCAGCTTCTTCTAATCGTGACTGAAATATCTCCATTGACTACAGGAAAAAAATAAAAAAAATTATACACTTTTACGATCATGGGGTATTGTGAAGTTCCCTATAAAGTATTATGAGAAAGGCACCATTTTGTGAAAATGAGTCAATGTGCAGGTGGAAGGCATGAGCCATGGAATGGATAGGAAGACCGATTTAAAAAAAAAAAAAAAAAAAAAGGAGCTCAATGTTATAGTCTACTGTCTAAGGTGCTCTCTCATGTGACGGCATTTTGATTCCTTCTCTTGGACTATTTCAACCTTTTATCCACTGTCTCTAAAGTGCTGGAGCACTCCTGAGAGCAGGGCCCAAAGCCTCAGAACTGCCTCCTCCCTGCAACTTAAAAATTAGGGACTTGAGCCAGAGAGTAAGGCTTCCTTTTTCTTACTCATGAGCTTTGTGCTTCAGCATAACCAATGGACAGTTCCACTAAACCATTTTACTACCCAGTTATACTCTTTAAACATGGGAGAGTGGGTTAAAAACCTTTAGTTTGAAACAGGCTTTGAATCCCTGTCCCTAGCTTTCTGGAAAAACATTCTAGCCATTAGACAATTACACAAAAGACTGTTCCTCTTCCCTGTTTTGAGCTGAATTAAATGCCATCAATCATATTTTTTTGCCCAAAACATTAGATACTGAAACAAGTCAGGCAGGGATTTCTCTCAACCACTATCCTATACTTGGGAAGCTACAGCATTTGTATTATTTGAATACTAGTTTTTTGATAAAGATTCTTAAAAATAGTGTTGTTCAGAATCACTGGCTCTGAATAATTTCTGCCGGTACTGATCTTCTTGGATTCATCACTCAAGAATGACTACAATTCCATTCAAAGATAGTAATATGCAGTTATACTGCCTTATCTCAGGATTTCCACTAATAGTTCTAACCAAAACACAGAAAAACTCAAATGTGATGCTAGGACCAAGACTAAATACTAAACACCCCAGACATTTGATCAATGTTTTTAAAGACAGTATCACAATATGTAGGGGGACAGGCTTTACAGAGTTGATATTTTTATGGCAGTTAATTTATTAAAAATTAACTTTTGAAAACTATTTTAAACACTTCAGAAGCAAGCAGCGTTCTCAACACCTCTTGACTGAGCAGATCACAGGTATCCAGAAGATTCATTTTTGCTAAAATTTGACAGAGCTCTCCAACTTATCTTGGCATTATTATACACAAACTGTGTGTGCAGGAGAGAAAAATATCTCTGCTGATATAGATCATAACTTTGGAAGCACTGATATACTGTGTATCAGGGATCATTTGAACCTCCCAATGTAGAAGAATTTTCAACTTGTTATAGTATCCCATATATTAAAAATATTTAACCAAAAAGATCTAAAACAGTTTGATAGCATTAAACTCTTCACCACTTGAGACACACTTCAGAGGTTCTTTCCTTATGTCTTACACTACACATTAAGTATTTGTGCCTTTATACAAAAGTAATCTTTTCCAAGTATCAATTAGTTGTAAACAAAAGAAAAAAAAATTAATTCAAGATGCTTACCCCATATCTCTCAGCTACAATTTCCTCAAAATTCCGTTTCTCTCTCTCAGCCTGTTCCTTCATCCTTCGGTATGATTTTTGTAACCAACTTAATCCAGCATCTTCTACCACTGTAACTAAAGTTAAAAACAATGCATATTTTTACATTTCAGTAGTTATCTCTATTTAACACTTACTCTGACTGCGATATGAAACCTTAACCTAAACTTAACATAAAAATTGAAGGAATGCAAAAGAATAACGAATGTGATGATACAATTACATGGTTTTATAAGTTAATGCTAGATGTACCTTGGTAATACCACTGATTTCATTAAGCTGCTCCATTTTATCATAAAACACAATGAGCATTTCCAAGGCAGGAGTGGCATATGGGAAGTTGTGTCTTCTTCACGGAATTGAAGAACCTTCTTACTGTTTCCCTTTCTTGGGTCTATTCTTATTTCCCTTCCCAGAAAATTAATGAGTAACTCATTGCTTTTCATTTGAGAAGTTAGCAGGGGTCTTAATACCCAGGATGTGTACTCACTGATGCCTGTCACCTCTTACAGAGTGCTGATCTTTGCTGCTCTTAAAAGCTGGCATGTGAGGGCAGGCTAATGGTTTGCAGGACAGACTGTCCACAGGGGAAAGCTCCCAACCAGGAAAGTCAGGGACTATACTGCTCCTGTCACCAGGACAGAAGGACCCATCTTATCACGTAATGAATGTTCCACAACATTATGAAAAACATTTTTCTAGCTGCTCTTTCTGGAAATAGACAGGATAACCCTAGGGTAAGGAAAGCAGTGAAAAGGTTACAGAAATAATATCTTTCACAAACAGCTTCTGTAATGTACTTCATTTAAATGTGACTCAGCCTTCTGTGGTTGAATATTTTAAAACTATAATTTGTGTAGTGGAATGAAAGGAACCAAATTAGATAACAACAATTTATCTTGTCTTGGTTAAATCATGCTTTCTTTTAATTAGTTGAAAATGGAGAATTTCTATGAAGATACTGAAGGTCAAACCACTCAAGATGAAAAACCAGTCAAGAGAAATTCTGTAAAACAACATACGATATTTACCAATATTTACTACCAAGTTTTCTTCCAAATTTTACTTTATTACACGTTATTCGTAATTCTGCTACATCAATGTTAGTAGTAATTTGTTAGGAACAAAGAGACTGGAGAATGGAGAAAGAAGTTTGAGATTATTATTAAAAGTTGTCTTTTACCTTTCTTAACTGAAGTTGCTTCACCTTCCTCTGGTGGCAAACCTGTACCACCATCTTTCCAATAGGGATTAAGTTCTCTCTCAGAAAGCCTAGCCTAAAACAGAAATAATTTCAACCTGTATAAATGTGATGCATTAAAAAGTCACTTTAACAACAGCTATTGAACATTTTAGTTAGTCCACCTAAAAATGAATAGTGTATTATCAACATACATACATTCAATGGGGCACTGCAGATTTGGAGTCAATGTTTTTCCTTAGATTTACTACAGATTCTGGTAAAGAATCAGCTAACCTTCTTTGTGGAAAACAATAACACACTTTTGAAAGAAACAGTCTCTTCAAGATGTGCTTCCATTTAGGGTTAAGATACATTTTCTAAACAACAGTTTTATAATAACTAATTATACCACTTCTCTGCCCTATTTAAAAAAACAGAGGCAATACATGAAGATGGCACAACTTTTCACAACCATTTCCAATTATACATATTTAAATAACAGATATAGAAATAACCAATATTATTAGTGATTTCAGCCTCAAGCTTCCCAAAGAGAGTCAAAGAATTTCTGTATTAACCCTAGCTGTTGATAATAAGAGATGAAATAAACAGGAACCAGTGGTTTTAGTCAATTTATTTAAATTAAAATAAACAGCAGGAACAAGGCAACCCTACAAGGCAACCCTACAGAAAATGAACTAGTCTTCAAGAAAACCATTAAGAAAAGATTTTGAGCAAAATAGTTTTGAAGTGCTTCTAATTTATAAGATAGTTTAACAAAAAATTCTTCACTGAAAACTGTAGTTCTGACCAGCTCTTTTCACGTTCCTAGGAGAATTCAAGAAGGCTTGAATACCAACTTTATGTTCATTACAATGAACTGCAATGGTACTTCTAGCAAATAGACTGAAAATAGAAATGCTTGAAAATACAGGACCAATCCATATTAAAAAAACAAAATTGTGCAAAACTATCTGCATCATACTTCAGAATAAACAGTGTCTATTTTGTATAGTAATTAAAATGCAAACAAATACAAGTATAGCATATGTGTACCAAAAATTAGTAGAGACCTGCAATCTGCTTGGACTTACTAGTGTGTTCACATCTCCCACTTATAAGGAAACAACTCATGACTTGTGACTAATGAGCCATTACTTTGCAAAGGTCAACATGGTGAAGAATCTGTGTATGGAAACCAGCAATGCTAAATTAAGCATCATACTACTACAAAATAATAAAATGTAAATACTATCAGAATTTGAGGTTAACTAGGGCATTCTGCTCTACTCTGCACTGAAGACAACCTTAGGCCTTGCCTGCTTCAGTGCATTTTGTATTGGCAGTATGTTCTAAAACATCTAGAGAAATGCAAGAGACAGAGGAAAACAAAATTGTAACCAGTTTGGAAAATTAGATCAATAGAAAAGAAGTGGCAAGTTCATTATCCAGCAAGGAAAGGCTCATACGTAAAAAGATGTTCCAAAGACTAATCAGTTATA
Organism: Apteryx mantelli; assembly: GCF_036417845.1. NCBI lineage: Eukaryota > Metazoa > Chordata > Aves > Apterygiformes > Apterygidae > Apteryx > Apteryx mantelli. Next base: position 19,052,111 of record NC_089978.1, read on the forward strand.
CTAAGTATGATGAGGAAGTCCAAAATATTTACTTGAAGATAGAACACTGGGCTACAACAGAAAAAAAAAAAAAAAGTTAATTGTGTTAGGAGAATTCATAAAGCCATTTCAATATACGATAGGTTTAGGGCAAGGGTTTGTTTATTGCATCTCCAACAAAGAGAAGAGTAATTAAAAAAATCTACTACATCAGGATGCCTCTGTCTTCACCACCATGTACAGTTTCCAAATTCTTTTGAAAAAGATGTTCTTTCTTTTAATAAAAAATACATCATGAAGAGATTTCAAGCCATCTTCTTATATTTTTTTTTCCAGGATTATTACCTCTCTAAGAACCTGAATTGGCCACCAATAAAAAAAATAAAAATAAAAAAAACAAGCAAAACCTTTTACCACTTCACTCACTGTGAACTAGTAACAAACCACCTCATACACACATAAATTCATTTTGCCTAGAGCAGTGTAGAAACATGGGCCTTCCAACTTCTATAGCCACATTTGTGCAGTTTCCCCAGTATACAACTTTGTGATTTCACATGTACAAGAATAGTACAAAGATGTATTTACAGGGAGTAGATAGGATAGCAAAGAGAATTTGAAGTATATGAAGTTCTTAAAACATACGCAAGCATATTTTCAAGTGCACAGTAGCTGACCTTCATTCTGTTACCTAGATATGGCCTAAAATACTTTAATTTGTGGATGATCTTTTTAATCATGAAAATGAAAATCACTCAAAAATTACTCAGCTATAATTCCATAAACACTAGTTTTCATGGGAAAAAAATCAGTCTTTTGAATACTGAAACTTAACTGTGCTTCACCCTGGCAAGATTATTCTTTTTCTCCAAGCATTTTCTAGTATACCATTATTAACTCTACCCCAACTTTCCTCTAAGTATTATGCATATTATCATATTTCACTTTAATCTTTTTTTAAAAGATGTATTGTGTGTGTGTGTGTGTATGTGTGTATATATATATATAAATAATATTGCCAATAGCAACTGTCTCTGTCTAGTAATAAAGCCAAGATTTTATTTGGAGATGCATTTCTCATTATTCTTTCAGGGTTTGTATTTTCTAGAATACTCAATAAATTCTGTGAGACTTCTGTGGGAATAACACAGCTAACCTGTAACTTGTGCTGTCAAAAGATATGTAGAAATAAATAAAGCTCTCCATTCCTAAATCAAAGCTCTCAAATATATGCTTAGCTGGTGCCTTCATTACACAGAAGTCAACCAGTGAAACTGCTTCTTTACCAGTGTGTGCACTTCCCTCTGAATCAGTACAAGGGGGACCCTTAGTCTTACCACAAGTGCTTGTTTTTCTCCCTCAAACTAGATTGTTTATTGTGATTCTGTCAACTGACTCTTCTGGAAGCAAGCAAGAGAGTCCACTGGAAAAAAAAGGGTTGATTAGGCAGTCTAGCACCGTTTCAATTTAAAATTCGTCTATGTTACATCTTCAGTTCATCACCACCATTGGTATGTTGTACACGTCTGTTGTACATTGTTTTGGGTAACAAATATGTCAGGACAGACACTCGGGTGCAGAAAACACAAAAGCATAAACCTGCACAGAAAGCACATGATTGGGTGGAAAGATCTATAAAAATCATGTATTGTTCTAGGATCAACAGTACATATAAACTGTCATTAAGCATATAGTACATGCTGACATTCTTGTGATTAAAGAATTTATCAGATCTCCGCACTAAGTGCTCCTTTAACATACAACAAAAATTGAGTGGAAAAAAGAAAAACTTTAATCCCTGCTCAGAAGACCATAACCCAAGCGTCGCATGCCTCACAAGAACAGCACTCCAGTTCCAGTTGTTTTTCAGCCAGAACGCAACTAACTGAAACATCTAACAGCAACAAATAGCCTCATGTGAGATGTGAGGACAAGTAAACATTAGACAGCGATCAGCAACTATGTTTTCAGATCAGACCATACTGCATTTATAGAGATATATGAACTAATGAAGCAGCCAATAACAGTATGTAAACAGAACTAATATACTGGCAGCCTCGTTCCCAACTGGACCCTGATCTTCCCGTGTGTTGTCCCACAACTGTGGCATGAGAGGCACAGCACCTGGTCTGAATTCTTTCTGCGGGAAAAAGAAAGCCTCAACACCCTATGCTTCAGCACAGAAGCTCAGGTGAGCTTTTGTCACACAAAACAACATTGCTTCTTTCACACACACAACAGGGAAGGAGGCCAGGCCCACAGTCTGCCACCATTACTAAGCAAAACATCACAAGTACTTTAAACATGACGGAACTCAGCAGTTAGTAGAACTGGCTTCCTTCTTAACTAGAAGACAGTATAAGACAAGACAAGCCTCCTGCATGAACTTTTCCCATGACCAACAGAACAATTTTAATTAAAATCACTACCACGTGGTAAAGAAATACTGTTTGTAGTAAACCACGTCAGAGGTTAATTTAAACAATTAGTGACATACAAAGAGTTAGGTATTTGAACCAAATCGTTACACAGATTTGAGTAAGATGTAGGGGAAAAAAAAGTTAATATATAATTCCTCCTACCTGCTCAATTTCTTGAGCTTTCTGTTGCTCCAGTTTTTTTTCTTTCTGTTTTTCAGCTTTGACAGATGCTGCTGACATGGTTTTCAAAGACATGAAGTCTAAAGTCATCCATTCTTCTCTCTTAAAAAGGGAAAAAAGTTTCATCCAAGACTAAAACACACAGAATCAGTGTTTTTACTTACAACCAAAATATATTTCAGGTGCAAATCAAACTACTGCAACTACTGACAAAGGATATTTACACTGAACAGTGTAGGTCTGACTAACACTAATTTCTATTCTTAAAAAATACTTTATATGAAAACCAAATACAAATTTAAGAATTCCAATCTTCCAGTAGTTTTAATATTCACTTAGGCAGACAAATTTCACAGAGATCTTTCTGTAATTCAAACTACCTCTTCCCAAAGTATTTATGGAACTAGTAAATATGCAGAGCCATATACACAGCTTATGCTTTTTTAAATGAACACTGGACATACAGATCAACTCCTTTTCCATCTTGTTCTAGAACTGTATCTTGCTACTTCTCCCTTTATGACTTTTTAATGTCTGTTTTAGCATATACAAAATTTGCAATCCATCACTGAGCATAGTTCACAAGCTCCGACATATAGGCACCTAACTGCACCGACAAATTAAACATTTACACACCTAAATTCTATGAACTGTACCCACAATAGCAGATAGAAAACTGCATTTACAAAACCCAAAGCAGACTGAGGATATTTTAAAGATGAAGGCTACTTTCTAAAGAAAAGCAGCATATTAACAACGTGAAGTCTCCAAATAAGAATCATAATACCTCATATTCAATGAAGTGATATATCCATCCAAATCTAATACCTCAAAAACCTCCTTCTTTTTACACCTAAAATATTTGTGAAGCCTCAAAAGAAAATAGTGACATACACATAATTAACTACTCTGCAAAAACAAGTATTTGGAATACTTCTATGAGCACTCTAGCAACGAAAATGACAAGATTACACCTATTTTGAAACATGTCCTTGCAAAAGTGTCTTCACTTCTCCTCAGTAAGGTTCAAGTCTGAGATGTCAATCTGAACAGATGCTATATGTCACACCATTTCTCTGTTGCTTAAAAATGATGATGCTAGACAACATATTAGAGCATTTCAGAGGTGAAACACAGCATTCCACTTCTCAGATCTCTTCTAAGAGAGGGAACTGGAAAGCAGACTATTTTCAAGTGATTTAACAGTGGCTATACCCACATTAGCAAGCAATGTGGACCAACAGAGGTGGATCTCCAAAACACAAACCTTGGTGCTGAGAACATGATATCCACACTATATACATTTCAGATCTGCAGCTTGGTTTGGAATTTTTTTTGCTTTCCTCTGTTTTTTTCTGGGGGGGTGGGTTGTTGTTTTTTATGCTTTGGACTACTCTAAGTCTGGTTCCACGGAGCACCTTAGGTGCATTTCGAGAACATACTTTCCAATTTAGTTTTATCCGAAAGGAAACAAGTTTATGTGCTCCAACGCTGCACCATAATATGAACCAAAATACAGAAAGTAGGGATGATCGGGAAATTTATTTTGAAAGCACACTTCTCATCCAAATGTAGACATGCCCAGAGCGCACAGAGCAAGTGACATTAGATGACAAATGTTTGGAGAAACCAGTGTTTATCATGTTCATGACATACAGAAGGATTTCTATTTTGTTATTATTTACTTTTCCAAGATGATACACCTGATTCAGAGAATCTTTTTAATTCTCTTGACCAGATACACAAATCCAGGATCTGAAAAACAGGGACTCTTCTCAGCAGTGGAATTACACAGAATCACAGAATGACTGAGGTTGGAAGGGACCTCTGGAGATCATCTAGTCCAACACCCCTGCTCAAGCAGGGTCACCTAGAGCACATTGCACAGGATTGTGTCCAGACAGCTTTTGAATATCTCCATAGAAGGAGACTCCACAACCTCTCTGGGCAACCTGGTCCAGTGCTCTGTCACCCTCACAGTGAAGAAGTTTTTCCTCATGTTCAGATGGAACTGCCTGTGTTTCAGTTTGTGCCCATTGCCTCGCGTCCTGTCACTGGGCACCACTGAAAAGAGTCTGGTCCCATCCTCTCGACACCCTCCCTTCAGGTACTTGTACACGTTGATAAGATCTCCTCTCAGCCTTCTCTTCTCCAGGCTAAACAGGCCCAGCTCTCTCAGCCTTTCCTCATAAGAGAGATGCTCCAGTCCCCTAATCATCTTTGTAGCCCTTCGCTGGACTTGCTCCAGTAGTGCCATATCCCTCTTGTACTGGGGAGCCCAGAACTGGACGCAGTACTCCAGATGTGGCCTCACCAGGGCTGAGGAGAGGGGGAGAATCACCTCCCTCGACCTGCTGGCAACACTCTTCCTCATGCACCCCAGCATACCATTGGCCTTCTTGGCCACAAGGGCACATTGCTGCCTCATGCTTAACTTGGTGTCCACCAGCACTCCCAGGTCCTTCTCCGCAGAGCTGCTTTCCAGCAGGTCAACCCCCAGCCTGTCCTGGTGCTTGGGGTTATTCCTCCCTAGGTGCAGGACCCTGCACTTGCCTTTGTTGAACTTCAGGAGGTTCCTCTCCACCCACCTCTCCAGCCTGTCCAGGTCTCTCTGAATGGCAGCACAGCCCTCTGGGGTATCAGCCACTCCTCCCAGTTTGGTATTGTCAGCAAACTTGCTGAGGGTGCACTCTGTCCCCTCATCCACGTCATTGATGAAGAAGTTGAACAAGACTGGACCCAGTCCTGATCCCTGGGGGACACCACTAGCTACAGGCCGCCAACTAGACTCTGCACCGCTGATCACAACCCTCTGAGCTCTGCCATTCAGCCAGTTCTCAATCCACATCACTGTCCACTCATCTAGCCCACACTTCCTGAGCTTGTCTATGAGGATGCTATGGGAGACAGTGTCAAAAGCCTTGCTGAAGTCAAGGCAGACAACATCCACTGCTCTCCCCTCATCTACCCAGCCAGTCATTCCATCAGAGAAGGCTATCAGATTGGTTAGGCATGATTTCCCCTTGGTGAAGCCATGCTGACTACTCCTGATCACCTTCTTTTCCTCCACATGCGTGGAGATGGCTTCCAGGATGAGCTGCTCCATCATTTTTCCAGGGATAGAGGTGAGGCTGACTGGCCTGTAGTTCCCTGGGTCCTCCTTCTTGCCCTTTTTGAAGACTGGGGTGACATTAGCCTTCTTCCAGTCCTCAGGCACCTCTCCTCTTCTCCATGACCTTTCAAAGATGATGGAGAGTGGCTTAGCAATGACATCCGCCAGCTCCCTCAGCACTCGTGGGTGCATCCCATCAGGGCCCATGGATTTGTGGGTGTCAAGTTTGCTTAAATGATCTCTAACCCACTCCTCCTCCACCAAGGGAAAGTCTTCCTCTCTCCAGACTTTCTCTCTTGCCTCCAGGATCTGGGGTTCCTGAGGGCTGGCCTGAGCAGGAAAGACTGAAGCAAAGAAGGCATTCAGTAACTCTGCCTTCTCTGCATCCTTTGTCACCAGGGCACCCACCCCATCCAGCAAAGGCCCCACATTTTCCCTAGTCTTCCTCTTGCTGCTGATGTATTTGAAGAAGCCCTTCTTGCTGTCCTTGACATCTCTCGCCAGATTTAATTCCAAACGGGCCTTAGCCTTCCTCGTCACATCCCTGCATACTCTGACAACGTTCCTATATTCCTCCCAAGTGGCCTGTCCCCCTTTCCACTTTCTGTAGACTTCCTTCTTCTGGTTGAGTTTTGCCAGGAGCTCCTTCCTCATCCATGCAGGTCTCCTACCTCCTTTGCTTGACTTCCTACTCATAGGGATGCACCGCTCTTGAGCCTGGAGGAAGTGATGTTTGAATATTAACCAGCTCTCTTGAACGCCCCTTCCTCCTAGGGCCCTAACCCATGGGATTCCTCCAAGTAGGTCCCTGAAGAGGTCAAAGTTTGCTCTCCTCAAGTCCAGGGTTGCGATCCTACTTGGTGCCCTGCTGCCTCCTCGCAGGATCCTGAACTCCACCATCTCATGGTCACTGCAGCCAAGGCTGCTCCTGACCTTCACATCTTCCAGCAGTCCTTCTTTGTTTGTTAGTACAAGGTCCAGCAGCACACCTCTCCTTGTTGGCTCCTCCACCACCTGTGTCAAGAAGTTGTCACCAATGCTCTGCAGGAACCTCCGGGACTGTTTGTGCCTAGCTGTGCTGCCTTTCCAGCAGATATCGGGGTGGTTGAAGTCCCCCATGAGAACCAGGGCCTGGGATCGTGAGGCTACTTCCAGCTGTCTGTAGAAGGCCTCATCAACTTCCTCTTCCTGATCAGGTGGCTTGTAGTAAACACCCACAACAGTGTCACCCATGCTAGCCTGCCCTTTAATCCTTACCCATAAGCTCTTGACTCGCTCTTCATCCACCCCTAGGCACAGCTCAATACATTCCAGGTGCTCTGTCACATAAAGAGCAACTCCACCACCTCGCTTTCCTGGCCTGTCTTTCCTAAAAAGCATGTAGCCATCCATGACAGCACTCCAGTCATGCGAGCTATCCCACCATGTCTCTGTAATGGCAATGAGATCATGGCCCTGCGACCGCACACACATCTCTAGTTCTTCCTGTTTGTTCCCCATGCTGCGTGCATTGGTGTACAGGCATTTCAGAGAGGTGATCGAGCATGCAGCTTTCCCAGGAGGGGTAAAGAGGATCCTCCATAGCCACATCCCATGCACACTTCCCTGGCTGCATTCACCTGCTGGAGGCATCCTGACTTGAGCAGTCTTTTGCCAACTACCCTGGCACTATAACTCTCCCCTTCCCCCATCTTTCCTAGTTTAAAGCCCTCCTTACCAGGTTGGCCAACCTGTTGGCAAAGACCCGCGTGCCCCGCCTCGTGAGGTGGATCTCATCTCTTGCCATCAGTTGTCGATCTTCAAAAAGGGTCCCATGGTCGTAGAAACCAAAACCCTGTTGCCAACACCAGCGGCGCAGCCAGTCGTTAACCTGGAAAGTCCGTCTCCTCCTCCTCTCATCCATCCCCCTCACTGGCAGGATTGAGGAGAAGATGACCTGGGCTCCCAGACCCTTGACCACCATCACCAGAGTTCTGAAATCCTGCTTGATGGTCTCCACTTTGCCCTTGGTGTCATTAGCGCCCACATGGAAGAGCAGCAGTGGGTAATAGTCCAAAGCATGGACAAGCCTTGGCAGTCTTTCCATGACATCTCTCACACGAGCCCCTGGCAGGCAACAAACCTCTCTAGACATGAGGTCAGGTCGGCAGATAGATGCCTCCGTCCCCTGCAGCAGGGAGTCCCCCACAACAATCACCCGCCGCTTCTTCCGGGCGTTCCGGCAGGGCACGGGGTCTGTTGTCCCAGGTACTTCCCTTGCAGCCATGCCCATCTCCTCCTCATCCTGGAGGGCACTAAACCTGTTCTTCAGCTGCAAGTCTTCAGGAGGAGTAGGAGCCTTTCTCCTCCCACGAGCAGTGACCAGTTTCCAGCCTTCTTCTACGGTGTTATGATGTACCATTTCACACAGCACAGAGCCCTCCAGCAACTCCACTGCTGCAGGGGGTTGGGACTCCTGAAGTTGTACAGTCTCCGAGAATACCCTATCTATCTCTTGCTCATCTTCTCGGATGCCGTGCAGCCTACTGATCTCCTCCTGTAACTCCCTTACCTGAGGACACAACTCATCAACAGCAGCACACCTCCTGCAGGAGAGCTGACTGCCAGCCCAGGCCTCCTGGAGAGGCCCCAAGCACTCCCTGCAGCCTGGGACCTGTAGAGCTGCATCAGCTGTCAGAGGGTTGGTCTGGGTCCAAGCCTCTGACACAGCAACTCCAACAGCCACTGGGGAATGTGCTCTGCGGTGTGTCACAACCATACTTGAGGAAGCATACACCACAGGGATCAGAAATGAAGGTGCCTTCATGCGCCCTTCTGCGCAAACTTAGACACTAAATTAGATACTAAATTCAAAATAATTGTTTTAATACAACCGAAAGAAAATGTTATGAATATGTGACTACACTTATGTTATTAAAATCACAGCAGCTCAATTCAGAACGACTCAGTTTTCCAGAATAAACATTACTTATCATGCACAGAATCCACCTAGGAAGACCAAAAGAGGCCTTGATTCCATAAATATTGCTGCTGAAAAGTTTGGCACCTCCCTTACTTCCTTATATCTGTTCAAGCATCACAGAAGCAAAACTCCACTCACTTGTAGAAAAACCACCTTAAACAGGAAGAAAAAATAACATGTCTAGTCAAGATATTTAATCCATCCTCATTAAGGCAATCAAGCTCAAAATATAACAACAGGAACGGGTATGAGGCAACATTAAGTTTAGTGCCTTGTCAAATACTAAATAACTATCAGGTGGAAGTCTTTCAGTGAAAGAAATGTAATATTTACCTAGATAAACACAGGCATTTGTCTGTGAAATAAGTTTTTGTTCAACACATTTCAAAAGAGCTCTCAGAAAACCTAACCAAGTTTCACATTTGGTCATGCTGAATTTATTTCTGGAATAGTTATCAGACTGCTCACCTGTAGGGAAGGTTCTTTCATAGTATCTGATTGCTCGTTGACCTTCCAAGCCTTTTCTGTATTATCTGACTGCAACACATTTGACTCAACCCATTCAACTGAAGAATCCTAAAAATATTGAGTTTGATGTAAAGAATAATTATAACACTATAACATACTATTATACATTGATAAAAATAAAATACTAAAGTGTATTGTTAATCAAACTTGATGCATATTGCTAGGCATTATTAATTTAATACTGTTTATTAGTTTAATAATAATGATAGTAAAAATAATATTGATATTTTCACAAGGAAATTGTTACATCACGATCAAAACCTCACACCAGGCTTCATGAGCACATCAACAGAGTATGCAAGAACTCTAGCTCATGCTGGTGGTTTAATAGAATTATAAAGCTGCTAGAGACAAAACTGTCACAATAAAAACAAAACAAAAAAACTGTTTTTATGACATTACAAATACAAAATTTCTAAATTCATGACCAATTGTGTTTTACATAAAAACAATTAATGTAAAACCAATAATACAATGTGTTATAAAGCTCTTCACATTCTCTCTCCTTCTATTTCCATATCCCACTTCCCACACTTGCAATTGCAAACGGTGCACTGAGATTTTATGCTTGGAGCAAAAGCCCTCTATTGAACAGAATTTCTCTGTTATTTATAGGAACCTGTCACGCAAATAACAGACTTTAGATTATAGGTATCAGTCAGGACTGTGCTGTATCTTGGGATTCACTGATGCAATCTGAGGTTTTTTGATGCTTCCCATAGGAAATGTGGGATCAATTTGTGGCTTAGGTTACTTCCCCGTCCTAAAAAACACAGTTCACTTCTGTTATCTGTCCCTGGAAAAGAAATCTCATCATACTGCATACATGAATCTCTCAATGAAAGAGAATCTCTACGAAGAAAATCACAGTGCTACCTGACTTGCACCAACACATCCTCTTAGCATTTTACACACAGCAGCCACAAAGCAGCATCCTGATTTGCAATCAAGTCTCTTGTACTGCTTTGCTGCAGTGCCCTTCAATGTAAAGGCATACAGATTCAAATGCACAAGTTAGAACCTTCCTTTGGACTCATGGACAAGTAAGCCCCAGTTGAACATCCATGGAAAAAGGCAGCAGGTTTAATTCAGGCTTAAAATCAAAGTCAAGTATTTGCAATTTTAGACACATTGTTCCATCATATATACCACTGACTACAAAAAACATATGAATGCCTCTGCTCTCTCCCAAAAGTTCCCCAAAAGTTCAATTTCTTTCTGCTGAAAAACTGTAAACCTCTTAGTTCCTAATGAGTGAAAAGAATATCAGAAAATGTGAAGACATTCAAATAATGGCACCTTTTAAATTGATTAAATACTTGGTATATTAAAAAGACACACTTTGCCACAGTGTTTCCCAACAGAAAATGGTAAGAGTAAGACACAGGACTACTAAACATGTCTATCCACAGAGACTAAAAGAATGCAGGTTTTAAGAAATTTTAAAATGCTTCAGAAGACATTTTTACTTACTGAAGAACTATCAAGGAAGTCATCCTTCTTTTCAGATTTTTGTTTTTTGCTTTTCTTCTTTTCTTTCTTCAGTTTTCTTGAATGTTTATCCTTTTTCTTTTTCTTTGGCACAGAATGTTCCTACAAGTAAACATCTGTAAATGAAATCAACTAAACCAGATCTCCAACACAGAAGAAATACGATCACAACCCACTAACCAACTCGCATTGAAAAAAAGGCAAAACTTGCACACAGCTGGACACAGCTACATATTTTATTCATTTCTATTACCCTCTCTCTTGTATTTCTTCTAGTTTTTATGCCTCACATCTACAAGAGACATCTTCCCCCCTGCCCCCAACATATTTTTCACTGGAAATAAGGCACTCTAATTATACATACATCTTCTATACACTGTTTATTTTGGTCAAAGCTATTTCCTTAGGAATCACTGTGTCAACATACATCTGTCCTTTTTTGAAATATCTACACAGATTTTAAACTAATACCAGAGAATGGAATATTCTGAGTGCCATTAGGGCTTTTCTTGTGATCCTCCACACAAGGGCTTGCTAAAAAGCCTTGGATCCTCTGTAATTCTTCTCCTGGTATTATTCTTGTCTGGCAGTACTTGCTCTTCTGCATTTGGTAGAAATTAAAGCTGTAACTGAACTACAGAAGTTTTTCCTCTTTCTGACTAGAAGATTATTTCCAGTTTAAGAAAGCTAACTTTGAAGCAAAAGGAATTTAGAAGCTGAGAGGTTTTTTAGATCATCTTAAAGCCACCAAAGCTTTCTGTTCATATGAAGGTAGTGAAAAACTAAAAATTCAATTCAATGATTTACAGTTGCATCACCTTTTCCAGTTGTTCCACACGTTTGTTCACATCAGCAAGCATCCATGTATCTTCACCTCGCAGATGCTTTAGTAGCTTTTGCTTCTGCTCCTTCTCATAAGTAATTTTGGCCTAACGTGAACAGAGGAGAAAAAGAGTCAGATTTCAGCAGCATTACTTACGCACACACACCTTTGTAAGTCATGCTATAACGCAACAGAGCACAATTCTAAGAACTGTTCCTGAGAACTTTTATTTTAAAAGGACAGCATTAAAAATACTTTAGAATTACATGTTAAATGGGAAATTCAGTTAAACCACATTACATACCGCCCTTCTTCAGTCTACAGCTTTGCAGCTCTTCTAGCACTGATACCATCCTATCATCCTAAATAATGGGGTGACATAAGACATTCAGCTTCTGTTCTCCCTTTTGAAAAGCCTTCTGTTCTTATAACCTTCACGAACTACATAATATATCATAAAGTGGGCTTGACTTTCTGATTTTCTATTTCTAAAAAAAAAAAAAAACCTCTGGTCAATTATTCTATTCCAAAGCACTGCTCACCAGCTATTAATTTAAAAAGTAAACTGTTCGCAATTCAATCTTTGTGCACATTCAGCTTTGGAAATCACCTCAGCCAGGTGAAAAATCTGGAACTGCAGAGGTCCATGCTCTCAGGAAGGATTTCCCTTTTTGAGACTGAAAATGAAAACCACAGCATTTCTTTTCCCTATGATTTTACTAGTCTTAAATCATTAGGGAAGAAGAATAGCAGGGTTCTGCATCTTCCAGTTCCAGAACTTCTGAAGTTTCATGGAAAGTTCACCTTTTTAAGTAGAAAATAACACTTGTATTTCTTACCAAAAAAATTTTAGCTTTTGTATGGCTAGAAAGAGAGGCTTGGAGAAAGAACAGCAGTAGGTGCTCTTTCACCATAACAGTTCAAAGAACAGAAGTACAATCTAAAAAATAAGATTAAAAAAAAAAAAAAGCCAACTATTAAATTAGGAGTGCTAATATATTTTTTTGAACAATGCTATTAGCAATATTGAAAATGGCATAAAGAACAAAAATCAAAATACTACACATGCCTGTGCCTAAATGAAGCACCCTTTTAAAGCTTCATCCTTTACTTTCATAGTAGCCCCAGAAGGTGATGATCTTTCTAATGCATTTAAACTCAAAAAAAAAAAAAAAAAAAAAGGAAGGTTCATACCCAGGGCTCTTAATTTCAGAAGGAGAGACTTTGAGAAACCAAAACAAGTTAGCGTAAGTCAACTAGAATAAAGAGGCCAAGAACTGGAAATTTTCTTAAGTGGATGAAAATTATTGGGACTTCCAGCTCTAGAACAAAGCAGATGGTCTACCAGGGACTGAGTGAATGCTATATCTTTGAATTCAAAAGGCAGGGATAAGGATGGAGTTAGAGCATGTTGAGATGTTCATTCCAGCATCAAAACAGTTTTGAGTTTCATAAATAAACAAAACAGAAGAATAAGCAGGACTATAATCCAGTAAGAGTGAAGTAGCTGTTAAGCATAGCCCAAGTACTTCAAACCCGCCCAGAAGTCTAGAAACGCAGGTGAGTTCTTTACTGCCTTAACACGATCCAAAAGCTCTTTTAGCTAACCCTGGCCACCACACAACACATATCAAGCTTGAACAAAACCCCTGAAACTCGATGCAGAAATCACTGACTGTTATTCCCTGGTCTAGTCCATACAGACCATGAAGGTCCTTCTGTCTTAAAAATATATTCATCTGACCAAAATAAAGTAACTAATCCTGCCACATTCATGGACAAGTGAAGGGTAATATCCTCAGCTATGCAACTCATAAAATGCCTACAAACCGAACACACACAAAACTTAAGTTTATAACTAGATAGAGACGGACACTAGAGATAAGTGTACCAAAAGCTGGCTAACAGGGAACTTGACCAATGTTCTAGATGGCAAAAAAAAACAACAAAATAGAGACTTCAAGCTTGTTTGCTCCACAAGTAAACAGACTTTCTTGTCAAGATTTAGATGGGGAAAGGACAAGCTTTCCACATACTCTGTTTCACTTTTGGTAGAGAAAGGCCTGAGGCTCAAGTTAACAGTTCACATCCATCCTTTCATCAATTCTTAGGCATATTAACCTATGAATACCTCAAATGAAGGTCAATCGAGATCAGCTTGTCAACACCTCTTCATTTAATATACTCATTTCCTGACTAGAAAGTTAATACTGGAAGATGCAAGTCTGTCATCTCCCTTTGTATGCAAGGTGTGGGCCTACAGTAACAACATTTTTCTCTTCCTTAGAGGAAGGACGAGATCCTGTGTCAGTATCTCACACTCCCATGAGAAGCTGAATTAAGTTTTAGTTTTGCAAACAGCCAAGGAGCAGATATTATTATAAAACTGTTACCACAAACCTGTAAATCAGGAAGTAAAATCTTTGGGCCGGCCCAATTAGACAGTAAATGCCAGCTGCTTCTGTACTACCCTAACAGTCCCTGAAGATGGGCTTCCAGAGAGCCTGCATCCCCACCACGGAGCAGCAAAAACAGCACACTAGTGGGTCTGCACCCTACAACCACTTGCAAAGCAAATTTCATGCATAGTGAGTAAGAATGGGTGCCCCGATTTCTGGGTATTTGTCAGGTCAAAAATATTTTAAATATAAATGCACTATTTTATTTCTAGTTGTACAGTAAAATTATTTTCACCAACTTGGTATTTTCACCACTGAAATGTGTAAATTCCCAAACAGTTATTTAAAGACACTGGTAGACTTTAACCACATCATCAGTTTATCATTACACAGAATTTATAGGACTCTCTTGGTTAGCTGAGATTACATCTATGTACGAATACAAATCAACATGCTGATTGTATAAAGCAGAAAACACATTGTTGCTTCAAATCAAGTCAAATTTGCATGTTCTCTTCCAAAGTATTTTTAGATTTCTTTCTTATTGCTGCTGAAAACTCAGTACAGTGTTAAAGATATCAAATAAAAGCTCCAGATAAAACACAATACAGAATCTGAAAACAGATATATTCAAAATCTCAAAAATAACACTTCATATCATCTGTTTGAGATAAATAAGAAATCATACTCTCACTTTATCTGCAACAAATCACAAAGGCAAGTAGGGATAAGATAAGCATTAGAACAAGTTGATCATCTGCTGGTTTATCAACAAACAGGGTATTTATCTGATATCACCTCAAATTTGCTCTACAGATAACATTATCAGATAACATTATCACATTCCATTTTAAAACCTTTAATTAAGGTTAACCAAAACTAAATAAATCTTTAATCACATAGTCTATGCAATTTTAAGCAGCAATTGACACAAACCTATTCAACTTGCATCACAGCCCAGATAGTGATGTGTTTGTAAAGGTGTATTCATAATCAGAATTACAATATAGATTGCACATTAGCATTTCAATGGTTCCTTAGCCAATGTGTCCATTTTAACAACAAAAGAACAGTAGTATTAAATAAGAAGATAAATCAAAAATATATTCCAACTGAGCACTGATAACTAAATAATCTAAATTACTCCTGCGTTCTCCTTAAATATTAGTACACGCCCATCTACAAAAAAAAAAATTAAATAGAATTCATATAACGTATATAACTTGCAAAAACCTTTGTCAAAGTCCTTCAATTAGAAGCTATTTAGCAAACTAAGCAGTCCAAAGGGTGACAGTGTTACGTATTTGGAACTGGCTGCCTTGTTTCATACATTACAAGAGTATCAAACAATAAAACAAATTTTCTCTCTCTCCTGTGTTTTCAAGTTTTCTTTTTAAGAATCATTAACTTCCCCTATTTTTCCTCTTTTTTGCCCCCCAAACACATTCCCCCTTTACATTTCAGACATTTTATTTTCTTTTGGGGGGGGTACTCTTCAAGTGACCCTCCTTCATTTATTCTCCACTACTTTCTTCCTATTCATCTACTAGTCTTTTTTGTGATTTAGACTCCTACCCTTCTCTATAATAAAAAGTATATTTTAAATAAAATTACTATTTCCTTCAAAAATGACAAATTTACAAAACTTACAAATATACATTGAGTAAAATGAAGTTAATATTATAAATAAAGTACAAAAGGAGCAGGAACACTTTTTATTAGCTCTACAATAAACAGAAAAAATACAGGCAAGCATTTAGGTAAATGAAATACATGATCCTAATAAAAGAGGTTGATCATACTTCTGACTAAAGTATGCAAATATATACTCAGAACACAGAATGACTCTAAATCATCATTAAACTGCAGACTGTGGTCTCCTGAATACTGGATGACACAGGATTGGACAAGATGAACCTGTAGTGACACTACCACCAGACTGTTAAAAAGAGAGACAGACACAAAAAGCAGCAGACAAAAGTTTGTTTTTTCTTAGACCAAGATACAAAATATAGATGATCATTAACAATATCCATAAGTAAAACAAAAAAGCTGCCTAGGGATTTATAAAAGACTAAACTTATATTTTTACCTGAATTATCAATTTAATACCACACTAGAATGCTAGCAGCTGTAACCTCTGGATGTACATATCTATCTAGCTCCCTCTATCATCAAATTACAATATTCATTTTTATAGTCAAGGAAGATTTTCCCCTCACCACTCCCCCAATTATTTCAAGCATCACTTGGGTGAGAAGAGGGGAAATCTAAGCTACTTTCTTTATTAGCTTCAGACCTTAACCTCCTATTCTACTTGTCTTTTATAATCATGCGTGGCTAACTAGCATCCATCTATTTTCTCTTCCCTTTCTACATTTTATAATTAAGTCCCCTGTCAGACTTATTCTGCTATGCTATAGAGGCCAACTCTAATAGTTTCACATCTCTCAATCCACAGCAATTTAAGCATTTATTTCAAATGAAGTTTCATTAATACAAAAATATCCAACAATTTATCCTTTCACCTTTACAGACAAGTACTTAACATTAGATACATTTTAGGTCACCACTGCAACAACATTTTTATGTTTCTTCACCATAAATATAAGATGCTATATTTCTGAAATAACTTCTATTTCAGAGCAATGCAAGTGAGGGTGCAAGCACCACACAAACACATAGTACCATTAAAAGCAATTACCAAGAAGGGTAAGCAGCATGCTACATATCATACTTCTGGGGTACCCTAATAAACTTACTCATAGTCCTCTTTGCAACAGGCACAAGGTGAAGCATAATGCTGGCAAAGCACTATGAAAGATCTGTCAGTAATCCGTTATAAAAACAGTACTCTACAGCAATATGGTAGCAATGTTAGCCAAGGTGGACAGAGCAAACTCTTCAGAGTCTTTACTGCAAACAAGCCAAAGGAGCTTGGATTTCACAGTCCCCTCTGAAAGAGGAAGGAAATCGAGTTCAGGGAAAGTTCTCCCAATTTTTCAGTACAGGGATGAGGTAGGTCATTAAGGCCAGTCCTGCACAATTGTCGACCAGAGCATCTGCTGTGCTAACTATAAAACTTGCTCCAAACAGCCTATAATACACCAGAGACAAACACCAAAACCTGCAAAAATTACAGTATGCCACCCCAGGAAGAAGCAGAAAAGATCAAAGGCACTGCCAATGGCAGCACTAGGTTGCACAATAAACAGAAGTTGTTACATGACAGCACCCAAAAGACTTCCAGAAGTGGGTCACACCATACCTTAGTGAGGGAGGCTAAACCACTCCCTCTCCAGTGCCCAGAAACCCTGACCAGCACTCTTTACTGGCCCAAACTCTGATTATCAACTCAGCTCTCAGCAAGGGCAGAGAGAATTTTCAATACCACTAGAAAGACCATGCAATGTCCCATCATTAACTGTGGTCAATCTCTAACTCTTTAGGATAAAATGAAAAATGCCACTGTCCAAAAGACAACTTCTCCATCAAAACAAAGAAAAAATTCCTTTTTCCTGCAACAAACAGTCAGAAGAAACTCCATAGCCCAATACCATATCAATGTAGTGTAACAAACACAATCAGCAAAGAGAGATCAAGTACGACTTCACAGCTGAGCTGTTTGAATGGTTACCTGCCATTGAAGCGCAAGGCTCCACTTCCACACCTCTCTTCTCTGCACTCCCACCTGTGCGTCCCACCACTCTCCTTGCATTGACCTGGCCACTTCAGGGAACTATACTGACAGAAGATGAATCCTACCAAGAACAGGGGACAGCTTTCTGCAGATCTAGCTTCCAAACTAGTCCTCTTACAAGGTCATGCAAGCTACCAGTTCCGACATCAGGAAGGAAGAAAAAAAAGCGCAGCCTGGGGAGGAAGGAGACTGGAGGACAAAGTAGTGTGGAACAACTCCTTTGGGAAACCACTTTCTGTTAACAAATTCAAAAGACAAAAAAGCTAGCCCAGTCCTTAAGATATCAACATAAGACACCCAAAATCTAAACAATGAGGTTTCATTTCTAATTTCAGGACTATCTCAATCCTGTCATATAATCCATTCTATTCATTTACCAGTTTCCATATTAAACTATCAGAGAAGTTTCTGTGGCCTGCGTTACTCTCCCAGCTTACATCATTACAAAGCTCAGGGCTGGAGAAGCTTGGTTATATGAATGCTTATCTTCAGGGAACCCGGACATGCCTTCTCTGATAATTCTGATGCTCCTGTACACATTTTCAATCTTGGTAACACACTTATTTTCACGAATGCTTAGGCTATGTTTCTCTATCCTCAATATTCCCATTATTGTTACATCTCTGAAGCCTTACCAAGGAGGACAGCAGTGGAGACATACAAAAGGGATTAGTTTCCACCCTAAGCTGCCATATCACAACTGTACCAGTGCTGCCTGTACCCTCATCCTCCTGCAGATGCAGCTGTGCCAGCTGAAAACATCACTGCTCTTTGTCATTTGCACCTGTCAAAAGGTACACAAGACAGACCATGGAAACAATTTTCAAACTTGTTGTGACCAAAAATGATCCCAGAACAATCTGACATGCAATTCAGAAAGCAGACTGTAGGCGATGGCACTCTTCCTTCAGCAGCAGCTGGGAGGCAGTAACAGTTTCTGCTGGGACAGCTGCAGACGCCGCAGAGGAACAGACACCTGCCTGCAGCTACTACTGCTAGCAAACTGTAGGAATCATGTTGACCCAGAACCTCTCCAGACCTGTGGCAGAGAGAGCTCTAAAAGAAGGACTAACAGAATATAAAAACTGAGACATCAGTAGGCTTCTAAAATGACCTGTCTTTTAAATCAAAGGTGTGGATTGCAAAAATGCATATAGAACTGCTTTGTCAGAAGTATGAAGACCTTTTGTAAAAAAAGGATTCACTTCTCGGTGCTATTACTCCCCTAATATTAATTAATGATTTAAGATTTCAGTGAGTATAATAGTATTGACACGCTTACTTCCTCTGAAAGACAGTCAAGGATGTAACACTTCTGATGGATTTTAAAAGGGAAAGAACATGAAATGGCTTAGTATTACAGCATATAAACAGTTTCCAATGAATAACAGCTCTAAAAACCAAAACAGTGACATGTTTTGCTATTAATTTCTGTTTAAGATTAATTTCTGTAATTTTTCACTAAAAATGAAGTGTAAAATATTGCCAAAGCAGTTAATCATTTCTGCAAATACCATTCACATAACAACAGTTAAGCTGATTTAAGAAGAAATACCTAAAACTACTTCACTGAGAAAACCTGCTCATTTCACAGGTTGTTTAGAGTTCAAACACAGTGCACTCAGTGATATTGTTACACACTGCTTTTATAAGGTTTAGGTCAGGTTTTTAAAGAAAATAAAACATAAAAAATGTAAAATACAGGTAGAGGACTAAGCCAAAAGAATGAAATGAGACATATTAAAATAATAAGGGATTGCACATCTCAATTTTTTCAGAAACCTAAATAAGTAAAATTAAACACAATTTCATATTGTACAATGAGACTGTTTCAAGGTATCATCATTTTATCTACATTGTTTGAAAAACATATCTTCACATCTTTGTGAAATAATGAGTAAGATCTTATTTACCTACAGTAGTAGGTAATCCAGTAGTAGGTAATTTTTAATCAATATGTACTGCCATCAAGAGAAATTTGCCAGCTATCATCCATCCCTAACAATTAAAAGACAGGATTTCTATATAAGCAATGGCCAAATCACATCAACCATAGAGACAAAAGAGTAAAAGACTCATCCAGGTCCACCAAAAACTACAGAGCAGATGATGATCAACACCAAATCACAGAAATGCCATGTCATAGTACAGATTCAGGGACTGATTCAAGATTGTATTATTGCTAGTTTTTATGGAAAATCCATGTTCTCATCTAAAAAAGCATACGTTCCTGCATTTACAAAAATACCCAGATTATTTTCTCTTTCTAAACTTGCAAACTCAAACAGTGGTGTTATAAACTATCCTACACATCAAAACAAGATGCTATTTCAGGAGCTTGATAACAATTTGCATGTCAACACTTAATTATTTGATTACTGATCAATATGATAAACATAACCAGCTGCTGTGCTTTACCAGTGCAGTTGGGAAGACAGACTACACAAAAGATGTTTCCAAAATTTAAAAGAAAAATCTCTGTCGAGGCATTCAGGGTTTTTTTGGTTCTTCAACTGAAGTGTGTGAGATAATCATAACCAGCAAAAATCATGAAAGAGAACTAAAAATCAACAAGAAGCAATCTTCTAGTTTCTTTGTTTTAAATGTAAAAGCTAATGAAGAAATCAATTCTATTTCTACAACTGTTTCAAAATCTACTAAATAATCTCTTGATTTTTGTGTATATGGAATTTTCAAAAAAAAAAATACCCAGCTAATTCCTGATTTTTCCAGTCAGCTCAGTGATTTTGGGCAAATTACTTCTGAAGATACAGGAAAGGTTCCCTTAAATTACTTGCAGTCCTAACCCTCAACAAACAAAAGGTATCTGTAACCAGAGTTAAAGGGCTTCCTTTCATTTTAGCCCAACCTACACAGACTAAATATTTGCAGTATCTCTATAACTAAGAGCTCCTTACGGTGAATCTAGTTGAACATCTCCTCTCATCTTTCCAGAAACAGAACTGCTGAAGCACAGTCACTTCTGTAAACTGTAGAGTATCTGGGAGCATCATGACTGAAGCATCAGACCTATGCAGCTTCCCAGTTGTCTTTCCCAAAGCAAAAAGCAGGAACTTCCAAGATAACACAGAATCACAGAATAGTTGAGGTTGGAAAGGACCCCTGGAGAGCATCTGGTCCAATCCCCCTGCTCAAGCAATCACCTAGAGCAGTTGCCCAGGACCCTGTCCAGATGGCATTTGAGTATCCACAGATGGAGACTCCATAACCTCTCCAGGCAACGTGCTCCAGCGTTAAACCACCCTCAAAGTAAATAAGTGTTTCCTTAAGTTCAGGGAGAATTTCCTGTGTTTCAGTTTGTGCCCATTGCCTCTTGTCCTATCATCGAGCACCACTGAGAAGAGTTTGGCTCCATCTTCTTTACACCCTCCTATCATGTATTTTTACATTTTGAAAAGATACCCCCTGTTGGGGCCCTTGCGGTACTTCAGAACAATAATCTATATGAAATATAGAGTATGGAACTACACTGTTTAGGATTAGTTGCTTAGCACAACTTGCTTAGCATAAGTAGCTAAATTTGCTGAAGCCTTAGGCCTCAGACTGTAGCTGCTGCTATGTGCTTTGAAGTAGTTTACCAAGGACACTGGTGCAGCTGGGAATGATACATCCTGAGAAAGTACAGATAAACTAGCAGAAGCCAGTGGGAACCAAGGTTAAGGGCTAGACAGCTTTGCTAAACAAGCAGCAAGGTACAAGGCATGACCGCTGTGTGCGTGATCGGTGCAATGATTGGCTACCTGTGACATAATCTGTATGAACCACAAATCAAGGGCCAGAGCGCCGAATACTTGTACTTATAAAATAGGCAAATTGCTGAATAAAGATGGAATTGAACCTGCATTCTGTGAATGCGTATGATTCATTCCCGTCACTCCCGCGGACCGCGACATCTGGCGACCCCGACGTGATACTGCAGAGGAGAAGCTGGCTTTGCTAAGAGTTCGAGTAACGGGAGTGGATACCGCCCGGGAGGCTCGTGCCCGGGGAAAACGAGCCTGGCCGTCTGAAAGAAGACGGGAAAAGAAAAGTCGTAGCTACGCAACTCTTCTGACCGGTGAGTCAGGCGCCCTTGTGAGGCGGCGGGCGGTATGGGAAACGCTGTATCAGCGGTAGAAAAGGCCACGTTAGAAAAATTGTTACAAGTGGCAGCACAAACAGAGCGCCAGGTGGAGCGCCAGGCGCTGGTGGACTTGCTGTTGTGGGGAAGGCGGCGCGGTTTGTTACGGGAGTCCAGCCAGGTCTTTAGCGCGGTAACCTGGAAGAAGGTCGGGAAGGAACTGTGGGAATCCATCCAGAACGGAGAAAAAGAGGCCAGGCGTCTGGCCAAAATATATCGAGACGTGCGGCTCATGATCGAACAGCTGCACGGGGAGGCACAGGCGACCGCTGCCATACGGAGGGCGCTGCAAGTGGAGCCCTCTGCAGCGGCACTTTCGCCGGGGAGTGAGTGCGCGGAAGGAGCGGAGTGCGCGGTGCCCGGAGCGGAGTGCGCGGTGCCTGTCTTTGATACACCATCCGCGGGGGGGCCCTCGGTGACAGATGAGCCCTCCCTGCCGTGTGCGGCACCTCTCTCTAAGCTAGAGCGGGAGGCTTGGGGGACTGGCACAGGATATGAGGACTTGCCACCGTACAAGAAAGGGGACGTTGCTGATGCCTTTGCCGCCCCCCCGCAGCCGTCCGCTCCCCCTATGGAAGTGGATCCGGCCACTGTGCCTTTACCTGAGGAGAAAAGCGTTGATCTGACTGAATATTCAAAGAAAATGGAGGAATTGCTGGAGGAAATGAGGAGGTTGGATAGGGGGTCGAAAAAGGCGCATGTGAGGGAGGCGTATAAGAAGGCGCATCAGGCTATTGTGGACGGCCTGAAGGCGGTTGAGGAACGGTTCTCCGGGGATCCTGCCGGCGGATCCCAGGAGAACCAAGAGATCGCCCCCAGAGACTGGGTGATTACCAACGTACTCAAAGGGACGTGGTCCCTTGAGGAGGCGGAGCAACATCTGCAAGCCTGGAAAAAAACCCCTTTAACACAGAAAGAGTATCGAATGATTTTGGACTGTTTACCGAGAGCACCGGAGAAAGCCCTGCCACCTAGGGACCCTGACTTTGACATGGCAAAAAGGTGGCGCGGGATCATTCAGAATGCTGAACTGGTTGGGGACATGCAGTTTTTCCCTATAGTAGCCCCGGTCGTGACCACGGGTCAGGGACAGACGAGGTGGGAGCCTCTGGATTGGCAAGTGGTAACAAAGCTGCAACAGCTGGTAATGCAGTACGGGATAAATAACCATCAAGTGCAAGCGCAGCTGAGAGCACTGGTAAAATATCAAAACCTGGTGCCGAGCGACATCCGTGCCCTTGCCGAACTGATTTTGGGGCCCACCTCTTTGCTGGTGTTTCTGAATAAGTGGCAGGAACTGCTTGGTCAATGCCAATTATCTAATTTGGACTTACCGGCAGATGACCCGTTACGTATGACATCTTTGGACATGCTGATGGGCAACGGAGCTTTTAGAGACCCCGCTCGACAGGCGGCACTGCATCCCCGAGTCCTGATGCAGTCAAAAAACGCTGCCTTAGAGGCATTCGCTGCACTGCCCCAAATAGGGAAAGCTAATCCGCCTTACCTGTCAATAAGGCAGGCGGAAGACCAACCGTTCCTGCAGTTCGTGGACAAACTTAAGGAAGCTGTTGATGCGGCCCCGAACGTGCCACAGGATATGAAAACAATCATGGTTAAGGAGATCGCTACGCAGAACGCCAATCCAACCTGCACAAAACTGCTCGCCACCTTGCCTCCAGGAGCAACTTTGCTCCAAATGGTGGAAATTTGCTCCCGAGCACCCATGGAGCTAGAAAAACAAAAAGCGAAGATCCATGCTACTGCATTAGCTGTAGCTATGAAACAGGGCCCTACACAAGGAGGGGGCGGCCGCAAAACAGAGAACTGCTACATCTGCGGACAACCTGGGCACTGGAAGAAACATTGCCCCCTCAGACGACTGGCTAAAGACAACCGTATCTGCCAGCGTTGTGACAAGTTTGGGCATCGGACAAGTGAGTGCCGTTCAAAATGCAAGAAAAGCGGCACCCCGTTGTCGGGAAACTGGAACAGCTGCGCCTGGGACGCGGCGAAGAAATATCCCATGGTTGCCTCTTCGAACACCATGCAGCCACAAGAGGGAGCGCCGGAATCGATCTGGCCCTGGCAGAATCAGTAAGCATTGCCACTGAGCAGGTCCACTTGGTAAATTCAGACGTTTGTGGCCCCTTGGGGGGGGGGCTGTCAGCCTTACTGATAGGACGATCATCTGCCTTTAGACAGGGAATTTTTGTTCTCCCTGGATGCATCGACGCCGACTACCGTGGACCTATAAAAATCATGCTGAAGGTCTTCTGTCCCCCAGTTACAATACCAGCAAAAAGCAAAATTGCCCAATTGATCCCTTTCAAGTCTGCGGTCCCCCTGGCCAGCGGAGATGATAGAAGAGGAGGTTTCGGCTCTACGGGGACGCCCCTGGCCTTGTTCTCGACTGCTGTGTCCTCGACTAGACCCATTCGAAAGGTCATCATTACCTCTCCAGACGGAATGAATCACCTAAAAGCCGAGATGATGATGGATACCGGTTCCGACGTCACCATAGTACCTCGCGACTCCTGGCCTGCCGCTTGGGCGCTAGTGGATAGCACCACTGCAGTACAGGGGATTGGTGGTTCAGCCCCCACCTGGAGAAGTGCGAGACCCGTGAAGATCTGCGACGAAGAAGGTCATTTGGGCGTGGTAACACCATACGTAATGAATACCCCTCTCTGGATCTTAGGCCGGGACCTTCTGTCTCAGTGGGGCCTAGTTCTCTCGTGCCCTTTTTAGTAATGGCCGCTGCTGACACTTCTCCGCCCACGCTGAAAATTACATGGAAGACTGACGAACCAGTGTGGGTCGAGCAGTGGCCGCTGCAAAAGGAGAAGCTAAGGGAACTTAACAAATTGGTAGAAGAACAGCTACAATTGGGACATATTCAACCTTCAACCAGCCCATGGAACACACCTATCTTTACCATACAGAAAAGGTCAGGAAAATGGAGACTGCTACACGATCTGCGAGCTGTGAACGCAACAATGGAAGATATGGGAGCGTTACAACCAGGACTGCCATCACCTACCATGCTCCCGCGGGAATGGAGTCTGCTAGTAATTGATCTGAAAGACTGTTTCTTTAGTATCCCCTTACATCTGGAGGACTCCAAACGCTTTGCATTCTCAGTGCCAACGATAAATCGATCTGGTCCTTCGAGACGCTATCAGTGGGTCGTTCTACCCCAAGGTATGAAAAACTCCCCCACGATATGTCAATGGTATGTAGACCGAGCCTTAGAACCCTGGAGGCAGAGACATCCCGAGGCTATAGTATACCACTACATGGACGACATATTAGTCGCAACAGAAACCCCGCTGCTAGAAGAGAGTCAACGGGAATTGAGTCAACAACTCCAGGCCTGGGGTCTTACCATCGCCCCTGAGAAGATCCAGCAACACGCACCGTGGAACTATCTTGGTATGGTCATAACCGAGACCCGAGTCTACCCAATGAAAACCTCGATCACGCGGAAGATCGCAACAGTGAACGATGTACAGAAACTTCTTGGGGACATTCAATGGATCCGTACTTACTGCGGCATTACCAATGAGGAAATTCAACCGCTGGTGAATTTACTTAAGAATAGCAAGAACCCCAGAGAAGCAAGAACGTTGTCTCCTCCAGTGCAAGAAGTCATGGCTAACATAGAGAGGAAGCTTGGAAATGTACAAGCCTATCGCTATGACCCCATGAAACCCATTGACATAGTGTGCTACAATAAACAACAGGAGGTGGTTGGCATAATTGGTCAAACAAACGAGACAAATCAGCTCACGATCCTGGAGTGGGTGTTTTCGCCAGTCCAGCCACGCACAGTGATTATGCCCAGGAAAGATGCTGTGGGAGAACTGTTACTAAAAACAAGACAGCGCGTCCGCATCATATCAGGGAAGGAGCCCTCACGCATCATTCTGCCCCTGGTTTCTTTGGATCTCGTATCCGAATGGACCCAACAGAGCATTTCATTCGCCCTGGCGACGTGTGGGGTTCCCCTCGACAATCATTATCCAAAGCACCCACTACTGCACACGCAATTGATGCTTGAAGAAAGGAAGGTAATGGCAGATGGCCCCATCCACAACGCGAAGTCCGTCTTTACGGACGCTAGCGGCAAAACGAAGAAGTACGGATACGAATACGTGAATGTACGAGGAGAATGGGCTCGAAAGATCATGCAAGGTGCCCCCGAGCACTCCGTGCAAATTTTAGAACTCATGGCAGCTGTACTCGCGTTGAAGGACTTTGCAGAAGAACCTCTTAATCTTATAGTTGATTCACTATATGTGGCGGGTGTGTTACAACGACTACACTCTGCTCTTATTGGGCAGACTGCTAACCCCAAGATTCAGGCGTTGTTGATACAAGCAAGCGGCCATTTAAATTCTCGCGTTCAGCCATTCTGGTGCACACACGTCCGTAGTCATTCGGGACTGCCGGGAATATTGGCGGAGGGCAACCAGCGCATAGATGCCCAAGTCTCAGCCGCTGGTGAAGAAAAAACTAGGTTACAGCTGGCACAACGATCTCATGCGTTTTTTCACCAGTCAGCTAGATCTTTGCAAAAGGAGTTCAACTTATCCCGGGCAGAAAGCAGGGCCATAGTGGCCGCGTGCCCTGATTGTGCACACATTCCCCCGCTGCAGGATACAGGGACAAACCCACGCGGGTTAGAACCTCGCCAGTTATGGCAGACCGATGTCACAGAAGTCCCTGCCTTTGGGCGACTGCGCTTTGTCCATGTATCAGTCGATACATTCAGTAAAATGACCTGGGCCACTGCCGCAACCTCCACACGTTTTACTGCCTGCCGCCTGCATTGGCTGCAAGCCTTTGCCGCGCTGGGGAAGCCGGCTCAGATAAAAACCGACAATGGACCTGCCTATACGAGCGCCGCGTGCGCTGAGTTTATGAGAGCTTGGGACATTACACATTCCACGGGGGTCCCCTATAATTCCACTGGCCAGGCCATAGTGGAGCGCCGTCATCAGGATTTAAAACGCCTTTTTGCTATTTTGAAAAAGGAGGGGGAGGTATCTCTCCCCGTCCATGACATCGTAGCAAAAAGCTGTTATGTGTTAAATTGGCGCAACCTCATTGAAATAGACCAAGGGGAGTTGATCAGCCCAGGGGCACGCCATGCACAGACTACGAGACCTATTAAGACGCTCGTGTCCCGATGGGTACCACAAACACATTCATGGCAGGGGCCTGTGGAATTACTCACTTGGGGCCGAGGGTATGCTTGTGTCATTGCAGGTACTGGTACGGAGTGGATACCCGCGAAGTGGGTTCGACCGTGGTTGAAGAAGAGTAACGTTGGACCTGCGGACGACTGCCCACTGGAAACAGCCCGTGAGTCAGCTACTACCTGCGCTTGAAGACCAGCGGCAGGAACTGGAAGCTCTTGACAGAGGACGAAAACAAAGCACCAGCCTCACCCGGAACGAACGGGATTGTGATTGTGAGCGTGCTGCAATGACTGGGCACGAACAAAAGAGTGTTGGGGGGGTTGGTGGAAGAGCGGTCATCAAAATGGGTAACCTTGAATTCCGCCTTAAGCAGCGGTGACGTGCATGGCCAGGTGTATACGAACTGCAACGCAACAAGCCACATAACAGCGAAAGCACTGCCGCCTGGTATATTTCTGATATGCGGGGATAGGGCCTGGAACGGTGTGCCACGCATCCTGCGTGGAGGCCTGTGCTACCTGGGGAGATTGAGTCTGTTCCACCCCAATCTCACCCAACTGCAGAACTTGGTCTTGATGAAGCGCGGGCGGGGCAGAAGGAGTGTGCATGAGCTAGAGTGCAAGGACATTGGCGATCCCGTATTTTGGTCAGGCTTCCGGCAGCTGGCGACTGCTACGCTACTGCCGGGAGCCGCTGGGCTTAAGGCGATGAAATTGGCAGAGCAATTGGCTTGTTGGACCAAAAATGAGTTAACTATTACATCACGAGTACTAGATGAGATGTCTCAGGATGCACTGAGCATAAACCACGCTGTGTTACAAAATAGGGCCGCTATAGATTTCTTGCTCTTAGCTCATGGACATGGGTGTGACGAGTTTGAGGGGATGTGTTGTCTCAATCTTACCGACCATTCACAATCAATCCACGCGCGTATACGAAACATTCAGAATGGGCTATATAAGCTGAAGCAGGAGAATGGCCTTGGGATTGACGGGTGGCTTCGGGGGCTGGGGATCGGGCCCTGGTTGGCAGCAGGATTAAAACAACTGATTACCATAGGTATCGTGGGTATGTTCCTATTGATTTGTGGGCCTTGTATACTACAATGTATCCTAGCTCGGGTACAGAAAATGGTTGATCTATTATTTGAAAGAAGAGGGGGAAGTGTTGGGGCCCTTGCGGTACTTCAGAACAATAATCTATATGAAATATAGAGTATGGAACTACACTGTTTAGGATTAGTTGCTTAGCACAACTTGCTTAGCATAAGTAGCTAAATTTGCTGAAGCCTTAGGCCTCAGACTGTAGCTGCTGCTATGTGCTTTGAAGTAGTTTACCAAGGACACTGGTGCAGCTGGGAATGATACATCCTGAGAAAGTACAGATAAACTAGCAGAAGCCAGTGGGAACCAAGGTTAAGGGCTAGACAGCTTTGCTAAACAAGCAGCAAGGTACAAGGCATGACCGCTGTGTGCGTGATCGGTGCAATGATTGGCTACCTGTGACATAATCTGTATGAACCACAAATCAAGGGCCAGAGCGCCGAATACTTGTACTTATAAAATAGGCAAATTGCTGAATAAAGATGGAATTGAACCTGCATTCTGTGAATGCGTATGATTCATTCCCGTCACTCCCGCGGACCGCGACAACCCCCGAGCCTTCTCTGCTGCAGGCTGAACAGTCCCAACTACTCAGACTCTCCTTATATGACAAATGCTCCCATTCCTTAATCCTCTTTGTCACTCTTTGCTTGTCTCACTCCAGTAGCTCCCTGTCTTTCTTGTACTTGAGAGCCCAGAACCGGACATAGCACTCCAGGTGTGGCCTCACCAAGGCTGAGGAGAGGGGAAGGATCACCTCCCTCAATTTGCAGGCAAGACTCAGCCTAATCCAGCTCAGGATGCTGTTGGCCACCATTGCCACGAGAGCACATCACAGGCCCATATTCAACTTGCTGTCCACCAGGACCCCAGGCCCTTCTTTGCAAAGCTGCTCCCTGGCCAGTTCTGGTGCATCAGGTTATTCCTCCCCAGGTGCAGGACTTGGCATTGCCCTCTGAACTTCGTGAGGTTCCCATCAGCCCTTTTCTCCAGCGTGTCAAGGTCTCTCTGAATGGCAGCACAACCATCTGGCATATCAGCCACTCCTCCCAGCTTTGGGTCATCTAAAAACTTGCCGAGGATGTATTCAGCCCCAGGCCATTAATGAAGATATTAAACAGTACTGGCCCCAGGATGAAGCCCTGGGGGACACCACGAGTGACTGGCCTCCAGCTACACTTCATGCCACTGATTACAACCCTCTAAGTCCAGTCGTTTAGACAGTTTTCAATCCACCTCACTGCCCACTTCTCTAGCCTGCACTTCATCAGCTTGTCTATAAAGATGTTAGCGGAGACAGTATCAAAAGACTTACTGAAGTCAAGATAGACAACATCCACTGCTCTCCTCTCATCCACTAAGCCAGTCATCTCATCACAGAAGGCTATCGTCTTGGTTAGGCACCATTTCCCCTCAGAAATCCATGCTGACTACTCCTGATCACCTTCCTGTCCTTCACATGCCTGCAAATGGTATCCAGGATTAGTTCCTCCATCACCTTCCCACGGATCAAGGTGAGCCTGAGCGGCCCGTAGTTTCCTACATCCTCCTTCCTGCCCTTCCTAAAGATAGGAGCAACACTTCCTCTTTTCCAGGCCTCGGGAACCTATCCCAGTTGCCATGGCCTTTCAAGGATAATCAAGATTGGCCTCACAATGTCATCTGCCAGCTCCCTCAGCACTCACAGATGCATCCCATCATGGCCCATGCACTTGTGCATGTCCAGTTTGTTTAAAAGTGGTCCCTAACCTGATCCTCCTCTCCTAAGTCCTCCTTTCTCCAGACCTTCCCTCTGGTCTCAGAGGCCTCAGATTCCCAAAGGCCAGTCTTACCAGAAAAGACTGAGGTGAAGAAGGCATTCAGTCTTTTCTGTGTCCTTTGTCACCAGGGCCCCTGCCCCATTCAGCAGCAGGCCCACACTTCCCCTAGCCTTTCTCTTGCTGCTTAAGTACTTGGGAGAAGCCTTTCTTGTTGTCTTTCACATCCCTCATCAGATTCAACTCCAGATGCGCTTTGGCTCTCCTCACCCCATCCCTGCGTGCTCAGACACCATCTCTATATTCCTCCAGGTCACCTGTCCCTGCTTCCACCTCTTGTACTCTTCCTTATATTTGAGTTTTTTCCATAGCTCCTTGTTCATCCGTGAAGGCCTCCTGCCACCTTTACTCAATTTCCTGCTTGTTGGGATGAACCATTCTTGAGCCTGGAGGAGGTGATCCTTGAATATCAATGAGCTCTCTTGGACCCCTCTCCCCTCCACGGTCATAGCCCATGAGATTCTTCCAAGCCGGTCCCTGAACATCCTCAAGTCTGATCTCCTGAAGTCCAGGGGTGCAATCCTACCTTTTGTCCTGCTCCCTCCTTGCAGGATCCTGAACTCCACCTGCTGCCCAGGCTGCCCCCAACTTTCACATCTCCAACCAGTTTTTCCTTGCTTGCAACTATGAGGTCCAGCACAGCTCCTCTCCTCAAACATCAAATGAATATCTTGACCACATGTTAGCCACATGTTAAAAGTTACTGCTCTTCTACCACCCTATCACACAGTGTTCCCAACCTCCATCAAGCCTCTCACTCCTTTTTTTAAGCCATACACAGCGCAGTAAATCTGACAAACTAAGCCCATTTCTTTTTTGCCTTACAAGAAAGAGGATGAAAATGCACCAGGATAAAAGTGCTGCAACAATGCTTTTCTAGCAACAGGCAATCTGACCATAATCAAATTAGTCTAAGTGAAGCAGAGAAAGTCAGTACACTTAAAACATTAAACCATTCTCATTTATGGATGTTATTGATAATATACATATTTTAATGAACAGATGAACATCTTTAAGAGTTCATAACTTCACAAATACTTTTTTTTTTTTCAATTTAGGACTGTTTATCCTTCTCTAGTAAGAAGGAGAGACGCAAACAAAAAAACCCAACCAATTTATCATTTGCAATTTTTTCCTGCATAAAACTTCAGGAAGAGTACTATCAAGGGGAGATTAGGTTTTTTGGTTGGTCTGTTTTCTGATTTGGTCTTCTTTTTCTGAGGGGACGGATTTAGATTTAGTTTCATCCTAAAACCTCAAAGTATTTTTTTTCTAATACTTTCAACAAAGATGATGAACAGCATACAAACCTATAAGAATGGTGGAACATAGAGGGTTAGGACCTACAAGGCTACAATGCCATCAAGGACTCTGAGACATCCTAACAGTGGAAGAGTAGGCCACTATACTCAATATATTGTGCTTTCTAGTATCAACTCAAACTCTGCCAAAATACCTTTACCTCCTCTTATCCCACATCCTCTGCATGACTAAGTGCTCACATGAGCCACTTCAACCTCTTCCTCTCTGACAGCAGCTTTGTTTCATTGCTGTTGAATTTTTCAACACCACTGCAACCAAACCTCATTTCTGAGCTTTACTGTGTCTTCCTGAACTGAGACTTAATTGAACCTGCTGACAGGTTAAAGCTAAATTCACATGACCTTTTCCAGAGATTGTAGCATATTTAATATCACAATCCAGTTGGATTGGACTTTCTATAAAATGAGAATTTCAGGATAGTTCAATACATTATAGCACAAAGCAATAAACTTATCTCTGAAGAGCTGCATTTCAATATTATTTATTAAGAAAGTCATCGAGAGGAACAAGGATATTCAGTGCCATATGTTATCCAAGGTGTTCTAAGTTAACTTCTTACACAGAGCTTTCCATAGCCTTCAAATGTCCTACAATACACTCTTTTACTATTCTTATATTCATGAACTTCTCTGATTTCAAAGAGCAAATAAAAGTGTTCTGGCAAAGCTGCTGCTGTTCACTGACTTGCCTTTTTTCTTATCAACATTGTCTTTGAATAAAAGACGCACATAAATGATATGTGAAATACTGAATGGATCAACACCACTGTAAACGGCAAAGCGTATAATGAGGCTGCTGCCAATCAAAAGCAAGTTCCTGCTTGCTTCTCGTCACTGCCCGGTGATACGGTCCTTTTTGGCCGAGGGGCACGGGGCTCTCCCTAGGGGAGAAGGGGGTCTCCCCAAGGAGCCCCCGGCCATCGGGACCAGGCCAGGCCGCCTCGGGGCCGAGCCCCCCTCCCCGGGCAGGACAGGGCCGCCGGCGGAGGCCTCCCCTCGCCGCGGGGCCGCGCCGGAGCGCCGCAGCGGGCCTGCCCGGGGGGAGGAGAGGGCCTGCCGGGGGAGAGGGCCTGCCGGGGGGGAGGGCAGGGGTCCCACCTGCGCCAGCAGCGCCTCTCGCTCCCGCCGCCTCTGCTCCTTGCGCGCCGCCAGCTGCGCCTCGCTCTCCAGGCCCGACGCCATGGCCGCGCCCCACCGTAAAGCAGCCGCCGGGCAGCCTCACCGTGCGTACGGCGCTGTCGTAAACAGCGGCGGGGCGAGGGGCGAGGGGCGGGGCGAGGGGCGGGGCGATGCACCCGGAGGCGGGGAGAGGGGCGGGGCGATGCACCCGGAGGCGGGGCGAGGGCCCTGGCAGCAGGAAGGGTCAAACAAAAAAAGAATAAAAAGCGGCTTTCTAGGTGAAACCGCCCCCGCGAGAGCGCTGCTGTGCCTGCGTGCTGGTGGCAGCCCGCCCACGGGCCGGGCGGGACGTTTCCACAGGGAAGGTTAGGGCCACGTGGGCTGCTGGTGCGTGGGTGCTGTGCTGCCCTCGAAGCGCAAATCCACTTGCCACCTGGGAGAAACGGGCAGCTCTGTTTGGAACGGCCAGCGCGCACGCTGTGTGGACCCACGGATCCCCTCGTCTCTTAGTCACGGATGCACACACACAAACGGGTCTCTGCACTAGCTGGCCCAGGCCTACGGCCTCCCCGCAGCTGCCCCCAGCCCCTCTGCCGCTGCGGGCTTGGACCCCTGCTCTCGGTGGGAGCCGGCTCTCGGGCCCTCTGGGCTCACCGGTATCCAGCCTTAACAAATTCAACCTCATGACCAAGTTTCCCCAGCTTCTCTCATAGCTACAAAATTTGTGTCAGCTTCCAGAAGACTTTCCACCGCCTACCAGGTAAATGTCAGGGCAAATATGTCATGGCATGGCACAAATAGCTTAGCGGGTGCCTATGGCACTTGACTCACAGGGCCATGAACACACAGTATTGGTGTGGGAATGCCAAATTCCAGTCTTAGCCTTTGCTGATGACCAAAATGACTTTACCTGAGCCCCAGGCTACTCATCTGGACCCAAGACTACCGAGAACTGTGCAAGGGAAAAATGTGGCTTAACAGACTCCCCCAGACTCCACACAGTGCCTGATGCTCCCCATTGCCACAATGCATCTTCAGCACTATCTTCCAGCCAGTTTCGCTTCCATTTGCAGCCAGTTTGGTGCTTCCATGCAAACATATGGCTTTTATAACTGGCAGGGTGCCAATGCTCAATATCTGCCTGGACAGGAGGAGGAAGGAAATTTAAAAAAATGTGTTCAAGCACATACAAGTTGCAGTTGGCCAACAGTATATCACAGGGCTGCTAAATCTCAGGTGAAGCAGATATTTATCTGACACAGTTTCTCTGGGACAATATCAGAGCATTATTACTGTGTGTGCAGCACCAAACGTAATCACAATTGCCAAATAATAGTAATATAATTTGAGCTAAGGTCTGAGCAAAATGTCTGGGTAATTTGTTAGCTATTTGCATGGGACAGTATGTTTTCAAAGTGGTAGCAGTGACTGAATAATCATCTCCATGGTGGTATTCAACATGTAAATCGTATTTACATCTTTGTTCTCTTCATGCTATGACAATTAGCAGCATCTTCTGAAGAAAAATCTGTCATAGATCACCACTAGGTAGAGAATCATAACTGATAGTGCTTAATAGTCATTGCATGGAAAAGCAGCACATCAGCCCCCTTTGGGAAGCAATTAACGCAGTAAATAGATGGATACACAAAACATTCCAGCAGGTTTGACAAACACTATGCTCATTCCTTAGCTTTATACAGCAAAGGGCACTGCAGTTGAGAAAGGAGAAGCAAGAAAAGCACAGGTCTGGCCCAGAAAGGAAAGCCTCTTCTCATCATGATGGGTGCTTTTTACTGACAAACTGGCTCTTTTCCCTCCCAGATTTTACCACTTCCTCCAGGCAGCCAGCAGAGCAGTTCAGGTGGGTACTCCCTAATTCACTTCATGCACAGTCAGGTATATTGGCTTAATGGGCTTATATTTAAGCTAAACAGCAAATTGTTAGTCCATGAGCTGACTCAACTAGTTCCGACTGAATCAATTTAGAGAGTGTTTGGAAGAGCTGCATGAGAAGAGAAAGGCTGGTAACTATGACAAAAGTGTGGTTTGCAACTGCTGTGGACAATAACTTCTTCCACCAGTAGCTGGAGTCAGAACAGAAAATGTGTTTTCCACAACCCCAAGTTACAGACAAAGACAAGATCTTAAAGTAGTGTGTAAGCTTTTGCAATATTTGGTATTATTCTTGATATTCATAATCCTCTGCATCACATAATAAGGCAATACTGTAAGTTTTCATTTAAATACAAGTTCCCAATGCTCGTGATTTTAGAGGAGAAACCATGATACAGAATCACAGAATCACAGAATCGCTGAGGTTGGAAGGGACCTCTGGAGATCATCTAGTCCAACCCCCCCTGCTCAAGCAAGGTCACCTAGAGCATGTTGCACAGGTTTGCATCCAGGCGGGTTTTGAATAGCTCCAGAGAAGGAGACTACACAACCTCTCTGGGCAACCTGTTCCAGTGCTCTGTCACCCTCACAGTGAAGAAGTTTTTCCTCATGTTCAGATGGAATTGTCTGTGTTTCAGTTTGTGCCTGTTGCCTCACGTCCTGTCACTGGGCACCAGTGAAAAGAGTCTGGCTCCATCCTCTCAACGCCCTCCCTTCAGATACTTGTACACATTGATAAGATCTCCTCTCAGCCTTCTCTTCTCCAAATGCACTCTAGAAGGTCAAAAACTGAAAAGCAATTAACATTTTAAAGTTATTTTTAAGATATGATTATTCTGTCATCTTGTAATTTTTGAGGGATGACTTTAATATATAGGGTCAACAGTTAGGAAACGGATGACATCATTTTATCTCACTTCCTCTCCTCATCCAAGAAAAGAGTCTTCTCAGAGGAAGCAGACTAAAATGAAACTTTAGTCTCATTTATTTTAACATATTAGTATTTCTGAAACCCATTCACATGCTCAGAAATCTGCAGTGAACTTAGAGAACATGTCTTTGGTATACCACTTCTAATGGTCAGCAGGACACCTCTGCTCAGTCATCTTATTCCCACTGCCAAAATTAAACGTATTAATAAAACAATAATGGTCCAGAGTTACTGGTCTTTGCTGAACTCCTACCAGGAGGCACTGACCTTGCAGACTGAATTACCATTCCCCATGTAACAACACATTTTACACTTTCCCTGAAAGAAGCTGCATGGTCAACCGGGTGGTTCTCCAACTGACCTGTGCTATAATGACTCCATGCTGCTAACCTTCACTGCTTGCCTTTAGGGCTCCATTTGATGTGTTATTTTTATATGAAAAAGTCTGGAAAAGTCCTCTCCACTCAATGTGATTCTGTACAGTTTTCTTTAAACAAAAGCCAGTGTTTCACTAGGCAAAGGAGTTCTTTGAGAGTACAAAACTTTTTTTACTGCAGTGTTGAAGCTGCAAGGTAATGGATAAATCCAGCTTACTGCTATGGGGAGATTGTTATCTGGATTTTAGCACCACATTCTGAAGTGCTCATACTAAATAAGCTCAATATCCAACAGGATGCTGGGGAGAGGATGGAAGGCAGGTACACACAAGTCAAGATGGACTTACCTTCAGTCAGTTCTCATTCTGTTCATTTTTCAAACCACCTGGGTTTCAGTTGCCATTTCTACTGCTGGGTAGTCATTTAGATTAGATTCTGAGAGATCACTTAAACTGGGATGGAAATTTTCAATGGCTCAGTTAAGAAATAAAAAAATGCAGTCACTTGAGAAATTACAGTAAAGAACAAAGAATGAAAAAAGTACAGAAAAATGGAAATACTTTTTTATGGAAAAAAGTGTTTTTCTTTCATAGAAATGTTACTAAATTTCCTCAGCAGAGAATGAAAGCAACAGTGTCTAGCTCAGTGCCATAAAATGATAGAATACATTGCCCGAAAATCAATGCAGTAGCAATGTCCAGGTTATTAGTTTCTCATGCCTGAACTGTGCAGTGAGGACCAGAATTGAAAAACCAGACAAATTTCTACTGTCCATCAAAAAGAGTGGTCCCAGCAGCAACAAAAGAGCCGCTGTGACATTGATGATACTGGCAGCCTGCCTTGGAAATGAGAACTCGGTTTACAATGAAGATGAATGAGGAGACTGTGGTGGATCGAAGAATGATTTCACCCATCCTTCCATATTCAGTAGCAAAGCATGTGTTGTCTGCCCCTAAGCAACTGTTATTTTGTTAATCTGCTCAGCTACTTTGAAAACAAGTTACCTCTTCAACAATAGTTAGAAAGACCGAGGGAATGAGGTTTAGAAACACATCCATTTTCTCTCTCCCCACCTCAGGTTCATGACTGTAATAGTAAGAACTGTTCATGTGGGAAATTCTCTAGCGACAGCTAGCGACTAACAAATGTTTTGAGAGGAACCTATAGAAGTGCAAATGGTACTGTTATACATGTGAAATGATAATTTGTTCAGTACATTTCTTGTGGGGCTTTTGTATGTTTTTTTCTTCTTTTGGGGAGTTGAAAATAAAGTTTTTAGTGTATGGGTAGCACACGACAGTAATAACATTTATTTTATCCAGAAAAGACAAGTTTTTGTAGCCACCTGTTTGCCCGCCCTGTCTTTTGCTTTACTTTTGCTTTACACCTTTTTAAAAATCTTCTCTTTGAGGGAAAAGGATAAGTCTTTTCTATTGCCTGCTCAGCTTGGAGAGGTCCACAGGTGCACATGACAGGCACTTGGAATCAACTGTTTCCATAAGGAGACATAAACACTAACTCAAATCACATAGCAGGGGCAGGAATGAAAACCTAGGGCTTTAGTTTATCAGTCTTTATGCATCAGATCAGTGCAATAACTCAAAGGCAGAGTGTCAATTCAGTGCAGTTTGTTTGTTTTGTTTTTACACTGAGATTAAAAAGCCTAACTTTGTTTTTTAAAGCTAGATCAGTTCCATAAACCAGGTTGTAGCCTAGTCCCATAGACAGCTCCATCAGCCAGTTAGTTACAGGAGCAGCAGTACCTTAAACTGATGCTGTAAACACTT
This sequence comes from Apteryx mantelli, assembly GCF_036417845.1. Lineage (NCBI taxonomy): Eukaryota > Metazoa > Chordata > Aves > Apterygiformes > Apterygidae > Apteryx > Apteryx mantelli. The sequence goes on from NC_089978.1 coordinate 19,089,405, forward strand.
TGAACTTAGAAACCACAGACTGTGGCTACTGCTGCTCTTTCCCATCAGCTGCTATCTCCCAAAGATCAAGGGGCTGCCTTTGCCCTTTTCTCCTGCTGTGTTTTCCTTTGCGCACTTCTCATGGCCAGCAACCAGGAAACACTGAAGAAAACCAATGCTGTACCCCTGGGTAGGCTCATGGTGTGGAGGTGTCATAGGAGAGTCTCTCCTTCATTGCAATAGAGATTCAAAACACCTGTAAGGATGGGGGTATGGCTGGAAATGCTTTCTCTAATGAAATGGAGAACGCTCACTGAAAAGAATTATTGAGACCAGTGAGGTCTTGCTCCATGGGAAGGGCTCCAAGGCACTACAGCACTGTAACGATAATTGTAAAGAGAATTTGACTGCCACAAAGAATGTCCATAGTTGTCTCTTTTGGCAGCAGCTCAAGCAATTTGCTCCTCTCCAATTTTCACCCCACAATTCCTGGAATTGGTTTTCATATTTATTTATTTTACAGCATTGTGTTAAGAGGGAAGGGCAATTTCATACCCAATCCTTGTCTCAGTCCTTGACCCAGAAATGGCTGTAACTGCTGTCTGAGTAATGTGCCTGACATCCCAAGCCACAGACTTTGGCGCAGTTCTTGACAACAAATCCTCTGCAGAGGGTAACACTATTCAGGTTATCTGGCCACTCATCTCATTTTCAAGACCAAATTACCCTCCAGGGCCCTGCTTTTGGAAACACACAGGCAACACCAAGTAAGCCTGTCCTCAAGCATATAGCGTGGTGTCAAATACCATCAAGTCAGAAAAGAAACCACAGAGTGTGAGGACCTTGGATTTCTTTTAGTGTATGCTTTGGCCTGCTTTGGCCTTGGAGATTTAGAGTGGCAAAAACCAAACATGGTATTTTTCCTAGTCAAGATTCACCCAATATTCCTCTGTGATGTGGTTTCAGGCTTCGCACAGAAAGACAGAAGCCTCCTATGGAGTTGCTGACACCGGCAACAGGCAGAAATACTCACGTACCAGCAGGGGATTCTGCCTGGTTGGTAGATTCAGAAAAGTATCAATCACATAGCGGTAATGACTTTATGCCTTATAAAGCCAAGCATAGATTAAACAGGGCAGATGGGTGAAAAAGTAACTTCTGCCCCTGTGTTTTCTCCTGTCTGATCCCCCAGAAATCTACCTGGCATGTGGGCCTGACCAAGCTGATTGACCCAACTGAGATTATTTAGGAAGTGCAGAGGAGAGAGAAGAGCCCCTTCTACTAGGGATCACGGTGTGATAAAAATAACTGTGGCCTACAAGCTGGTTCCATGTCTTTCAGGTTTTGTAACACAGAATGGGAGAGAACAGGAATAGTGTTATGAATTGCCAGACTTAGTGTTTGTGTTGTTTAGTCGCTGAGATATCAACAGAAAAAAAATAGAACTAATCATGGTAATTCCTCTAACTCAAGACAGACAGATAAGCTAAATCTTCATGATCAGCATTGCTTCATTAAGAAGAATTAGTGTGAAAGTGTCTTATTGTAGATCACCTTCTAATCTACCTTCTTGTCCCACACAGGCTGAGACCCAAGGAAAGTGCATGATAGAAAAACATACTTTGTTACTAGGGCTTGTTAATAGCACTGCCCCAGAAAGAAGAGGTAGAGGTCTTTTACAGTAAAAACAAGAAATAAATTTCAAGCCCATGCTCAGAAATATGCCTCCTATGCCCTGACACAAGAACCATTCGTGCGAGGAAAAGTTCTGCTTTAATGAGTGGTATGGTAAATCACTACTTCCACTAAACATGTTTGCAATGCAGAATGAGGTGGTAACAGCTAGAGCTATCTTAGTAAGCAACTTGGTCTCTTTTCATTTAATTTTCATTGAATACAGACAATGTGATGCTCTGACTCACTTAGAAACTGTGTTTCTTTGTCTCAGGCTTAAATTAACCTGGATGAGGAGGCAATGTTACTTGGTGAGGAAGCAGAGGGAAAAGTGCTGCAATAGAAGTTTTCCTCCGGTCTGCCATAATTGTGAAAAAAGCCAAGTAAATCCTAGTGGAAGGATTCCTGCATTCCTCTCAGATTTTAGGTGCCATCAGAAGCACCTGCAGCACTTAGCTAGAAAACATCAAATCTTTGTGTTCTGACAGGAATGTCGCATGGTGACCAGGCTTTTTCTGGCCTCCAAATGGGAGGTTTGTAATATGCAGTGCCTTTAGGCCCAAACATGGTGTAAAAGTTGCAGGTGACTGCCCTCTTCTGCCAGTGCCATAGAAGTTATTAAACCAAACTAATTACCAGAACCCACATTCCACTAGTTTGCCTTTTAAGGCATCACCTAAGGCTCTTTCTATAAATCCCAGTACTACTAGGGCCAGAATAGAGAGCTTTCTTACTGCAAGAGAATCTAATTCATTTCACTTTAATTAAAGAAGATTTTAGACTGGTTGGAGAACTCAAAAATATTTTCTGTGCTCTGAATGTCAATGATAGTTTCCAGTGCCTCTGCAGTAACTGAACTTCAAGACAAACTTGAGAGGAAGCAACCTGAAGGAAGACAGAGAACTATGCAATTGAGCCAGATAAAATATGTCCTCTTGTTCTGCTGCCCCAGGCAGAGGCAGTGATGGACTCTAAATAAAGCATCATCTCATACTTCTTCCTTCATATGTGGGATGCAGAGTGAGAAAAGCGAGAAATAAAGGGAGTAGACACAGCAGAAATCATTAGATTAGCAATTAAAAAGAGTTATTATCAGTTAAAAACATCAGCAGGCTAGTTACCAGACAAGACACTTACTACAGGGCCTTGTGTCAAAACTGCCCAGTTGAGATGCCTAAAAAGGCCTATTTTTCAGGAACTGAAAATTTCTATCATCTGAAAAGCTGTAGGTTTAAAACTTGATCAGTAAACTATAAGATTAATTCCTTTAAGCTCTCTGGAAGCCAAACCCTTGGTTATGCCTTTCCTTCTGTGGATGCCTAAAACAGATAGACAGTTGAAGAACTCATCACCTCTGCAACAAGTGATCAGCATTTGTGCAGTTTTGAGGCTGGTGAGTAATCCAACCTTTTGGAGGACTGCAGAACTGATGATGAGGTACAGCCTTTCCCTTGAAGCTCAAGAGTTCAGCATCTCACGTGATTCCTTCTCACAAAGCCCTCCCCAGGATGGCCCATATCCTTTTAAAAGCCACACCCTGTTAAAAAAGAACTGTGAAACAAGATGGTTAGAAATAAAAAATGCCAATATGGAAAATATTGCATAAAGTCCTGTACTGAGAGGCACATAATCTGAGGAGAGTATTTGAATGGGAAATATCACATATTAGGATTTTCAAGCAACTCAGGCAGGTCATTACTTGCCTGGTGAGTCAAGAAATTATTTTAGTAGTGGCGTATTAGGTAGTCTGATGTGGGGGAGAGTTCTAGGCCATAAGGCCAGAGAGAAGAAACATTTACATTAATCAAGCTGAAAAGAGGGACAGCACACAAACTGGTCCTCAGACAGGGATGTTGTCCACAGAAGATGGATTTGAAAAAAAAAAAAGAGAGAGAGAAAAAGAGGCAGATTTGTGGTGCTAGATTTAGAGAGCACCAAAGAATGTAACAAGACTGTATATTGTGAAAACTACTTTCAGCAACTAAACAAGAACCAATGGAAAAAAAAAAAGAATGAACGACTCCTCCTCTCTCTCTCATCCTCGCCATCTTTAACTACGAGAATAAGACAGTGTGAAATGCTGGGGAGCTTTAAAAATGGAAACCCGAAAACAGGATTTGCCTTTTAATAATAGGAGTGCAGGAATCACTATATCATTCTAACAGAGCTTTAGATATTGTCAGATTGCAACTTGAATGATTGCTGAAGAGAGCTGCAGAGCACTGCAAAGGACTCTGCCTGCCTCCCTGAGATGAATGCCTCAGCAGTTCTCAGGCTGAGGTTTCATATTTTGAACTCATCCAAGGGTATGAGGAGTCTGACATTAAGGACTGATGTGTGTATGAGCAGCTAGAGTGTGATGAGAAATGTGCTTCTCCATCTTCTGCTTTGCAGAAGGCATCAGAAGTGAACAAGCTGAGGAAACAGGATGGCTCAGCAACAGACTATAAGCTATTTTTCAGTGTTAATAATTTTTAAACTCCGGATTTAGAGTCACTATTTCAGTTTTGATTTAAATTCCAAACAAGACAGCACATGAAGGCGCACAAGATCATTTATAAAATTATGTTCCATATGAATTTATTCTACTCTCTTACGCTTCATTTCAATACAGTTTTCCTTTAAATCTTAATGGGAATATAAGACAAAATCACAGTTACAAATAAATATATCATTTGATATGGTTGATTGCTGTGACAGAAGATTGACATTCTTTTTGTTTCTTAGATAAAGGGTATTATTAGTTTTACAACAAAGGTCAGCTTACCATAAGGCTAAAGTGATAATAAAGAGAATTTCTGCACTGGAGAGATTTACTTAGTAATATTGTAATGACGCATCTCTCCACCTTGTTTTTTTGTGAATTGAAAATCTCTTTTCTTTGCTTTTGTAAAATCAAAAGAAAAGCTACTGCTGTCATTGGGGTTGCAGCTTTGTAACGGTAAAGCATACACAAAGCCTGGCCAAGGGAGAGAGCCAAGTTTCCTGTCTCATCAAACAGTCTTTGCTGCATCCCTGATCCCTCAGGTTCCCAGATGTGTTTTCATATGACCGCCCACAGGGACATCTTGATACCTGCAGGCATACAGGCACATCCACTCTTCTCTCAGGCCATATCAGACCTGGCACGTCCAGCCCTGCTTGCCAAGACACCTTTCTCAAGGCTTACAGAGTCAAAGGGGCAACTCTCCATCAACCCCCAGGGTCTTCTGAAAAAGTCCTAAAATAAAATGCTTGAACCATCTTATTTATTGGAAGTTGAGGAAAAGGAAGTGAAAGAGAGAAACAAACAGACAGGACAAGAAATCACACTAGGTTGTTACTAGCTTCCTCCTTATTTCTCCTCAGCTCTTCAAAGTCAAAGCAATGGTTGACAGGAAAAATGTCAGGACAAAAAGTATGATCAAAACACTGGACTTCAGGAGAGCAAATTTTGGCCTCTTCAGGGACCTTCTTGGAAGAATCTCATGGGTTAGGGCCCTAGAAGGAAGGGGGGTCCAAGAGAGTTGGTTAATGTTCAAGCATCGCTTCCTCCAAGCTCAAGATTGAAGCATCCCAATGAGCAGGAAGTCAAGCAAAGGGGGCAGGAAACCTGCATGGATGAACAAGGAGCTCCTGGCAAAACTCAAACAGAAGAAGGAAGTGCACAGAAGATGGAAGCAGGGACAGGCCACTTGGGAGCATTATAGGAACATTGTGTGAGTATGCAGGGATGTGACTAGGAAGGCCAAGGCCCATTTGGAACTGAATCTGGCAAGGGATGTCAAGGACAGCAAGAAGGGCTTCTTCAAATACATCAGTAACAAAAAGAAGACTAGGGAGAATGTGGTCTTGCTGCTGAATGGGGCAGGGACCCTGGTGACAAATGATACAGAGAAAGCAGATTTACTGAATGCCTTCTTTGCTTCAGTCTTTTCTGCTCAGGCCAGCCCTCAAGAATCCCAGATCCTAGAAACCATAGATAAAGTCTGGACAAAGGAAGACTTTCCCTTGGTTGAGGAGAATTGGGTTAGAGATGATTTAGGCAAACTGGACATCCACAAGTCCATGGGCCCCGATGGGATGCACCCACGAGTGCTGAGGGAGCTGGCGGATGTCATTGCTAGGTCACTCTCCATCATCTTTGAAAGGTCATGGAGAACAGGAGAGGTGCCTGAGGACTGGAAGAAAGCCAATGTCACTCCAGCCTTCAAAAAGGGCAAGAAGGAGGACCCAGGAAACTACAGGCCAGTCAGCCTCATCTCAATCCCTGGAAAAATGATGGAACAGCTCATCCTGGAGGCCATCTGCAAGCATGTGAAGGATAAGAAGGTGATCAGGAGTAGTCAGCATGGCTTCACCAAGGGGAAATCCTGCTTAACCAATCTGATAGCCTTCTCCGAGGGGATGACATCTGGAGTAATGCATCCAGTTCTGGGCTCCCCAGTACAAGAGGGATGTGGCACTACTGGAGCAAGTCCAGCGAAAGGCTACAAAGATGATTAGGGGACTGGAGCATCTCTCTTATGAGGAAAGGCTGAGAGAGCTGGGCCTGTTTAGCTTGGAGAAGAGAAGGCTGAGAGGAGATCTTATTAACGTGTACAAGTATCTGAAGGGAGGGTGTCAAGAGGATGGGACCAGACTCTTTTCAGTGGTGCCGAGCGACTGGACGCGAGGCAACGGGCACAAACTGAAACACAGACACTTCCATCTGAACATGAGGAAAAACTTTTTCACTGTGAGGGTGACAGAGCACTGGAACAGGTTGCCCAGAGAGGTTGTGGAGTCTCCTTCTATGGAGATATTCAAAACCCACCTGGATGCAATCCTGTGCAATGTGCTCTAGGTGACCCTGCTTGAGCAGGGGGGTTGGAATAGGTAATTTCCAGAGGTCCCTTCCAACCTCAACCATTCTGTGATTCTATGTGAAGTGATTACACTGACAACAGCAACTCCAGATGTGGCCTCACCAGGGCTGAGTGGAGGGGGAGGATCACCTCCCTCGACCTGCTGGCAACACTCTTCCTCATGCAGCCCAGGATACCATTGGCCTTCTTGGCCACAAGGGCACATTGCTGCCTCATGCTTAACTTGGTGTCCACCAGCACTCCCAGGTCCTTCTCCACAGAGCTGCTTTCCAGCAGGTCAACCCCCAACCTGTAAACAAAGTGCATTAGCACACATAAGAGATTTACAATAATAAATGAAATGTCTTTCCCTCTTTTCTCCCCAATAAATTATAGAAAACCATAGTGACACACATAAAAAGCAATGACAAGAAATCCTTAATTGTAACAGCAAGAAGAATACACAAGACCAAGCACACTAGAGACAGTAACTGTTAATCCTCTTCAGTATTTCTATACAAATCTTTACTGTTTCCCCTTTGCAAATGGGAACTGTTCCTGTGATATTTACTGGTCTAATTGATCTGACATGAAATTCTGAAACTAAAATTCATCCAGATTCCAGCAGATCTGAAAATCTCCTGATGTATGGAGGAATGTTGTCACTCTAAACCTCTCATTATATAAGTGCTTGGGATTGTTCCCCATCCACCCAGTATTTCTCATACTTTGTCAGGGAAATACTTTGAATAATTCAAAACATTTGCTGTATGCAATGACAGCTGTAATGACATTAATTTCTGGCACATGGTTCCCCAAACACATTAATTGCCATTTGCTTTATATGGAGCACACCTGAGCCCTGCTCAGGGAAGACTTATGTAGGAAAGTGACTTTCTGTTTTGTTTTTCAGAAGTTCTCTTCATCTTGTATGCACACCAGCAGCCTGCTATCACTCAAACTGATTGCTATGTTCTAGCCTATATTTAATACCTCTGATAGACATTTACTTTAATTGTTCTCATTGGGATCATGCCATGTAAGTGATTACTACTAGCCTCCGCTGTCATGCTTTATTGCTATTAAGCTTTAGTTGCTTTTTACCAAGCTCTTCCCCATAACCTGTTCTTATGATCTCTCTGCTCTTCCATCTCTTAATATATTAAAGCAACTTCCTCACTTCCTCCACTATCTCTTTAAAGACTGAGTTGGAAGTTAGTGACCTTATATCCAGTATCAAAGCAGACATGATAGAAATTAGCTATCTCAGTTGAGCCAGTAATGAGATACATGCTTTAATCTTACTTGTATGCATGAAGCACATCTGTATTTGTATTTATATGGAATATAAGGTTCAGCATATGTAAAAGCTTCATATTTTCTCTAATAGTTCAGTCAAAGAAAGGAGATGGTATAAGAAAAGGACATCTTCATTTCCAAGGCATGAAAAGAGACAATAGCCCAGAGGAACAAGTTTTAAAACTACCATATACTGGAGTTAGGGAAATCAAAAAAATAAAAGTTCAATGAGTAAAGGGAGAGAGATTTGAATGAGCAACAAAGTAAGTCCCAGGTAAGATTTAGGGCATAAAAGCTAGCACTGTTCTTCATGATTCTTTCCTCAAAAGGAAAATTCAGAACTCAAGTGGGTCCACACAAGTGAGGTAAACGCCTCCCAGATAGGAACACAGAAATCTTTCAGATCTAAATCTGGGAAAGTGCATCAAAAGTGTTTTTTTTTCCTTCTGGCATTAATGTCTTCATTGTTTAGATTTAGTAAACAAACACTTACATTTGTTTCTCCTTTAACATTGTTTGAGTTAAGGGTGACTTCAGTGTAGATGGCTAACATCCAGTTATTACACTCCACTCTGGTCTTCAAACAAGGGTACTGAAACATCTTCACAATGGCTAACACCAGCCACCCTTTAGGATATATTGTAAAGTAACAGGATATACTTTCTTTGAGCTGTGTGGATTACATTAGGAACTAGTAATCCAAAGGCCTCCATGGAAGACATTTCTTACTGGTAATCAGCACTATCAAGAAAACCCCTTGGCCTGCATCAAGATCAGTGGAGAAATGCCCACAGAAGTTGCAGAATCATGTTCCCTGAAAATTTTAAAAAGTCGCTTGCACAAAGCCCTGAGCAACCTGCTCTAACTTGGCAAATAACCCTGGTTTGAGCAGTAAGTTGAACTACATCACTCCAGGGGTCCTTTCCAACCTGATTTTTTTCTATGATTCTATGCCTGACCCTAAGGCATTCTGTAGCACCCTCCACCACCCATTAGCATTATTTCACTGTTTCTGCTCTCTGCCTTTCCTCTATACAAGCTGGTCTCTCATCTGTTCCTGTCTCTAACTCACAGTTTTCATTCCCATCTCCTTTTCCTCTTCTGCCTCCCCTTTGTTACCCATGTTGGGCAAGAAGAGTCTCAGTAACATATGTTCAGTCTTACTCATCACGCCCTGACCAACAACTTCCTCATTTCCAATCCCTAGCTCGCGGCTTCTCAAGCACAAAGACAAGGTGCCCATTAGCCATAGGACAATGTTTTAGATGTTTCCATCTTGCTGGCTCCTTCTGCTCATCAAGCTTTGGATCTTTGACAGAGCCTCTGCAGATACCTTCTTTAAAACACACTTGCCTACTGTTAATCACAGCTCTCCCTCCTTCTCATTAGCATTCCTACTACCATAATCTATTTTGCTCTTTTATACTTTCTCAGCACTTGGAATATCCCTAGTAACAGCGTGTGAAACAATTGCTTTGTTGGTCCCTCTTCCAAAATAATTTTTTCTGTAGGGTCTATCAGTCAGTGCCCCCTTCCCCACCTTTCTTCCCTTTCTCTAGGATTCCCTGTAGACAGCAAATCAAGCTACACCCAACCTTTATAGGCTTATTGTATTATACAAGAAACAGCCTGAACTTGACATGCCTTACAACTGATTAAGACAGGTCAGGGATCTGAGGGGGGTCTGCTGCAGGGGATACAACTCGATCTGTCATGGTCAGGCTGCTGAAAGGAAGTCCCTTCTTCCTTGAACAGAAGAAGAACTGTGATTTCTCTGCACCCAGCTGCTGTTGGCAGAGGGGCCCAGGGAGGAAGATGTTCTTAGTCCATGCTCTGGACAGCTTCAGTATGTGTTACTTGTCACCTCCTGTCATCCAACAAGCAGAAAGAGGTAGCCTGTTCTGTGCAAAGTGGTAGAGATCCCTGACTCCCACTGAAGCCATTTTGAACTGTTCAGGTAATATGAGAGAACCCAAAACCTAATTGTTTAGATAGCCCCGAGTTTCAGCAGAACAGGAAAATCTGTGGCTGTCCTATAAGTTTCCTTAAGGCAGGGATGCATTGGAGCATTAGGAGAAGGTTACACATTTGTATTATGAGGACTCCTAATAACCAACATAATTTAACATCATCTCCTCCCAGCTGTGGTTTTGCTGGCAAAACATGCTGGCCACAGAATTACGCAGACCACTTTGCAAGCACAAAAATCTATGGTCACTGCAGTCCAAGCAAGACAGGGATGAAGAGCAAAGTACAATATTGCCAACAACACATTACTTATTCACTTTTTTGGCCCATGAGACAGTGATGTTTGGAGACCATGGCTTTGTAGCAACCTTGTGATTGATTGAAATGGATAAAACCCGCCCTTTAAGAACCAAGAAAAGGGTGGATATTTGGCAGAAGAGAACAGTAAAATGCTATAAAATTATCTTCTTTTCTCTGTTCCACTTCTGAGTTGCAATAACACAATCCTCTACTGCATTTCAGACACTAAAATTAAGTCAGAGCAACAGAATTTTAGCCCATTCCTTATTCTCCTAGTGTCTGCTTGAAGATGTCTTTAAAAGAAATCCGCCTAACAGAGTCTGGTACAAGAAAGTGTGAGGCAGCAGCTGGAAGAATTTTTAAAAAGCAGTCTACCACAAGATGCCTTAGTCCAAGCCTGTATTTGAGCTATTTCATTTCTCTTTTGAATCTCCCTGAAACTGTGCTGAGACCCTGTGGACCAAGTATTAGACTGATTCACCTAGCCTGGTGCACTGTTGAAGCAAGTAGTTGCAATGAAAAGCATTAAATCTAGTTCAGCTGACAGCATTTAGATGTGATAGTAACTTTTGACATAGTGCTATGTAAACACATCCAGTAAGAATTGCCAGGGGTATTTTCTGTAAACACTTAAGTAAAAGATACACAGGCAAACACACACTAAATGTTTGTTTTTATCTTAGTCTGCAAACCTTTGTTAGACTAGGTAAATGCTGAGCTCCTTGCTATCTTCTTATTTGTTCTGGTAATAGCAGAGAGGATTTGGGGAACACTACACCACATGAATTTCATTCTGTTCTTATAAACTGGTTGTATGTTCCAGTATTTTCATTGTCTTGTTGGCTTTATTCTTTATGCGAAGCAGCACCTATATGCCTGTCTTTAAAGGAGGCAGCAAGCAATAGCCCTCAGCTGACACACAGACCAGACCCAGACAAACAGGAGGAAACCAAGGGGAACTGCTTTCCTTCCAGCTTCCTTGCAGTGGGATAGGGATACTAGAATTTCCTCAGCAGCAAAATAAGGAATCAGGTCTTAATGGGGGAATTTAGACAAATCAGTCTCAGATCAGGAGTGAGGAATAAAAGAAATGTGTTTATTTAGCACAGCAGGCTGCTCCTGACTTCACAGTAACTTAAGTGTTTTTATAGAGCAGAAATCCTCTCTTACTTTTCCTACAGGAGCAGGATCCTGACATTTCAGAAGACTCTGCCCTAAATTCCAAAAATGTACTGTAGCAGTGAAAGAATCTGTAGCCAAGAAGAAATGTACAAGGATTATATTTTTCCATCTGCCTCTCATATATTTTTACATAACATGGGGGTCAAGAAATCTTTGCAGGTTGTAATTCTGTTATCTGAACTATCACATGTCCCTGAAGAAAGACGAACTGTAAACACCAAGTCCTCACAGAGCTGAAGCTCTGGGAAAGTCCCCAGAGAAGTGGCCCACACTTCCTAAAGAGACATCAGCGGGCTAAATTCAGATGGTGTCTTGACACTACTTTCCAGAGACACACAGCCATCTAACTTAATGCCATACAAGACATTTCTGTCCCTGTGGGATTATTCAGCTATTTTCCCCCTTTTGGGGTTAAATCAGGCCCCTGTAGCAGAAGTGGTCTCGCAGCCCACTGCTGCTGGCAGTCTTGGACAGAAGGTGGTGGGAGGCCTCTGCTCAATCAAACCTCCCTGCCTGACTTAGCACAAGGATTTAGCCCAGAAAAGTGCCCCAGCTGCCAGGCTGAGGGAGACCCTGGGTCAGGACAGTCACTTTACCAGGAAGATGTTTCACTTTATACAAGTCCTGGCTGTAATAAAAGGCTGCTTTGGAGCTTGGAAGCTAGGTGCTTTAGGGACTGGGGAGAGGCTGCTTACAGCCCCATGGCAAATAAACCCTCTCCAACTTGCTCAGACTAAGTGAGGCTTAGAGGCCACAGGTGCGCAGTGGTGGCATCGAAGCAGAAAGACGATGGTGTATGGCTAGTGGGGAGCACTTTGCCATCTGGTCCATTCATACTTGACATGACTGATAACGAATCCAGGTTCTCAGACCTAGCACGTAGTGAAGTTCCCCCTGTACCAAAGGCTCTCATAATGTATATTTACACTCATAGCAAATCAGAAAGACCCAAGTAAAACCAGAAGTCATTGGCTTTATACTTATGACTTGTTTTGGAGACAAGCACATTTAGTGTTTAGCAACATCAGAAGTGACCACTTCCTTCCATGGGCTTTTAAGTTTAGATATTCTCTCTCATGAAAAAAGTGGAAAGATGAGGGGCAGGATGAAATTCCTGTAAACTGTACTGCTTCGTACGGTACCTGCCACACATGCCGCCTGTTCCAGAAGGGCTCAATATGACGCAAGGTGACAATACAGGGAGAGAGGAAGAGAGGGAAGGTGTTCCCCCTCTCTCCCCTTGCTTCATAATATTTTCATTTCCCTTCCTTGACCTCAGAACAATCCTCTTCAAACACTTGTCACATGCTGGACTGCCAGCACCTGTCTCCTGCAGCAGCGAGTGAGCTTTGCAGGATCAGACCATGACCCCCAACCACTCAGCACTGCTGGAAAGCTCCTGGCCCTATTCGGCTGCTCCCCATGCTGCCCACTCGCTGCTGCAGGAAGCAGACTGTGCAGGCAGGCAGGGCAAACATGGGAAGAGGATCAGCCTACAGCAAGGGAAACAGAAACACAGCAGAGCCAGGGGAACCACACAGGTGAGCCATTGGCTGACACAGGTCAGGGAGAGGAAAAAAAAAAAATCAAGGAAAATTTGGGGGTTAGTTATAACAGAGCCATAGAAGGATTTAGGTTGGAAGGGGCCTCTGGAGCTCATGTAGTCCAACTTCCTGCTCAAAGCAGAGCAAATTTCAAAGTTTAGGGAAGTGGCTCAGGATTTTGCCCAGTTAAGTTTTGAAAATCTTGGAGGACAGAGATTCCACAACTTCTCTGGGCCATGCCCTGGGGCTGACTCTTGTTCAGTTTGCTGTCTACCAGATAGCCTGGGGCTTTTCTGCAGAACTGCCACCTAGCCAGTCAGTCCCTCATCTGTGCCAATGCATGAGGTTGGTCTGTCCCAGGTACTGGACTTCACATTTGTCTTTGTTAAACTTCACAAGTTCCTGTTGGAGTTATCTATTCATGACCCCTTAACACCAGGAAACAGAGCAACTCAAACACCAGGGTCAGGCTTCTTAGCAGTAACTAAGGTTGGCTTTCCAAATTCCACTGTCCTATTAATAGCAATTTTCCTCCCCCCACCCCCTGCCCCGATCAAGTCCTTCCCCTTCCCAAAATATAGAAGGGATTCCCAGTGATAGCATCACACCAGCTCCATGACCATCTCAGCTAGACTGAGAGCTCAATCTGTGTCTTTAAGTTATTCCAGGAAAATAGAATAAACAACGCTGCAGGAAAGTCCTTCTGCTTTGCTTGGACACTGCTTTGCTTGGTTGCAGCTGAAATGCAGATAGGAGGTAGGTAATGAACTGCTTAGTTAAGCACAAGGCAGAGTTTCAAGTACCTAGTGTGACCTCTCAGGCCTACAAGGCTCCTAAGTGGGAGGTTTTCACATTGCAGATTTGGATGTACATTACTTTGGATCTGTTTCCAACTTCCCTGTTTCCGCATTGCTGGGAATGAAGAGTCAATGTGCACTTGCTAGCAGAACAGCCTGTTACTTAAGGGTTGGGTGTCCTTGGGCTGGCTTTATTTTTCTGTCAGACTCAGAGTGGTAAAGTGAAAGGCATTAGAAAGCAAGTTTGACAGAGGGAGCTCTAGCAATGGCAGTGAAATAAAGAATTAGAAGAAGGAGCGCATCCCCTTTCAAAACTGACAGAAGGAAAAGGCACGTCTACGGGGGGGGTCCGTGGAGTTGCTTTGTTGTGATGCTTTCTGTTCAAGCAGTGACAAGAGGGGAAGGATCAGAAGGAACCTGATTGGAGAGCACAGCAATTCTGAGCTTGCGAGGGAGCTGCTTGGCCAATGCAGTGCAGTGGTGTGAAGATCACTGTATTGGTGTGTGCACACACTGAAATAACTAGCAGTTCAGGGATGAAATAAGAAAAGGCAGGACTGGTGGGATTCCCTGAAAATGAAGCACTTTGTAGAAAGGGACTGACAGCAGTGAAAGAGACAGACTGTGGGCAGTGCCCCCTAAGGTGGCCCTTTCGGATGGCATCCTTACCACAGCTCCACTGCACTAAGCCCCTCCAATGAAGTGTGGTCCATTTTGTTTCTAAGCAGGAAGAGGCTGTAGAAGTATGCACCACAAGATAGGAGACCAAGTTTGTTGCTCTTCGCAGAGCTCTTGATCTCAAACCCTCATCTCCCTCTAGGACACTAGCTACAGGACCGTGAGTAAGGCTGGGTAGGAATTTACTGCCCCTTACATTGAAACCATGCCCCTGGGTCGGAGGGAACAGGATATTCAGGACTGTGGATTCAACTCTGGGGCTCAGTTACCTACAAGTTAGGCACATAAGTGTTTTAAGAGAATCTGACAAATAACAAATAACCAGACACTAAAACAGGTGTCCTCAGCCTCCTTGTATCTCATAGATGCCACAAGCTTTTCTCGATCAAATCAATGTGTAATCATAGCATGGACAGATGTGAGAGATTTGGCCCTGCTCAGACTACAGAAATGCATCCCTTATCAGCAAAATCAGGACTTGCTTTGGATCCATCATGCATGTGCAGTATAAATAGTGCCATTTTGGTCAAGAGATCCTTTATTTTCAACATGAACTGCCACTGGCTTCTCTCTGCATCAGCATCAGCTTACCATTCTGTTTGTCTGACCGTCACTAAAATACCGCCCCTTTGAACAAGCCTTTAATGTGTCTGAGATTATAAGAATTATCCTCAGTTCCAGACAATGTTTTGTTCCTGTGCCTCTTGAACCACTCTGAGTGCATAAATTGGGAGAAAAGACTTTGACCTAAAAATCTGTATCTCTTGTACAGATTAATTGGTTGGCCTGCAAAGAGCAGACTAATGGTCTGCAGGATTAAAGGGTGAAATACCTGGCAGATTCTTCTGAAGTGCACATCTTCCTAAGTCCTTGTGTTTCATCATTTCCTATTATGCAATAGCTTTTCCAGATGAAATAAATCAGAATGCTGTTTGCTAACACAGCAATGTGTGAATTTCATGTCGTGTTGGTTTGTAATTCAGCTGTCACTTCTTCAAAAAGTTTATTATAAACATGTCAATAAAAAAATGTCAGTAAAAACATGTCAGTAAAAAAATAAGGAGACTTTAGGCAAAGCACAAGCTTGGGAGGGGGTGGAATACCAGCTCCTGGCCACCGGGCCTCTCAGGACAGACCTTCAGGGTGCACAGAAGAGCCCTGAGCTGGGGGCGCCTCTCTCAGGGCTGTCTTAAGTCTCTTTCCTCCTATATGCTCACATGCATTTCCATCTGTGCAGCCCTCACAAACAGTGTTTTCAGCACAGCTGAGGGATGGGATCCACAGCAAAACAGAGGGCACAACTTAATACGCGTTGGCTGGTGAAGAACACACATGTGGAACCAAACCCTCCAAAATACAGCTGCAGACAAGAGCCAGCTATGCTCGCACCACACAAACACAAAGCAGAAAGGACAGCACATGCCCCAGAGTGCGTATAAAATGAGACAGAAGAAAATATGGATACAGATGAGGCTGTGTGACAGGGAATAGCTATTGACAGCACATTGTTCAATATTTTCTAGGCATCACTGTTAAGGAGAGAAATAAGGGAACAAGATAGTACATTATTATTAACCATACAGGAAGAAGAGAGAGAAGAAAAGGAAACTAAGCCCCATTTTCAGAGATACAGTGGCCAGTAAAAAAGAAAATTTAAAGCTACACATTGACATACCTCCCAGATTTTCATAGAGGCCATATGAAATGAGAAAAACCAGACTAAGAAGCCAGTCCAATGGCTGAAGCGTGGCTTGCTATGGGAGAGTGTACTTGGGATTTTGCTGTATCAGCTTCTTACTTTTAATAAGAAATATTTTTAATAAACATAAGAAATTACTTAAAATGAAAGTGTAAAATTTTTTTATTGAATTTCTTGTGTGCAGAAATGGCATTTTTTTTTGACAAGTTGAACTTTTCACTAAACACATCCAGAAACTTTTTACCACAGATTTAATTAAAAACAGGTTGGGATATTGTTGAATACACAAAAATAAAGATCTTGACAAAATTCAGTAAAAATATGGAAACAGTTCTGGAAAAAAAACAGGCAGCATCAAGCATTGCAAATTTACACACTTTGAAATGTCTCTTGAAAGTAACAAATTTGATGCTCCCATTGCTCAGTAAAGACCTAAATATTCTCTTAGAAAAATCATTTGGAAGCTTCACCAAAAATAGGTTACCAAGTAGGTTTTGATGCTTTGATCAAGGAATGACGTATAAAACTTTCAAGAATCTTTCCATCATGTTAAAATTATTGGTGAAGTTTCAAAATATACTGAAAATTGCCTCTCTCACTGCACTGCATTGTCCTCTTACGTTGAATTTATTTAGCCTTAAGGAGCAGTACGAAAGCTCTTCTCCTGCTCAATCTGATGAGGCCAGTATCTGAAGCTCTCTGAAAAAGGACTGAGGCCCCCATGTAACTTTTCAGGGCTCTCCATCAGCAAGTTTGGTCACTGGCATCCCTGCATCAGGATTTCAATCTAAGTGACCTGCATGAAGGCAAGAAAAGCTCTTGGAGTTTTGCAGACTTCACTTTTCTGAGCCAACAGATCACATTGTTCATGCACTTAACTTCAAGCACACAAATATTCTGCTGCTCCAAAGTGCTTGTTCTGTCAGGGCACAGCAGCGCAACACGTCAGCTGACAGACACTGTCTCTGGCACTGGATAAGGTGGGGCAGCCCAACAGTCCCTGGTACAGGAGGCTGGGAACAAGGAGGACAGCAATCCCAAGATAAACTGCCACCTCTAGTCACAACACCTGACATTTGCCTGCCCATGTCCAGAGCTAAATTAATGGTCACATTTGGGCAGAGAAGGAATTCCCACCTCCCTACTCCTGGACAAACTGAAAGGCTCTTTGAAGGTGACTGCTCTGCTCTGGGACACTGGGGGAGGATTATCTCAAAGGCTGCATTGGCATTCACAGCACAGGTCATACCCATGCAAAGCTTTGCTATTCTCTTTATCTTCTAGATTGAAAATGAATAACCATTTGAGTACAACTGTTATTTAAATAAGGCCAAAAAATGAGCATAATTAGTGTGAAAACCGCTGCATCATGAAACCTGTAACATTTAAATCTGACTGTTGACCCTAAAGAGTTTCAGCTCATTACACTTCCAGGAGGGAGAAAAAAAAAAAGGAGCTGCGAATATTGCAGAGGGCATTTGTTGTGGCACATAATTCTGTTGTGTAATGGGCTCCTCAGTAAATCTCTGCAATACATTTTATTAGCATTTACCTGTTGTCCTCCCTTGTCATTTTCTCCTTCACCACTTACATTCTTTGAGCATCTAAGGAGACTGTCTGACTTAAATCAAAGAAATATTTCACAACATTTCCAAGCCTCGGAGGTACTCAAGAGTTTTCCCAACTCCAGCTCTAAAGTTCCAGTTTTCCCAGCTCTAAAGTCTCTGCAGAGCTGGACCTGCTCCTGGGGCTGGGCCTTTGGCTCACTGGCCTTGCTGACGAGCCAAACTCTGCCCTCCGTACAGGGTGACATTGGAAATATCAGGAAAACACGCTTCAATATTGAATTATATACTGTACATTTAACCCTCAAGTCAGTGTTACACAAGCTGGTGTTTTTCATGCCACAATCAGCTTCCAGAATTGGGAACAACAGAGACCCATCACTGCTGGGTTGGCTGGGAAAGGAAGATCAGCACTTTCTGTCCTGGGCACAGGGTGGAACAGATGAGAAATGTGACTGAGAATTAGCTTAAAGGAATTAGCTAAAGAAGGAAAAAGCCAGCAATGCTGGCATGGTAGTCAAAGGGCTAATAGTAAAGTCTGACTCTATTCTCATGCTTCTCGCATCCCAGGAGCCTCACCAGATAACTAGTGAAAGAGGGAATCTGACTTTTTCTTCTATGCAGCACTCAGGAAATCAAGTTAATCAGCCTTAACAGTCAAGAAATGCTTAATGCTACACCAGACACTGCCTAATGCTGTCTCTGCAGGGGAAGCGGAGGGAAGCAGCAGAGCTCTGTGGGAGGCAAAGAGCCAGAGAAAAATGGATCACTCTGTAACATGGGGTCCATATTTGACTGTTCAGGGTTCATGACTATTTGGTG
Source organism: Apteryx mantelli (assembly GCF_036417845.1). NCBI lineage: Eukaryota > Metazoa > Chordata > Aves > Apterygiformes > Apterygidae > Apteryx > Apteryx mantelli. The sequence continues at coordinate 19,107,738 of NC_089978.1, forward strand.
CAATTCAAGCCCTAGAGTAGCTTAACACTTAAACTCATGCCCAACTCAGAGCCAACAAAATGGTTAATTTGGAGGCACCAACTCCGTGCTTCCCTCTGTCAGAACAAGAGTGCTCAAGTCTTTGTGTGATCAAGCACTACCACAGACTAATTCCCTGATTTGTCATGAGGTCAAGACACAGCTGCACTCTGGAAAGTTTCAAGCAGCACTGCATTTCTCACCAGCACATTATACAACCTTATGGAAATGTGCCTACAAGCAAATGGAGAAGCTGCTGCGTGCTCAGAAGGAATCCAGGCACAGTGAAACACATGGTCACACAGATAGAGAGCACAAGGGATGTGGTCCTCCTACCTTCTCCTAAATGAACACAATCCAGGGTAATCTGAAATAATAGGCAAAAATGGAAGGATTGCTGACTCAGCATTGCACTCAAAAGAAAGCACCTCTAGAAACAAAGAATGCTACTTTGTTGCTCTGTCAACCTGAAAAAGCAAAAACGAAGAGAACACCTAACTGACATTTGTAGATGTTTTCCTAGAAAAAGCTTAATGACAGTAAGCAAGTGAATGTTTTCCTACTCCAATCTTGGCCATAACATCAAGGAGGATTTTTTAAGCAGCACCTCAGTGGCCCCTCAGCCCAGCACAGCCTCCTTTGGAGAGGCAGCTGCTCAGAACAGCTCAGCTCTCCTAATTGGGGCTGCACTTTCAGAAGATCACAGTGGAAGCGCCCTGACAGCATCATCCCTGGACCTGTGCTACAGCTCCACTGCGCCACTGCCCCAGCCTTGAGCCTGCCTCACCACCACAGACGCGTCTGGCGAACTGGGCTCTGCCCTGGCTGCCCTGCTCCCTCGCGGGGCGGTGGGATGGGCCCTGGCTATGAGGCCCAGCCTGCTGCCACTGGAACCCTCCACAGCTCTCAGGAAGCGAGCATGCTGGGGCACTCCCTACAAAACATGATAAATTCTTCATAATCAGTATGCAGAGCTTGTAACCGTTCACTCGACTCCTGCTCAGTCTTCAGGCCCAACACAGGGCTCACGCTGAGGCCTGCTGCGTGCTGGGAGCAGTGCCATTAGGCTGAAGCGAGAGCAACGCATATGCCAGATACTCAAGGACAAAGGAATGAGGTCTGCTGTCCTTCCAGTTTTATAAGTAGTTGCTTGCTAACACTTGGTAAGACCAAAGCTCTTTGGAATTAAGTAATTCCTTGCCCAGCAACCAAAACAGCCAATGAGGATGGTATAGACCAAACATCTGAGCTGGAAGATACAAATACGGCAGCTCACCCAATAGATTTTGAAGCAGATCCACCAGCAGCCGGGCTGCTGAAGCTCTCGTGCTTCCCGGTGCAGTTCAGGGGATGTCAGCAACATCGGGACGGAAGAGGAAGGATGAGTGCTCTCACCATTGGTTCAGTAACTGTTTTGCTCATAAGCGCGCAAATTAACAAATTATCAAGTTAACGAATCAGCAAACTAGTAAATTAAGTAACTAGAGAATTAACAATTTAGGCTAGTCTACAGAGAAGGGATTAACCCCTTGTTTGTTTGTGTGTTTGTTTCTTTTACTTACTGAGATCGTAAAAATAAAGTTTGTTTCCCACAGTACGCTGTCCTGTAAATCTGAGAGATCACAATGAACTGTGACAAGAGCTGTATGCAGGTTTCTCAGCAGCATATAATGCCAAGGAAAACTAGAGTAACAATCAAGTTCTCATTGCTGATTTGCCACATTTCCTTAAGTTTTCTTAGTTTGAAAATGTTCACTCAGTATTAGTTTTACTCATTGATTTAAATAACAATCAGCATAGCATACTCCTGTACACCCTCTCAGGGCCACTCTCTGCCCACAGCATGTCAGCTGTGAGCAAAAGCAAGGAGCCAAAGGAAGAGGAGGAAAATAGGAAACAGCAAAAAGGAGGACTAGTAAGAGACAAACTAGGGAGAAAGGAAGAGCAAAAAGCAGAGCCAGAGAACAGATGTCAGTCCTACTGACCTGTCAAGCAGATGCAGTCACTGCCCACGGGCTGTGCGTTAGAGTCTCTAGACTGGGAACCTCTGCGCTCACTGCAAGAGCCATGATTTTCTCAGGTCCTCATTTTAATAGCGTGGAGAAGCCCTGCTCCGGGCAAGGGCAGGAAAGAGGTAATTGTCTGGAGTCCAGAAATGAAGTCCTTTGCTACGCTGTAAATGTTTCAAGTTTACAGAGGTAGCCTGGTCCTGCAATACAGGTGGGGACTGGATTTTTTTCCCATCTCCACCTATGGCATCAACCAGTTTATCACACTTTCGCCTCAGTTTCTGCTCCCCATGTCTGACATTCTTGTTTGAATCAAGTCTTTGAGAGACAACTGTTTTCTCCTGCATGTCTTGCACACCCAGCACCACAGAGTGCTGCTCAAACAACAAATTGCTCCTGTGCTAGAAACTGCACTATGGATAGCAGTGCTAGGTTCAGGTTCTCACTCCAGACTGGCAGGTTTCACTTTCCAGCACCACATCTGAGGTGGTGCTGAGCAGTGGATGTTGTCTACCTTGACTTCAGCAAGGCTTTCGACACTGTCTCCCAGAACATCCTCATAGGGAAGCTCAGGAAGTGTGGGCTAGATGAGTGGACAGTGATGTGGATTGAGACCTGGCTGAATGGCAGAACTCAGAGAATTGTGATCAGTGGCACAGAGTCTAGTTGGAGGCCTGTAGCTAGCGGTGTCCCCCAGGGGTCAGTACTGGGTCCAGTCTTGTTCAACTTCTTCATCAATGACCTGGATGAGGGGACAGAGTGCACCCTCAGCAAGTTTGCCGATGATACCAAACTGGGAGGAGTGGCGGATACACGAGAGGGCTGTGCTGCCATTCAGAGAGACTTGGACAGGCTGGAGAGGTGGGTGGAGAGGAACCTCATGAAGTTCAACAAAGGCAAGTGCAGGGTCCTGCACCTAGGGAGGAATAACCCCAAGCACCAGGACAGGCTGGGGGTTGACCTGCTGGAAAGCAGCTCTGCGGAGAAGGACCTGGGAGTGCTGGTGGACACCAAGTTAAGCATGAGGCAGCAATGTGCCCTTGTGGCCAAGAAGGCCAATGGTATCCTGGGGTGCATCAGGAAGAGTGTTGCCAGCAGGTCGAGGGAGGTGATCCTCCCCCTCTCCTCAGCCCTGGTGAGGCCACATCTGGAGTACTGCGTCCAGTTCTGGGCTCCCCAGTACAAGAGGGATGTGGCACTGCTGGAGCAAGTCCAGCAAAGGGCTACAAAGATGATTAGGGGACTGGAGCATCTCTCTTATGAGGAAAGGCTGAGAGAGCTGGGCCTGTTCAGCCTGGAGAAGAGAAGGCTGAGAGGAGATCTTATCAACGTGTACAAGTATCTGAAGGGAGGGTGTCGAGAGGATGGGACCAGACTCTTTTCAGTGGTGCCCAGTGACAGGACGCGAGGCAACGGGCACAAACTGAAACACAGACAATTCCATCTGAACATGAGGAAAAACTTCTTCACTGTGAGGGTGACAGAGCACTGGAACAGGTTGCCCAGAGAGGTTGTGGAGTCTCCTTCTCTGGAGATATTCAAAACACGCCTGGACGTGATCCTGTGCAATGTGCTCTAGGTGACCCTGCTTGAGCAGGGGGGTTGGACTAGATGATCTCCAGAGGTCCCTTACAACCTCAACCATTCTGTGATTCTGTGATCTGCCTTGACAACACCAGTGACTGCTCACATCACTAGGTCAGGATCAGCAACGCTCAGCTCCTGCAAATGGGCTGGCCTTACCTTGCAGAAAGAAAGGCCTCTCCTGCCTAAACTCACCAGTTGCACTGCATACCAGAAGAGCCAATCTGCAAGTGTATGGGAAGTCCAATGCTTCCCAGTTATGTGGTAGTTACTGCAGGTGTGCAAACCAACTCCTGAATATGCCCAACGGGGCACATCTGCCACGGACATGCCTCTCTGCCACCACATGTGGCACAAGGAAAAGAAATTAGCTAGGACAGACCTGCTGCTAGCAGGGCAGTTTGTGCAACTGAGGGACAAGCACTTCTTTCCCAAGGGCTCTTTGGAAGCAGAGAGTGAGCCAGGCACAGGCCAAATGAACTGTGGTGGCAACAAGCTTCTCTCTTACCACTGTCTTTTTTTTCCCTCAGATTTTCCCCATTATGTGATGGGGGAAAGAACTGCAGAGAAGGCAGCAGACAAGAGTGGGATGGGGCACACAGCTGTCCTCAAAGTCCCCACAATTCAGGATGGGCACCTTGGTCTAGATGGCAGTAGTTATGACAGCAATGACCTGCCTGTATTATAGATCCTGCTACAACCACAGGCAATGAAGGCAAAGCCTAGCACTCCTGGTTTTCAGAGATACTGATAGCCATTCACTCCACAAAAACCAATCCACTGTATTTCAATTTTGAAAATGCATTGCAGGTAGCACACTCCTTTGATAGCACGAGAGCTGTGTTAAGTAAATTGTGCTAGTTCTTCCAGGCAATGGCAGTAAGGGCTGCTGTAACAGTGAGTCAGCCAGGATAGCATCAGCTCCACTATGCTTGAGTCCTTTGTTTTTCTGAATTACAATAAATAAAACTTATTCCACTGCTGACATTTAGGGGTTGAAACTACTCTGCAGAAAATTTGCACCAACATTGCCCTCAATTTAATGTTTTTCCTGTTCCCCACCCCCCCCCCCCCCCCGAGTGCACCCTCCATCCATCAGATCTGGCACCACACCACAACCTCCAGTCCTGCAGGGACAGAGCCCTGCACTCTCAGAAAGTCAGGCATTTAACAGAGCTGGTCAGAGTATTCCAGCCGGGCAACTGTGTCACACTGCAGAGGAGCTTTCAAACAGTACTTCAGTGAAGAGCTTGAGAAATTCTGGGAGTTACAACATGAACTGTGGTTGTCTGAGTGTCAAGGAAAGAAAAGAAACTGTGAAGTCCCCATTGGCTTTCCCTTGAGAAAATAAGAAGGATCATGACCAAGAAAAGAGATTAAATTCCAAGCTGAAAGAGATTTGTGACCCCTAACAGAGGCCAAAATAGGCCTTCTGCTGGACTTTAGGCAATGATTGGGCTCTTTACCCAAACTGCTTCACATGCCATTGATTCCTTCCTTCCTTCCTGACCCACAGTTTCATACTGCAAACAGCTTTATCTTTGCCATCTGCAATAATCAATCAGATCTCTATTCCAGTTAGCTGGTGCATTGCAGGGAAGCTACTGCAGCTATACCAGCATAACTGGTATAAAAGAATGGAGAACCAGGCCCTTTTTCTTTGAAACTATTTACCTTGGGCCCAGCTGAATGCTGGCCTTACTGATTTCCATGGCCAGCATTTTACACACTTAATCCTTTTTCCTGTAATTCACTGAAGTAAAATAAACACTCTGCAGAGTTACTATTTGGGTTTGGCCATTATTTTGTTAACATATGCACACAGTGCTAGATACTGTTAATAACTCAGTCAATAAATTCAATAAACGTTTATTGTGCTATTTTAAAAGAGGTAGTAGCTACAGCCTGCATTAAAAATACCTCCAACCTGTAAAAGACCAGACAATGGAGGAAGCACCACAGGCCTACAGCTTTTCCAGAACCACACACCAGTTTCCCTGATCATAGTAACTTTTTTGAACCCTCACACAATCCAAGGATCTGCATGCTGCTTCCAGTTCTCCTTCACAGAACACATGATAATAACGGTGGAAAACAGGGCTGAGTTCTTGGGATTCCTTAGAGCCAGCTGGAAACGACAGTATATCAGCACTTGCCCCCTTCTTTTTAGTGTCACTTTTCAGGTGCCAGGGAACCAGCAAGTCTTGAGAGTGGAAGGAGGTTCGGTTAGTGTGAACAGGCAGTCTGGAGTCTGCTACTGGCTTTGCATCACAGCCTTTGCCCTTAGAGTCATTAAGGAGTTGGTCAGAACTTGCTGAGTCTTGGCTGCTGCCATCAGGCATTTGATCACTTAGCAGTCCCCGGGCCGTGTCAGTATTAATTTCCTCCTCCTTGCCTTTACTATCATTCTTTTCCTTAAGGTATTTAGACTTCTGTTTTTTGTATTCTTGTTCCATTGCCCAGACATAAATGAGTGCTGTTCCACCAGGTCTTAGAAGACGGGCTAATTCACGGATAGTAGCCAGTCTCCTCTCCTATAAAGGAAAAAAGCAAAAGTGTGAAGCTAGTATACAAACATGCATACAGGTGAATGGAACCAGCAGTGATTCCTTCTTACTGTCCCCACAATGTACAATAAAGAGGAATTTTTTCCACCGTTCATTTTGGAAAGTGTCCTTTTCTGTCTGACATGTATAAGCATGTCATATCATGCTCCACTAATGGCCAAGAAGTAGTAAATAATTTATAATGTAGTCCATCTCTACACCCATGAGCCAAGCTATTTTCCTGGACACAGTTCTCTTTCCATTTGAAAATAGTGTTGACCAGGATTTCTGGACATGTCAGCCCAGCTGGAAATGACACACAGTCTCTTCAAGAAAGCTGATCAACTTCTAAAATCTCAGACTCAAATCTACAATGCCTGATGATACAAACACACTCTAAGTCCACAGCCAGAGGAGTCAGATTTATGGCTTAAACACAGGTCCTCTGACCACCTTCAACAATGACATGGCAGCTTTCTCCAAAACAGACTGCTTCATACTTTTGTATACAGTGCATGGAAACATTTGCTGTATTTCAGGTATGGAGACACCATGTGGCTGCCCTGCAGATTATGACTCCACGGTGGTAGAACTTGTTACAACTTCTGTGAGTAGAAGCTTACACAGCCCAGAGACATGGCAGACAAATGGGCAGCATCCCTGTTGTTCTTTGCAGATGGAGAATGAAGGCACAGAGGAAAAAAATAAAAATCATGACGTGTTCAAGATCTGAGCCAGGAAGTAACACACCTCCTGATTCCCAAAGCAGGGCCCCCTTCTCCAGTGTCATTAATTGTAAGCAGAACAAAATGAAACACGAATGTCCAGAAGGTCAAAGTGCCAGGAGGAGCAAGGGCGCCTGATAAGGAGAGGGGGAATGTGAAGAGAATGTCTAAGAAGCAGCAACAGTGCAACAGCTTAACTCTGCCCTGACAACTGGTTACGCCAAATGCAAAACTCCTCTTTCCCCCCTTTTTTTCTTCTCTTTTGCTTCCAAAAAACTAGCAGGGTTTTTTTTTTTGTTTTTTTCTTTTTTTGGTAACATTTGAGGCTGTCTGCAATACAGTGATGCACAGCAATGTAACGGTACAGAGGAGCACAGAGAGAGGGGTGACTTACTGCTGTTGAGAAATGGTGGATTACAGCAATAGAGATGCAGGCATCACAAGAACCACTCCGGATTGGCACTGACAGGGCATCACAGACAAAAGCCTGGAAGTCTTTTTCTCCGCAAATATCCACAAGGTTTTTGCTGCGATCACAGCCAATCTGTTACAGGAAGCATTTCATTAAACTTTTCATAAGAGGATAATTACAGGACTGGAAAATGATTTTCACTTGATACTTATAGTAATAGAGACATCTTAATCTCCTACTGAGGCAACACATTTTAGTTTAAAATAAAAATGAGAGAGAATAGCCTTAAATAAGAGGAATATGTGATTCTTGGATATGAACAAAAAGAAAAAAAAATTAAACTTAAAACCGAAAGATGGAAGATTGGCTATTAGACAGCTCAATATAGCACTTGATTTTGAAACATCGTAAAGCAGAACAGCTCTGAGATTAACTTTCCCCAAAGAAATGGGCTCTTTAGGTATCTTAAGACCAGAAAAACAGCAAAGGAAGAGGTGACCTTCCCTAACTTCAGTATTTTCTTTTCCTTTCAATTGCTCTTCGTAACCTGACAACATTTTAAGCAGCCAAATATTAAACTCTCAAAAGCCGAATCTACAAGTGCAAACACCAATCTAGTGACTTTGGTGGCACCACTGAAGTATCTGTTGCACAGCTTCACTAACCACCCAGGTTTTGTCACTTCAGTATAAGTAAGGAAGTGCTCAGTCACAGTTCTTCACTCTCAGAACCACAATAAACAGTTTAAACTTTCATAGCCAGCACAACTAAACTTTCACAGAATCACAGAATCACAGAATGACTGAGGTTGGAAGGGACCTCTGGAGATCATCTAGTCCAACACCCCTGCTCAAGCAGGGTCACCTAGAGCACATTGCACAGGATTGCATCCAGGCGTGTTTTGAATATCTCCAGAGAAGGAGACTCCACAACCTCTCGGGGCAACCTGTTCCAGTGCTCTGTCACCCTCACAGTGAAAAAGTTTTTCCTCATGTTCAGATGGAAGTGTCTGTGTTTCAGTTTGTGCCCATTGCCTCGCGTCCTGTCGCTTGGCACCACTGAAAAGAGTCTGGTCCCATCCTCTCGACACCCTCCCTTCAGATACTTGTACACGTTGATAAGATCTCCTCTCAGCCTTCTCTTCTCCAAGCTAAACAGGCCCAGCTCTCTCAGCCTTTCCTCATAAGAGAGATGCTCCAGTCCCCTAATCATCTTTGTAGCCCTTTGCTGGACTTGCTCCAGTAGTGCCACATCCCTCTTGTACTGGGGAGCCCAGAACTGGACGCAGTACTCCAGATGTGGCCTCACCAGGGCTGAGGAGAGGGGGAGAATCACCTCCCTCGACCTGCTGGCAACACTCTTCCTCATGCACCCCAGCATACCATTGGCCTTCTTGGCCACAAGGGCACATTGCTGCCTCATGCTTAACTTGGTGTCCACCAGCACTCCCAGGTCCTTCTCCGCAGAGCTGCTTTCCAGCAGGTCAACCCCCAACCCGTACTGGTGCATGGGGTTATTCCTCCCTAGGTGCAGGACCCTGCACTTGCCTTTGTTGAACTTCAGGAGGTTCCTCTCTGCCCACCTCTCCAGCCTGTCCAAGTCTCTTTGAATGGCAGCACAGCCCTCTGGTGTATCATCCACTCCTCCCAGTTTTGTATCATGAGCAAACTTGCTGAGGGTGCACTCTGTCCCCTCATCCAGGTCATTGATGAAGAAGTTGAACAAGACCGGACCCAGTACTGACCCCTGGGGGACACCGCTAGCTACAGGCCTCCAACTAGACTCTGTGCCACTGATCACAACTCTCTGAGCTCTGCCATTCAGCCAGGTCTCAATCCACATCACTGTCCACTCATCTAGCCCACACTTCCTGAGCTTGTCTATGAGGATGCTATGGGAGACAGTGTCAAAAGCCTTGCTGAAGTCAAGGGAGACAACATCCACTGCTCTCCCCTCATCTACCCAGCCAGTCATTCCATCAGAGAAGGCTATCAGATTGGTTAGGCATGATTTCCCCTTGGTGAAGCCATGCTGACTACTCCTGATCACCTTCTTTTCCTCCACATGCGTGGAGATGGCTTCCAGGATGAGCTGCTCCATCACCTTTCCAGGGATGCAGGTGAGGCTCACTGGCCTGTAGTTCCCTGGGTCCTCCTTCTTGCCCTTTTTGAAGACTGGGGTGACATTGGCTTTCTTCCAGTCCTCAGGTACCTCTCCTCTTCTCCATGACCTTTCAAAGATGATGGAGAGTGGCTTAGCAATAACGTCCACCAGCTCCCTCAGCACTCGTGGGTGCATCCCATCAGGGCCCATGGATTTGTGGGTGTCAAGTTTGCTTAAATGATCTCTAACCCACTCCTCCTCCACCAAGGGAAAGTCTTCCTCTCTCCAGACTTTCTCTCTTGCCTCCAGGATCTGGGGTTCCTGAGGGCTGGCCTGAGCAGGAAAGACTGAAGCAAAGAAGGCATTCAGTAACTCTGCCTTCTCTGCATCCTTCGTCACCAGGGCACACACCCCATTCAGCAACCGGTCCACATTTTCCCTAGTCTTCCTCTTGCTGCTGATGTATTTGAAGAAGCCCTTCTTGCTGTCCTTGACATCTCTAGCCAGATTTAATTCCAAACGGGCCTTAGCCTTCCTCGTTGCATCCCTGCATACTCTGACAACATTCCTATATTCCTCCCAAGTGGCCTGTCCCCCTTTCCACTTTCTGTAGACTTCCTTCTTCTGGTTGAGTTTTGCCAGGAGCTCCTTGCTCATCCATGCAGGTCTCCTGTCTCCTTTGCTTGACTTCCTACTCATAGGGATGCACTGCTCTTGAGCCTGGAGGAAGTGATGTTTGAATATTAACCAGCTCTCTTGAACGCCCCTTCCTCCTAGGGCCATAACCCATGGGATTCCTCCAAGTAGGTCCCTGAAGAGGCCAAAGTTTGCTCTCCTCAAGTCCAGGGTTGCGATCCTACTTGGTGCCCTGCTGCCTCCTCGCAGGATCCTGAACTCCACCATCTCATGGTCACTGCAGCCAAGGCAGCCCCCAACCTTCACATCTTCCACCAGTCCTTCTTTGTTTGTTAGTACGAGGTCCAGCAGCACACCTCTCCTTGTTGGCTCCTCCACCACCTGTGTCAAGAAGTTGTCACCAATGCTCTGCAGGAGCCTCCAGGACTGTTTGTGCCTAGCTGTGTTGTCTTTCCAGCAGATATCAGGGTGGTTGAAGTCCCCCATGAGAACCAGGGCCTGGGATCGGGAGGCTACTTCCAGCTGTCTGTAGAAGGCCTCATCGACTTCCTCTTCCTGATCAGGTGGCCTGTAGTAAACACTCACAACAGTGTCACCTCTGTTAGCCTGCCCTTTGATCCTTACCCATAAGCTCTTGACTCGCTCTTCATCCACCCCTAGGCACAGCTCAATACATTCCAGTTGCTCTCTCACATAAAGAGCAACTCCACCACCTCGCTTTCCTGGCCTGTCTTTCCTAAAAAGCATGTAGCCATCCATGACAGCACTCCAGTCATGCGAGCTATCCCACCATGTCTCTGTAATGGCAATGAGATCATGGCCCTGCGACCGCACACATATCTCTAGTTCTTCCTGTTTGTTCCCCAAGCTGCATGCATTGGTGTACAGGCATTTCAGGGAGGTGATCGAGCATGCAGGTTTCCAAGTCCAAATGATATGAGCTACAGGAATCATTTCTCATAAAATGATTTTTTTTTTCACTTTTGAACCTTCCTCAGTGTCCAAGTCAAAGATGGTAAGAAAAAGCATCAAGAAGAAATTTTTTATAGACTTTCATAAAAACAATAAATCCAAACTGATCAAGATCCTTCGGTAAGAACAAATGGAGCGAGGCATGCCTCATTCACATTTTCAGATCTGCCATTAATGTTGAACAAAATACTCAAAGCAAAGCCCTGCTACCAAGTCACATTTCAAATTCAGCTTGCCTGAGAAAATGGAATTTACTTTTGTTTTCAATAAATTGGCAAAAAGCAGATAGCAGAGAACAGATTCAGATTCCTAAATAATTATTGCTGACAGTGTTTCTTTTATCTGACATAAAAAGAATACTAAAACATCCCTGATGAAAGAATAGCAGCAAACAATTTGCTCTGGTTAATTAACCCAGCAGAGATGACAGTATTGCTAAAATTAAAAATCTCTTTTGCAATGATTGATGAAAATAAATACATTTTCCATCATAACTTTTCACTTTATCAGTTCAAATTATTTTAGCTTTCAAATCTACAATCACAGCTTTGAAGAAAACCAGGATTCTGTTCCAGTCCCATTTCCCAAGAGCTTCCAAGAAAGCTCTATTCTAGTGAGGCCCCTGAGTTTTGGTCCAAAGTCCAAAAAACAGCACTGCAAATGTGTACATACTATCCTGCCCAAATATCTCAAAACAGACCTGAAAAGATCAATTGTGTTATTGTCTTCTTTCCATTTATTCCTTGACCTCTCCTCTGAGTTTATTGAAGCACTGACTGAATATTCATTATGAATAAAAGCGAACTCTTGTTTACTTAGAAGTAAACACACATCTCTGTCACTTCACACTGGAAGCCAACTGGAGTGTCCATAAATTACTCTCATCATGGATTGGATTTAATTGACAACCTGCATGTTAGAGATTCCACAGCTCATTTTTTCCAGCGCCTTCAACTACTTTTGCAATGAAGACATTAGCATTCAGTAATTTAATAAAAATCAAAGGACCAAATTCACTACCAGCAGAAAGAGGAGGAAGAAGAATACTCTCATCTTCCACTAACACAAGCTTGCTCAGAAAGAATCATTTTGGCCCTACGTTTCTATAGCACAAAGCAGCTGGATAAAGGAACTCAATCCTCCTCTCCTAAAACGACCTTGAAAAGTACTACACTGTATGTTGATGAAATTCAATGAACTGAGAAGGAGAACAAAGGCATGACTGCCAGAATGTGAGGTCCTCATATGCATCTAAATTATACCAAATAATTACGAAGTCAGGCTTACTTGTAATGTCATACTTATTAAAGTGAATCTACACCCAAAGCAAAAAGATTCCATCTTGCAATGAAAACGGAGATCTTCAAATGGAATGATTTGAATGCCAGCTGCTCTAAGGTATACTAGGCCTAACTTTAAGGCAAATATTATAATAGGTGCTGCACGTTTATGCATAAATGCTAAATACGGGGCATCACCACAAGTCTGGTACTGGAGCTAAGCAAATTTAGTATCCTTACTAGAATTACCTCAGAATTTTATTTTTAAAAGAGTTATAATCACCACATGCCTGAATTTTATAGTTTGCAAAAACACCTATTAATTCAAAATCAATATATATTGGTTTCAGTCTTTTAGAAAACTATAAGCTAGCATAAAGCACGTAACTTCAGTGATGCAATGCCATCTTACAGCTGGAAAACCAGCCTATCATTTTTATGAATATTTTGGTATTTCTCAAAAGGAGAGAGATGTCTCATTACAAAACATTTACTGCAAGAGAGAGACCCAGACTCTACTTTTCTTCTGTCACTTACTGATTTCTACATGCTGAAGCAGGATGAAGCTTTGGTATGATGAAGCTTCATTTTCAGAAATCAGTTTGAATAATATTTTAATTTAGAATAGTTTTACTTTTCTCTCCAATTTAAAAAAAAAAGTAATCAAACCATTAAAAACAATCTCAAAACATAACTGGAATGCTTTAATTTTTGCCAGTTCATTTTTCTAAGTCTTATGCTCAGCACAGGATACTGTCCTGGCTGACATCCCATCTAGAACAGTAGAGAAAGGTAGAGGAATTACTATTAGTTTTAGTGCCCAAAAACAAGAGAATTCAGTACATTCCTTGGTGAGGTGTATATATTTCTAAGGTTCCCTATATCCTATTATCTCTGTGAGTCTTCTCAATCATTTCTTACACCTATTCTCCTAGTTCTCCAAATCAAACGCCTTGCTTGAGCCATCTGATATCTCATATATATCTCAAATAGCATGGTTTCATTCAGCTGAACCCACTCATAGCCAGCCCACCTCTCATCAAGTGGCTGTACACCTTTTAATATTTCCTCAAAGGAGGTCACTTTCTCAAGTTTCACTGGTTTTACTTCAGGCAGCCACTCCCATGTCTTTTTGGCAGGTGCCTTCATACCTCTCTTCACTGCTTTTCATGATGGGAACAACAGCCTACAGAAGCTCCAGAGTGGACAAGGACACCTATTTGTTGCGACTCAGAATCCCCTTAGGCTTTTTAGAGGGATTTTAGCCACTGATTTTAGTTGTATCCAGATAAACACTGACTGCATCCAGCTCTTGTTTTAAGACAGAAAATCTGTCTTGGTATAAGCCACATTAGTCTCGAGGCCTGCAACTCTGCAAGCGGAACCCCAGCGAAGACAAAACCTTGCAGAAGACACAAAGGTGTGTGATCATTCTGATATATTAAACCCTGTAATTTAGGGCACATTGGGAAACACAAACCTTTAGACAGATGAGAAAAATAACAAAAAAAGATTAAGATGGGGAGAAGGGAGGGGAGAGAAATGTTAAACCTGTGATTTGCCCAAGTTTCCAACAGCTCCATAATGGATTCCTGGGAATGGGATAACAGAGGCAGAATCCCATCCTGATCCTCTGGGTTCCCAGCAACCTCACCTCCACCGCTTCAGCCAGGAGTGGCTGCTTTTCAGTGATGGCCAAAATAATTTTTATAAAATCTGTTTAGTGCAGTGGTTTGGAAGGGATCATTCGGGGCCAAAACACACTAAATAAATAGCTTACTTTTCAATGTTACTGCAATTCTGCAAAAGATAAATCCTCCTGCAAGCTTAAATAAAGATAAAGACAGGTCGATGTTGCCCACCATTATATATTTTCTCTGTATGTTATCTCATTATAACTAACTCTACCTGGTAGAATTAGTTCATTTAAGTCTCTAGAAACCTGATTGATTCAGCTCATTAGAAACTGATGAAGAAAACTACATCTAATTCTGAAATGCAACCACCAAATGAAATTATTTGTTTCCCCAGAGAAACACCTCAGCTATAACTAATAGCATGAGAGGCTCAAGGAACCAAATTACATTCCAGCACACACACACACACGTAGAAAAAGAGACAAGAGCACAGTCACAGCAAGAAAAATGTCCTTGCTCCAGTTGGTCTGAGTCAGGCCTTTAGCATTTCTTTCACGTACTGCTTTGTTTTTCCATTGCGTACAGTCAGGGTGCCTGTTGAAACAAAGCGCTGTGTCTAAAATGGGAAGTCCATTTCTCAATGACAAAGCATCAGAATCTAGTCGAGTAATTCAGTGTTCTTTCTTGTTTTAGTCCCTGCTGCCCAGTTCCTCCTGAGCTCTCTTCAGCCCAAAATCTCGCATCATCTCAATGACTCCTGTTCACTGAGAGAAAAGGGCAGGTAAGGTTCCTCTGCCTTCCCTCCAATCACTAAAATGCACCATGAACTGGCTCCAGGTATACCTTTGTCAGTTAGTTCTATCCTATCTGCTTTTACTTGCTACTAAGTCTCTTGAAAGGGCATCTGTTCTCAAGTAACACGGACCCAGTGCAATAAAAATGCATCCACGATTACATGGCCAGCAGAAAATCTTCAACCCTCCCTCTTCCCTATCGCCTGGCAAAACCAAACATCTATACAGTTCCCATTGATCCCAGTTTGGGATGGTAATGCAGAGAACAGAGAAAGAGATGCACATCTCTGCAACAGAATGCCTTACAAGCTAATGTCAAATACAAGCAACATTACTCATGAGTTGAGGTTCATAAAATACATTGATATCTTTGAATGACAAGCCAAATAGAAAAGAAATTTCTGTATTAAAGTCAACCACTTGGACTCCTGCATTGCCATCAGTTTTCTTCCTAGCTTCAGTATTCTGGCAGGTAGAGTCATTTCTTTATACATAAAGATCTGTCTATACATTTTCAGTCATTTGTTCCTGGATTTCCCACCAATGCTTTAGTTCAATTAAAAGTGTAAACCACAAAACTGAAAGGTTGCAATGTCTTTCACTCACACTGTAGCTGTGTGTGGATATTGTACCTTCCTATGGGGATTTACAGATCACCACACCTATCCGGACACTGAAACTGGGAGACAGAGCTAAAGCTCATAAAAAATGATGAGACACATCGCAATGACATCGACAGGCTCTGGAATGAAGCTTTTGTGTTGTTGGGGGCAGGAGGGGAGGGGGAAAAATGTACCATTTTTGTAAAAATAAAAGCCCTGGTTATAGATATGAACATTTAGCTTGAAAACACATAAATAAAAACTGTCAAAATAATTCTCCCAAATAAGGTTGGAGGATGGGGGAGAGGATTGTGCAAAAAACTAAAACCATTTCTCTGGCTCTTCTGCATTCATTCAAACAAAAAAACAAAAAAGCTGGGAGAGACAGAAAAAAAAAGCAATCTCAGACTTTATTAGATTCCATCTTTCTTCAGACTTTGTCCGAACTACATCAGATTGGATTCCATCTCTTGCTCAAACATTCTTAACCTGAATTTCTGAAATTGCTGTTCTTTATTGTGTGAGAATAATGCAGCCATTACAGCACTGACATTTTCACTGAGCGTGCCTGGACTCATGCTCAGTTCACTGTCACACAACAATAGCCAAGTAGATAAGGCTATATGTAATCATCAAAAGAAACTGAAGCAAATACAATAGCACAGGCCATTGCAGGGACATTTTCAGACATATTAAAACTTCAGAAGAGCTACCTTAGCTTTGGTCTACCATTAGAGCTGCTACTTAAAGCATCCTATCTAAAAATGTACAGTAACCTTTAGAGCACATTACTTGTCTTCAGAAACTGCTTGCCTCAGGTCATTTTGTCAAATTTTCAGTATCTTTGGGTAAAAATACTCCAAGCTGCATGGTTATATTGATAGTGCTCTACCCAAGCCCTAAATAACTCTTAATTTCTCAGCACCGCTTTATTGTGTCTTTCCCAACAGGACCTAGGCTAAGGGCTCCAGTGTACTGCGCGTACAGACTCATGAAAAGAGCCACAACAATTGTTTCAAAGGAAAAACTGCAGCAATGGATGAAGATTCTGCCTGGAGTTTCCCCCCTGACGAGTCAAGAGGAGAAAATGGGGGACAAAACTGATGGCCTGTATCTAAAGAGCATTCCCCTTATCCCAACAATGCATCTGATATATGAAGCATATTCTGCAACCCCTCACCTTCAGATCCATGTCCAACCCACAGTAAATGGAATTAACACAGAATCACAGAATGACTGAGGTTGGAAGGGACCTCTGGAGATCATCTAGTCCAACACCCCTGCTCAAGCAGGGTCACCTAGAGCACATTGCACAGGATTGCATCCAGGCGCGTTTTGAATATCTCCAGAGAAGGAGACTCCACAACCTCTCGGGGCAACCTGTTCCAGCGCTCTGTCACCCTCACAGTGAAGAAGTGTTTCCTCATGTTCAGATGGAATTGTCTGTGTTTCAGTTTGTGCCCGTTGCCTCGCGTCCTGTCGCTTGGCACCACTGAAAAGAGTCTGGTCCCATCCTCTCGACACCCTCCCTTCAGATACTTGTACACGTTGATAAGATCTCCTCTCAGCCTTCTCTTCTCCAAGCTAAACAGGCCCAGCTCTCTCAGCCTTTCCTCATAAGAGAGATGCTCCAGTCCCCTAATCATCTTTGTAGCCCTTTGCTGGACTTGCTCCAGTAGTGCCACATCCCTCTTGTACTGGGGAGCCCAGAACTGGACGCAGTACTCCAGATGTGGCCTCACCAGGGCTGAGGAGAGGGGGAGAATCACCTCCCTCGACCTGCTGGCAACACTCTTCCTCATGCACCCCAGCATACCATTGGCCTTCTTGGCCACAAGGGCACATTGCTGCCTCATGCTTAACTTGGTGTCCACCAGCACTCCCAGGTCCTTCTCCGCAGAGCTGCTTTCCAGCAGGTCAACCCCCAACCTGTACTGGGGCATGGGGTTATTCCTCCCTAGGTGCAGGACCCTGCACTTGCCTTTGTTGAACTTCAGGAGGTTCCTCTCTGCCCACCTCTCCAGCCTGTCCAGGTCTCTCTGAATGGCAGCACAGCCCTCTGGTGTATCAGCCACTCCTCCCAGTTTTGTATCATGAGCAAACTTGCTGAGGGTGCACTCTGTCCCTTCATCCAGGTCATTGATGAAGAAGTTGAACAAGACCGGACCCAGTACTGACCCCTGGGGGACACCACTAGCTACAGGCCTCCAACTAGACTCTGTGCCACTGATCACAACTCTCTGAGCTCTGCCATTCAGCCAGGTCTCAATCCACATCACTGTCCACTCATCTAGCCCACACTTCCTGAGCTTGTCTATGAGGATGCTATGGGAGACAGTGTCAAAAGCCTTGCTGAAGTCAAGGGAGACAACATCCACTGCTCTCCCCTCATCTACCCAGCCAGTCATTCCATCAGAGAAGGCTATCAGATTGGTTAGGCATGATTTCCCCTTGGTGAAGCCATGCTGACTACTCCTGATCACCTTCTTTTCCTCCACATGCGTGGAGATGGCTTCCAGGATGAGCTGCTCCATCACCTTTCCAGGGATGCAGGTGAGGCTCACTGGCCTGTAGTTCCCTGGGTCCTCCTTCTTGCCCTTTTTGAAGACTGGGGTGACATTGGCTTTCTTCCAGTCCCCAGGCACCTCTCCTCTTCTCCATGACCTTTCAAAGATGATGGAGACTGGCTTAGCAATAATGTCTGCCAGTTCCCTCAGCACTCGTGGGTGCATCCCATCAGGGCCCATGGATTTGTGGATGTCAGGTTTGCTTAAATGATCTCTAACCCGATCCCCCTCGACCAAGGGAAAGTCTTCCTCTCTCCAGACTTGCTCTATTGCCTCCAGGATTGGCCTGAGCAGTAAAGACTAAAGCAAAGAAGGCATTCAGTAACTCTGCCTTCTCTGCATCCTTCGTCACCAGGGCACACACCCCATTCAGCAAAGGCCCCACATTTTCCCTAGTCTTCCTCTTGCTGCTGATGTATTTGAAGAAGCCCTTCTTGTTGTTCTTGGCATTCCTTGCCAGATTTAATTCCAAACAGGCCTTAGCCTTCCTCGTCGCATCCCTGCATACTCTGACAACATTCCTATATTCCTCCCAAGTGGCCTGTCCCCCTTTCCACTTTCTGTAGACTTCCTTCTTCTGGTTGAGTTTTGCCAGGAGCTCCTTGCTCATCCATGCAGGTCTCCTGCCTCCTTTGCTTGACTTCCTACTCATAGGGATGCACTGCTCTTGAGCCTGGAGGAAGTGATGTTTGAATATTAACCAGCTCTCTTGAACGCCCCTTCCTCCTAGGGCCATAACCCATGGGATTCCTCCAAGTAGGTCCCTGAAGAGGTCAAAGTTTGCTCTCCTCAAGTCCAGGGTTGCGATCCTACTTGGTGCCCTGCTGCCTCCTCGCAGGATCCTGAACTCCACCATCTCATGGTCACTGCAGCCAAGGCTGCCCCCGACCTTCACATCTTCCACCAGTCCTTCTTTGTTTGTTAGTACGAGGTCCAGCAGCACACCTCTCCTTGTTGGCTCCTCCACCACCTGTGTCAAGAAGTTGTCACCAATGCTCTGCAGGAGCCTCCAGGACTGTTTGTGCCTAGCTGTGTTGTCTTTCCAGCAGATATCAGGGTGGTTGAAGTCCCCCATGAGAACCAGGGCCTGGGATCGGGAGGCTACTTCCAGCTGTCTGTAGAAGGCCTCATCAACTTCCTCTTCCTGATCAGGTGGCCTGTAGTAAACACCCACAACAGTGTCACCCATGCTAGCCTGCCCTTTAATCCTTACCCATAAGCTCTTGACTCGCTCTTCATCCACCCCTAGGCACAGCTCAATACATTCCAGTTGCTCTCTCACATAAAGAGCAACTCCACCACCTCGCTTTCCTGGCCTGTCTTTCCTAAAAAGCATGTAGCCATCCATGACAGCACTCCAGTCATGCGAGCTATCCCACCATGTCTCTGTAATGGCAATAAGATCATGGCCCTGCGACCGCACACACATCTCTAGTTCTTCCTGTTTGTTCCCCATGCTGCGTGCATTGGTGTACAGGCATTTCAGAGAGGTGATCGAGCATGCAGCTTTCCCAGGAGGGGTAAAAGAGGGTCCTCCATAGCCACATCCCATGCACACTTCCCTGGCTGCATTCACCTGCTGGAGGCGTCCTGACTTGAGCAGTCTTTTGCCAACTACCCTGGCACTATAACTCTCCCCTTCCCCCATCTTTCCTAGTTTAAAGCCCTCCTTACCAGCTTGGCCAACCTGTTGGCAAAGACCCGCGTGCCCCGCCTCGTGAGGTGGATCTCATCTCTTGCCATCAGTTGTCGATCTTCAAAAAGGGTCCCATGGTCGTAGAAACCAAAACCCTGTTGCCAACACCAGCGGCGCAGCCAGTCGTTAACCTGGAAAGTCCGTCTCCTCCTCCTCTCATCCATCCCCCTCACTGGCAGGATTGAGGAGAAAATGACCTGGGCTCCCAGACCCTTGACCACCATCACCAGAGCTCTGAAATCCTGCTTGATGGTCTCCACTTTGCCCTTGGTGTCATTGGCACCCACATGGAAGAGCAGCAGTGGGTAATAGTCCGAAGAATGGACGAGCCTAGGCAGTCTTTGCATGACATCTCTCACACGAGCCCCCGGCAGGCCACAAACCTCTCTAGACATGAGATCTGGTCGGCAGATAGATGCCTCCGTCCCCTGCAGCAGGGAGTCCCCCACAACAATCACCCGCCGCTTCTTCTAGGCATTCCGGCAGAGCACAGGGTCTGTTGTCCCAGGTACTTCCCTTGCAGCCATGCCCATCTCCTCCTCATCCTGGAGGGCACTAAACCTGTTCTTCAGCTGCAAGTCTTCGGGAGGAGTAGGAGCCTTTCTCCTCCCACAAGCAGTGACCAGTTTCCAGCCTTCTTCTATGATGTTATGATGTACCGTTTCACACGGCACAGAGCCCTCCGGCAACTCCACTGCTGCAGGGGGTTGGGACTCCTGAAGCTGCACAGTCTCTGAAAATACCCTGTCTATCTCTTGCTCGACTTCCCGGATGCTGTGCAGCCTACTGATCTCCTCCTGTAACTCCCTTACCTGACGACACAGCTCGCCAACAGCAGCACACCTCCTGCAGGAGAGCTGACTGCCAGCCCAGGCCTCCCGGAGAGGCCCCAAGCACTCCCTGCAGCCTGAGACCTGTAGAGCCGCATCTACTGTCAGAGGGTCGGTCTGGGTCGCAGCCTCTGACACAGCAACTCCAACAGCCACTGGGGAACTTGCTGTGCGGTGTGTCACAACCATAGCTGCGGAAATGTACACCACAGGGAACAGAAACGAAGGTTCCTTCGCGCACCCTTCTGCGCAAACTGCTGCGCAAACTGCTGCGTCTGTTCGCTGCCTCTGTTAGCTGCGCTCACAATATGAGAAATACACAATATGAGAAATATGACTGCAATCAGACCCTTCCATTGAGCCCAAATAAGAACCCAGAAGGAACACAAAAAGACAAAAAAACTGCTGCTTTCTCCGTCAGATAACAAGAACGGTTGAACTTGCTGGCTCATCCAATATACTGTACCATACCAAACCAAAGAGACTGGCTACCAGTGATAATACTGATACATCACTAACAGATATTCTACAGTGCTTCTTATAGAGCACTATGGCAAGGAAACAGAGGTAAAATTTCATTAAGGAATGAATGCATACTGATTACCCACAAATCTGTATCCACCAAATAAAGATCTGACATCAGTCACTTGCACACTTACAGAAACTGCAAACTCTTTTAAGTAGTATCTTGCTTCAAATAATAGTCATTACCGGTTGCTTTAGAGAAAGATGCACAAAAAACATCAGGACATATCCTCTAATAAGTTGACCAGATGAAAAATGTCTTGCAAAGTCCTGTCTGCTGGCACTTTTCTTCAGGTCAAAGAATAGGGGTTTGGTTTACTTATGAACAAAGTGCTCTTATGTCTCTTACAAGAGTTTGATCCTTATGACTATTGCTCAGTGCTTGGCTTCACTGGTATTTTGTGACCACAAGTTTTATCACGTAAATGGAACCAAATGGGTCACAAGTATTTTGCTTCCTCAGTAGAAAACAGATTGCTGCACACTTTAATCTGCTCCCAAATTGTCAGGTGCCCTTGGATTGTCTCGTTGTCCTCACTAGCAGGCAATTCCTAACAGTAACACGGAGGGGCTGGTTTTCATTTGACTGCCAGCAGATGCAAGTTCTTTCTTCCCCTTAGCTGGTTAAATGTGGGCTCCAGAAAACAGAAAATGGTCCTGGGAGGTTCTGAATACAGCATCTTGCAGAGATTTTGGCTTAAAAGCCTACCACATACAAGAGCAATTTACCATATCCATTCTAGGACCAGGTGACCTACATGATTCCCCGGAAAATTTTTTCCCTCTGGTTAAGTTTTCTGATTCTTCTTACAGGAAAGTGTTCAGTCTGGAGTGAAAGACTGAAATGTATTTAACATTAACAATTATTTTCAGGCTACAGCAGTCAGGCATAAGCATGCCTACCTACAAATCAGCTGTTTTTTTCTAGCTTATAAGAGCAGTAATGGAAATAAATGCATTACAAATACAGATAGGGCTGTAAATAACAACTTATATTTTATAGCTGAATATAAATAGCAGGACAGAAACTCCTGAAACAGATAAACAAGTCTGACTTTTGTATTAATAATGAATGTTTTGCCTTACATAGAAGTTTTCAAGCCTGATGGATTTCAAAGTGTTTCATAGTCCAAACACATAAAAGATTCAGACAATTCTGAACAGGGGACAACAGATAGCATAATGCATACCTCTCAAGAAGACTTTTTTTTGGTAAAAGGAACAACAGAAAGTTTGCCCCTCACTAAAAAGCCTTTGAAATATTTGCAATAAAAACAGTCTCTTGATTTGTATCTGTATGTGCCTCACATCTCCGAAATGGGGAGGCAGAGGAGTAAAACTGGGTTAAGTACAGACAGCAAGACAGGGATGATGATGATAACGTTAGCAAGAATTATGTCAGGACTGTGGAAAAGTGAGGAAAAGGAACGAGAAAAGGAAAGGCCAGAAATCTGTGCTGAAGTTAACACTCACCCTTGAATCTTACGTGGACTTATTTATTGGGCCTGTGCACAGAGAGTCAGAGGTGGGACAGCCAAAAGTGACATGATTCACAAATGAGCCATGCCACCAGGCCAAAGAGAGCTAAAAGAGGATATGTAAAAAGAACTACTGCCTATGGAGATTTCAGGGACATGTACACTGCATCCCCCACCCACCAGCTAAGTGAAAAACCTGTTGGAAGGACTCAAAACTGCCGAACTATTTTCCCTTTGAGTAAGCTTCTTCACAAAAAATGCCCAAAACGTCCACTACATTTTTCAATCTACTACATCCATTACAATTTTTTTTATTAACATATTTTGACTTGCAAAGCAAAAGTGGCTTTGAAAAAGAAAAGGGTAATGCACATAGTGAATGGATGTGGAAACCTAATGCAATTGGTAATTGATCTTGGATCAGGAAACAGCTTTCTGTTCTTGGCACTCTTCCCACAACTAAAGCTCCAAAATACTACAACTGCATGATGGAATAAACATTAATACTAATAAAAAGAGAAAACAAATGAGAGTAGCTACTTACCATGTACAAATCCTTGTTGATGCCCAGATATTTCCCATTACCACAACCAATATCAGCCACTATTGCCCCTTTTGGTAAAGACCTGAGAAACTCTACAATTTGCGGCCACGGGCTATGCCTGGTACTGCTGAAGTGTGCTGCAATCTCTTCATACACCCTGTGCACATGTTCCTGTTCCAGCTTTGAGGCCTCCATCTCACTGAGGGGAAATGAAGGTTGCCCCTGTCTTTGCTGTCCTTTCTGGCTGTCACAGACAGACGAGTAAACTAGAGGTAGAAACAGATAGGCAAACAAGAAAAATTTTAACAGTCATTCCTTGTTGGTTAAACTTATTTAGCAAAAAAAAAGAAAAAGTGGAATCTTAATATGCAACATATGCTTCATTCCTTCTTTACCTTTTAAAAACTGAAATGTAGGTCAAACTGCAGAGGTGTCTGATGACTTTAAAACAAGTAATCCTTTCATGTTTACTAAAAATCATTTGCAAAGTGATCTTTCACCTTGCTGCCCAATATTAACAAGGCTTGTGCTTTCAAAACTGAGGCATTGCCACTAACATCAAAGATCATGACAGCACTACAATACAGCCTCTGAAATTCCAGTGAAATTCTGTTCTGAGGACATAAATGGACTTCATTTCTGCATAATTGTTCAGCCACCTATCTATTATTTCTATTATTATCTGTACTGCCCTAAGGTACTTGTATCGCTCTGTCGCTGCAGATCAGAGCGATTCTCATTTTCTAACATTCTTATTTTCACAAAATTACAGTCCCCTTCAAATAAAATATATTCAAAACTGATGGTAACCTGAGGAACAGGGGATATTTCTATATTGTTTTGTCATTCTGGCACTTGAGGTCCCAATAAAACCCAAGATCCCAGATTACTTGTCTACCTCTGGACCAAGCCAAATGTCTTCCTGCACAGAGAAACTCCAGCAATCATATGGATGCAACCAATTCAAGCCATACGGTATGACTAAACTGAGCCCATTCAGGAAAGGTTTCCAGGACTGCCAAAACTACCCAAAGGGATACACTGATTTGCACAAGGTTTCACAAAAAAGCAGCATCAAAAAAGGTAGCCAAGACCTAGACTGTATTCCAGCCTTTGTATTAGCCTTAGATCCTCCCTCTCTGAGAGGAAAAATAACACAGCATTCTGGAATACATTTGCGTGGGTAATTTTACATGGCATTCTGTTTGGCAGTTCCTATATCCACTTTTATTTTTCAAGTCCAACAGATGAGATGGTTGCCCAAACCCATTCTGCCCTACAAAGTTAAGCACAGTCATGTCACACAAAGTTGTGCTTGGAAACAAGTATGCTCTTCTTCTCAATCACTCATCACCTCTCAAGTATTGCAATTTTGTTTAAGGAGAAACAATACCTAGAAAGTTTTGTTCTTTAGCATTTAAGGTTTCAGCTTTGGGGGTAAGCAGCTGTTTTAAAAAATATTAGAATGCATATTTTACACAGGGTTCAAAACAATGCTTACATATTGGTGGTAAACAAATAACACTTTTGACTTAAAGATCACCTCATGACACTCACTGCAATTGCAAGGGCTTCTCCTCACTTTCCTGAATGTAAATGATGTCCTTGTTTCCCTTCGATTTAATGTTAAATCTCCAACATCAGCAGTGATTGTTCCAACCTTCTGTCCAAGCTCAGATGCTTGAATGACATCATATTTTCGGGGTGTAATCCTAACACACAGTAACATAAAACAGAGAATAATTTTATTTGCATCAGAAAAAGGTTGATCTTTTTAAGAAGGCAATTCTTAAATACTGTGACAAGTGTGATTGCAACATGCTATTTAATGTACTGCTGCTTCTAAGTTTTCAACTTATTCAGCTTCAGAGAAAAAAAAGAGGTGCCAACACATCAACCAATGAGGTTAATTAAAGAGACTCTTTATTTGCAAGGAATTACACTTCCCTTCCTTTCCTTCCCTACCTTCCTTAAAGTTCTGTTGCTTATTTTCCACGACTATCTGAAACATATTTGTTAAAGATAAAAATACACTAGTAAAAATAGCGGCTATGGACATAAAAGAATAGCATTGACTAGTTCTGCACTAGCAGATTGAATTTTTTTGTTACAAACCAGCCTCTTCAATGAATTCTGATTTGCAACAGCATTGCCTTTTCACTTTTTCACTGCAGAAGATGCAAAGAATGCAGCACTTTGGTGATATGCTAAAATGCCTAAAGGGAGTAACTACACTGCAGATCATCTTTCTTGACCGTAATCTATCAATCAAGTGAACTGAGCAGAGCACCTTAAATTACTTCTGGATTTGGCACAGATTTTAATGGAAAACAAATACATTTTTGCAAGGATAAAATTCATAAAATTAAAGTGATTTGGAACTTCTCTGGGGTGACAGAAGTTTCAAGTAATTTTGTGAAGAGATTTACATTGTGAAAAGGTACCAAAAATGTGAATTTTGAATAGCTCTGCTGAAGATGAATCTCTCTCAAAGATGACAAGAGGAAAATGAGAAAGTAAAATGGGAAACTATGCAAAAGGGAAGAGATACAGCTGCACCCACATGTGGTTTACCATCGCTTGCACATGGGATAAAGTAGATACTCTTGGAACAAAACTGAAACTCTTTAGGGAAATAGCTTAGCACTTCAAAGCTGTTAACTGTCACACTAAAATGTTTCCTAACTTATTCATCAAAGAGATTAATGCAGAAATTTCCTCAAGACAAAGAGACCGTCTCTAAGGAACTGGCCTCACAGCAAAGCCCCTTCAGAATTGCTGACTTCAAAGCACTTGACTCCGAGCAGGACAAACTCACAGTTTAAAACTGACTTCCATATTGGTTAGCCGAATTTAACCCTCGTACATTGAGCCAATAAGGGGAAAGTGTCTTACATCTTTTAGTAAAGCACAGCATTCAGTTTCAGCTCAAATTTCTATTGGAACTTTTTGGCAGGTCATGTGAAACTGCTGATCAGTGCCTGTACTTAACCAAGAGGAGCGATCGGCTTGCCAAGAAGGCTGCCTGATCAGCATTCCAGTGCTTCCTTTATACCATCTTCCCTATCACAGTGAAGCCGATCTTTAATCCAGGCACAGGGAGAAAGAGTGCAGCACCTGCCTGGAAATCAGGAAGCAACAGATTAATATTCTGTATAAATCTTGCACAGAGGAGACATGGAGCAGTTCTGAAGATGGAAATCAGCCACAGGAAGGATGGGCTCTAATAAAAAACTGCCATGTCCCACAGCAGTCAATGGAGCTATGATAAAATAATAATGTGAGACTTCACCAAGATTTTGTCCACAGTAGAACTTCAAGTCCTGAGATTTTGCAGACTTTCCATTGGATTCTGTGTTTACATCAAGTTCTTTTTGTTCCTGCAGCAAAAAGCTACACATGCAAGAGCTAATATCTTCAGAGAGATGTCTTCTTTTTCAAGGTGCTACAATTTCAACCTACATGATTTCCTTTAGCCTGGGCTACGAAAAAGCCTCTAGATGAAGGCTGAGCTGAAAACAGGATTCCCAGTGTTCAAAAATAAAATGCTGCACATCATCCTGCTTGGCACAGACTTGATTTGCTGTTGCAGGGTCAGGAATGGTGGTTTGCCAGATTATCCAATCAAAAAGGAAACTCAACAGAAAAAAACGTAATTTTACTTTTACCAATGAGACAAAAAGAGGACATATCCTTCCACATTTCCTTTGTTCTCCATGATGAAATAGTATAACTTATTTCTTAACTGTATCTCTCTCTTTAAGAAATGCATGTTTTCAAAATGAACAAAAATCATTTTTCTGTGTACCTTGTTAATAGAGTTAAAATAAAGTCTCTAATTCCTTTGGCATCCAAATATACAAATTGAAAACATTTCCAGAAAAATTCTAAAACTGAACCTCTTGCTCTAATTTGATTTGTGAGGAGTAGATAAAAGGCATTACAAATGATTTTAAATATATCCTGACATTATGTATGCAAATAAATTGACTACACTTGCTTGTAGGATGATTAATCTTGTTGATTGCAATGCCATGCTTCACTAGCAAGCTACGTAAGTCTGTTCTGTTATCTCCACTCTCTTTAGTGTCCTTCCTTTCAAATGTTATTTGCAGAAAGTGTCCACTTAGCAATAAAGTCTTCACCAGGTGAAGATGTGATCCTGAGAAATACCTGGTTTTAAAACGAGCAAGTATTAGAGAAAAAAGAAGGTAACTGGAACAAAATTAAAAGGAAGACATAAAAAGGGGGTATTACCCCTTCTGAAATAAAGAGATCCCAGTATCTATTTACCCCAACTGAATATCTGGCCCCACTACTACTTTACAAAATATTTATCATTCAAAAAAACTATTTATAGGAAAGACAGATAAGCACTGGGGACAGAAATAATGGTACATGGGTAGATGGATTTGGGATCTTCATTTTGAATTCAGCCTGTACCTTTGAGTCTCAAAAGATAACCATCTTTTTGAAGGTACAAGTGAAATTAAGTAATGATCTCATCCCAGTTCTTAGTAGGCAGGTACACAACTGCAACTATCCCAACTAGACTGCCTGCTGGCAATCACTGTCAGTGCCCTGAGCGCATCCTTCCTCCTCCTGGGGGTTTGGCTGCCAGGGCTCAGAGCCAACTTGCGCAGAGCACAGCTGGTGGCCATGAAGAAAGCTGTCGTGAAGAAAGCCAGTGGCCTCAGCAAGGCGTACCCCTCCTTCCCCTGGGAGCTGCTTCTCGGCTGAGATTCCCCCGGCCTTGCCTGAGCTACAGGCCCAGATGCATTGCAGCCGTGTCCGTGCCTGGCCAAGACCCCGCAGACTCAGACCCGACCCATGGACCAACTGCCCAGCCCAGCCCCAGCCCCAGCGCTGCTCAGCCATCACGGGGCTGTGTCGACCCCAGTTACTCTCACCAGGCCTGATCCCAACCCCAACCCATGGGCCTTGGCCTGGCCCAGCCTCGGCTCATCCCTGGTTACCCTGCTCCCTCGCGGGGCGGTGGGACAGGCCCTGGCTACGAGGCCCAGCCCTGCTGCCACCAGGAGCCCCACCGATACCGGCACCTGGAGCTGTCAGCTCGTGCTGTGCCCTGATAAGGACAACATTGAGGCTAGCAAAGTCATTGAAACGGAGACCAAACTAGGTTCTCAGAGTCGTAGATAATCCTTCCAAAAGAAGACTGACAGTATTTCACAGAACAGAAGCTTATAATAAGAAGCTTAAAATGCAGGTATCCATGTTCGATCTTGTACACCAATAAACAAAGGGCTTCATTGCCCTGGGCTTCTGTAATGATGCATGTCAGAAGCGACAGCTGTTTTTTATAAATATTTAATTTAATGAGGGGTATAAGTGGTCTATAAAAAATGAACAATGTAAAGGTCACTGGGGAGTCCTTATTCACCCTTCTTCACACAAATCAACCAGTAAAATTAAAAGGCAGAAAAGGATTTGGTGTTTAATTTACACAGAATATAATTAGTCTCTCCACTACTGTAACCAGTGACTGTTTGGGTCAAACAAAGGAAGAAACATTTCCCCTGGGCCTTTCTAATATGAGGGTTTACATATTCTTCTGAAGTGCACTACTGTCACTCTCAGAGCTCACCAAGCTTTTACCCTTTTTACCAACTTCAGTGCTCCTATTGTAAGTATTTCCCCATGGTGCACGACTTAAAAAGAGTGTATTTCATCTTCATAATAAGCAAAGCCTCAAGACACACTTCAAGAATCTCTTTTTCAGGATCCCACACCTGTTTAGAACAACGCAGCCTTATCAGTAGTCCAAGTGGCCTTAAGGCAACTGGAAAAAGCTCAGGGATACTGTCCTTTGTGCCTGCCCACGCCCTCCAGGCAGAGCAACTCAATCTCTTAAGGCAATCCTCCTCAAAAAGACTTTGACATATGTGATACATTCAGAAAAGCTGTGTACTGAAAAGAGGGAAGAGAAATGGTGAAGCTAATTCCACTACCTTCAATTCCTTGCCAGGTTAAGTCATTGAGGGCTTTGACACCAAAGATGAACATTACAGCAACTTCTGAGTGAAACTTAATTTGTGACAGTAGGAAGAAACTGCAGCTCAGGGACTGCTGATTAGCTTCCCAAAACTAGCAATTTTTCAATTTAACCTGAGCAGCATCTGGGCATAGGAGGGAATTTATATAGTTAATTATAAAAACTCTACTTCATTTCTTTCAGAGCAATTTTAAATACAGAATAACATTAACAAAAACAAACAACACATATTCTTCTCCTATTATCAGCAATGCAGGGGCATTTACATGTACCCATGCGTCCACAGGTATCTGGATTCTCCAGCCATCACCAGCAAACTGCGTCGGGGCAGCATAATTGCCACTGTATGGCCATCGGGGTGTTTGAAATCCATCACAATCTAAAAAGAAAAAAGAACACCCACCACAAATGAGTATAACTTTCCCATACACATGCCAGCCATTCTACAGTTCTGGCTTTGTCTGTGCAATGCGTTAATCAGAATATTGCCATGAAACAGCTACGTACTTCCTAGGGAAGCAAAAGCCTCCATGTCTCTATCCTGCACCTTTAAGATGTCTGACTTTCAGAACTGTGTTCAAAAATCTGAGGCAATCACATACATACACACACACATACATATTTGTGATTTTAATTATATGCATAATTATAATATATATAATTTTACAAAGTATTATTAAAATAAATATTGGGTTTTATGTTGTACTTTCACAACGATAGCTTTCTTTGTGAGAATCTTTGTGTGTTTATCCACATAACATTCTTACGAGGTAGGAAAGGATGATTACCCCTCCACCAAAGACAGCTAGCTAACACAAAGACAGGGGTCATTTGCTGAAACCCAGGCATCTAAAAGTCAGGCATTTAGGTTAAGGCAGTCATCTAGTGTCTTTCTGTAAAGTCTACACAGACAGAGACAGGTAGGTATCTTCCAAAGAGTGATTCATCCTAATTTAAAGTATACAGCTAAGTGGTGTGGGATGACCCTATGCCCTCTGAGAACGCCTATCTGCCTATCCGTTCACAGCAGATCAAGCTGAGACAATTAACTCAGAGTAGATACATAACATTTAGATAACCAGTATTAGGTAAGATGAATCATTTCCAACCTGCCCACATTCTTACAGAGGTTTGCAGCACAGGTACACGCGGTCTCCCAAGATCCAGACTAACACGCCATCTACCAGATCATCCTTTTATTATTTGCCACCTGGCTTCTAGTCATAGCAATATTCTGAAGCAACACTTTCAGCTTTATTCCAATTTCACAGCCCAGATGGCAGTGCTACATTTTGCTTCTGTCTGGGCTAGGAATGTTATCCTTTTACACTTCCCAAATGAGAGAAAGTCTTGCTGTGGAAAATAAGCAGCAGGTCATTTAAGCAAGCCAGGTGAATTATGGAAGATTTAGCATAAAAGAAAACTGATCAAAAACTATTAAAGTCAGTGGCTCCAGCTACACTGGAGAATGAACACCATGAAAGTGCTTCCATCTGATTTGTAACCTACTAAGCGTATAATTTAAAAGCAGACTTATTACAGTATGCCAGATTGAAACAAATTAAGCAGTTCTGCTTCTCTGTGCAGATGTGTTTAACAAAGAGAAAACAATGGTGCAATGATCAGCTATTCAGCCCAAAAAAGCACAAGACAGACTACATAAGCAAGACTGTTTTCAACACTACAAATTACCACTTACAACATTAGCTGTTTAACATTGTGCACACTGGAGCAAACTACAATGACAGTTACATTTTTAGGAAAAAAAATGTTTATTTATACTGTAGTACCACCCACATAGAGTGACACAGCTCCTTCTCCTGCTGAACTATCTAAATTTAAGGCAAGAAATGACAAGTGTGGCAAACAATGGGGCTGAAAAGGGAAGAGATATATGGGGGGAGCGGGAATATGCTCACATGGTTACAGAGCCTACCTAAGTGCTCTGATTAATGATTATGAAACATTTCAATAGCTACACAAACAGATAAAAGACAGTTAATATAACCTCTCTCCTTTGCACTTAGCATTTTCCTCTGGGTCTCCTCAGAGAAGCACAGCATGAGGAGGGAGAAAACTCAGTGGCTTCACAGATCAGATGAGGAGGCTGTCCCATAAAGCATGGCTAAGTGCAAGCCTCTGTTAGAAGAAATAGCTATCTCTGGCAAGGCAAAGAACGTCAGAGGATGACTAATCAAGAACAGCAAGTATGAGAAGGAAAAACATGAAAAGAAAAGAAGTGGGGAGGGCAGTGGTTGGATTAAATGGATGAAATGACATCTCTGTGTTTTGCCTTTCTGGCTCACTGCTGTTGGGGGAAAGGTGTGAGAGGGTAAGATAGGGACTGGGTTCTTCAGAAGAATGGCAGAATAAAGTGAAAATGAGACTATCCAAATCCCTTCCGAGAGGTTGTTACTCTGGCCCTCTCTCTGGGTCACTAATAGTACCAAAGCTCAGTTCTTGTGATAACATTCAAGAATTGCACTTTCTCTGAGGGTCAATAACTGAAACCTCTACAGGGTCTCCCACACTTCCCTTTCCTCTCTCTCTCTCTCCAGAGAAACCTGGAAGAGGAACTCAGTCCCTCTCCCTTCTATAGGTGCCAGGCTGGGAAACTCTGTACAAACCAGCTGGAAACAGTTCCTCTGACAACCTGCCTTCTCAGCTGGTTTACTTCACAAATCTCCAATTCCTCTTCTCCCACCAATGGTATGGCCCCCGCAGCCTCTTAGCAAAAGATGTTCCTCAAATCCTGTCCTGTTAGCGCTTGTGCATCTAGAAAAGCAGAAGTTCAGAGTGCTCTGTAACAGATAGCATGTTGGGAACGGCAGGCCAAAAACTGCCCCTGGTAGCTGGAATTTTAGACAAAAGTGGTTGGAAAACAGCAGACAGTACAAGAAGAGAGCGTGTAGTCCTGGCTGAATTTCAGGAAAGCTAAGGCAACAGGAAACCAATTTCTGGTGGTACAGGATTTGAGACTGAAAAACAGGAGATTACATATTGTACAGAACATCTGGCAAGCCTAGTCCTCACCCAACCTAGGATCCCAGCTCCATCCCCACACCCTCCTTTTCTGTGGAGGAAAAGCTTCTGCACTACCACCATCTCACACTGTGTTGCTGTGACAATTTGGGGAAAAATATAAATAAATGATTAAGTCACTTGCAAATGAGCAGCTACATTAAGTAATCAGAGGTAAGGGGAAGAGTTAGAAATTCAAATCCAGAACTGACTTTTGTTTATGTAGCAGTCAGAGATCCTCAGCTAAAATATATTAAAATTTTGTAGTTTTTCTATTAAGAACAAATTTAAGATTGCAATTCAGACAAACAACCAAATTGAACGAACCCATTACAAACATTTGAAGAAAATTACTGCAACTTCTACACTTATATTTCATTCTTTCATCTAGAATAACTGCACCTGAAGCCTTAAAAACTAAGCAACAGTACTTCTGCCATTCTTTGTCTATGGTACAGTAAAGAACACTTAACCCAGAAGGGTTTTTGAAGAACTCTGTTTTTATCTCTGAAAAGCCTATTACCGACTGCAGTAGATACCATTCCCACATTCCTATGTGCGTCTTTATCCTGGCAGAACATTCTAAGTTGTCACTGTCACATACACACACACATACACAAAGAAGATTAATGCATTTTGTACTCTTTTTAATTTACTAAGGACTCGCAATCAATAAAGCAACTCTGCTGCTGCTGAATCAATCTGCCTCATGACAGCTTTGCTCCACAGGAGCTATTTCCAATTACTATTTTCGTTTTTACCGATTTTCTTTATTCTCTTAGGTGGCAGAGTCAATAAAGATCAAATTTCCAGCTAGCCCATGGTGTATCTCCCAGGAATCGCATTCAAAAATAAAAATAGTGGATGCTTTGATCTTACACAGTTTTTACCTTCTTTCTTTGCACCTATGGAAAAAAGTGCCTATATATACCAAAATCTTGAAAGAAACACAAACAGCTAATAATACGTACTTGTAGATTTAAATATCTTGTCATGATGCCAGATTATTTAAAATAGAATGCTCATGACAAGGGAGCACATGAAGCAGTAAACAGCTTTCAAGGATGGGTAAACATCAGAGCAAAGCAGACACCCACATGATGAACACTGTTCCTCCAGGATAAAATACAGCAAAATATAAAAAACAGAAAAGAATCCAACATAAAAGAAAAAGAGAAAAGTACATTTTTCTCAACTCCTCAGGGAATGCAAAGCCTGCACTGCCTTTCAGTGCAGTAGGACTGCACCTCATGAAAAAGCAGCAGGATGGAGGTGAATGACTGGTCTATCAAATGAGTAATGATCCAAAGGCAAAACAGAAATAATGCAATGGGACTATGAGGACAATGTCAATAAGGTTTTCACTGCTATAGTGCAGAAGGACAACATTCTGTTTTTCCTAAATTTTGTCTCTGATGCAATTTGTATTTGGTGTTAATAGAATACCTTAGACGAAACACTTAAAGCTCAGAAAAAAAAAAAAAGGACTGCAAGAAAGTACAAGACGGAACATTTTTCAAGTATCTGATATCATTTGCTGAATTTTCAGAGAGCTAGGACACATTATCGGCCTACAGTTTCAGTTTCCCACATATAAAACAGATGAAAAAGAATGTCTGCTTCAAAAACACATGAGATTTAAAGTACACACAGAGAGCTCAAACAGAGCACTGGGGCTCTATGCAGAGAGAGAAGTGAGTCTGCTGGTCCCACACAGGACTGAAGCAATCAATCAATAATAACTTTCACAGTGTCATTATATTCACTACAAAAAATATACTAAAGTCCAAAATCTGGAATTTAGGAAGATCCTGAATTTTAAATGGAAAGAAAACGGGATTATCTTTCCCAAATAATCCATGTCATAGGAAATGTACCTTATGTAACCTACACTGGCTATTTGCCTCTTGTATCATGGTCTCTAGTCACACTCCAGAAAATGAGTGCAGTATCAATAATCATGGTGATGAAATATTTCAGCACTGCCTACCTCAAAATCTCTCAAAACATGCACAGGCCTCCCCCACATACTATCTCTTGCTAAACCTACTTATCTATTTAGGCACTATCGTGACACTAGTCCTAATACCTAGTTAATTTACTTACTATGATTTTGGAGAAAAAGCCTACTCAATTTTTCATCCATGTAGTTAATTACTATCTCCATGAATTTACTGTATCGTGTTAACTTTCTAGATTATTTCTTTTTAATTGAGGTCTAGAATATCAATTTTTTAAAACTATCTCAAAATACTGACAGTATTTCATTCTTTTCTCTCTGAGGTCTTACCTTGCTATTAATTTCTTGATAATCACAAGAAAAAGAGTGTATCCAGTGAACAGAATACAGGATACCAGTATCTCTCCTACCATGCCACCGACTCCTTGATCCAAATTCTCTTCTTGTCTGCAATCTGTTTACAAGATTCAGGTAGTGCACAAGAACAGGAAAACTATCGCAATTTCCAAGCTAACTCCTGTTGGACAGGGGAGTTTCCATTCCTCTGCAGGCCTTGTCTCAGCTGGAATATACACCACTCTGCTTTTGTGCTCAAGGATGCATCTCACCAACTACAAGGTGTTAAAAGTGCTTCAACCAGCATAAAGCAGACAAGCAGAGTTGGGATATGCCATTAATTCTTGCACTGTCCCATCACCAATTGCTGCCACGGGAGAATGACTGCAGTGCTGAATTTGTGCCACTTCAGATACACCCATATTGCTAAACAAAAGATGGTCAGAGACAATTTCCAGTCACAGAATCACAGAATGGTTGAGGTTGGAAGGGACCTCTGGAGATCATCTAGTCCAACACCCCTGCTCAAGCAGGGTCACCTAGAGCATATTGCACAGGATTGCATGCAGGCGCGTTTTGAACATCTCCAGAGAAGGAGACTCCACAACCTCTCTGGGCAACCTCTTCCAGTGCTCTGTCACCCTCACAGTGAAAAAGCTTTTCCTCATGTTCACATGGAAGCGTCTGTGTTTCAGTTTGTGCCCGTTGCCTCGCGTCCTGTTGCTGGGCACCACTGAAAAGAGTCTGGCTCCATCCTCTTGACACCCTCCCTTCAGATACTTGTACATGTTAATAAGATCTCCTCTCAACCTTCTCTTCTCCAGGCTAAACAGGCCCAGCTCTCTCAGCCCTTCCTCATAAGAGAGATGCTCCAGTCCCCTAATCATCTTTGTAGCCCTTCACTGGACTTGCTCCAGTGTCCTGAGGCCAAATGACCAATACTGGCTCAGGTCCACACTGCTTAGAGCTGGCTCCCTCTAGAGCAAAATTTCCTATTTCTTTTGTATGTCAGGACATTATCTATGGCCTTTGAGTCTTTCCAGATCATTACCTGCATTAAAATTCAATGTTTGATATTAGAATTCTGCATCAAAGACTTCCAGTCCATATAGCAAAAGGGATCAGTTGCATTACCACTGATTCTCTTGCTCTTCCAGCACAGGTATAAATTTCTCTTTTCTGGAAAATGCTATCCAATCCCAGCATATAACCTTGATGTTCTTTTGTGAATACTGAGACAAAGATTCAGTCAAGTCCTCAACAACATCCAGTTTATTAAATTTGGCTAACATCCCATTTTCATCCTTTAATAAATGGCCTCCCTGGCTCTTGGCTTAAACTCTTTCAGGACACAGAAAGCAAGAGGCTAATGCTGTTAGTCTTCATTTCATTTCTTTTATTGATTTAGCCTTCTCCGCAATATTTTCCATTCCTTCAGGCATATGCCTTTCTTTACATATGTGGGTGATACTTCACTGACGTACAGGGAACTGCATCCACCCACACCAGGGCAGAATGTGTCCCAAATGTATGAAATCTATCATTTTCCTTTCCTGATACAGTAGGATTTGTACTGTTTGCACTCTGAGTACAGTTCAATGGAAGAGCACGAGGACACTGTTATCATACTGAAAAGGCAAAATCATGATCCTAGTGGTCTCCAGAAGACTCAACCTGTACAAGATATGATTCAGACTGCACAAGAAAGCAGTTTTGTATCCTTACATACATCTCCTCAGACTTGCTCTGAGTGTATTACTCTATGTCCTGAAAGCAAATACTCATTATTTACATGTTTAATGCTGTACAGAATGTCTACGGAGAAAGCACTAACCAAATCGTTACACCACAGACACAGCTGTTATGTGCAACTTTATATGCAAGTATGATGACATTTATGGTGTTCTGGTGCACACAGCTGTGTATGTGCAGCTGTGTATGTGTATGTGTGTATGTGGAATATTCACAATTCTTTCACACATGCTAAAAACTTGTAAACTCTCAAAAGAGATTTTCGGTATCTAAGCAGAAAAGGAAGGATTTCAGGGTTTGAAAAGAACATACCATCTTTTTCATATCACTGATCATCTACAATATCTGTGAAAACATACTATAATCAGTAATTTCCATGTCACCAAGGTTACAAATGCATGTAACAGAACTCTCTTCACCCCTAATCTTGTTCCCAACCCCAGCCTACCTGTACATTTTTCATCCTGTCATCACTCATTATAATTCTTGATCACAAGCTTTCTGAAGCAGAAGCTCTCCAAGGAACCGTGAATAGGGTATCCATATAATACAAATAATAATTGGTACAGAACAAACCACGCATTGGCGGAGTCAAAAAACATTGCCAAATTTGGAATAGAAAATGTCTATGGTGAATAAGGGAGTCCTTTCCAGCAAAGAGGACCTGAAATATTTAGGTTCAGGATGGTACTCTTTCACAATGTGTTAGTGTGGCACAGATCCACAGATCCACTATCTGTTGTATGACAGTCCAAGTCCTTACAGGTTCAGGATATTTCACAGCATGGATAAGACATTCTGCATGTTCATCATCCTGTTTAGTGGGAAACCTTCTTCCCTCACTCTCCACAAAACTCTGAGATGTTCATCAAACTCACCTTGCTCTCTCATCTCTGGAGGCCTCAGCTTTCTGCCTGTAACACTGTAGGACTGTAGGAATCCAAGCTAACTGTAAGTCGTAGGTGGGATTTAGTTCAAGATTAAGACATGTATACTTCGGCATCTACAGGTGTATGTTTAAACTCCTATTAGGTCACTGAAACCTGTGGAATGATTCAGACAACCAGACACTAGATGCCTACTTCAGAATGATCTGAATTATTCCCCTAGATTGAACTGACTTATCTCCATTGATTACAGTGGAGCTCAGACATACAGTGCACATGTATACACTTACTTCTACATGCTGAAATTTAAGTGTCTTAATCCTGGACGGAATACCATTGACAATGACATATTATTAAACACGGTAGCCAGCTGTATGGATTCAGCAGGTGCCCCAAATCCATTTAAATCAGTCCTACCTTAATTAAAACCCCTTTCTGCACTGTTACCACCACAAAGTCATGTCCCCCAAGTACTACTGCGCATGTTCCCGGTATATAAATAGCCCAGCGCAAACAAAGGTCAACTAGCACGTCTCATAACTCTATTAAACAACCGTCCCAGAGACCATTATAACAACAGGGACTTACTAGAATTCAAGACATCCAAATTGTGCCTCTCCTAACTCTTGCATTGTACTCACAAGAGCCAGCAAGACACAGTTTCTAATCCACTGCTACAGAAATCCCCAAATGGCCTGTTCCTTAATCCGCTGTATCTACATTGTACAAAGGAAAATCTCCTGAGGAACCAGGATCTGGCCCTGAATTTACAAAAATGGCTTAAATACTTAAAGAAGAATCATTCCTTACCAGACAAAACTGTATACTCCTAAAAAAAAAATAAATAACGAAAACCACCTTCTTTGTCAATAATGCCTCCAAGGGCCATAAAGTGCAATTCAAAAGACAGCATGATGCTGAAAGACTTCTTTAAAATCACTTCAGGAAAACTGTTTTATCTGTTCACACAATTGCTACTGTGTCATACCCAGAAGGTACCACAGATGCCTGAAATATACATATTATTTTAAAGTAGATAAAACAAGCAAACAGAAAAAAAACACATTTTAATGTTTGGGTAGGCAGTATTCTAACACCTCTGACTTTGCTCACAAGCAACATCATGTCTTTGTTCTCTCATACCCCTCATCTGCTTCACTAGCCCACTAAGTGTCTTCACATACTGTAGCTGAAAGTTATACGAAAGGGCTCTACTAGGGCCTCAGCATTTGGCCATGAACTTACTATAATCACTTACATACACAAAGAAAAGTCATTCAGCAGCAAATAAAACTATGCTCTATTTGGCTGCAGACACTGCATCTTAATAATGTAGTAAACATAGCCCAAAAACAACATGGCACCAGTCTGCCAGCACAACACCATGGCAAAAGATCGCTTTTCATCTCAGAGATGGACTCAGGGACTTAGAATTAACAACAGAATCTCACCTACGCCAAGAGAATGCTTTTCTTATTGTGCACGTTTCAACAGAAACGGGGAACTGTTTCACTTGCTAAAGGCAGCAACGTATAAAAACTTAAACTGACACCAAATCTCACACAATCAGTGTGCGTCACAGAACTTAATTCAGCACCTGTTCAGGGAAAGGCTGGATGAACAGAAAAGCTATTATCTAGATCTGGAAAGATAATGGCACACAAAACACTTAGGCTTGAGCTAAACACAGTAGAACGTGCTGTTCATTACTGCAGGATGACAAAAGTGGGACACTTAAGGATGAGAAGGATACTGCAGAGTGATGTAAGCAGTAGCAGAGGAGGAAGAGGAGGAGCAAGAATACCTCCCAGGCAACTGAGAATAGTGTCCACTTTTCCCTGCTTTCAGCTGCGCAGCCAACCTTTGTTCCTTCCAACCATTCTTCTGCCATCCTAGCAAACAGAGAATAGCTGCATCTGGGTCTGCCCTGCACTGCACCCAGAGGGCTGCCTTAGACTCGGCCACTTTCTCCTGCCTAGAGCACATCTCTCTCTACCTTGATTTAGAATCTCTTTCTGTCAAGTATACCAGCATCCCAGGTTTGAAAGCTCCAGCGCACTTTAAACAGCACCTCACGTAGCTGACTGGCACATGGGTAGGTTTTCTATTCTGAATTGCAGGTAAGAGGTCAGTCCTCAACTGCTCTGTTGCCAGTTCCTCACTGAGAATTTCCAGAAGTAAATTCTCCTGAAATAAAAGCTCTGGGGAGACACCACTCCTAAAGCACTACGCGTTGCTGACAGGAAGAACAGAAACACTGTACTGCAGTACACAAGATGCTCAGATTTGAAAAGATAGTATAAAGGCCGACAGACTGCAAACTCCATTTGCTACACTTTGGTTGGTATTATCAAAGTCTGGTTCAAGCTGAGACAATATGCCACAGCAAGAGCTTAACAAGTTAAGCATGTTTCTTTGCTTACAGACTAATTGTGATTGGCTTGTGTTTTGATTAAACCATAGCTCAATGTATACCTGTGAATTTTTACATGAAATTTGCCACAGTCTTAAAATAGGCTCCTATAGCAATAGAGAATGACGCCACTGGCTAATGAAATTAGGTTTCTCTGTTGAATTCCAGGACTAAAGTACTGCTGAAAGGCAACAGCTACAGATAACGACTTTTTAGTGCCCTAGAGTTCAGCCTGTTTGCCGTTAATCTGTGGCAGACCCCAGGATTCCATTTCATGCACCAACTACTGATCTTCTAAAAATAATACAGGAAATAGAAATAACTTCCACTGATAAATCTCTCCCAGAAATTAAGACTTCTTAAAAAAAAATTTAATAACTCTATGCAAACAACAATATAGAGACTGCTAAAGGTAAAATACAGCATTCCTGTATTCCAAGGATGACATTCTAAAACCTGACTTGAATATAAATTGAGCTGTAGGAATATTATTTTAAAGGTAAATTGAAATACTGTATTAGTTTTGTTCTGCTACAACAATTACAACTGTCACAGGAATTAACAGTAACTTCATATTTAAATAGTTAATCTGTACCCCCCACTGAAAAGTAGTTCCTGTGTCAGTGATGGGTACATGGGGGAGTGAAGGGGAAAAAGAGGAAAAAAATGGGTTTTAGCTTAAAAAGAACAGTATAGTACATCAAAATCTAATATTTCTTTGTAAGACTTTTATCTATCTTCATACTTTCCACTATATGAAAACCAATTAGAAGTCTCTAAAAAAGCCTTGGAATAGCAAGAGGCTTTTTAGTAAGTACGTTTGATTCCACTACAAAATTCAATCTATGTATTTGTGCATCACAGTAAAGCCATAACAGCCAGACATCTGAGAATTGGAAATGAAATGATGCTGCTTCAGCATACAAAATAAGAAAGGTTAGAGCAGCATGCTACAGAAACAGCAAATAGCTTGGAAACAACGGGTACTCTTAAAACAGAATCAAGTTTATACATGAATTATGCAGAAGTTTTCCTTCTTTATTCAGCAGATGGGATTGCAGTCAGAAAACCAGAAGACATGTTGGAGAGTTCAAACATTTTAGAAAATGTTTCACTGGCAGTAGGATTTTGGTGTGATTGTGAGAAAACTAACTGGAACTATATGACATTTTCATAACATCTCTGGGCATTTTTTCAGTGTGATATTGAGTGGATTTGGTTTCCAACTTATTTCCCCCTAATTTCAGTTTCTTTTGTCTCTCTTTCCACACTCCCCTTGCATTCACTGCTGATGCTGCTGTCCAAGGAGTTAAGGCCAACAACAACAACGTCCTTCCTCCCTCCCTTTCTTGACACCAGACATTCAAAGAGAACAGAGAATGCTAGGAAAAGCAACCTACTGGCTGCAAAGAAAGCAAAGTGGTAGAAACCTGGAGGAGCCCCAGCTCTGCCTTCTCCTCTTAGCAGCCAAAATAATGGGCAACGTGCACAGAAGAAACATAAAAGCACTCCACTAGCTGGAGCAAGTCAACTTCCTACTCTAGCAGAGCTAAAAGTAGGACAGGAATCCTATCTCAACAAGTCACAGCACATTCTGCAGCCTGATCCTAGAGCAGTCAAACTGTAGGTTGCCCTTCCTCAGAGCAGAAGTAGGAT
The DNA here is from genome assembly GCF_036417845.1 of Apteryx mantelli. Taxonomy (NCBI): domain Eukaryota; kingdom Metazoa; phylum Chordata; class Aves; order Apterygiformes; family Apterygidae; genus Apteryx; species Apteryx mantelli. Next base: position 19,148,734 of record NC_089978.1, read on the forward strand.
TCTCACCAATTTAAGAGTTAGCAGGCCTGGCACGCTGGGGAACAGCTTTATGGAAAGGCAAGGGAGATGAGAGGGTTCCTTCTTCTGTGGAGAGAAAGGAAGGCTGGTACACATCCTACCAAAGGGAGAGACAGGAGGCAAGTTTCCCAGAGTTGTTTGCCCTGTACGTGTTCACCAGTACTGAATGCCAGACCTCTGAGAATCACAGACAGGGACAACTCATACAAAGAAGCAGCAGGAAATTGGAATGTCTCACCAAGATGGAAGGGGGGAAAAAAGAGCATTTTTTAAAGACAAAACTTTCAAACACAGCTTCTCGCTTAACTTAGCTTTGTTTTTGTTCCTCCCACATAGCTGAGGAGGGAGTGGGGAAGGTAAGACCTCCATGTTTCTGTCTTGCTTTACAGCAAATTACTGTCACAGAGTTCCTAGAGAAATGATGCAAGGATCATTGTTCTTGGGTCAGTTCTGTTTGAATGCTCTTCTTGTAGCATCTCAGTGCGAATCAAGAACAGTCAGCAGATTCCTAAAGCACTTGAGAAACAAATGCTTGTCTGCATTAGCTTCACGGTGGGTGTCTACTGTTACCTTTGGCTAAAAGAGGAGTTAGCCTAGAAACAGCCAAGGCTATGGAAGAGTGCAAGCTGGTGATAGGCACTGCAGCACATGGACACCTCTGAACAATTTACATGAAATAGGAAAGCAAGGCTTTCAAGAGCCTTGGAAAGATTAAAATAACTGATCAGGTGGAAACATCAGCAGGACATGTCTATGTCTGTGAGCAGAATCCTTTATGAAAATGTGAAAGAGACATCCAGCATAGAAAGATAAAAATTCAGAACAGCATGTTACTGAATATCCATTTTTGCCTGAAAAGACAGTAAGACTATTATAAATATCATCACAAAGGGATGCATGCTTTGTTGCTTATCTTAGAGGGCACAATTCTATATTCATTCACATCAACAGGAAGCTCTCCCTTGATTTTGACAAGTCTTGTATCCGATCCAACCTCAATGACAGTGCAGTGTGGTGATGACACGGACAGAAAGAGACACACAGGACATATTTGTACAGAGTAAACATGATAAGGACATTAGTTTCATCAAATAGCTGGTTGCTTTTCTTGTCCTTGCAAGAGTCCAGCACATTCACACAACAGAGTGTTTAGCAAATTCATTCACCCATTCATTTACTGCATGCCTCACAACAACAGCAACACAGCTGAGAAGCCTAACATATTTAACTCATGGCACTCAAACACCTTTCACATGCAGAAGCTCTCCACCAGTTTCCAAAAATGAGATACCACCTTAAATGGAATAAATCACAGAATCACAGAATCACAGAATCGCTGAGGTTGGAAGGGACCTCTGGAGATCATCTAGTCCAACACCCCTGATCAAGCAGGGTCACCTAGAGCACATTGCACAGGATTGCATCCAGGCAGGTTTTGAATATCTCCAGAGAAGGAGACTCCACAACCTCTCGGGGAAACCTGGTCCAGTGCTCTGTCACCCTCACAGTGAAGAAGTTTTTCCTCATGTTCAGATGGAAGCGTCTGTGTTTCAGTTTGTGCCCGTTGCCTCGCATCCTGTCGCTCGGCACCACTGAAAAGAGTCTGGTCTCATCCTCTCGACACCCTCCCTTCAGATACTTGTACACGTTGATAAGATCTCCTCTCAGCCTTCTCTTCTCCAGGCTAAACAGGCCCAGCTCTCTCAGCCTTTCCTCATAAGAGAGATGCTCCAGTCCCCTAATCATCTTTGTAGCCCTTTGCTGGACTTGCTCCAGTAGTGCCACATCCCTCTTGTACTGGGGAGCCCAGAACTGGACGCAGTACTCCAGATGTGGCCTCACCAGGGCTGAGGAGAGGGGGAGAATCACCTCCCTCGACCTGCTGGCAACACTCTTCCTCATGCACCCCAGCATACCATTGGCCTTCTTGGCCACAAGGGCACATTGCTGCCTCATGCTTAACTTGGTGTCCACCAGCACTCCCAGGTCCTTCTCCACAGAGCTGCTTTCCAGCAGGTCAACCCCCAACCTGCACTGGTGCATGGGGTTATTCCTCCCCAGGTGCAGGACCCTGCACTTCCCTTTGTTGAACTTCATGAGGTTAAAATAAAACAGCTGAATTTAGTATATAGATATGAATACAGCTCCTTGGGGCTTCCACCTAAATGATACAGAAGCCACTGCAGACTGCACTTCTTCAGGAACCGACAGAATCCATGGCTGTATGATGGGTACAGCTCAAGAAATTTGTCTTATGGATCGGAAAAAAAATGCTATCAAGCTTAAGGAATTTCACCAGAGCCACTTGAACAAACTTCTGAATTCAGCATTAGGTTGTAGTGATTAATTTTAATGTCTGCCATTTTTGCCAGGGAACATTTTGGTTCTTCCAATCTAATCTCTTTATAAACAATGATCGTTTTTATTTTATAATTTCACCTACTACAATTATGCTGCTAGCATGGAAAGAGGAAAAAGGTTGTTCAAAGTCTTACAGCCACTGCCAGAATAATTTCTCAAATGCTTTATGACTTCCCTTAAAAGAAAAATAGAGATGTAAATGTAAGCAACAAATTAAACTGAATCAGCAGCCTACCAAGATAAGCAAAACATGATTGGGACCACACACTTAATACAACAATACCCGGGGTCTGTCTACCTTGCTAAAACTCATTCAAAAACACAAAACAGTTGCTAACTAACTGTCAATGGCTGGATACAATCTAGACTTTCTAAAGGCTTCTGACAAAATCTTTCTCAAGCAACTATTACAGAAACAGCTAGTGCTACAGCAGCGACAGATTTCTATTTCTTAACCAAGACAGATTAGAAATAGATTAACAGATAAGAAACAAAACTGCAGGAATAAATTATCAGTCTGAAAGAAGGGTAATAGCAGAGTACCTCATTCTATCAGTTCTAGGATTACCATTGGTAATGCATATTTCAAAAGGTCTGGTGGGGTGTTTCTTTGTAATATTGCTCTGCTTCCAAGGTTTATAAGAGCCACTGCTTTTCTTTTTAGGTCAAGGCCCTTAATATCTGCAGGCGAGGACATCCTGAATATGCATTCAGATGAACAGAAGATAGGAAGAGGTCAGGGATTACCTCATGTTCTCAGCCTTCTCGTTTAACCTTGAGCCATGAATCTGGCTCAAAACCCTGAAGCTTCTCTTCCAAAGAAGTTAGGTCAGGGGCCTAATCAAAGGCACCGCAGCATCAGTTCTCAGTGTTTATACTAGCTTTCTGCCAGGACAAGGCACAGGGATAAGAAGCAGAGCAAGGCACTCAAGGTGGAATAGTAGAGGCCTAGGAGAGGAGAATGACAAGCCTGGAATATTCACATCAGGGCTGGATATTAGGAAAACAGGACAGAACACCGTAAATAGAGCAAGGTGCCAACTCGACATAATATAAACCCTTTGGGAAAACAATGATTATGCTTCACCCTCCGTCATGAGGATAGCAATAGGTGTCCAATGGTAGTCTTCAACAGGATGAGGCAGGGCTGAGAGGAGGAAGGACTGCAGTGTATCACTAACTACTGGGAGTAAGAAGTCTGCAGCCAGAAAAGGAAAATTCTTTTCTGGGTTGCATACTTTCACACAACTCAGAACATCGTAGAAACATTACCTCTGTATTTCTAAAATTTTAACAAATCAAGGCTTATGTGACAGCATGTTAAATGGCAAATTAGGAAAAGTGGAAGAACAGAAATCTCAATATTGATCAAGCTCTTGCTGCAATCCCACAAAAGGGAACTTGACATGGGCTTCACCTAGAATTTTTCTGAGACAGCTCCAAACTTTGTCAGGCCTCTCAGATGAAATATTGTACAATTATGTATCTCTAGAGACACCAAATGGAGGCACTGAAAATAACATCCTAGTCAAATCAATACAGAAAACACTTAACAGAAAGAACTGCTCCCTGTTTTGCAGCACTCTGTTCAAATTCATGGGAACAGGGACATATGGTTTGCCACTAAACTTAATAAATCACTTAGGACAGATTTTAACCCACTGCCTTTCTTTTCCTACTATCACAACTTCTGAATTACAGTTATATTCAATATAACTGAAGCCGTAATAGGTTTGAGAACCTATGTTGATGGCTAAGGCACTAGGTGAGGATGTGAAACACTTGTGTTTAGTCCCAGCACCATGGACTTCATGTTCATAAGCCAAGATATTTATTTTATTTACTAGCACCTGCCTAACTCAGAGATCCTGTAAGGACAAATATACCAACAACAGAAACGTTTAGGTTCTCCAGGGATAGGGCATATACAATAATCTAGGATTGCAAGACTTAAAATTAGCCATGATACAATACATACAGCTGCACAACAGCTGAAGGAAAGACAGAAAGATCTTTCCACAACTTAATATAAGAATATATGTGGCACTATGCTATCTTTTCTTCCTCTGAAGTATCTAGTTAGCTAACCTCAGAAAGAGGACACAGAACCAGCTGGGATACCAGTTTCTTTCTTTATGGCACATTTTATTTAAATGTGAGCATCTGTTGAGGAGAATAAAGAAAAGACAAGACATATGACTGTTTATATACTTTTTCCATAACGTTCTACCCTAATTTATTCAGGTGAAGATATTAAGTCACAATAAAGGGAAAAGGATAGAGAGAATGAGAGACAGATACCAAAGTTTGCCACTGTATATGCAGCTGCGACAATATATTACCAGTGTGTAAGTTTTGTATATAGAAAACTGTGATGGGAATAAAATTGCTAACTTGCATATTACTGTAGCAGACATTTACATTTTAAAATCAGATGAAGATCTAAGTGCACAAAAATATATTAAAGACATCATTAAAAGTTGTAGAGGTACCAGAAAGAAAAGCCATTAAACAATGCAACATTTTATGGACCACCGGCTTGTTTTACTATATGTGTGTTTTGACTGTCTGCATCTGAAAAGTACATTAATGGTCCATTAGGAAAAGGCACTGAAATTTGGGAGCTACCTAACAGACTGTGACCAATGCCCATGTCTGAAATATCTACAAATGGCCCAAGTCTGACTATTTTCTTGACTGAAATATATACGTTCCAATTTTTAACAGCATCATAACACTCCAGGCAGTCCACTTCTTGGAATGGTTTGTATTTCTCAGGTGATTAAAATCACTCTGCCTTTGGCCATCTGTTTCAGACCATCACAAAGGTGTGCTATAATATAATCATCTAGAAATGCACTGCCTATAGTGCCTTACTGATGAAGTAACAGAGGCTCTGTGCCAGAGTCCACCAAGGCCTGAGACCTAGGTAGAAAGGGATGTGAAATTACAGCAGCTCTAATACAGTTTTTATAAAGAAAAAAAAATTTTTTTTTTAAACTTACAAGGTCAACTTAGAAGCAGCTCTAAGTTGGACTCACCTACTGCTGCTATGCTGCTTTGAACGCTCAGCATGTATTAGAAAATTAAACTAAAGGACAAACTGCACCAAAGATTGATTAGAGCCTTTGTCCTAGAATCCCATGAAACCGCATGAAAGAAATGAAAGTTCTCATGTGCACTAACACGGAGGTGTTGACACTGTTAAAGATGCCACTGCAGTTAAACAGAGCAGAACATGCTATTTCAGAAACAAGGCTAAGCACTGAAGGGACATGAGGAAGTCACCCCTAGATAGGGTGATTCCAAAGCACAACTAATCCCACATGTTCTTACTTTTAGTAGACTCCTTTGGGAAAGTCGCTGTGGTTAGATGAACATGATCTGGCTCAGAGGACTGCATGGCAGCACTGGCATCCCCCTTTCAAGCAACAGAGAGTACAGAGGTGCCACTGCTGCACATGTGAATGGGAAAACTATTATTCCTTAGACTCACCCTCAGTCCCTGGAGTTCCACATTGACTAAACAACCTGCAAAAGGGAAAGAGGAAGTCTACAATTCAAAGAAATCTAGTGGTCAGAATACCCAGCCATGCTCCTCTCTCTGCCTAGAACAGCAAGACAAACCCAGACCAACAATCAAAGCTGTTGTTTTATAACAAGAGAGCCCTGACTATCAGTATACAGGTACAACTCCATATGCACACACACACTTGTGTCCTCCGCAACACCAGTGCCAGAACAAATAGCAGATTAGATCGTTCTCATATGGAGTTCACAGCTTGTGGATGTAAAAATTCAACACTTCAAAAGTCAAATTTTTATTAGCCGTTGCTACAAGCTTCTGTTATTAGCTTTCTTAGGCTTCTAGTTATCTAACATCATGTGAATATACAGCAATACAGCATCCCTGACGCAAAAGCACAAGACAGCTCCTTTGCTTGCTTTCATTGCTATATGTAAGTGTAAAATACAAGCACTTTCAGGAAAAAAGTAGGAAGATAGGAAGGCCAAGTATCAAAGACTTGCTACAGTAGTGTGTATGGCAGAGAAGTAATGCTAAATCTGTAAAGCAGGGGTAGGCACAGATGCAGTAGATGAATCTAAATAGAAAGAGTAGACTAATTAGAGGAGAAGGAGGTAGAGGACATGGACTCTATTCTCAGCCCTACTCTTGACCTGTTGCATGAGTTCATGCTAGTTCACTTTGCTGCTCTTCCATCTCCCTTCCCACTCTTTGACTGAATCATCTGCATGGGTTGGAAGCTGATGCAGGCTTCAGACTTTGACTGGACCCTCTATATGTAACAGATCTACATGAGCCTACTGTACTGAATGTAAATATTGTGGCAGGCTTAGGCAGACCAGAGGGAACAACAGATGACACAGGAGAAAATGGAATTAGAAATATCAACAGGAGTGATATTCTTTCTAATATGAATACAAAATGAAAAGAAGTCAATGAAGAACTGGATGCTAGGATTTAAAAAACAGGATTATTCCAGCACCAGTGGTATCACAGTGACATCAACATTTCATTGCAGTTGCTTATTTACTTAGCGTATCACATTACCTTACATGCCTGATAGTGAACTTGGATAAGTGTGATCAGACACCATGGAAAAGCAAATTAAAAATATTAAACAATATAAAAATGAAAGTTCACAATAAAGCATTACCAAAACATATATACAAACATTAAATTTACCTCAGCTCCTAAACTGAGAGAGATTATTTCATCCTCAAAAGCAGAATGTGTATCAATATGAGGAGGAATTCCTGTATAAGAAATGCCAAAAAAGTCATTATAATAATAGAGTAATATCTCTGCAAGCTCTATTTCTATAGATCTCCACATCAAAAAGTAGAATGTATGTTTGAACAAACTAAACTTATCGTAAAGGAGAGAGCTGCCTTCTGAAACAATTCAGGACCAGACCAGTCTATCATGCCCAGATTAGATGTACAGTTAACCCAAGGATCCTCTATAATCAGTGGAAAAAAATAAGCATATTTAGAAATCAGTCTGTCTAAATATTTTATCATGTTTTTCTGGTTTCTAAATATTTTTCTTTGGCACCCAAAGACCTCATTCACCCTCTGAAGATTCTTAATGCTCTCCTTGATACAGAGAGCTCCTGAGACAATTATGCTCTCTTCTCAGGCACCTTAGAACCAACAGTTACACAAAATGATTTTGGACCTTAGTTCATCTATGACCATGTATTTTTCTCTCAATCCCTTCCCAGAGCAGGAATCATCCCAAATGCTCTTTGTATTGCTAAGCAAATGACTCTGCTAAGTGTCTCACCTTCAGAATTAGGACCCTTTCACTACTAACAAATATAGGCACTAAGGGGGTCAAATCCTGCCTCTCCTTTGTACGTCCCAGGAGAACTCCGCACACCAACACTAGGCTAACCCCTGGGCAGTACATCTGCTGGGGTACAAGTAACCATGTACACTTGAGAATTTCCAAAGGGACAGCAAACTTTTTTTTTTTTTTTTTTTTGAATCAGCCAGTCAGAAAGGCACCGCCATTCCCTGGAGCGTGTGCCACACATTTTACCACCAAGTGCTGAAATAGCAGTCTGCAAGCCACCGCAAGATCGCAGTACGTGGTGGGAAGCTGTCACCAGCCATGGAGCAAGGCCTACAGACAACTCAGGAGAACTGCAACTACACCCTCCTTTGACAACATAACAGGCCCAGACAGATAAAGAATAACTCCTATTTGATCCAAACCAAAACATTTATGTCCGCTTATTAAAAAATCTGCCCACATTCATTTTGGACACTATCAAATTTTCTGAGTTAAAAACAATTTTTCCTAACAGTGTTAAGGCGCTGTAAAAAGCCTACTTATTATATGCCAGATTTCACCTCCAGACATAAATATTCTGAGTTCCATTACTTTTAATGAGATCAACACAAATGTTTTATGAGGCCAACACTAGTCTGACAGAAAACTGGCCAGACTTGAAAACTGATCCAAGGTCACGTATCTGTGTTTGCTTATAACTCTGATTCAATATAAAGTGCAAATTCTGCCTTCACATGCATGTTGAAATCAGATACCTGAAGCCATCGGCCACTTTTTAAAACTTTAAATTTAATGTCCAGTGACAGAATCTGGCTCAAAACACAGATACTATGGATATTAATCTGACTGTACTCTATGCTCATTCACATCCTAGCAATTTGCACTTAAGAAAGAGTATTTTGCTTTGGGTTTTGTTTTTTTTTGTTTTTTAAGTACTCCTTCTACTCCTGATAGAAATCTACAGCTCTAACTAATCTCCTCAGATATTCCAGCAACAGTACATGACTGTATCAGTTTAACAGACTGTCAGATACATAAATAAATAGGATCAGGTTTTCAGACTCCTGTTTGGCAGACTCTGAATTAACTATCAGGCATTAATTCTGAAAGGAAAGTTGTCCTTTCTTCCTAAGGACAAACTAGATATTCCCTAGAGAAGGGAAGCCAGATACTTAGCCTTGATGACTGACCTTAGCAAAAAGCAGAGTGTATGATTTATTCCCTAGAGGTGTGGTTAGAAGCAAATTTCTCTTCAGTTGTCTTAAGTTTGGGAAAGATTGCTGGAATAGAGTACTTTCTTATCCCTCAAATAAGAGAACACTGCTTGCATCACACTTAAGAGCCCACATATCACAAATACTAACAGCAAGAGCTGTTTCTTGGAGACTGTATGTACAGCACAGGGAGCAGGAGAGTTTGGAAAAGTAACTGAGAAATGCACTTAGGTGCAAAACCAAACATGACTATTTATTTCTGTATCTTTTTATGTTTAGGTTCTTTGCTATGGCTCAGGACTCTGAAACTCCATCAATTTCCATAACAATGGTATCAAAACTGTACAAGTTCCCCAGTTCAGAAGACAGTATGAAGACATTAGTTTCAATTCACCAATGCATCTCTGGTCACAAAGGTAATATATTAAGCAAGTGCTTAAATCCTGTCCCTCCACCAGAACCCATTTAGATGCTATTCTCTTCTGAATTTCAGTCGAGGTGAGGAGCTCAGACTTTTTAAAGGACAAATACACTTACCTTGTCCAGGTTCATACTGATTTACAGTCAGTTGATCAGGTTTATGTTTGATATACCCCCGCTTCAAGCACTTCTCCAAGAATAGGTTGCAAATTCCAGGGAAACCTAGTTTTAGAAACAAAACTGTAAGCAAGACGGCTTCTTACACTTTTTATTTAGAATAAATATAATATTTGGTCAAAATACATAGAAACAGCCTTGTAAGTATGCAAGGCCATCTTTAATAAAGACCACTCTGCATTTGCTATAACACATACATCAAAACTGTGCGCCTGATCTGCAAGTTGGATATATTTATAACATCTCACAATTAGAAAGGCCATTCATCCAAGCCCTCCACATTCATGAGCAGACTAGACCCACTGTTTGCAAATGCAAACTGCATTATCTCTGCACATAAATAAAAGCTTATCAAATCAGAGGCAAAGTTTCCACCAACCACAGTAATATGGGATTTGCAGTCAAGAAGAAAAATTATTATACAGAAAGTCAGAAGTTGTGTTAAGACCTCTCTAAAAGCTTTACCCTATAAAAATCTGTTACTGAATTAGATGCTGGATTAAATATTTCCAAATAAATCAGCTGAAGTTAAATCTGCTGTTTTTAAATCAGGAATGAAAGTTACAGTCCTGCACTGAATCTTTAGTTTGCTATTACACCTGATGACGACTTAACTGTAAAATTCTGTCGAATGTTATCCCCCATAAACATGTTAATAACAACCTCTTCATGAATCTATTGTCTTTTTTATTGTTTTCCCCCAGTGAAGTGTTTACCCTAGTTATGTTCCCCTCACACACAAAATATTCCAGCTGTGAGACCAGAAAACAGCTCAAATATCAATGCTCTTATGATTATATACAGCTTTACTGTTAGAACTCCAGTGCAACCAGAATCCATTTGTTAGAAGCTACATCCACCACTGTATATATGCATCACCTTAAACACTTATATTTAAGTTTTATTAGAATTTAATGCCTCATTTTACTATTTTTATATCTAAGACTATAAGATGACTCACTTGCATTCCTCTGACTCAGAACTCTCAACTCCAAATGAGTTATTCAAACCTTTTCAAGACTGCTTTCAGTTCAAAGGAAAATTGTTTTTTGGTGTGCATCCAGCAAGCTTCAAGCTAGTAAAGATAAGTATACACAGCCATATATGTCACAACCCCCCACAAACTAATATATAATTTGTAACATGTAATTGCTTTATGAAATGAAACTAAAAAAGAATGACAATTACAATCCCAAAAGCCATATTTGACTAGACCTCAAAAAAGGATAACAACCCCCAGCAAGTGATTAAAAACAAGCTTCAAGCACACACACTAATTACAAATGGATCCCATTCTGGAGTACTGTTTAGTGTAGTGATTCAGTGAAGGCTCTCCTTTAATTAGAATCTCACCTCCCCTTTAATTAGAATCTTACATCCATACCTTAGTGCGGCTAAAAGATTTATATAATGGTTTAAATATTGGTGTAACATAAATATTATTTAATAGGAAAGTTCTCACCTCCAGGCAAAGGTTTATCTTTATCAACATTGTTGCTATTATAGCAAAACTCATATCCAAAATGTTTTACTCTTCTATGTTTTAAAGTCTTCTGGGCTGTGAAAGCACACAAGTTTAAAATAAGATTAGACTACATAAAATAGTTCAGGCAATTTGCTGCTTGCCTATTCCATCTCACCTCTGTTAAACCTAAACACTCTTTAATCAATTGCTAAAACAACATCTGACCCTTATTCTTGATGGTACACACTTCTTTTGCAAGTACAAAAGGTAACAAGGCATCAAGCCATCACATCCACTACAGTCTGAAGTCACCTGCCTCTGTTTTTGTACATATAAGAAGTAGAGAAGTACCAATTTTACTGACGCATGTTTAATGCATCTTTATTCTTGCCCTGACCTCTGGACTAGCATTTGATTGTTACCTTGAATATACAGCAGGATCTTTCACTTTCACTAAGTTACATGTTAACTAAGGTCAATATAACCTTTTGCATTGTTCCAAGGAATAAAATTTATATAGGAACTTTGGAGTTAATTCCAAGAACAAGTCATTTTATTACTCGATTTAACTCCATAGGGCTCAAGCGAAAGCACAAAAGCATCTGGAAAGAGTATTTCACTGACCTCTTTTTGGTTTAACATAAGACAGTTCCTAAGTAGGACATCAGATTACAACCTTAAACCTTCACAGAACAAAGTCTTGTGGCTGGAATGAACTGTCTGAAAAAGACTTGAGGTGTCTGTGGATGGAGGAATCTTATTCAAGTAAACCCATTTCAGGATATCACTTTAGATCACTTGCCCCTGGTAGTTTATCACTTATGATATAAGACCCAATTTCTAAAATACAAAGAACAAATACACAATAATTTCAAACAACACATTTTCCAACATGCAGACTTCTTGTAAACTGAAAATGCAGAAAATACTAGTATGAAAATATTTTTGAAGGTCTGGATTTGTATGGTTTTGCTCACCATTTTGAGTATCTTCATCTTCTGTCCAGTCAATACTTTCCAGCATCCTCCTTTCTTCCTCTGGAGAAATAACCTTTTCAACCACTGTTAGGCCTGGAGGCAAGCTTGTAGGTACAACATTCTTCCAAAAAACTAGGGTGTATGGAAAAAGATAATACTGCCACTGTTTAGGGAAAATAAACCATGCATTCCCTATAGGTTACAGCTATAGGAACATTTACAGAAAAACAGTATAGCTGCAAGAATATTTACTTCAGTGATGCAACAGAGCCTTGATTAGTTTCTGATTTGGTGAATGAATGATCCCCTTTTGACATGATGAAACAGGATAAAGCCCAAATTCTGCATCACACAAAACACTTTCTAAGTTTGACTGCATAAGAACAATAAGACTCCATGCTTCCCAAATGCAAAACTGTCTGTTTTTCTGTCAAAATAATGATTAAAAATTTTCCAATAATTTCAGGAGAGATTCTACCAGCATTTCAGTTTAACTTCCAGTTAAAATTCACACTTTAACTTTGGTGATTCACCTCTGCTTGTAGCTGTCAAGCAAAGACTACCACTGAAATTTTAATGTTCCAATTACCGTTAACAGGGGAAAAAAATGCTTTTGTTATTTTCTATTATTTCTTGTATTCGATGCCCAGAGAAGCAACTTGTGATCAAATATGGAGGACCATAATGCTATACCTATTTGAACAGAAAATGTTGGTGACAGAGGGGCCTTCAGCTAGCTGTCCTAACTTTCTTTTTTTAATTAAAAGTATCTATCACTGACAGAATGTACAGACCAACCCTTTTCACTAGACACTACAAACTCATGGGAAGAGGTACATAGAAAGAGGGTTCCTGTCCTAAATAGTTTAGTCAGTCACAAAAGAGGCTGAAGAGAGCAAAAAAAGCAGAAATCTCACTGTACATATTTTCCTTCCTTCCAGTGGACTATCCTGAGATCTCTTGGATCCCAATTTAGCTCCTTAATCACAAAACCTTCATGTGCAGCATTGAATGGTCTGGAAACTACCTAAGTGACCACCTCTCTCCTTGTGCCTCAAAGTAGAAGGGAGTCCAAATTAGAGCATCCTATCATCAAATACAAGGAGAAAATGACATTTTTTTGGTGAGGTGTTTTCGATTCTGGCTTTAATTTTCTGTCTCTACTTATGAAGATCAGTGGGGTTTTAGCTATATTTATACTCTAAGAAGCAAAAGCAAAGGGAAGCAGTACTTTTATAGGGGAGCAGAACAACAATACCTTTTTCCACAAAATTAATATATAGAACAATATTTTGGCCAAAGTCCTCCCGTGTAACTTCTTTTCCATTGAGGGCATCAAAGGCTTTCTTGGCTTCTTCTGTTGTCCCATATTTCACAAATGAATATGGTTTATTCGGTGGCATTAAGAGTGTTTCCACCAATCCATATTCTTCTACTATTCTGAACAGTTGGTGTCTACTCATCCCATTACCTAGACCAGCATTGGCAACAACCAAGCTCTAATTAAACAGAAATAAAAGAAAAAGGAGAATTAGTGATTACTGTTGATTGAGCTGAAATAAACACTCTAACAATACAGCAGCTCTATAAAGAAAAATGGAGCAAGCCCATGAATACTCTTCTATGTATTCCACCAAAAATATTTATATTTCAATTAGCCTAGTATCTGAGGCTAGAGCATAGGCAACCTAGTCCAGCACACATTCTGGCATAAAGGCTTTCAACCTTTAGCAGAGATATAGCTTCAATTCTTGCATGGAGTTGCAAGACCACTCAAGCTTGGAACTGGCATATGTGTGTCCTCAGGTGTATCACAGATAAAAAGTGACACTGGCAGACATCATGTTGGAGTCCTCTAAAAAGGAACTTTTCTGGAGACCTGTTACTACTAACAAAAACAAACAGAAAAAACTTCCAAGACTGTGATTCTTTTTTTGTTGTTGTTGTTAAGAAAGGATTTCTCTTCTTTGCCAAGGAGTCTTTTCAAGCACACAGACTGGTATTCCCAGTCCCATTCCATGTCCCTCATATATCTGGAAGCAGCCTCTATAAACAGAGCATCTAGCTCTGCTTTAGCACTCTCATCTGAAAAATTCTCCCTCTTGCTTTTATATACAAGAGGGATCTGTGTCCCATCCTTAGTTAACACAGATTACTTCGAGTACAAGGCATAATTGCTTAATTTTAGGCTTTCATAGTGATTTATGACCAGAATTTCCAGTGACAGTTTGTAAGGACCATTGCTGGTTCGCTAAATATTAGAAGAAACACAAAAAATAGATTTTTTTAAAGGACTACTATTTAAGAAATATCCTTTGCAAAAACCATAGTCCTTTTTTAAATAAAATTAGAAAGTTCTTTTGAAATGTGAATAGCTATGTGCCATAACTAGATGTTCAGTCTAACCATGGAGGATAGAGAAGTTTAAGTCCCATTTTAAAGGCAAATGAGGATGCAGTCTTGAAGTTGTGATTGAGCTTTGGTGACTCCATACAGCTAGCAACAATTTACTCAGATTGTCTCCACGTAACACCTTTCCAGAAAACTTTCAGACAATCTTTTCCTTAAAGTCTATAAACGTTCTGTGACCTTTTCTGAAAGCAGCTGGTAAAGTGTTCAATCGTTTCAAATGATAGCATTCTACTTCTCTAAAAGACAGAAAATTAAGTTTAAAATTGAAGAGAAGGATTTAATAAAGAAAAAGATGACAGTATTTTTTTTTTTTTTTTAAGTGAGCACACCTAAGTTACTACTGAAATTGTCTGTTGTGGTGGCTCTGTTAACACTTTTTAGTGCAGCATCAGGCCGTCCATTACTGATCAAATTTTTCAAAGATAACTACATTAGTGAGTACTGTTATTAATACAAATTCCAGAATGTTACTAGTGGGGAGGCCCTTCATGTAGGGGAAATGAGGAGATTCAAGTGTTTTCACTGACTATAGACACTTCATCTACACAGACCTTGACTACAAAACAGCAGCACATGCAGCAACTGATCACACTCTTGTGACTGAGCAATGTCATTACAACCAGATCCCCTGCACTAAGCCTACCAGGATTTTCTAGAGTCTAGCATCCATGAGGAGCTTGTTGGACCCAAAAATTATTCACGTGGGTAGATTAGATGGATAATTTGGTACCTGGGGCAGTGTCAAGGGAAACAAATCCTGGATCACAGACCCACCTGCAAGCAACACTAGAGAAGGAAAAAAAAAAAAACACTCCAAAGAGCTTATGATTTTAGTGTATGCTCACATGGTACGAAATCTCAGTGAAGACAAAACCCAGTTTTATTAGGAAAAAGTATAAAGATTTGATATGTTTCTGTATTTGAATGGGAAGAATTTGCAAGATCAAGATGAACAGAGTAAATGCTACAGTACTAGAATATGTTTCAAACCAACTTAGCATCTCCCCACAGCTGACACAAAGAAGTCAAACTCTCTTATATCCTCCCTCCCTTCCTTTGCTCCTGGCTGCAAGTTCCTGCCACTTACCTTTTGCTAGCACCAGTCAGTATTCACCAGGTACCTCTCTGATCTGCTGTAACTCTCTACCGTGACAGAAAACTGACAGATCAAAAAACTGGGTAGTTTTCTGTTAGGTTAGGGAATAAAGGGGATTATAGAAAATTTCATTGAGTGTCCTAATGAAGACTCCTAAAGAGGAAGAATTGACCTCTCTTGTCCCCTTTTATGCAAGGGAAGAGAATGTTTGCAAGGGAAGAGAATGTTCTCCCCTTTTCAAGAGCTGCAAGTCAGTCAATCAGTTCAACTCCCACAGAATCACAGCCTAAATCAATTTAGGTGAAGAAAACAATGTAGGAAAGATTCTAAGATAGACATGTTTTTAACAGGATGTGTAGATGAAACATATTGATGAAAAAGTATACAGGAAAAAGGTACAAAGCTAAAAGCCAGAGAAGAAGAAAAGAAATCATAGAAAGAAAGAGAAGAAAAGTCTATCTACTTCAGCAGGGTAACATTTTCCATGCTTCATCATCCTTCCTAACCCAAACTATTGTTTCAGACTAAAAAACTTCATCCAAAGACCAGCAAAGTCTCTCCACAGACATTAACAGCTCAAATATGGTTCTGCTTTGGAATCAAAGAGGTATAGTTAACCCTCAGTCTCAAGAAGGGCTTTCTAGAGAAGAACTGCACTTCAGAAAAACATAAGGGCAGTTAGGACAGATAAGCAGCATTTTCACATTCTCATTGTTGGGGCCCTTGCGGTGCTTCAGATCAATAATCTATATGAGATATAGAGCATGGAACTAACACTGTTTAGGATTAATTGCTTAGCACAACTTGCTTAGCCTTAGTAGCTAAATTTGCTGAAGCCTTAGGCCTCAGGCTATAGCCACTGCTACGTGCTTTGAAGTAGTCCACCAAGGACACTGGTGCAGCTGGAAATGATACATCCTGAGAAAGTACAAATAAACTAGCAGAAGCCAGTGGGAACCGAGGTTAAGGGCTAGACAGCTTTGCTAAATAAGTAGCAAGGTACAAGGCATGATCGCTGCGTGCGTGATCGGTGCCATGATTGGCTACCTGTGACATAATCTGCATGGTGATTGGCCTAGCAAAGTGTACGACTGCACAAACATATATAAGATGGGCAAATTGCCGAATAAAGTTGGAATTGAACCTGCATTCTGTGAATGCGTATGATTCTTTCCCGTCGCTCCCGCGGACCGCGACACTCATAAAAATCAGAGCTGCAAATCACCTGTGTGGCATGGGAGACGCACTCAATGCCCTCATGTCTCATCAGTGTGTGCTGAGCTCTGACCTGCTTCCTCAATACCTTCTTCTTCATTTTATGAACCTTCAGATGATCTTGACTGGTTTTGCCAACTTCCATGCTGGTGATCTGAGAAGCAGAAATAATAATACATAGTAAGTTTCCTGTTTGAAGAATGAAATACCTCAGTCTGCTCCAGCAAACTGCTCTGCTATAGCCTCCCTGTCCTATAAGTCATCTTTAGGGTAGTAATGGGACTTCTGATAATTCCAGGTTGTGATATGTGCTAATTTGTTGCATCAAAGTGAGAAACAGCCTTGGGAACATCTGTGGGAACATCCTACAGCCTGTGGTGGGGGGCATGTACCCCGCCTGAGAAAATTGAGCTGAGCTAGCGAAGCGGCAATGTTAGTTTAGATAGCCTAATATGGCACACAATGCAGAGGAAGACTCCAGCCTTCATCCCCACGACCACCAGAGGGCTGAAGAAGACCCCCTAGCAACAGCCGGCGCAACCACAGAAGTTACAGGAGGTGCCCCGTATACCCGGAACTGGAATCGCATATAAGGAGACTGTGAGGGGGGGTTGCGCGCGCCGTTGGTGGAGCAGGAGACTCCCCCCGGCCGCCCAGCGCTGTTTTGCTTACTTGTGACTTGCTCAATTATTTTATAAATTGGAATTTATGCAACCTGGCCCCAGTGGTTGTCAATTTGTCACGTTTACCTATAACAAGGTTTTATGAGCTATTTGGGGCTGACAGAACTGAATCTGCACATTACTGTCCTCCTCAGTCAACAGCACAGTCCTCCCCACCTTAGAAGCTTTGTTATTAAACTTTCTTTTGTTAAAAGGCTTCCTCCCCAAGACCTTATAAAGATGCTAGATTTTATTTTCCACATTTTTCTCATCTCCACTCTACTCTTTTATTCCCAACATCACTATATACATCCATTTGTAGTTTTTATCCTGCCTGCCCCTCCTGTTTTCACTAAGTAATTTCAGCTGATTTCCTTCTCCTCCTTACACAGTCTCTCCAGAGCAGAACAAGGGAAAAAATGTGTGTGGAACTGCCATGACACTTGCATCATCTTAGCTTCTAAGTTATTCAGTGTTTCACCTAATGCTTGAGTTGGAGATGAACTGTTCCCATTTGGCCTCCTATTTCAGACTTGCCACTTTCAAATGAATATGACATTTGGCAAAAATTGTGTTTTCTTCAGAGCAGAAAAATGTGTCTGATACCCAGAAGCCCAAGAATGAGTGATCAGGATGCTCCGCAGCTCATCAGCACATTTCCCAAGGCCAAACCTCAAGCAAATCACATTCCTGTTATGGGAAGGAACAAAACAACTGCGTACATCTGTTGACTATTGAATTTAGTGGCAGCATACCATTTATCCTTCAGTAACTCACTGGTAGGCAACTCATTCACTGGCCTTCTCCAGGCTTTGTTGCGTCTTTTGCCCCTCCTCGTCTACCCCTATACTGAGATCATGCAGTACCCTTCCCACGCCCCTCTGAGCCTACTTTCTTTTCCCTTTTCTCTTCTCACTTCTTTCAAACCCAAGAAAACAGTCCAGACCTCACTTAAGACTATGACAAAGCTTCCAGACACTGATGTGGCCAGACTGTGCTCTTCTCTTCTCTCTCTATAGCATAATCCCTTTCCCATATTTTCAGGGTTTCCTCTCTTCTACTTCTTTCCCAAAAATCCCCAAAACAGAGCCAGACAAACAAACTGCAGCTCTCTGTCTGTCTTTTCCCATTCTTTTACTACATGGATCCCATAACAACCCTTCTCTTCACCTCAAAAATGTTAAGCAAATATAGTGGTGATTGGCATAGCTTTTTTTTATTTAAATATACCAACTGCTCCACCAGTCTGTCATCTGTTTGCATATCTTCCAGCTTGCAAGACTGGTCCCCAATACCTAAATTGCAGACACAACCACTATAATAGGACAATGTATCACAGGAAAGCGGTAAAGGTCAAAGAAATGATTCATTTTACTATTTGATGCAACCTTGCGCTGAATGCCTTAGTAAATATTTGATTAAAAAAATGAAAATATGTTAGTAAAATTATAAAAAAATTGAAGGGTTGAATAGGAGCTGTAATTATATATTCCTTGTGGCTGCTGCAGCATTACCATCGTCAAAATGCACAACCATTATCTGTAGTGCTGAAAATCTTTAAAGGGAACCAGAATGAAAACAGCACCCAGTAGAAGTAAGATTCTAATCCTCCAAAAAGGAGCAGAATAAATGCTGCTGAAGAAAGCCCAGTCTTTTGCCCCTCTTTAATATCTGTTGTTTCTTTCTCCTACCCTTGCTTTTCTACTCACAAACTCCATTTTATAGCAGTCTCAAATTAAAACACTTGTCAAAGAAAACGAATCGACAACAGAGGGTAACAATGTTTTCTGGCAAACCTGGCAAGCTATCAGCAGGTAAGCTCCAACAACTTTATCCCGAAATTGTTTCAGATGTCCGCTATCAGGTTTGAGACATTGCATGAGTGGCCATAACAGCTTGAACCCTGACCTCTTGGCCACACATTACTCAGTTTTTGCACAGATTCACACTGACCACATCAAACTTATATTTACTAAATAAACTAAATAAAGTACTTGGCACCAAGATCCATCCTACCACCACTACATTGTTGCCAGTTCCTACAGTCTCTTTTTTAAAGTTAATCTGAGCATAACCACACTGACATGCAGTGTAAGCATAGCGTATGAAAAGTAATTGTCACTAGTGACAAATCTCTAACAGGGCACAGTTTCAGAAAAGGAAAGGTGTCTACTGAAATAATTCATTTATGTGACTTCGGAAACATAAAGTGTAGAGGCAGAAAAGCTCAATGGGGTTATCCAGCACATCTTCCTTCCTGTAAGAGATGATTATTCATTATGCATTTATTAGCAATTGTCTCCTATCTCCCTTCAGAGACTGTTCCAAGACAGAGCTCACTAAGGGCTTTTGCTTATTTTCTGTTCTTATTTTCTCCCTTCCTTTCCTGAATCTTTTGGTACTTTCTTAACTAATCATTTTCCCTTCTTGATTGCAAACATGTCAGCAGTCCACAGTTCATTCCTTGACAAAACCATCGTTGCCTCCAAAGGCAACAAGTTCAAAATACTTTCCTATTGAAGATTCTTCATTTAATCTTCAACTAGGGTTAAACACACACACAACACTCTCCTTAACACTCATTAGTCAAATAACAATAGAGAAATCTCCAACTGGCTTAGACAAAAAGCACAGTGAATTTATATTTCACCTGGGAAAGAAAGAGCACAGAGGAAAACATAAAGTTAAAATGCTAGTTCATCTTGCTGCATAAACAGCGAAAAGAATATTCTGAGAAATCAGATGTGCAGGCTGTGCGGAAGGGAGGTTGCTGGGTTTTGTTTGTTTGTTTTGAGAGAGACTTCAAACTATACAATTTCTTGCTGGAGCTACTGGTTACTGGCAGGTAGCATTGCAGTAACTCATGGGAAAAACATGGGGTTTTTTGTCTTTGCCAAGAAAAGGAGAACAAAAGATAAATGCAAGTAAAGGTATCTGGAAGAAAAAGGCTCTCACGAAAAGAGGCATCTGTTTACAGCAAAGCTCCCCTAAGTACATCTAACAGGCTAACCCATACCAGAAGGGTTCATCTGATTTGCAGGCTTGTTCAGCAAGCTCATACCTGAACAAGCTGTTCAAGTAACAGATTTGCTCCTAAAGGCTTGGTCTGCCCAGCTGTCTTTGCCATACTGCGGTGAGAAGAGGCCTATAGCTTTACAGAGACTGCCATGTCTTGCCCATGCAGGTCTTCTCCTTGAGGGAATAAGCAGTCTCAAATCACTTCACAGAAAAGTATAAGAGAGACATGTCTTTGATTTTGGTGAGGTGGGGGTGCAGAGAGTAAAAATATTCGGTAATGCATAGGATGAGTTCACTGTTTGGAACCATGCAAATCGGTTTCAGATAGAGAAGTTTGGAGGCTATACACATCACCTCTACCCATCAGACCACTGTCAGTCAGCCTCTTCAGAACAGGTCCAGCCAGAAGAAAAGAATATCGAAGTTAAAGGTCTTTTACACAGTATCTACAGCTCAGCATCCTGGGCAAGTACATCCGATGTCAGAGAAAAGCAGTTCTGGGTTTAAGCAGGCCTCAGAGAGCAAGCCCCCACAAACTCCCACATTTTGTAAGCAAAAGTCAGGAAGTAGTGGCCCAACACCTGGCAAACTAGCACAGAAACCAAAGTGGAAATACTACTTTCCACCCTTTCATTACCTCTGAACTAACCAATACAATAGGGACAGATGAGGTGTGACTCAGCTGCCTAAACCAAGGTATTTAAAGTCCGTGGAGAAGCCCTGCCCTGCACCACCTAGTCTCTTAACTGCTGCTCCAGAAGATGCAGACCTTCCCTGAGTGCTGTCTCATATCTGCCAGCATCATGCAGACGTCTCCAACCCCTGAAGGTGTCCCAAATAGCACTAGACACCTTCGCTGGGACAGGAGAACCTCTCCCTGGATCTCAGTGTTGTTATCAGAGGCCTGACTCTGCAGCACTAAAACCAAGTCTTCCTTGGCTTCAAAGTCAAGGAATTGCAGTTATACATAAGTAGAAAACTTTATTTGGTAGCACTTCACGCTCACTTTCCAAAGGTCAACACGACTTCGAAACACGCACCCAGCAGTGGAGCCTGCATCACTACTGCCGCCTCCCTGCACGAGCATCGGGCAGCAGCTCCTCACAGCGCACCCCGCCGCTCGCACGGCTTTAGCTCCGATTACAGCGGGTTGCACGGTTGTTCTGAAATTATTACACGGAGTAACTGAAAGCGGAAACTAGAGCCAGTTAAAACTGGAAGCTTTAACTAGGACTGCAGCGGAGCGGGGGGAGACCACGGGGGCTGCAGCGGGAGCCGCTTGGGAAAACAAGAGCGCCTCATTCAGCCGAGCGGCGCCACAGGGAAGTGACCAGCAGAGGGAGCACTACGCTCAGTTACCAAGTTTTGCAGTTTACTACTGAGTTTGCGGTTGTCCGCTTTTTTTCAGACACATCAACGCGTACAGCAACTCCAGAGACACAAACACAGCAAAACGCGTAGAAGAAACGGCACGCAAAAACGCTGAGGTGGCGATTTAGAAGTTCCGGCATTGTCCAAATGTGCCAGAAAGTGCCGGTGCATCTCTGGGGTTATTCTCGCAGCATTTTTGACAGTGATGCCTGAACCTCCCACCGATATCCCTTAAATTCATGGGGTTTGAGCACTTGTTTAAAATATATACATACATATATATATATATGAGCATCTGCGCATACCGTTCTGCCCTTACAAACAGGGTTTGTGAGAGCAGCGCGCAGCACACTCAGGGGCTGGCGGCTGGCTCTGCCTCCACCCCGTTAAGCGCCCCCGCGCGGGAGGGAGGGAGCGGGGCCGCCGCCCGCGCCCCCGCGGGCAGCCGGGCACAGCACAGCCCCCGCTGCTGCTGCTGCTGCTGGGGGGGAGCCGAGAGGAGAAACCCATCTTACACCCGCAACGGCCCGGGGTGGGAGCCGCTACAGCGGCCGCTACGACGCCGGGCCCAGCCGGCGCCGCCGCACGTTACCTGGCTGGAGGCGGCCATGTTGGAGGAAGCGAACCCGGCGCCGCTGCTCCGTCATGGCGGCGCCCCGCCTGCGGCCCGCCCCGCGCCCGCAGCGCCCCCTCAGTGAGGCGGGGGAGGGGGGGGACACGCCGTGCACTGCGGTAGGTTTTTCGCGGCGCCGGTGAGGATTAGGGGTGGCCGGGAGCGCAGGTAGGGTTTCCTGTCGTGTGTGGTATTGCTTGCGGACGGGGGGCGACGCCTCGGAGGCCGCAGTCAGATAGGTCCTCACGTGCAGCCTGCCCGCGTTGCAAACGGGGCTCCCAGCCTGTTTTGAAGTGGTTAGGGGGCCGGGGGTTCCGGAAATGAGGGGAAAGGGGGTACAAATAGTCCTCTGTATTCGGTCTCCTGCCTTGGGTACATGCTTGTTTTTCCTCACTGAAGCACGAAGGGCCCACGGGAAACGCTGTGACCTAAATCCTGCCCAGAGACGCTTAAGCTGCCTGTCTGCCACCCAAGCCTTGCCTTGCCTTGCCTTGCCTTGCCTTGCCTTGCCTTGCCTTGCCTCCCCTCCCCTCCTTGGGTTTTCTGGGCGTCCCAGTTGCCTTTCCCTCAGTCACTTCAATTCCTTTCTCTCTCTCCCCTTTCTTCACTGTCTTTCTGCCATTCCCCCATTGTCAGGCTCTGATCCTCTCCCGCTTCTCCACCCCCTCCTATCTTTCATCTTGTTTAGCACTTCACCTCTGTTTTTTATGTAACTTTTTTAAACGGCTCTACCTCCTTATTTCTGTTCACTCTAAGAATCAAAACTGTCCAAGCTGTACTTGTTGGCAGTCCCTCCCTTCACTGCCTCCTTTTCTCTCCTGGTAAAACCTGCTCTTTATCTTCCTCCTCCCAATCAATAAGTTCTGCTGCTGAGCTTGCAGCAGAAAAGTTAACATCTGAACCCACATCCCCAGGGGGGAAAAGTCACCCTGTGCCATGCTGGGCTCAGTTCCTTAGCTAGTGAACTAGCATCCCAGCAAAGGGATATACAGAGGGATTATACATACTGATAAGCCAGACTCTTCTCCAGTGTACCTTGCCTAGAGCTAGGGATCCCAAAACATGTTACATGAACCATATCCATCCACACTGTGGGTTAAAGACAGCTTTGCTGCTGCCTGGGCAGAGGTGTTTGCCTGGCAAGGGCTGAGCATACCCTACAGGCTCTTACATACAGTTCCTGCCTGTGTGCAAGCATTTATCTCAAGGCAGACAAGAGCGGAAGTAGGAAGGGAAAGGAACAAGGTGAAATGAAGGGATGGGGTCTAGTTTGTAGGGATACAAAGTCAGAGCTGCAGTATGGAAGCATGTGGCTAGAGGACATACAGCTGGCATCATTACATGGAAGGAGGGAAAGGAAGGGATGTGTCACAGGGGTACGGAGGAAAACATGTCAGATGAACATATGCACAACCTAGCACAGAGCTAGTATCCAGAGCTATAGTGTTGTCAGTACCCACAAAGGCCACCATCACAGCTAGCACTGGCCATATCATCTCTGGGATGCCCAGCACTAGGGACAAAGGAAGACAAAAAACACATTGATACTGCAAAGGCATCAGTAGGCCAAACAAAGAGTGACCCTGGGGATCTACAGCAACATTTCCCCAGGCTGCTCATCTGCTCATTAGCCACCCCATAAAGGCTTCTTAGTAAACACGTGCTGTTGAGCAACCTGCTTCTCACTGAAAGGAAGGAAGTACATTCACAGCTCATTGGCTCCTGCATAAGAAACTGATGCCCTGAATCAGAGATACAAGTCTTCTATTCCCCTTCATTTTTCTTTATCATTATAGACTAGACTAGCTTTATACTGCACTCCTGGATCAATACTACCCTTTCTCCCTTCTTCCTCTAAAATACTAAAATTTAATATTACCTACTTTTTCTGCCTTTGGCAGGTTAATATTCTACTTCTCAGCTTATTCCTTAAAAACTGCATTTTTTTTTCCTTTTCTGTTTAAATACCAGGCTCATTTTCTTTCTCTCTCAAACTCCTGTGGGTATTTAACCTTTTTCAAGATAATTAGATATGGGATTCCCAGGTGGGCAGTATGCAAGGCAACTAATGAGCTTTGTAAATCCATGGTCAGAAGCCAGTTCGATGACTTTGTCCCAGATCCACTCTCTGGAAGTCTACCCATGCAGCTAGGTAGAGCTGTGCTTATTGGGGGGGGGGGGGGGAAGGGAAACTATCTCCCTTGGAACATATACTATGACTTAAGCCTGACACAGCTATCCAGCATGCACGAGATACAAGCACACCAAGGATGTGAGGCTGGAGGGGCACAGCTGCCAGCCTATGAAGATAGTATTTGGCTAGACAGGGTCATCACCTTCCTTCCACCACAGTCAGTGGCAGTACATCACTCTACATCCTTGACCCAAACACACCACCTGTGCCCTCACAAGATATTATGATAGCACAGACTTTTGCTTACATTTTCCCATATGTGAAGTTTGAATATTAACTACCTACCTAATGATGGTATAGCAGGGAGTTTGTTAATCTTTGAAAACACCAAGTATTATCATCTGGCCTTTTTGTAAGCCAGAATGAAATGGGGAAGAATAACCAGACACAATATCAACAGCTCTTCTCTCTATTAGAGTGTTCTCTAAGGCCCTCAGCCTGGGAGTTTATGAAACCTGAAAGATACCAAAAAGCTGATTCTAATGAAATCACTTTGTATTTCATTACCAACTTGTTTTGACAAGTGGAAAACACCTGCCCAAAGGTTGTTTCTGTTTTACTGTTCTAAATGCCTATGTTCTGATTCAACACCCTGGTTGTGTGTATTTTATCTCCCTGGGATGCATTGTTGGTAGGTAAGAAATAGAGCATAGGCTTAGTGGAACGTTACATTTCAGAGCATAAAGGACAGATTCAGGCTACTGCCTGATCCTGGTGTTCCTTAGTCATCACTTGGGTGAAACTACTGCTTCATTCTTTGGACAATTACTTTCTGCGGGAGAGCAGGCGTATTGTGTAATTTGTTCTTGAAATGTCTCTGTATGGTTAGCATTGGTCAAGAATTTGGAGGGCATATTAAAATAGTGTTTCAGTATCTTCTTTGTAAACATATGAAGATTTTACTGCCATAAACAACATCCTTACTTAGGAAAATTTCACCAATTAAAAAGAAAATAATTAAGAGCTGGTTGTGTTTTTTTTTTTAAATAAAAGCTGATTGTAGTCAAATCAGAACTGCTATTCCCCTTACAATTTAAGCCCTGAAGCATTGTGCAGTCCCTTCTCATGCTACATTACATGCACACAAACTCCTCCTCCAGATACCACAGTATTTACTGACCACAAGTCAAAATACAGCTCCATATGCCTAACTACATTGTCACTGACTAAACAACAAAACAGCTCACAAAAGTGAGGATTCAAACTTATTTATGTTTTATATTTTATTCTCTGATTAAAAGTGCTTTGGGAGAAGCCTCAATTTTTCTAAGTAACTTTCCCATTTTTTAATAATATTTTGGTTTTAAAATATCAATACGTATTTTAGTTTGAAATTAAATTTTCAGAGTTTTCTTAACCAAAAAAAATGCTTTCTATCAAAAAGTCCTGGGTTTGGCTCTATTTTCTTGTAATTAATAAACAGGAAACATATTCTAAAGCAGAATGTCATGCTCCCACATATTCATTGGTGAGAAATAAAATGCTGTTGACTTTTCCAGGAGCAAATTACAATACTCACTGTGCTATTAGCTATTCTGTCTTTGCCACATTCTCGAGGAGACAGTCAAGGTATTGTCTATTCCTTCTAATTCCCCATCCACTTTATATGATAATAAGTAAACAGGTAACAACACTTGTATTTCCTGTGAAAAATATAGGTTACTGATCCATATGCAGAAAGACAGTCTTACTCCCTTTTATACCAATGCAATCCAAGCCATGCTTTAGCCTAATGTGATCACACTGGATTTCCGTCACTTTCAAACCCAATTACAAGAAAATCACAGGAAGATAGTAGGATTTGCTGTATCAAATCCCTTGATTTAAGAAGCTGCAGTTTAAGAATCATGACAAATAGGATATGGTTCAGGATAGCAATTTGTTACAGAAATAAGAAAAAACCTTTGAGTACAAAATACAGCTCAAAACCACCAAAGAAGAGTACTGTAGAGGAGTACCCTAATAAATTAGAAGACACGGATTGTTTTAGGAGAACATTCATGTAACTGTTAGGGACTTTGACAAATATCTATTGACCTAAATTCAAAATGTGCTGCTGCCACCACTTAGGATAGTAAAATTCTCCATAACAAACCTCTGCAATGCCAAAGGCTTATATTTTTCAGGAAGATAGCAAGGCTTGCTCTGTGCTGCATGTCATTTGATTCTGCATTTGTGCTGTTCAATGCTAGATTTCATATTTCTTTCTAAAAAAGAAAAACAACTGAAAAACAACTTAAAAATTCTTTAGCAATTGCATAAGACTAAAAACAGAGACGGGGAGAAATCTAAGCCCTGGTAAAATCTACGGAAGTTGTGCTAGTTATTACAATGAAGGCAGGACGTAACCTTATTTTTAAATACTAGCAAACAAAAATCATTTATTCTCAAGTGACTCAAAAACATTAAGCAATGTCAGTGTGTTTTCTGACTTCTAAGCTTTAGGCTACACTCTCTTCATACCTTCAAGCTTTTTTCCACAAACAAAAGACTTTGGAGGGTTTTTTTTTTCTTTTCTTTCCTTTAATGAAGACTGAAATTCTCCTGACATCTCTAGACTTAGGATATTGGAATTTTAAGAAAAATATTAAATAGTATAAATTTCATGACAGCATTGTAAGATTTGGCAACACTGGCTATGTGTCACAAATTGGTGATCATTGGTATGTTCACTTCCATCGTTATGGGGAAGTAAACACTTTTTGTAAACACTTTTTGTGGAGCAAGTTTCTTTGACACAACAACACAACTTTATCTGAGGTTCCAAGCAGGCAGATTTTAGTTCTGTGGTGGGACAGCTACAGATCTTATTCAGGGCACCTAAAAAATCAGTGAAAGTTTAGGTTTGGGCAGGGGGTAGCTACTTCATAGTACTTCTCCTATGCAATGAGATTGCCTTAATGAAATGTAAGCAAGTGTTACCAGACTGGGGCAGAGGAGGGACAATTTTACCTTTTATTGTCAGATACACTTTAGGGGTGTATCTGCACTCCTTGGTCACCATTAACATCCTTATATATACACCTTCACTAGAATTGGAAGCATGTCCTGTAGGCTTAAATAAACAGAAAATCTTTGATCCTTTCATGGAGAGTTCTCGGAACATTTTTCTGAACTTTCAGGTACAAGCCAAAATTGTGGGGAAGGTTGAAGGACAACCAGTATTCCAGAGATTTAGGCCTGCCTTACCGTTGTAGTACTCAAGGGAAAGTGCACCTAGGCTTTCCACATCATGCTGAGCTAGAATTGTTAGCCAGAATTAAGAAGACCACAATAAAGGTTGGGTAAGAGGACACCAAATGAGGAGAAATATGTGGATGAAAATTGGAATTCAAAATTCTGTTGTTGCTACAAGAGTTTCCCCATATTATCTTACTTTGAATACAGTTTTTCTCCGAAATAAGTTTATTGGAAGGGCAAATTAACAAGCAGCTCTGGCCCCAAAATGTCTTCTTGTTGCCCTGACTACCACTAATTTAGTGTATGGATAGAAACATGGCTAGGAACACTTCCCAGGCAAGAGTCTGTGTTCAGTGACTTTTCTACAAATGACTGCAATTACAACGTGCATGTCGCAGGTCTGAAGACCCTTTGTGGTCAGTATTGTCAGGACAAAGCTCCAGCTCCTGGGAGGTTCCTGAAATGTGCGTGCGAATGTTGACAAACAGAAAATTCCTCATTTGGTTAAGGCAAAATCTAAGAGATGTAAATTCCCTAGGCACAATTACTTTAAGGCATAATATCCATAAAGATCAACTAGCAGCTTCCAGTGCAGCTCCTGTTTTGCTGTCTGCAGCCACCTTTTTTCCACTCACATAAAACCTCTCAGTGAATGGTTCCCAGCCTTCAAAGGCCCACATGCTGAGTAAATCAACACACTGCAGGCAATTATTTTGCCCTCAGTTTTAATTTTCTGAATTTTCTCTGGCCATAAGGAATACTGAAGATTTCGTATTTTAAATCTTTCCAAAGCCCTGTCTCCTCTGCTGTAGGGATGCTGCTGGCATTTCCCATGTTCTACAAGAGGGGTCCCCATGCAGGCTAGACCCATGGACCGTTGTCAGTTGGGCACTATGAGTCTTTAGCATCAGACTTTTAACTGAAAATACTATACAGCTACAATACTACATGATAGGTCCATGGATCTTCTATTCTAGGCTTGGAGATAATTAATGGTCTGTAAATCACTACTGGAAACACTACTCCAAAAATGACTGAGTCTGCTGTTGGCCATCTGTTGAACAGGAAATACTACTTTTACTGCCCAGGTGATTCTTTCTCTGCATTTCAGGCAAAGTCAAGGGAAGATCTTATGCTAGTCTAGTTCACTTTCTGGGGTATCAGAAGAATAATATGAAGTACTGAAAGAACCATACAAACTACTGATTCCCCTACAAATCACTGAACCCATCAACAAATACTTTATTTGGGCCTTGGAAGCAACTTACTTAGATTTAAACAAAACACTTCTGTTTTGTCTGACAATCCAAAGGCTGAAAATGATTACCTCTTCTTCAAAGTCTGCATGTACTTTACATTCTCTTCTTGCTCTTTAGGTTTGTTTTCCATGATGAGACAGGAAATACTATTTTTTGGAATCCCTATTTTAGTTATATTATTCTCTTCTGGCCCTACAGTCAGAATCTTACACTAACCTGGCAAAACCCAGTTCTGTCACAAGCAATGAGGATTTGGTAGGCATTCAAAATGCAATGAGACCCTACACAAGGATCCTCCCTGCTATCTACACTAGGCAGGTGTTCTGCTTTCCTGCATATCCTTGGAAACCATCACTTCTCATAGTTATCCTTCAGGGTGTAAATGTATCATAAGGACAATCATATAATATCAAGCAGTGAATTTGCCTACTTCACTAACCAGTATCTTTTTAAAGACCTGGTGCTTGCAGTCCAGACACCATCTGCAAAGTTAATTTTTAAAGGGAACAATATTGCTTACATACAGAGAAATAAATAATATTAAAAGTTTTCTCAGGTCTTTTGCACTTCCACTTCCTCAGTGCCTACAATGAGACAGGAGAAAATAATGCAATGTATGCCACAGCCTGGGATTCTTCCTTTCAACCCCTTGCAGACATCATCTCAGTAGCTCCCATCAGCTGTTACTCTTGTAATAGATTCATCTTCATTGGAAGAAGAATAGGCGTTCAATCATAAGCAAGGCATTTATGCTAAAATTTTCAGACATGACCGGTCATCTGGGATGCCCCACTTGCTGCTCGTGTAATTGAGTTGTCATTGATTTCTTTGGAGCTGTACATATATTCAACACATCTGAAAAGGAAGTTGTAAATTTTTTAAGTAAGTGGATATGCCAAAAAATGGAAGCATGCAAAATTAGTGGAAATTTTTTTACAAACACCACTTCTCTGTGACTCAGTTTGTGAATCTGTATGACATTTTCATAAATATTTATCCAACTCACCAATGGTTGTGAATCTTCATGAATCATTGCTTGTGTAACACTTTGTAGTCCTTGAATGCATATGCTGCATTTCATTCAAAGTGTGGATCTGATTAATTACAAAGGATAAATGAAAAGAAGAGTACATAAGAAATGTTCATGCCCCTTTTTGTTTCCCTTGTTGAGTATTTGTTTCAAAAAATTTCTTTATTATAAGTACAAAGCTTTCTTCTTCACGCATACATAAATATGCTGGGCACACACCTTAGCGGAGAAGATAAGGACACAGTATGATGTTAACCAGCTTATTCAAGTTTGTTCAGTTTTATTATGATAAAAAAGCAAGCATTTTTAGCATACAGGATCTGATACTCATGTCTACAGTGCTGTTTTTTTGTTTTGTTTTGTTTTGCAAATCTCCTTCTATATGGCAAGAACAAACAGAACAATTTAAATTAAAGCATTATAGCATTAAATGCTCTTAATTCATATGAAGACAAAGTCCTTTCCAGGAGAATTCTTTACTTCAGGAGATGGGGAAACTAAATGAGCATACTGGCTGCTTCACTTAGCTGTCATCTCTCTAAAGTCTATATGAGTAAGCCTGACACACATCATCTCTCATGTTATCATCATCTACATGCTTTTGTTATTGCCTTCTGTGTTAAACTTTACAGCATCTTCAGTCAAAGGAATATGAGTGAAACGAAGTGTGGCGCTGTAAATGAACAAGATGACTAGGAGAGCAGTTTAAGAAATGGTCAAAAAGGCTGTGTGCAGACTGCTTTAGTTGATATAATACCAATGTGCCAGAGTCATGTAATACACCATCACAGAAATTTCTGTATGTGATACTTGTCCTGAGCTAGGCACAAAGAAATGACAGCTGTTCCAATATTTTAAAGTAGAGTGTGGGGACAGATCTCAAGAATCAAAATGATTCCACAAATAGCAAGAAAATAATTCTTTTCTCAGTGCTCTCTTTTTAATTAGGGTAACCAGATTTCTTAAACAAACAAAATTATGTAAGTTAAAGATTCAAAATGTATTTTGTCATTTCATCCTTCTCTTTACCACAGCAGGACAGTTCTTTATAGCACGTTTCTATGGCATTCTGCAGCCCAACTGTAGGCATGTATTTGGGGGGGGGGGGGCGGGGAGCGGGAAGACATCTGCTAGTAAGTACCCGTACACCCATCAAGAACACAGCTCCCAGGAGTGCAGTCAACAGCCACCTGAATGCACATGAACACCAAAGAGGGGAATACCTGACTGCACCACATAATTCAGAATCATGCTGATTGCCTGGGCACTGCTTGGAATGGGGATGAGTGAATTACATGCCCCAAATCCCATCCAGTAAATCCCAGCCTGATTACATGATTACACAGAGTGAAAACAGAGGCTCATATGTACGTTGTGCAGTGTCAGACATAAACAAAGATGCTAACCCAATTTGCACATGAGTATCCTCAGATGAAAGGCTCCAAAAGTGCAATGATTCTTACACTTAAGCAAATGCACAGATATTTAGTGCACACTTCTCAATTCTCATGGATCCCCAAGAGGGACTGTATTTCTTATTCTGTATTTCTTATATCTCTTTTTATGTACTCAAAATAAACTATAGAACTCCTGGCAGATATATAAAAGTTCTTGGCTACCATGATATAGGTGTAAGAATTGTATTGCAAGCACCCGTCCTGCTGCAATTGTAGTACAGTCCGGCAGCCACCTTTCACTACTGAGCTAGCAATGGCTAGCATACCTCTTGCATGATTCCTACTCCCACCAGCAGCCTCACACACTTCAGATTCCTCCCCTGCGATGATTGTTACTGAACTTTTTTTCATCAAGGAACTTACACCCCAAATGCATGTGTGTAGAGTAGTGATGACTTGGGTTCAGCCAAATGTTGTCCTCCCCCCTACACTTTTACCTGAGCATCCTGTTCAGACTGGACTATATGACACCTCCCAGAAGGCACAGCTGGACATTTGCTCAGTGGCATCATACACCTAGGGTAATCTGAGCTTGATTCCTATCTGAACATCTTGACAAAAGTCCTAGCATCAGATTCACAAATTACAGAGTTCTTTTGCCATCTGTTTGCTACTGGCTCTGGAAAGCCTCCATTTCACCACATACCAGTGTTTGGTCTTTTCTTGTGGAGGTCTAATCCCAAGGCCCTGTACAGTTTCATATAAACACAGGGGTTTCTGAATGACAAGAGGTGTGATGCACTTCCACATAGAGTGAGGGCAAATAGCTATTTAAATGGAAATCAGATTTGATGTGTTTCAGTAGACAAGGGTACTAGGAGAAAAATATAGCCATTTTAATACACTTTTTTTTCCCACAAGCAAAAAAGTTTGTTCAGCTCAGTGAAAGCAATAAAGAAACACAGCAGTTGGTTTTACAGTACTTAATCTGCTATCGTTCCTTTGATATCACAAGTATCTTTGTACTTAGCAGTATGCTTCCATTACAGCAATTTTCTTTTAAATGCACAGCACTGTCACCAATTATCTCTTGCATTAAGTCACTCCTGGCTTAATAGAGCCAGAAGATCAACCACTAAGAAATAAAAAATAAAAACTCTTAGCTGATCCACAGGTCCCAGCCCAGGAAATGTGCTAGCAGCATGATTAAAGACCTGGCTGTGTCAATCACACCCTGACAATGCCCAGCTGACAAAAGGTCCCCTGAAGCCCAGGGCAGGTGAGTAGGATTAAAAGCAGCCGGAGAAGGTTTTAATTTATGCTGAGAGTAGTCTGAGAGTACCCTGTCTGGTCCTGAGTAAGACTAGGAGTAAACAGAATGATAATCTGAGCTATTGGCCTCTAAAATTGAGGTAAGAAAAACCCTTATGTAAACAGGAGTTTGTTTTTACTCGTTTCTTATCTTTCCTTACTACAACTTTTATGATTATTCCAATGTTATGCAAAATATATCCTTTTTCTTGTCTGTTTTTAGTTGAATACAAATATAAGTGAAATATTTCTGCTGCTGTCTATGTTTATTACAAAATGAAAAATATTTTTGTTAAAAAGAAAACAAAATGAAATATTTTCTGTCCTTCTATGAAAATATTAGCCAAAGAGTAATTTCACATGTGCATGTAATAGTGCTTGGGTGGCACCTTTCCTGAGGAAAGAAAAGTGCTGGAATGTGTCAGAACCACATGAGGTTCTTCACAAGGGCATAGCATGCAGGCTCTTTGTCAACCTTGTCTTTTATCAGTAAATTGTAGAACAACAAGGACTTCCATCCAAAATAAAGAGCAACTTGAGTTTTTGATTTTTTCACCAATATCTGAGCTAGGTCTGTTGCTATCTGTTTTTGCTGTTCCTGACACCTTCTTTCAACACTAAATTAATCATGCCGGTGACCTTGCTGGCTTTTATTACTTGCAGCAGGCTCTATGAGCTATTGCTAGGAAAGTGTGACAGTGCTCAACTAGTGGGACCCTGTATCTATTTTTCTAATATATATTTCACTGCCGCTTCTAAATACAGGCAATATTTCTGCTATAAGGTACAACTTCTTCCACTTGCTGTAAGTTAAAAAGAATTGCATTGTTTGTAGGAAAGTACAGCATAGCAAAAAGTTTTCTAGCTGTTTATAATCATAAGAGCTGTCTGTGTTTTAATCTATGCCCCTGTTACCTTTAAAATACTATTTTTGACTCAAGCTTTGGTGAGAACAATGATGCTGAATACAGGAGGTATAGTGGTACAGGTAACTTCCATCCCAAGATATTGAGTGAATGGGTCCATCAAACTGCAATTGGATAGGTTTTTGACAAGTCACGTGTTATCAAGTTTGGAATGGCACTGTATGACTATAGGTTAGCAACGTACCGCCTAATTTCAAAGAACTGGCAGAAGGTCATCTGGAAGACACCAACATTATTGGCCTTAATAAGGGTCTATTGGTACCTTAAATTAGGGTTACAAAAAAAAAACAATCAAAATCTGCTTTAAAGATGTGAAGTAAAATGGAATAAGCTATAACATGACCTTACCAAAGGCAAATATGACTAGGCAAGTATGGCATTTTCCTTTGACAGGATTACTGATTTTTTTAGACAAGAGCATTGTTCAGGGAAAAGCTAGATCCACGGCTTCAGGAAAGCGTGTGCTATGATGCACAGGGAGATTGCTAATTAAGTTGGAGAGGAACAGCACAAACACTGCCAGGTAACCCATATAGCTAGGTTTTTGCTCTCACAACACAAGGCTGGAAAAAAGCCTACAGCATTGATGGCTTTCAGAGAGTTACTTGAGGACTGAATTTAACATGTGAAGTAGTAGTGTGTTAAGTAAACTTCTTGGCAACAAGAAGCTGGAAGAGTCATTAACACAAAGGGGGACTGAAATGTTGTACAAGAACTGGATGATTCTGCATTTGTCACTCTTGCCTCCAAGGAAACTATAGAGAGCAAGGCCTTGTTTTTCAAGATTAATGAGAACTCTTGCCATAAACTATCAGTTGCAAATGACTACAAAGAAGAAATGCCCAACTGGATGGCTATGGGCCAACAGTGTGATTTAGCCATGAATAACTTTAGGCTGGAAATTAGACTTCTAACTATCAGGGATATGGGATTTTTGGGCAGCCATCTGCAACTGTAGCAGAAGAGAAAAACCTAACTGTGTGAGTGGGCTTTCCCCCCCCCCTTCCTTTTTCATTGAAGACTGATTAACTATGGTCTATGGTAACTTTAAGTTTGCCACAGGAGCAAGGGACTAGAGTCAATGGCCCTTTCCAGCCTGTGTTTTACACTCCACATTTGTGGACAAAAGTATGGCATGTGGGAGTCGGGGGGAGGCTACTACTGTAGCACGGATCTGTCTTTTTTTGATACTCCTGATATATCTTGCACAATTGTGGATGAATTGTCTTACAAAGTTCAGTGTGGACCTATTTGGGTGAAGCATATTTGAACTCTGTTACTGAAACCTGTGGAGAAGTTCACCAGTACTAGGTTTAATCCATCTGGGGATGCAGTGGCTCCTCCTATGTGGTGCTAGAGCAGTTCCTGGCAGGCACAGAAACTGAGAGCAAGGATCTCTAGGGGAGGAGGAGGGGGGAAAAACAAAACAAAAAATTGATCTAGAAACTGGAAATACTACCATGGTGCAGGAGGAAGGAGAAGGAAATAGCTTTCTGGTTGCATTGATTCATGGAATTAAGGCTGAAGCCTTACTTCAGTATGCAAAACACGACACAGATAAATGAGGTTGTAAAGCTGCAGGCTGAAACCCGCTGTTTAGTGGGACTCCTTTGAGCACTGGGCCTTGGTAGTTTGTGGACCGCAGAGGCTGCTTAGCCTGTCCCTGCTTTTCAGTCAGCTCTGCAGATCAAAATATCTGCCAGTCAGGTGCATCAGGCATCCTGATGTCATGAAGTGGAAGAGGGTCTATATAGCTCTAGTTGAAGATTAAGTAGCAGTGTCTTTTGCCTTGGGTGTAAGACATGAATGGCATTTCGTAGTCATTAAGTGCTTGACTTGGTGACCTTAATGTTTTCATCATGCTTCTTCAATAGTTGATTATGGACTGAAAATGACTGAAAAAGGAGGACTTGAAAGAAAATTAAACCATGTCCCTTTAACAAGCATGCAGAAAGCTATTTTCAGGTCCAGCATGGGAAGCATTTGAAAAAGAGGTTAATTAGCGTTTTCAAAGGACAAGTAATGATTAAGAATCTACTGGACAAGGTGGGGGTGCCAGAGTGGCCTGACAGCCTGCTTACAGCTTCAAAAGATCATCTGGAGAGATGCATGTAGCAGTAATGACAAAGAGAAAGCCAGACTATTTGCCTGCTGGCAGCAGTTATAGCACTGGGCACCTTCAAATGCTTCTGCGGATGCTTCAGACAAGCAGCAGTCGCTTCCCTCTTGGAGGGGAGAGCTGTACAAATAGACCGGCAGGCCCAGGATTGTGATTAGCAGGCTTAAACTTTGTTCAAAACCCTCCGGCTATTCTGCTGGGGAGGAGAGGACCCGAGCTCCTCGATAGGGGTGGGGTGGGATGTGGAGGTAGGAGGCTGCCTTGCTGGGATGCTGCCCTAGCCAGCTGTGACCTTAACCCCTGGGAGATGCGCCCTGCTCTACTGCCATCCCGTAACTGTCTCGTGTCAGGCACAGACCCCACCAGGCATCGCCTTTCCTTGGCGCACGTGGGGAGGAGGGGAGGGAAGGTAGCTCAGCTCGGGGGACAGCCGAGGCTCGAAGGAGGGCAGGAGGCGCAGACAGCCCCTGGGCGCCGCCCGGCCGCAGCAGGACCGCACCGGGCCCGGCCGCGCCGCCCGGCCCTCGGGGGCACGGAGCTGCCCCGTCCCTGCGGCCGGATCCCGCTCTGCCAGCGGGCCCCGCCGGGGGGGAGCAGCCGGGCCCCGCCGGGGGGGGTCCCGGGCGGTGGCAGCGCGCAGGCACGGCGCTGCCGTGGCGCCGGGGCCGCGTCCCCTCGGGGCGCGCTGGGCCCGCAGCCGCCGTCCTGGGCCCCGGCCCGCAGGCTGCGCCTCGGCGGCGGGCACGGCCCCCCCGCCCGCCGGTAGGCGGCACCGCCGCCCGCCTTCCTCCCCCCCATCCTCCTCCTCCTCCTCACCTTCGCAGGGCGCAGCAGGAGCGCGGCGCCGGTGACCCAGATCGCGGCGGCGCCGCAGCCCGCGCCCGCCCGGCGAGGACGGCCCGGGACGGCGGCGGGGCCGCGCCATGGCGCTGTAGCGGCCGGCAGCGGTGAGTGCGCGGCGGCGGAGGCGGCGGCGGGGGGGGGGACCGGCTCGGCGCGGCTGGCCGCTCCCGGCGGGTCGCCTGGCGGCGGGCGGGCGGGCGGGCGGCTCCCGGGGCGGCCGCGGCCCCGCCGCCAGCCCGGTCGCCCGGCGGGAGGGAAGTTTTGCCCCCTTCAGTGCGGGACTCTGTCCGGGGAGGCCTTGCGGCGCTGTGCGACCGCGGGAGGGGGTATCTTATCTTATCTTTATTCCCCCCCTTGCTTTTTTGGGGGGGAGGCTGGTGGCCGGGTGTGGGCCGGCGCCAGGCGCGCGGCGCTGCGGGGCCGCCCCGCGATGGGGACTGCCTGCAGCGGCATCGGTGGGCTCCCGGGGGCCTCGCTTGCACCGGCGTGAGGACCTGCCCGGGTCTCATTTATTTATCCTCCTCTTCCTCCCTCTTACCCCCAGCCAGTTATTGTGTATTCAAGTTGCACCTGCTCCCGAGTTAACTCCAAGATCAGCGTTTGTGGTCCCTTGTGTTCATATGTGTCCCCACCGCTGCTGCTTTTCTTCCCACTTCCATAGACATGGTCGGGGGAGCGTAGCTAAAGTGCATGTCGGAACGGGCGCGGGGGACCCTCTGTCCCGATTCAGTCGGCTCAGCAGATCACAACAGGCTGCTCTTGTGACAAAGGCATTTGAAACAAAGGAGCCATTTTAGACGGAAAGAAATTTTTTCTACCACTTGCGCGCTTTAGTAAATCCAGGTCTTCATTCTTCTCCCCTCTGCCCTCCCCCCAAAAAAACTATTCGGGCTTATCCCAAAGCAAACTAAAATAGAAGGAATAGTTATGCATCTCTTAAATCCTGCATCATCCCTATGCACTGCAGCAAGCTTACTTTGTCTTCTGTTTCAAACATCTAGTTATGCATTTTTAAGGAAAACCTGTTTTATACCAGTAGAGCCATGAATACTTGAAGCAGTTGTGTGTGCTTGTGATGAGAACAACTCATCTCCCGAAGATGAGAACAGTATCCATGTATAGTAATTTAATATGGATTGCATACTTAAGTCTGTTTAGCACTTTTGCCAGATTACCATCCAGAAGAGACTTAATGATTCCTATGAGATGCTGCTTTTCTCTGTGATTTCTTTTTTTTCTTTTAAATGTGGATAACTGCCTGTCTAGGCTGAATGTGTCAAGGTACATCTAGAAATATCTTCTGTGACTTGTTCAATTCTTATAATTTGCATATCATTATAAGTGATATTTCAGCTAAGACTAATGCAAATCCACGTTGCTGTAGTAATAGACTTATCACCAAGCCTAACAGATCTCAGAACAGAAAGCCTATGATCTTCAAGAAAGAAATCATATTGCATGCATCGTTCTTGACAAAATCAGCAAAAAATACTTCTAGGAAAGCATTAACAATAGAAAATCAGGCATTAACAGAACACATTTGATAAATTTCCTGCTGGTTCACTGGAATAAAGTAAAACATGTTCTTCTAATGTAAAAACCTGCTATAGCTAAGAGTATAACCAAAGTGTTTATGAATCCTTTGCCTGCTCAGCTCACAAGACAGTGCTTTATTGCACTACAGCTATAGGGACAGCATCACCTTGGCTAACTTGATTCTCGTGAACCTAAGAATCTCCTCTCTGAGGAAAGTTTGCTTTGGGTTTTTTTTTTTTTATTGTTTGTTTTGTTTGTTTTTTCCCTGTCGCCCTTGCCATGGGATTGCAGCAGGTTGAGCTAAGCTATACTTAAGCTAGGAAACTTCAGGGCTATGTTGCAATCAGTGGTTATTTTGTTATCTGTAGTCTCCCCTGCACAAACAGCTTCTTGCTGCTGCTTGCAGGAATGTACCCCTACAGTGAGGGAAGCAGGGGAAATGCTGTCGCACAAATGCGAGTGTATGTAGGGCTCCAGACTGCTGCTAGTATTTAAAGCATCCAGTATTTTAAAGCTGCCCAGAGAGAACTTGTACTTACAGTTAAGCTGTGATCAGCTGTAACCAATGTTAGCGAAAATTCTGTTTAGCTGTACAGACAGGACATATGTGGTATACGCAGCCAGGCAAGCTTATTTTTCCCAGGGGGTCATTTGAAGTGCTAGCAGAAAATTACAAGAAGAGCACATCTGGGCTGTCTGGTGATCAAATCTTGTTGGATTTAATGCCCTTTGGCTCATGAGGCTTTTTTTTTTTTCTCCTCATGAACATCTGCTCAGCCTTTTTGATTGGAAAGCTTGTTTTATTTGACACTCCTTTGAAATGTTCTTTTGCTCAGTGGTGTAGGCCAAAAGGCTTCATAGAGTATCCTATTATTCTTGAATTCCAGCTTTGGGAAGGAGGCGAGAAGAATAAACTCTCCTCCTGTCTGGAGGATAGGGTTTGCTCGAGTACTGGGAAGGAAGCCAGATGGTAAAATTCTAAATTAGGAAAAGAGGATAAAGTGAGAAAAATAAAATGAAAAATGAGGATGATGTAAAGAGATGCAGGGAACGTCTATGGTAGTGAAGGACTGAGGCCATGTTTCAGGCTTAACATCTTCAGCATCCATGTAACTCAAGCTCAAGTGCTGAGCTGTGCTGCACCACAGCACTCACCAAGTCTATGCCAGAAGCATGGCAGTGTCTGAGCCCCAGCATGGAAACTCTGCTTGTTGCTGCTGGGCTGTGGAAAGGGTAGTGTGATGGCAGAGGCAGCAAGGAACAGCTTCCCGAGCCACTCCTCAATTGTGCAGAGGACTACATGAGCACTCCTCCTTTTCAAGGCAGAGTCAAGCTGTTCATTGGTAAAGCTAACCTGCTTGACATTGCCTTTAAGGAGAAAGGAAAAAAAAAAAAAAAAAAAAAAGATATGTTTACTCTAGCAATTTGGCTTGTATCCAGCCTGAGTATCTGACACATCCTCTGGAGGCCATCTCCAGTTGCCTTGTGTCGGTTCAGGTCTCAGAGCAGTCTTGATATAAGAGAACCGAACTCTTCCAATGAAACTAATCCAGGAGTCCCACTGTAGGAGCTCTCACAGTCAATTACTGAATCTTCTGTGAAAGATGTTGGTTTCTTAAAAATACCTCTCGGCTGTAATCAAGTGAGCAGTTCTCATCCCCTTTGGCATAAAACCAATTAAAAGCCCCACACCAAGTATGTTAGCTTAAAACACTTCTGGCAGTTTATCCTGGAGTGCTGTCTCCCTCTCTCCACAAAACATGAACAAATACTTCTCATCCTTTTCCATTATAGCTAAGAGGCCCCTCAGAAAGATAGCTTCCAGTACCTATATTAGATATAGCAACTGACTGTGACCAGGTGGATGGAGCTGGTGTTTTTGCCATGTACTAAGCTGGATGTAAATTCTCAGACTGAGCACTCCATTAGATTTCAACCAGCTACAGTCACAGGCATGCAGAGAAGCCTGAAGAATAGGAAACACGGGAAGTGAAAAGACTAGAATTTAAAACAATCTGCAGACTTGACAGGTGAAACTGCAACTTGTTAGAGCAGACTTAGGTGGGGCAGGATACTGCAGTTCTGCTTATAGTATCCCTAGGAAACTGCATTGCTGTGAGTTATCCCCTCCCTGGTGTAATTGTATCTAGAATACTTCACAGGCATTTTTAGTCTCCCAATAGACATGACTACATTAATGTTTTAGCTCAGTGTGGCGTGGATTTTTGTTTGTTTTTGAAGCAAGTGTCCCAATTGTCCCTGCTTTCTGTTCTTCAGCTCCCATTGTGATCAGTCTTGAAGCATGCGAGAATCACTGGAGGATTGGTTGTGGGAGCTGGGAGCATACCTAATACACCCACTGCATATGGGCATGCAGTTCAAGGGACCAGGCTGGAGCTAGTCCATAGCGTGTATCAGGGCGGGGACAATTGTTCTGTGGTTTTTTTGGTGTTTTTTTTTTTTTTTTTTAACCACCCCCCAC
Source organism: Apteryx mantelli (assembly GCF_036417845.1). NCBI lineage: Eukaryota > Metazoa > Chordata > Aves > Apterygiformes > Apterygidae > Apteryx > Apteryx mantelli. Next base: position 19,189,353 of record NC_089978.1, read on the forward strand.
CACCACCAAATGTATGTAGTTTTGACTTCAAGTGCTTGGCATCAATTGTTTTGCTCAGCAGATCCACTCTATTGGTCTGTGCTACTTGCTGGTGTAGCTGTAGCTTGTGTGGAAAGTATCTTCCTTCCCAGAATTAAGCTGAGGCAGAGAGATTAAGTGACAGGCCAAAGACCAAAAAAAGAGCCTTATGAGATCCTGTCCCCGTTGCTGTTTTTGCCATGCTGCTAATTCAGTCCTTTACAGTTAATTGATACCATTGGAAGGCGCAGAAGGAAGAAAGTCTCTTTCTGTAAAGAATGCCTATTTAGGACTGTATACAACTGGGTAATAGTTTCACGAAATGGGATATCTTCCTTTGTATATACCATCTGCCACATCAGTGCGTATTGTGCATCTGTGTCCGAGTCTGCCGAAAGCGAGCTGGTAAATTCCATAGGATCTCAAAATCATGATGCTGCTTGAATCTGCGTATTGGGTATGGGGCTCCTGTGGCCAGTTCCAGACTGCACTGGTGACTAAATAAGTTTTGCCACTGATCTTTTTTGTCCTTTTTTTGTTTTGTTTTTGTTTTGTAGTAGTCCTATCATTTATTAAATATGATAGGATCTCTATCTTCTATTGTCCTCCAAGATCCTTTAGCTATTGAGACTTCTTGCCCATTGTGTGGCAATAATTCAATAGTGTACTGATAATACTTGCCCAATCTGGTGGGCTGGCGGATAGCAGGGATGAGAACACTAGTACAAAGTGGTCCAGTGGTCATGGAAGCCATACTCTTTTTCCGTAGTTCCAGTAGGGAGATCATAAGAGGAAGTGCTTTATTCCCTCTTCCCACTTTGCCTTCTCAAGGCTACCTCCTTATCAATATTGACTTGGATGTGAGCCATCAAACAGGTTGTGCTTCTGTGCAACACTCAGATCAATGTAGGGTTTGTTAAATTTGGGCTTGCTAGGCCTTCACACTCTGTGTCAAGGCAGCTTGAGGAGAACAGATGGGTTGAAGGAGGAAGATGATTTCTTGCTGTACCAGTTGAGTATGGGAGAAGAGTGAGGAAGGGAGATGAGGGAGAGTGCTCCTAGAGGAAGATGTGGGAAATAGGACATACCCTGGGCACAAATTTAAAAAAAAAAAAAAAAAAAAAAAGCAAAGGCCATACAGCCTGCCCCTACCATTTGGTGAAAGGCCATGATGAAATCTCCAGGGAGCTGTGAGACAGTAGTGTTCTTCCTTGAACCTTGTTTGTCCTGACTCTTGCAGTACAAGTTTCTTGGGTTGGGGCTTTTTGTCTTTACACAACCCTGATCTTGGAGATTCCTATATGCAAATGAGATGTCTGAAATTTGTTAGATTTAGGTTTCTTTGTGGAAGAGAAAAATGTTTTCAGCATTAATACTTGATACTACAGACTGTTTCAGCTAGAGTGGCTTTTCATCTTCTCCTCCCCCCCCCCCATTATTTATTATATTGCAGGCATGGTTTGAAACTCTGTGGGCTACTACTTTTCCTTTGGGGCGGGGGGTGTTGAGCAGCACAGCATAAGCAAGGAGTTCTTGTGCATCTTGAATGTCCAGTTAGCACCATATGCAAGCCAAGCAATTCAGGAGAAGCTCTAAAGCATGAAAAACATGAGATTGGTAATCATTCAGTCACAAACAAACAAAGGACGCCCCTGAAATTGGGGGAAAACTTGGGTCTGCATACTGTGCTGTATCATGCGGGTTACTATCTCAAGGATGATATCCATTTATATTACTGAGTTATTGGTGTATCTGCAGGGGCTCTGGAAACTTGGTTCGCTTATTTGCTTTAAACAGTATTTCTAACTATCACTTTACATTTAGGTGGTAAAGGGTAGGACTATATAGAGAGTGTGTCCTGTTATTCTAAGTAGCAAGGGATGCAGAGGAAAGGAGGTTTTCCATGTTGCATTGTGTTAAGTGACTGCTGTTATGGTAATGCTGTCAGTCATCCTGTCCTAGTTTGTATACTTCCTGGCTCTGCTTTTGTTCTTCTTCCCATGAGTAATGTTGTCACAGATATTTTCCAATGGTTGTCTTTTCTCTCTTCTTTCTTCCCACAGTCTTCTCCCTCCTTTTCACTCTTCAAGTCTTTGTCAGCATCTCTTTATATCCAATAGTGAGCAGGTGAAAGAAAGAAAACACCTAGTAGCACCCAGTAGGAAGTGGGAGAGGGAAGGATAACACCATGGTAACTCACCTTTCCTTGCTACTGACCTTTTTGCCACTTGTTGAGGAAGGACATCTTGCACAACTACCACAGAAGGATGATTCCTGGGCCCTGCTTGAAAGCTTTTTTTCATCCGTTTTGCTTACCAGCGAAGACACCTTTACTGACTTCAAACCATTCTTTCCATCTTCTACCTGCAGATCTTTGTCACCTTTTCCTTTGACCTGGTCATGTTAATAGCGTGTTCATGTTACTGTTTCCCTCCTTGCTGTGAATGTCCCCATCACCAAACTCCATCCTTGCTTTCCTTATCTGTGAGTGATAGCAGTGCTTGATTTTTATTTATTTATTTTTTTAATTTGGTGCTGCTTGTTAGCTTAAGCTACAGAAGGGTGAAACTGGTCTAAATGCAGTCAGTTTTACAGTTGTTCACACCCTTGTGAATGGATGCTAAAAATTGGTAAGATATTTGTGACCCTTGCAAGTTGAAGAAGCAGCAAGTAACTGCAGGAACACAGGCCTGTTTGAATAACAGGCTTGGAAAGATGCCCCTGAAGTTATTTCTGACCATGTTACAATTCCAATTTCTTACCTAAAGGACTTAAACCTGCTCCAACTGAAGTATGTAGTTTACAGTATTTATAACAGCAACTTGAGAAAGCTTTCTGCTTTCCTTGGGAAAGTAGATTCTTTCTTTCATCTCTCCTCTCCCCAGACCTTGGTGGGACCAGAGCAAACTACCCTGTGCATGCTTTTCTGTGCAGCATGTGCATAACCAGAGCTCCCAGCAAGGTCATATACTTGGAGTTGCCCTGGTTTCCTTCTCCCTCTCCGGGGATGCAGAATGCCTTACTGAGCAGCAAACAGGAGGTAAAATAGGCCATGGTGTCACCAAAAAACTGCAGTGAGGGGCATGTATGTGGTGTGTTTCTTTGTTTTAAGTCATCTTGACTACAGACTCAATATGTTGCTCTTTTGTTGTGGTCCCTCTGCAGATTGGAGGACCACAGGCAGCTAATAGCTGGTGCATAACATTTGCACTAGGAGGTTCAGTGTCTCACAGACATGGTGCTTCTTGACATTATCCTGCTGGCTTACTTCATGGGAATTGTTTTTTCTTGAATCCTGGGTTCAGGAACAACAGGTCCATAATATTACAGAAGGATAAGAGTAAACTCTTATGCACCTACTCTTGCCTGTCTGCCTTGGAGGTCAATGGAGAAGTTGTCACTTACGTGTCAAAGTGATCTGGATGCAGTAATAGGAAAACTGGGCACCATATCAAGCAATTTTCTGTTATCAGTATGAATTATGTCTAACACTCACCAAATTTCTGGGCAAACCTGCTTTATCTTTCCCTAGCCTCAAAGGATTGTTCGGCCTTTGTCCTGATTCCTCTGGTGTTCCTGCCTTGTTTCTTGTCAGTTGTTAATCAAACAAGCATGAAAGACCTTAATTCTATGAGCTTTCATGCTGACGCTTGGTATGGGGTTGTATTAATCAGATGGTTAAATTAATCCTACCTGTTCCAAGTAAATCTTGTAAAGATTGGTTTGTAAAACCCAAGTAAATAGATGTTGGAAAGGTAGGGTAAAGAACAGAGCAATCGTCTCTAGTGTAATTCCATTGACATGGCGGATCTGCATTTGACCCATTGGTAGGATGATGAGTTTCTTCCCCAAAAAGCTATACTGTGTATTGGGAGTTGGCAGGGCTCTGAAGTAAATCTAGAATTCAGTTAATTTTGGTAGCAAGTGAAAAGGATAAAGATGAAGCAGTTTCTGTTCCCTCTTCTCATCTAGACAGTGAGAGGAAAACCAAGAAGGGAAGGTGAAAAGGGCATCGGTTGTATTTGGAAATAGAAATTCTATTTAGTTATTTAAACTTGGAGTTTCTGCAGTAATTAGTCTGGGAGCTAACCCAGGATGCCTCTGTCTCTTGATTTTATGCATCCGGTCTCGTAGGGTTTATCCTAAACTTGGAGGAATGTTGCTACGAAGTGTGATGTTTTATTTAGAATGGATTTCCTCTCAGTACAAGCTGTTGTACAGTGTGTATGAAAACAGAGCAAGTAGGCTAGAAACATTGAACTGAAAACCGTGCAGGCACAGAGGAGCCAACCAGATGAAGTTGCTGTTCTCCTGTGTGAGTGCATCAGAGATCAAATGAAAGTTCATAAGACATGGCCAGAAATGATGCTTTTGTTATAATGCATGAAGCAAGTGCAGAAAAAAACACACACACACACACACACACACCCCCCACCACCACCACCATGTTGCTCTGGGTTGAATTGAAGGCCATTTTCAATCATGACTGTGTGTTGGGGGGGGGTTGTTGTTTTTGGGGGGTTTTTAAGCTGGTGTTTCATCTACTCAGACCTCTTCTGGATAAAATACACTTTCCTCAAGAAATAAATTGTTACGAATGGAAGCATTATAGACAGAAACAGTACTTGGAGGTGTTGTAGTTCCACCTGAAGTTAAGCATCTGATTGCATTTCTAGAAGCTTACAGTATTCTGGGGTGTGGAAAGCTTCCTCTGCGCTTCTCACCTTCATAATTAATATTAAGAGATAGAATGTACCCAGCAAAATATTCACTAGTGACCACAGGTGACTTAGTATACTTACTACTTCAATGTCTTTCAACATCATAGCAGAGCAGAACCAATAAAAAGCAGTAAAATTAGAATATTGCTATAGCTCTCAATGTGAAATATAGGTGTGTATATCTTGCTTGTTGAGTTTTTAAGATTTAGCTTGCTTTGAAAAGTCAGTGACAGAAAAATAGCCTTTCTCATAAAGGGCAGAGATCTGCCATGTGTTGTGGGGCTGTTTCTACAAGGCCAAATTTTGGTTGGATGTCATCTGTGACAAGCTGTGGGTTATCACCTGGCAAAAATCTGCTTAGGAATTGCAGTGTTTAGACTTAACTGGGTGATGATAGAGGTAACTTACAAAGTGAGAGTTGGTGACTAAGTTTTCTTGAATCCTCTGTCTATGCAATCTGTCCTCTGTGCAATCCTCTGTCTTTTTGTAGCTGTCAGATACGGTTGCTGTAAGATCCTCTTGATGCTTTCCTGTTTCTGTTTTAGTCTCTGAGATTATTTACCACTTTAAAGAGGCAGTAGTGCACTGAAATGAAGTGGTAAGTTAGGACTGTAGAACTAGACTTTCAAAGTACTGTTGTCTTGTGTCTGTCCTCCCCCATGACCCTACTGGGATTTTATGCAATACAGAGGAACAGTCCTGAATAAAAGCTTAAATGTTGTATGTGCTCATAATCTCTAAAAGGTCCTTTTAGACAGGATTAAAATTCAGTAAAGTCTGACTTCATCTAGCCTTTCCTTCACCCTCTTATTGAAATACAGAAACATAAAATGTCAATGTGTAATGGAGATTAGGAGAAAAAAAATCTTATAACCTGTGACAGTGTGACTGAAGTCAAGTGTTGCTCATTAGCTTCATCAATCAACTGTGACATTTTGTTCTAATACTTTCTCCAAGAATGCTTGAAATTGAATACTGCTTAGTCTCGGATACATGGAAACAAGAATACCCTTCTGTACTGAGATGAGAAACTGAGCTCCAACCAGACAGGTGTCAGCTGTTGGTCTTTCAGCTGGTCCTGACAGTGGCTGCATCTGTTGGTGTAGGACAAAGCCACTTCTGAGCCAACACAAAGTACTTTGAACTTCAGTTTCACAGAACTTAGAAGTGACCCATTACTAACAGCCATTTCAGCAAGGGATCAGTTTCCCAGGTTGTGTTTCAAGTCTGAGAGGCCTATGCACTATAATCGCTAAAATGCATAATGACCTCTAAATGAGCACGTTGCGAGATCCATTGTTTTCACCAGGTATTTGAATAAACTGTTTTAATGGTGTTTGGGGGGTTGTTTTGGTTTTTTTTTTGACGTGTGTTGGGTGTGGGTTTTCTTCTTCTCTCTTTCTGTCCTCTACCTTGAGGTATTAATGCAATTAGGTAAAGTGCCAGTAGAAATGTATCCATTCCATGGAATAGGTTGGTAAGCAATACTTGCTAAGAGTTAATATAGCTTGACCTAACTGGGATTCTGGAGTTGGTTCTTTTTGTTCAATGCTTTGTTGTGCGTATGCTGGCAGGACTGTTGTGGACTTTCTTATTCTTGAGCTGTAGGTCCCTTAAACGATTTGATTATGGTCAAACTGAGTTGTGGCGGCTTTTTTTTTGGGGGGGGGGGGGCGGGAGGGAGCAGAGATGTGGAGAGAGTAATCATGTTCCACCCTCAAGCTGAGCTTGTTTCGTGGGAGATATTACAAATTTTACAGTATTTCAGTGTGAAGGTGGGGGGTTCTTGAACTACTAAAATAAAGTTTTAAAACTTAGGTATGCTGATGATGCTCTGTCTACTTTAACAGAAATACTTGGATCTCAGATCGTTCCAAAAGAGTGGCTGTGGGGAGCAAAGAATCAAAGAGTAATTCAGGTGGGGAGGGACCTCAGGATGTCTCTAGTCCAAACTCCTGCTCACAGCAGGGTCAGCTCTGAGGTCAGACCGAGTTGCTCAGGACTTGAACCAGCTGAGTCTTAAACTTCTGAAGACAGAGACTGGGCAACCTGTTCCAGTGCTTGGGTGCCCTAACGGAGGGAAAATGGGTTCTCCTTACATCCAGTGTGAACCTCTCCTGTTTGAACTTATGCCTATTGTCCTTTGTCCTCCTGCCATGTGCCACTGTGAAGAGCCTGGCTCCATCTTCTCGATGACCTCCCTGTAGGCACTGGGGGCTGCTGTCAGGTGCCCTCAAAGCTGTCTCTGCTCCAGGCTGAACAAGGCCCAGCTCCCCCAGCTTCTCCTCACAGGGAAAGTGCTCCAGTCCCAACCATGTCTGTGGCTCTCCCCTGAACTTACTCTAGTTTATTGATGGTTTTGGGGTATTGCTGGGGCCCCACACTGGATGTTAGGGCTTTGTTAATGTGGATCATCAGCCTATATTCTGCCTGCTTATCTTAATGGTGCCAATGATTTGTCTCTCAGCATGGTTATTATTTCTTTAGAATATGAACCTCTGAAATATTTGCAATATGCATTAGCAGGTCAGAAGAATCTTTTGCTTGCAAATAAATATTGTGAAGAAAACTACCTTGTTCTGTATTTTACTCTGCAAATATGTCAATTTATATACAAGTATTAAACAATACTTTTTTTTTTTCCTCTCAACTGTATCTGCAGCCTGCTTGAAGACAGACAGAGCAAACCCTCAGCTTCAGAGCAAGATGTGACTTTTAGGGCTTACTCTTGATTTCTTTCAGTCTGCAGTAACTGTTAACCTTTCAGATTGTGACTTTTTTAATGCTTGTTTTGCAACACTAATCAACCACAGGAATCCAAACAGTTAATGTTCATTTAAGGAAAGCTTTGTTTACATTTTTATATAGATCTTGTAATTGTATTGCTATCATATGTAATTGTATTGCTACTTATCCAGGAAAAGCTGCAGGTAGTTTTAGGATGGGAAACTCCTGTCTAGCTTAAGGAGAAAATGGATGAATCAATTTCCAAGGGATTGGAGGAGAGGGTGGAAGGAGAAGGGGATTGACTTGTGATATGGGATGAAATCCCTCAAGTTGAGGAACTCAGACATGTGGGAGATCTGAACTCAAGTCTTTGCTCTGTCATTGTCCATCTATAGCCTTAGAACTCGACTCTTTTGTCATCCCAAAGAGCAAACCTTAAACCTTGGCCCATAGAGGTTTTCAGTGGTGGATCTATCATTGGTGCAAGGGATTCCAAGGGTTCAACCACAGATAGCTAACAATCAAACCTACTGGTCTACAGGCTTACCGCAGTTGTCTGATTAAACTAAAAAGTATTTAAAAACTGCCTACAAAAGGAGAAAAGGGCAAGTCTTTTCCAAGTTCCTTCAGTGATAAAACGTGACTCTTTAGCTTGAAGTTGGAACATTTTCTTAGGATGTGA